>NC_060070.1:49012500-49637500 GCF_922984935.1 Meles meles
TGAAGATTATGTGTTGAAGAAGGAGCAAGTACCAGTATCACAATTTAGAAATAGGAAGAACTATTTTATTTCTGCCTGTGCTTCTCTGATAATAGTAGAAACAGTCTTTACCTGTTTATCTCACGATATAGATGGAGGTCACTTCAAACTACAATGGCTATCTTTCTCTGCTTGCTTTGCTAACAATGTCTAAATTATTTACAAAATTAGGCAATTGGATGCAGTGTTTTTGCTTCTATCCACAAAAACAGAACTGCATAGAAAGAAGTCATTTTTAATGCCAAGGAATTTAAGTCACATTTTTCTGCATCTTTAAAGCTTTCATTGAAAGACCTGGGTCTTTGTAGACTAATCTTTAAATTGGAAAAGATTAATAAACCAACCATCCTAGATATTACCTGTCATCTCTCTTTATATTATCTTCTCTCCCATATCTCAGAATATTTGCCTGAAAATCAGTACCTGCATTATCATCAGCAACATGCACAACAATAAGATGCAAAAGTCCACTAATATAAAATAATACTTTTATAAGGATGTTGGGTATGGGTAATTAAAAAAAATTGTATTCACCAAGTTTTTAATTAATTAAAATAATTAAATTTAAGAAGGCACCATACTATATTACCAGGATGTCAATTTTGTGCTGTCAGTCTATCAAAATGACCAGATGGATGGATACTCATACACATTAAGGATAGTTATGAATACTGGGGTTATAGGTAATGTATGGTTTTCTGTATCTTTAATATTCTTCAATAAACATGCATTAACTATGGGCATCTAGCTGGCTCAGTCAGTAGAACATGCAACTCTTAATCTCGGGGTTGTGAGTTTTAGCCTCATGTTGGGTGTATAAATTATTTAAAAAAATAAAATCTTAAAAAAAGTCATTAACTTTAAAAAAAAGATTTTATTTATTTATTTTTATTTTATTTATTTGACAGACAGAGATCTCAAGTAGTTGGAGAGGCATGCAGAGAGAGAGAGAGGAGGAAGCAGGCTTCCCACTGAGCAGAGAGCCTAATGTGGGGCTCGATCCCAGGACCCTGGGACCATGACCTGAGCCGAAGGCAGAGGCTTAACCCACTGAGCCATCCAGGTGCCCCTATTTGTTTATTTGACAGACAGAGATCATAAGTAGGCAGAGAGGCAGGCAGAGAGAGAGATGGGGGAAGTAGACTCCCTGATGAGCAGAGAGCCAGATGCCGGGCTAGATCCTAGGACCCTGGGATCATGACCTGAGCCAAAGGCAGAGGCTTAACCCACTGAGCCACCCTGGCGCCTCTCATTAACTTTTTGATCATGATATCTTGAAAGGCTAATTGTGCTGTTTTATAAATAATCTTTGATGATAATCTTGGCTCAAAGCAATACAGGAAGACCCCTAATTTCAGAATTGTTTTTTTTTTCCTTTCTGAATTAAGGTGTGGTCCTGTGATTTTTAGTTTTCCAGGGCTCCCCCTTTTTCATTCAATATAAGAGTAACATTTCTGGAAAATATAGTATGAAAACCATTTATTTAGGCAGTCTGTATTTTTTAAATTTTTTGCTTGGGGTCAAAGCACCTGGTGATTACATTTCAACCTTTATATTCAGTTAACTGTGTTTTATTTTGAATCTGAATGACAAAGCCATGGTTCTTATAGAAAAATACTGGATTCACATCTTCAAATGCTTGTTTTTGTTGCCAGATTTTAAAGGGAAATAAAAGCTAAACAGAAATTCTAAGAAGATTTATGAAACAAAACTACTACTACTGTTACACACACACACATTCTTAAAATATAAACTATTTTAAAAATTATTACTAAGAGAAACAGTATGGCTCATAGATGGAATATATATGTTATATATATAATATGAAATATATATGTATTTCTTAAAACTTCAGTGAAATCAAGTAGAGGCATAAAATACCTTCATAAATGTTTGTGTAAAGTTGAGTACATATTCTTTCACTTTATCATTTATTCATATCATTTTTTTTCCAACAAAGATGCATAAAAACAAGACTGAACCTGGTAAGAATGTTAAAGGAATAGATTTTCTTCAACTGTTAATTGCTCTTCATTATCTACTCCTAGCACGTTCCGAGTCTCTTCTGTAGCTACTCCCTCAAAACCTACTTTTTACTAACTGCAATGTTAAAAATTATCTGGTAACTTAATTAGAAAGCTCAAATATAGAATGCCTCACAGTTAGAATTTAAAAAAGGAATTTATAGGGCACAGTAGAAAAGAACAGTGTCAATACTGAAGGGATATAGTTTCAAAAAATTCACAGTTTGATCTTTTCATTTGTTAACTTTCTGACTCTGAGTAAATCACTTAAATTCTTTAAGCTTTCATTTTCTCCATCAAATGAAGATAATGAACCTAATGTACCTTGTAGGACTACTATGACCAATGGTAATTCATGTGATTTTTCACACAAAGCCTGTTCAATAATAGGTGCCTGCTAAATATCCCTGCACTCACTATGGAGTCACTAAATTCAAAAGACTAGAGTTCTAAGGATAGCATTTCTGATGTTACTTGTAACCAGTAGAGAAGATTATTTTCTACTTTTAATCTGGTGAGAATGATTGACTACAGGCATTGGTGGGTAGAGTAAGTAACTTTGGGGAGGCTCTAATAGGCTTTTTTCCATAATTCTGTATTTATGTCCATTTAAGTGAGTTAAGAATCCTTTCTAGTTCAGGACTCTTTCACATTTCATGCTTATTTATGTCCTAAAATTATTCTCATAGAAGACAGAACTGTGGGATGGAAGGACAGTGAAATAGCATAACCAAAGATTGTTTATGAATAGCTATCCAGTTTAGTTATTCCCATGCTTGGTAATCTCTATAGTGCATCATTTTGACCAGCAATGATGTTTGGGTGCTGCAGAATACCGATGATGAATACACTTCCTAAGCCTCCCTGTTGCTGAACTCAGCCAAAAAGCTGCACATGAGTCTAAACAGATGTTTCTGTTGTTTAGGCCAATGAAGTTTATAGAGTGCATGTTTATCTTTCAAAAGAGAATGTGGAGAGTTCATTCAGTCTTGAGATCCAATCTTTCCAGAGGTTGGACTGCCTAGTAAAGTTGGACCAGAAACTGGATGAGTACATGAAGTCATTTGCGGGCTGTCAGAAAAAAAAAAAATATATATTCCTTTACTATTTGGTAGAAAAGAAATAGGGCACATGAAAATTGATTTGTTTAAAAGTGGTTGATATTTTAAAAGACTGAGCCTGAACGATAGTTCACATTTTAATACATTTTATGCTGTTTCAGTATAACTGATGCCTAAAAAAATGCCAATTTATTAAATAGGAAATAAGCACCCAGGATCAAAATTTCCTACACATATTTCATATTAGAATAAAATTATCTGCACAAGGAGAAAAACATCAAAGAAATGAAAATTTCATATATCATTTATATGAGTAGTGATGACTCATATTTGAAGTATTGGCCACAGAAAATGAAGAGTGTACTTGTCCAATTAACCATTTGTCTCCTAACAGTTCAATGAAGGAGATAGATAGGAAAATAGCCAACTGCAATGCAGTGCTATGAAACATATATAAGCCCTACCTTGGAACATTTATCTTTTTGTTGCCAAACATCAGATTGCCTTCCTATTTTAGAAGAATGCCAACATAAGGGGGAGGGATGATTCATCCTTATAAAGGCTGAAAAGAGTGCATAATACTCTCTGAATCTTCTCAGTGAAGAGTGTGGGTGTGCCACCCAAGTGTGACAAAAGCCAGGGCTAGCACCATGGGTGTATGACCTGTGCTCAGAAGAGTCCAGCACTTGGTTTAATGCTCTGCTGTCACTGTCTTGAAATTTCTAATAATTTTTGGGTAAGGGCCCCCCATTTTTATTTTACACTGGACCCCACAAATTAGATAGCTGATTGTGGTAAGATACTTTTCACTCAACTTGAGGGAGTGGAACAAAGTCACATGGGGAGTTGGAAAGGGCTAATAGTGCCTGGAGATGAACTGAGGGTTCAGGGTGCAACAGTGTACCAATAGTACAGAAATGTCCACAGAGTGCTGGCAATGCTGGTGATAATGACAGGTATCAAGAGAAAACTTTCTAAGAAAATCGTGGCATGATTTTAATGATGCCTTGACTAGCAATAGCATATATTTTTACCCTTCCTATTGATTGTCCGGGCTACTGTAATAGTCTTCTAGGGCTACTGTACTGAATATCCATAAACTGGATGGCTTAACCACAAAAGTATATTATCTACCAGTTCTGGAGGCTAGAATTCTGAAATCAAGGTGTCACAGAGTTGGTTTCTTCTGGAGGCTCTGAAGGAGAATTTGTTACATGCCTCTCTCTCCTTGGCTTCTGGCAGTTGTCAAGAATCCTTGGAATTCCTTGGCTTATTCCTTAGGAGATGTATCACTTCAGTTTCTCTGTCTTAACTTGCACATGGTATTCTCCGCTGTGGGTATGTGTCTTTGTGTATAAATTTCCTTTTTCTTAAAAGGACACCAGTCATATGGGATTTAGAGCTCACTGTATCCAAGTGTAATCTCATCTCAACTTGATTACATCTGAGAAGACCTTATTTCTACATAAGGTCATATTACAGGCTCGGGATGGACATAAAGTTCTGGAAAACGCTATTCAATCCAGTGTAGATGCTAACACGCTTTTAATAAATTTCTTTTCTATCTAAGTCATCCAGAAGCTCATTCTCTTATTTCAACCATAACCTTCATAAGTATGAGCAATCTTTGTATACTTGTGTTGGTTAGGAAATAAAGTATTCTTGAAGTTACATATGAGCTGCATCCTGAATAATAAGTGTGAATGAACAAGAAAAAAAAAAATAGAGTACAGCGTTGGCCTTCCATCCTGAAATATAAAGGCACAGAGGCTGAAAAATAGCAATAAGTCTTTTGGATCTTCAAGTAGTTAATATGTGTGGAGGATTTGGAGAGCTGGTGGCAGAAATGGGAGATTTGGAAATAAGAAACTAGAGGTCTAAAAAAAAAAAAAAGAAACTAGAGGTCTAAAAGGATGAGACAAGAACAGGATCAGCAACTTCAACTTCATCCACTGGCAATAAGAGCCATATGACAGTTTTTCCATGAGAGTGACATCAGTAGATCTGTGTTTTGGAACGGTCCCTCAAATAGCAGCAAAGAAATTGATGGACAGGGAAATGGGAAGAGGGGCGATTAATGAAAGGAATTATGTAGTGTAGGCAATACTATGAATGAAGTCTTGGCTATGATGATGGCAACATGGAGATCAATTGTATCTAGAATCTGTGGGACTGATAAATATCTAGATGTGGAAAGGGAGAGAGGTAGAATGTAAGGATGACTTCAAAGATGGATAATGGTGTTCTTGTTCTCTGTTAACTCATTAACAGTTAATTAACGATTAAATTAACCATTTCTCAACCACTTTGGAAATGAATCTTTAAAACTTGGCCCTATTAACCGATTTATGTTTGAAGCCAGAAAATTCTTTGCTGTGTGTTTGCTGGGAGGGCATGTTCTATAAAATTTTAAATGTTTAGTGGCATCTCTGGATCTACCCATCATATGCCAGCAGTATTCCTCTACTTCAGTTGTCTCTAGATATTACCAGGTATCCCTGGGGGGACAAAATAACCACGGGTTGGAAACTGCTGGGTTCATAGGAGATAGAGTAGGTTTGGGGTAGAGAGAGATGAGTCCACCTTTATACCTTTTACTTTCATCATGTCTGTGTGACATCTAATTGGATACCCTGCACTGCAGCTGGAGGGAGGAACCTGAAACTCACTCTAAAGATCTCGGATGGGATTTGAGAATACTAAGTGTACCTGTGATAATTGAGACTTGGGTAAAAACCAGATTGCCCACAGGGTTTAAGAACAGAAGACCATGAAGAAGCATCTAGGATCCGCAACATTTGGAGCTAATGTAAACTGAAGACACTCAGTTTGTCAAAGTGGCCAAGAAGGACAACCTGAGAGTCTTCTTTCTCTTCCCCCTCTGTCCCTCTCAACAAATAGGTAGTTACACAACTCTTCCAATAGTAAGTACTAAACTACAAAGGAAAGCAAAAACAAAAACACAAACAACACCACAAAGAAATGATTTAGGGACCCAAACTGAGGATTTAAACTACTTGTAGAGTTTGGTAAATGACTGTGGAAAGGATTTAAACTACTTGTAGAGTTTGGTAAATGACTGTGGAAAGTTATTATGTTATCTCATAACTCCAAAGTATTTTTTGTATCTCATATCTCAAAGTATTTTTTTAAAGATTTTTATTTATTTGACAGAGAGAGAGATCATGAGTAGGCAGAGAGGCAGGCAGAGAGAGTGGGGGAAGAAGGCTCCCTGCTCAGCAGGGAGCCCAGATTCAGGGCTCCATCCCAGGACCCTGAGATCATGACTAGAACCAAAGGCAGAGGCTTAACCCACTGAGCCACCCAGGCGCTCCATAACTCCAAATTTTAAAACAATTTTTTTAAACCTCTTCACTCTGAAAAAAGTATTAGATGAAAAGTTGTAAGAGTATCTTTAAATTTGTGGTACCATGGCCTCATTTCTGGACAGATTCTGTTTAATGTTGCCAAAAGTTAAAGTACATTAGACATATTTTAATATTTGTAAACTTTTAAAAGTTACATTTAAAAATGATTAAAAGGACCTCAATGTGAGAAAGGAATCCATCAAAATCCTTGAGGAGAATGCAGGCAGCAACCTCTTCGACCTCAGCCGTAGCAACATCTTCCTAGGAACAACGGCAAAGGCAAGGGAAGCAAGGGCAAAAATGAACTATTGGGATTTCATCAAGATCAAAAGCTTTTGCACAGCAAAGGAAACAGTTAACAAAACCAAAAGACAACTGACAGAATGGGATAAAGATACTTGCAAACGACATATCAGATAAAGGGCTAGTATCCAAAATCTATAAGGAACTCAGCAAACTCAACACCCAAAGAACAAACAATCCAATCAAGAAATGGGCAGAGGACATGAACAGACATTTCTGCAAAGAAGACATCCAGATGGCCAACAGACACATGAAAAAGTGCTCCACGTCACTCGGCATCAGGGAAATACAAATCAAAACCACAATGAGATATCACCTCACACCAGTCAGAATGGCTAAAATTAACAAGTCAGGAAATGACAGATGCTGGCGAGGATGCGGAGAAAGGGGAACCCTCCTCCACTGTTGGTGGGAATGCAAGCTGGTGCAACCACTCTGGAAAACAGCGTGGAGGTTCCTCAAAATGTTGAAAATAGAACTACCCTATGACCCAGCAATTGCACTACTGGGTATTTACCCTAAAGATACAAACATAGTGATCCGAAGGGGCACGTGCACCCGAATGTTTATAGCAGCAATGTCTACAATAGCCAAACTATGGAAAGAACCTAGATGTCCATCAACAGATGAATGGATAAAGAAGAGGTGGTATATATACACAATGGAATACTATGCAGCCATCAAAAGAAATGAAATCTTGCCATTTGCGATGACGTGGATGGAACTAGAGCATATCATGCTTAGTGAAATAAGTCAATCGGAGAAAGACAACTATTATATGATCTCCCTGATGTGAGGACATGGAGAAGCAACATGGGGGGTTAGGGGGATAGGAGAAGAATAAATGAAACAAGATGGGATTGGGAGGGAGACAAACCATAAATGACTCTTAATCTCACAAAACAAACTGGGGGTTGCTGGGGGGAGATGGGGTTGGGAGAAGGGGAGGGGGCTATGGACATTGGGGAGGGTATGTGCTATCGTGAGTGCTGTGAAGTGTGTAAACCTGGCGATTCACAGACCTGTACCCCTGGGGATAAAAATACATTATATGTTTATTAAAAAAAAAAATTTGGAAGGGGAGGCGAACCATAAGAGACTATGGACTCTGAAAAACAACCTGAGGGTTTTGAAGGGTCAGGGGTGGGAGGTTGGGGGAACAGGTGGTGGGTAATAGGGAGGGCACGTTTTGCATGGAGCACTGGGTGTTGTGCAAAAACAATGAATACTGTTACGCTGAAAAAATAAATAAAATGGAAAAAAAATGATTAAAATCTCCTAGAGTAGTGAGCTACTGGGTAACAGAACCAAACATAAATTAGCCTTTAGAAACTAAAACCATTAATTGATTTCACAAAAATTAACCTTTAAGCAACATTGTGAGTAAAAAGACCCATTTCTCATTGACTGAATGAATCTTTTATTTTATTGTCCTTTTAAAATCACAGAAATCATACATGAATATGTTATTGTTGTAAAAGATTCAAACCACACAGAAATATTTAGAAAAAATCATGAATGTCCCCCTTCTCTGATCCGCCACTCCTCCTGCCTTCCCCTCCTTTCCCAGATGCAACAATTCTCAACTGTTTGTTGTTCCTCCATCTTGTCCTCTGTGCTAGACACTGAGTGCACACCAGTGAATGTGAAACATTGTTCTGTGACTTGCTTTTTTCCTTTTCCATATCTTGGAGATATGAAAGAACCTTTAGCACCATATAAACAAAAAACGTTTTCTTTCAAAATGAGAGTGAGCTAATATAATTAAATCAATCCAACATTTGTCACAGAGAATGACAGCAATAATTGCACCCCTGATCATTCATCTAACTGACATAAAATCTTTGGAACCCATTTGCAGGATCACTGGTGAAAAGCATGTTGAATTTTGAAGTCTCAATCTTTAGATTTGATAAGTGCTGAGGCAAAATACTGTCCTTCATTTCACAGCAACAGGAGACCACAAGAGTGACAGTATTCTGTTTTACTAAAATTATCTTTTTACTCTATCAGACATATGTAGAGTTAGCATTAATGTAATTGCCTGAGAAGAAAATTCAGGAAACAAGGTGAAATAATTATTTTCTTTGTAGCAAAAGATCCTTAGCCAATTTCTTATTCTCGTTATATCAGTGCCTTCCTCTCTTGGGGAGAGCCTGGGAATATTTCCTAATGAAAAATTAACTTGGCTGAGGAGGAAAGTGTAACGCTGACCTGACAATTTCATTTGCTGTGTAATTGCAGTTCAAGCCTTACATGACACAGATGATGCAAAGAAGAGATCTGCAATGAATTCACTTTTTAGTAATCCTATAGGGCATCTTCTGCAAGACTGTTACAATTAAACCTGATATTTTTCACCACTGATTTCCTTCTGCAGGCTAAAGCTATTCTGACAACATTGTTTATCATCTTGATATGAGTGTGGAGTATTTTCATATCATCAGAGAAAATCATTCTATTTATTCCTCATAGAGTGAGTCTTTCCTAAATTAGGATAACAGTATATTTTATTCCTCACTGTCATTTATTAGCTAAGTCCCATGAATAAATTTGCTGTTTGTTTCTGAATAAATTCTCTCTCTGCTCTCATTTTCACTTTATTGCTAGTCAAATCTTTCATCTGGACCCTATTATTCACCTCCTTGGACATTAACTTCTCCCTTTTCAATGAAATAAGCAGCTCAGTACCTCTTCCCCAAGCCAGTACTAAATATTCACATCCAGTATTAATGGGAAGATCAGTGGATGGGGATTAAAAACTCAGAGGTCTGAGTCCCAGTCTTCTCCTTTCCAAACATATGACTTTGGGTAAGCTTTTTGTCAGCTTGAGTTTCTTCCTGCATAAAAATTGGGAAGAATACTATCTGAGAGGGGGTGCGGGCTATGGACATTGGGGAGGGGAGGCGAACCATAAGAGACTATGGACTCTGAAAAACAACCTGAGGGTTTTGAAGGGTCAGGGGTGGGAGGTTGGGGGAACAGGTGGTGGGTGATGGGGAGGGCACGTTTTGCATGGAGCACTGGGTGTTGTGCAAAAAGAATGAATACTGTTACGCTGAAAAAAAAATAAATAAATAAAAAGGGAAAAAAAAAAAAAAAAAAAAAAAAGAATACTATCTGAACTACCTCTATTTCTGTAGTTGTTTTGAGGATAAGAAAAAAAAAAGAAATGTCTGTGCAAAACCGTAGCACATTATACAAAGGCAAATTACTAAAATGCCAGGTACAGCTTAGCTGATCAGGGAACTTTTCAAAATGTTAGTTGAATCAATAGCTCCCAGTCAATATTTGCCTCTACCAGAAACTTCACAGAGTAAGAGAGACCAGAGCTGCAATGAGCTCTCAGCTTTTAACCTTGTTCTTGTGCTCTATTCCAAACTTAACCAACCCAGAGATCAGTCAAAAACATGCAGATGGGTCTCTGTTGACTATGTCTGAGCTGTTGATTTTGCCACTCTGGACAGAGCTGATTGATCCTAGGGTAGACATCTACCCCAAGCTGAACTAACCAAGACTCTCCTCTGCGAATCTGATCTTTGCTAGGGGAACAAAGTTTCCATGTCATTAAAGTGGAATCAGTTAATGATTGTGACCTAGAGAGAAATGCCTTGAATTGTTGTTAACATGCCCAGCTTTACTACTGATTCCTTTGATTCCTAGGTCCTTCCTGGGGTTAGGTACTCTCTAGTATTCTGTAAGGTAAATAGATGAAAAACAAGTAATACGTACCTCATAGGGTTGCATAGTGTGTTTACAATAGCACCTGGGACTCAATAAGCATTCAGTAAGTATTAGCTGTTGCTCTTATTAAATTATTTTGAATAATGCCTGGCATATATAATGAGTTTTTAAGTAATTTTTCCAGCTTTATTGAGATATAATAGACATAAATCCTGTAAGTTTAAGATGTGTAACATGGTGATTGACACACTTATATATTGCAAGACGATTACCAGCATAGCATTAACTAACTGCTGCATCATGGCAGATAATTAGAGTTTCTTTTTTTGTGTTGAGAATATTTCAGATCTTCTCTCTTAGCTACTTTCAAGCTTATAATAAAATATTGTTAACTATAGTCACTATGCTTAACATTAGATACCCAGAAGTTATTCATCTTATAGCTGGAAGTCTGTACTCTTTAGCTAACATTTCCCCTTTTCTCTTACCATCCTCTCTGCTCCTTCCTAACCCCCACTCCTAGTAACCACCATTCTAGTCTCCATTTCTAGAAGTTCAATGTTTTTAGAGGCCACATATATGTGAAACTGTGCAGTATTTGTCTTTCTTGGTAACATTTCACTTAGCAAAATGCCCTCAGATTACGTCCATGTTGTTACAAATAGCAGATGACATTTTCTCATGGCTGAATAATATTCCATTGTATGTATATTGATAGACATATATCAATCACATGTTCTTCATTCATCTGTTGAAAGACACTTAGATTGTTTTCATATCTTGGCTTCTGTGAATAAAGCCTTACTAAATGTGGGAGTGCAGATATCTGTTTGGGATCCTGTTTTCATCTCATTTAGGTATATACCTAGAAATGGGATTGCTAGATCAAATGATAGATCATATGATCTATTTTTAATTTCCTGAGGAATCTCCATGCTGTTTCCCATAGTGACTGTACCAGTTTACATATCTACCAACAGTGCAAAAAGGATTTCTTTTTCTCCATATCCTCACCAACATGTTATTTATCTTTTTGATGATACTCATTCTAACAGGTATGAGGAGATATCTCCTCTTTTTCTAGTTGCTTGCGGTATTAAGGTATTTAATTTGAGATCTTTCTTTTGTCTTAAATTAGGCATATAACACTATAAATTTTCATTGTAGAGCTATTTTTGCTATATCCTATAAACATTAGTATATGTGTTTCCACTTTCATTTGTCTCAAGATAGTTTTTGATTTCTGTTTTGATTTCTTCTTTGACCCATTGTCCTGTTAGGAGCATGTTGTTAATCATAGTTTTGTAAGTTTTCTAGTTTTCTCTTAATTGATTTCCAGTTTCATACTATTGTGGGCAGAAAAGATTTTTGATATGATTTTAATCTTAAATTTATTAAGACTAATATACGATCTGTCATTGGAAAATATTGCATATGCACTTGAAAAGAATGTGTCCTCTTTTGCTATTGGATAGAATGTTCTATAAATGACTGTTAAGTCCATCTGGTCTAATGTGTAGTTTAAGTCCAATGTTCCCTTCTTGATTTTCTGTCTAGATGATGTATCCATTGTTGAAAATTAGATAGTAAAATCTGCTATTATTATGGTGTTGCTGCTTATGTCTCCCTTCAGATCCATTAATATTTACTTATGTTGGGTGCATAAATGTTTACAAACATTATATCGTCTTGATAAATTAATCCTTTTATTATTATATAATGACTTCCTTCTTCTCTTGTTTCCCCTATTGTCTTTTATATCTTCTCCTGCTTTCTTTTGCCTTCCATTTGCATGCAATTTTATTTTTCCATCCCATCAGCTTCAGGCTGTGTGTGAAGTGAGTCTCTTATAGACAGCACGCAGGTGGGTCTTGTTTTTTCAAATTAACCTAGCCATTGTATTTCTATTGGAGAATTTAGTCTGTTTACATTTAAAGTAATTATTAATAGCTATGAGCTTACTATTTCCCTTTTGTTAATTGTTTTCTGATTGTTTTCTAATTCCTTTGTTCTTTTCTTTCTCCTTTATTTTCTTCCTTTTTGATTTGGTGATTTTCTGAAGTGATATGCCTTCATTACTTTCTCTTTTTTTGTGAATGTACTGTAGGCATTTTTTTCTTATTTTTGTGGTTACCATGGAGATTACATAAAATATCTTATATCTGTAACAGTCTATTTTATGCTGACAAAAATTTAACTTCAGTTGTATATAAAAGTGCTACACACTCACCCACATTTTATAAACATTTTTTATTATTATGTTCAGTTAGCCAACATACAGTACATCATTAGTTTTTGATGTAGTGTTCAATGATTTGTTATTTGCATATAACACCCACTTCTCATCACAACATGTGCCCTCCTTAATACCCATCACCTGGTTGCCCCATCCCCCTACTCCCCTCCCTTATGTAACCCTCACTTTGGTTCCCAGAGTCCAGAGTCTCTAATGGTTTTTCTCCCTCTCTGATTTCTTCCCATTTAATTTTCCCTCCCTTCCCCCTATGGTCCTCTGTGCTATTCCTTATGTTCCAGATATGAATGAAACTATATGATAATTGTCTTTTTCTGCCTGACTTATTTCACTTAGCATAATCTCCTCCCGTTCCTCCATGTTGATGCAAATGGTAAGTATTCATCCTTTGTGATGGCTGAGTAATATTCCATTGTATGTATGAACCACATCTTCTTTATCCATTCATCTGTTGAAGGACAAAATTGCTGTATGAGTTCTAGCAATTTGGGGGTGGAGTCTTTTGAGTTTGCCACATAAAATATCACATCGTTGAGAGAGTTTGACTTCCTCTTTGCCAATTTGAATGCTTTTATTTCTTTTTATTGTTTGATTGCTGATGCTGGGATTTCTAGTACTATGTTGAACAATAATGGTGAGAGTGGGTATCCCTGTCATGTTCCTAACCTTAGGGGAAAAGCTCTCAGTTTTTCCCCACTGAGAATTAAATGCACTGTGTGCTTTTCATAGATGGCTTTTATAATATTGAGATAGTCCCCATATCCCTATACGTTGAAGAGTTTTAATCAGGTAAGTGTGCTGTATTTCATCAAATGCTTTTTCTGCATCAAATGAGAGGATCATATGGTTCTTGTCTTTTCTTTTATTAATGTGCTCTGTAACATTGATTGATTTCTGAATGTTGAACCACCTTTGTATTCCAGGAATCAATCCTACCTGGTCCTGGTGAATAATCCTTTTAATGTACTGTTGGATACCGTTGCACAATTTATATTTTGATGTCACAGTTTACATCTTTTTAGTTGTATATCCATTCACAAATTATTATAGTTTTGTTAATTTTTACATATTTTTCTGTTTTGTCATGTATACACTAGAGTTACAAGTCATCTGCCCACCATTATTACAATATTAGAGTATTCTGAATTTAACTACATTTAGCTTTAGCACTAAGTTTTATATTTTTATGTGTTTTCCTGTTACCAGTTAGCATCTTTCATTTCAGCTTGAAGCACTCACTTTAACATTATTTGTAAGACTGGTCTAGTAGATGAACTCCTCAGGTTTTCTTACCTGGAAATTTTTTTAAAAATATTTTATTTATTTGCCAGGGAGAGAGAGAAAGAGACAGAGAGAGAATGGCAGGCAGAGAGCCTGCTTCTCTCTGTTGAGCAAGGACCCCAATGTGGGACTTGATCCAAGGACACTGAGATCATGACCTGAGCCAAAGGCAGACACTTAACCAACTGAGCCACCCAGGTGTCCCTATCTAGAAAATGCTTTACCTCTCCTTCAATTTTGAAGGGCAGTTTTGCCAGGTAGAGTATTCTTAGTTGGAGGGTTTTTTTTTTTTTTTTGTTTTTGTTTTCTTTTTTTCTTTCAGCACTTTGACTATATCACTCAGTCCCTTCTGGCCTGCAAAGTTTCTACTAAAGACCCTACTGATAGTCTTATGTTACAAGTTGTTTTCCACTTGTTGCTTTTAAGATTTTCTTTTAGTCTTTAATTTTTGACACTTTAATTACAATGTGTCTCATTGTGTGTCTCTTTGGATTTTTTTTTTTAAGCTTTCTGGGCTTCTTTGGTCTGGATGCCTATTTCTTTCTCCACCTTTAGAGAAGTTTTCAGCCATTATTTCTTTGAATAAGCTTTCTGACGCTTTCTTTCTCTGTTCTCCTTCTGGGACTTCTATAATATGTATATTGGTCCTCTGTATGGTTTTAAAAGTCCCTTAAGCTATCTTCACTGTTTTAAATTCTTTTTTTAAATTTTCAACTTTTCGGATTAGATGAATTTCACTGCTTTGACTTCAGGTTCACTGATTTTTTTCCTTCTGTTTCATCTAATCTGCTATTGAACCTGAATCCCTCTAATGAATATTTCAGTACAATTTTCAGTACAATTTTGTATTCACTCTGTGTTTTTAATTTTTCATATTTTCTATCTCTTCTTTGAAATTTTCACTTTGTTCATGTATTGTTCTCCTGACCTCTGTGAGCATTATGGTTGTTATTTGCAGTCTCTATTAAGAAAAACACTTCTCTCCATTTTATTAAGGCCTGTTTCTGGAGTGATTTTGTTTGAAATATGGTCCCCTATTTCTTTATTTTTCTGTGTTTTTAGTAGTTTTTCAGTAGTATTTAGTAGTTTTTAATTTTTCATATTTTCTATCTCTCCTTTGAAATTTTCACCTTGTTCATGTATTGTTCTCCTGACCTCTGTAAGCATTATGGTTGTTATTTGCATTTTCTATTAAGAAAAACACTTCTTTCCATTTTATTAATGCCTGTTTCTGGAGTGATTTTGTTTGAAATATGGTCCCCTATTTCTTTATTTTTCTTTTTTTTAAATATTTTATTTATTTGACAGAGAGAAATCACAACTAGGCAGAGAGGCAGGCAGAGAGAGAGGAGGAAGCAGGCTCCCTGTAGAGCAGAGAGCCCGATGCGGGGCTCGATCCCAGGACCCTGGGATCATGACCTGAGCCGAAGGCAGAGGCTTTAACCCACTGAGCCACCCAGGTGCCCCTCTTTATTTTTCTTGATGCTGTGTTGGCTTCTGTCATTAGATAAAGTAGTCAACTCTTCCAGTCTCGACAGAGTATCTTGGGTGGAAGCAGTATCATCAATCAGTCTGACCTGAGCTTTTCATTTTCTCTTAAACTCTTGTGAATGCCCGAGTTGCCTTCATTGTTCTAGGTGCCTCCCCGTATTTGAGGGTGTGCCCAGACTCATCAATGTCCTAAAAGGGAAGATCACAGTTATTACCTCAACACCAATTGATCAGAAGTTGAACCCTCAGACAGCAGCAGAAAAGTATGTAGGTAGGTCCCTTAACTGGGAGTTAAGCATTTTGCTGCTCTCCCTATGCCTGACCCAGTTGTAAAGACATGGAGGGGTACAGGGTGCTCCTGTATTCCTTAAAAACGGCTCTTTTTGTTTGCTGTAGTCCTGTGGTATTTGTGAATGCATATTGGCTCTCAGAGCCAAGTGATCCAGGGGCCTGTGCCCTGGGCAGCAGTTAGAAAACCTGGGGTACCAGATATGTGAAAAAGCTTTTTTCTAGTGAGATACTGCCTACTTAAAGTAGGTTAGAGGGAAAGGACAGAGATGTCCAGAGGCTTCCCTGGTCTCTAGGGATGATGTCATTCAGCTCTAAGATGTGTGTGCTAAATGAAAACTTGATCCTTGGGCAACAGCTTTGAAAGTATACAAATAGACTTCTTTCAGAGAAAGACTGGGAGATGGATGTTTCTGTTTGTTCTTTCTGCTCTGAGCTCTGGGAGGACAGCCAATCCAGAACTGATTCTTTGTTTGCTACAGTCCTGTTGAACTTCTGAATGCAAACTCCAGTGGCTATCAGGACCAGGCAATCCAGGATCCCAATCTTCAGATGGCAGCCACTGAAGCTAGGGTACAGATGTGAGCACAAGCTCCTTTTAGGGAGATGCTGGTGATTTGGTGTGGCTAGAGGGAGAAGGCAGAAATGTTCACTGGCTCCCCTGGTCTCCAGGGAGGATGGCAATCAGCTCCTAGATGTATGCCAAATTAGAAGCCCTATTCTCAGTAAGTAGCTTTTAATGTATGCAGATAGACCTTTTTCAGGAAAAGACTGGGAAGATTGAATCATGGCTTTTTTTTTTCCCTGCTCCTATACAGAGCTTTGAGGAGATAGCCATGGTAAGTCCTTTAGAGTAGAGCCCATTAAGAACTGTTCCTTTTTCTCCTATAGGATCCAGTAGTCTTGTGGACCTTGTAGATGTAAGCCCCATCGGTTTTCAGAGCTAGAAGTTTTGGGGTCCCTCCCTCAGAATGGAGTCTTAAAAGTAAGAGTGTTGGATATGGGGTCTAAGCCCTTTTCTCTCAGGGAAAAACAGGGAGTTAGGAATTCCCTCCTGATTATATGGTTTCTGTGCCAGGGGTGGAGTTTATAGTGAGTATGGCCTTCTTGGCCTTCTCTACCCAATTCTTTGTGGATGCTTTTTTGCTTATCTGATATATAGGAGTCACTCAGTTTCCAGATTTCTTTCAGAGAAAATTGCTCAGTGTATAGCCATACATTTGGTTTGTCTGTGGGAGGAAGGGAATTCCAGCCTCCTACATTGCCATCTTGGACTGGATCCACAAATCGAATGTTAGATATTATTAATGGTACTCTATTTACATAGCTGTTTTGAAGAATAAAGTAATTAGTTAATGCATGTAATTTACTTATTATAGTGCCAAACATGTAGTAAGTACTTAATAATTATTTGCTATTATTTGTAGCATATGAATGCTACTATAAAAGACTATATGTATTACCTCTTTTTTTCAATACACATTGTTTCAAATATTTTCACCTTTGTACATAGAGAGTGATTACATTTTCTTAAAACTGGTAAATGCTGTTAGTTAGTTTTTCATTTATTTATGGGCATTTAGGAATCTTTACCTTTTCAGAAAACTGCAAAAAAAACCCTTATAATATGCTACCCTGAACATGAATTTGGTTCTCTTATTGCATAGATATCTGGTATTGTAGTAAGTGGATCATAAATCATATTCAATGTTAATAAATTATAAAAAGTTGGTCATTAAAGTAGTTGTGTCCATTAGCTATTATGGCTATGTGTTTTTCTATTGCCTTACCAACTTGTCATGTTACCAAATTCTGAAATATTTGCCAAAAAGATTTTATGGGCTCATTGCTTTAATTTGTATTTCCTTGATTACTACTGAGAAACACTTTTGTTTATTTACTTTACAGAGTCTTCGTATTACCTTTTTTGTAAACTGACGGTTTTCTTTTTGTTTATTTGTTGTCTGATTTAGAAAGCCTGGTTTCCTCCTAGGAATAATGGAGGGTCCCTTGAGAAGACTGAGAACATTACTTTCTCTCTTAAAACCACAACTTTGGGTGTAGAAAAATGACAATGAATTATTTTAGAACAATATTTCAAATTAGAATTACAATGAGCTCTTAATTATAAATTTTAAGCAGTGTTATTCAAAGTGAGGTTGTCAGCATCAGTCTCACTGAGAAGGAGCTTTCAGATATGTGCATTCTCAGGTCCTCTCCAGACCATTGCATCAGGAGATCTATGGGTGGAGCCCACTAGCTGGGTTTTAGTTTAACAAGCTCCCAGGTGATTGAGAAGCACCAAATAGACCATTCAAAGATTCTTATAATCATCATAAGATTATGATTATGTTTGTCTTATATTACTTAGTAGTGTTAATATTTAAAAATTTTATTGTTATACACAACAACTTGTATGAGTCTCAAAGGAATCATATGGAGTAAAAGAAGTCATTCCCACACATACTGTATGTTTACATTTATATAACATTCTTGAAATGACAAATTTATAGAGATAGAGAAAAAATTAATTTTTGCCAGGAGTTATGGAGGATAGAGGGTGGTAAAGGGCTGGAAGGTGGGGGTAATAAAAGGAAATTACTAGGAATTCTTGTGTTGTTAGAGCCATTCTGTTGTATTGGATACACAAACTTACACATGTGATAAATTGCATGGAACTGAATGCACATACTCATATATACAGACACACACACACAAATGAGTGCAAGTAAAACTGGAGATATCTGGATAAGATTAGTGTATTTCATCAGTGTCAATATTCTGGTTATGATATTATATTACAAATGTGTAAGCTGTTACCACTGGGGAAAATTAGGTAAAGGATAGAAATGTTCTTTCTGTATTCTTACAACTTACATCTAGAACAGCTAATTCTACAATTATCTGAAAATTTAAAGCTCATTAAAAAACAACAACAAAAGCTTTATTAGGTTTAACTGCTACTAATACCTCCATATATTGATGGGAAAATGGCTTATTGGCATTTTCACTTGGAATTTGGCAAATTGTTTCAATTCTTTTAGTAATATGTTTGAAGAATGAAAAACGAACAAAAACATGAACAAACAAACATGCTGGATGAAGAACATTTAATTTCCTATTGAAAATATTGAGAAAAAAAGACCATTTTTAAACATAGCATTAATTCTTTAAACAATGTATCTCTAATCTTCTGATCTTATGTGAATTATTCCTAGATAAAATAATAAGAAATATGTAAAATACAGAAATGCTTACAGAGGAAAACATAACACATATTTTAATTTTTAACTTTGAACATTTATGGCTGAGTCCATTTCTATTTGAATGACAGTCCTCCTTAGAGAAGTAAAAACATAACTGAAACATAGTAGAGTGCAATTTTTACAAAACAGACATAAAAAGAGCCTTGGGAACTCTTAACTACAGATGGTAGTTTTCAAGTAATTACAAAATAAGATTGCTCAATAATCCCAAACACCTAAGTAGTCACACCACTAATTAAAGATTCCAAGAGAATGTGTTTATGGATCTTTGGCAAATCATTGCAATTTTCATGTTGACACAATTTCCCATCTAACCACAAAGATTAGCTTTACAGAGCTACTTTTATTGTTAATATCCAAAACTTGGACTGGAATATCATGTTGAGAATATGCATAGAATCACTATTCTTTCTACATTTATGTAGATAATCAGACCACATTTAATGACACTGTACATATTTACAAACTAGTCTCATTATAATTATCTTTGATAAAAATGGAATGACGATTAAAATTGTTTCAATAGAAAACTGTAGTAAATCCTTTTTCAATTCTAGTTCCGTTTTCTTTGTAGTTTTGTTATTTGTCTGTTAACTTCAGAGAAATCACAACAGTGTGGACAACCCTCATGCTTGTTGCTGTAGGGGCCACTTGGGAGTTTACCAGAACATCCAGTGACATCGTTAAAGACAGTCAAACTGCAAATCGGGAAACTCCATCAGATCGAAGCTGCCATTCTTATTCCACCATATAAAGATGCTTTGAACTCAAATCTAGACATTTTCTCAACTGGCTGCTTTTCATACCCAGTTTATATTTTACTCCAGCTATTAATCTTTTTTTCCCTTTTGTTTCCATAAAAACTTCTCTCATTAAATACGTGATCACTTACATAATAGAGAGGCCTACGTTAAGTGGAAGATCACTTGAAATACCACTTCCTGAAATATCTTCATGTTCATTCTGTCCTAAGCAATCATGAGTATATGTGATTGCCAATATATTATGTTGTGTTATATAAATAACTCTGGAAAAAATTGAAACCCAATTATAAATTATCTCAAAAATGTAGGTTGACTTAGAAATGCAAGATCCAAATCTGATTGTAACACATTTGATATACTTAAATCTTGTCTCCTGAGAATCTTTGCTCTGGGGAATTTTTTAATCCTTGGCTATTATTATCCTCACAGTATTATATTAATAACCTCCCTAGTGCATTTTATCCTCTCAAGGTTATTAAATGCCTTTCAGCAACCACTTACATATCAAATGATATCCACCAGGATTAGACAATCTGCAGAACTCAATGATCCAACAACACATGCTTGCAATGGTGATGGCGACTGATAGTAATAGCTACTACATGGCTATCCATCCCAATGACTATGTCAGCAGTGGTACCCAAGCGTAACACTACACTCGTTGGTCACACCCTCAGCTTGCTGACACAGTGACCAAAAGTGGAGAATTATTAAAATAACAATGTACCAGATACTATAGGAAAAAAAAAGAAAGAGAACTTATACACAAGATCTTGTCTGAAAACTTATGTATTAAATACCTTCTCTGAGTGTTTGACTAGATCCTCAACCACAACAAATACAAAACTAAACTCAGCATGTTCTTCAAACTGTACTCCATCACTAATCATACATTCCTCCCACATCTAACCAAATCTATTCTTCCATTAATATCTCCTGTTTTGCTTATTAGTAAAACTCATCTTCTCTTTCATACCAACCAGAAACTGCAAAGTCATTCTCTGCTCTACCACCTTCTCCACCTACTTCTCTAATCAGTCATCAAGGACCTTTAATTCTGCTTCTGGTTATCTTTTTTTCTCTCTATCCTCTTATCATCTCCTATTTGGACTTAACTGAGATAAGCTTCTGTCCAACTTTTCCATCTGTCCTTTTCTCCCTTCTATGTGCACTATAGTCTGAAAACTATCCTTAAAATATAAATCTTAATATATCACTTTCTGGGTAGAAATCTTATTACTCCTCATTGCCAAATAAGGAACAAAGTCATTTAAATTATAGAGAAATAAATGTTCAAATAAATTCTATTTACTTATCTATCTAGCTATCTAATCTTTATATTTTCATCAGATACATTTTTTCCCATGCTCTTGACCCCCAGTAAGTTGTATTTTTCTTGAAATATTTGTTTGGAGCCATATTTTCTGAACTTTATTTTATGAGACACACAAAATAATTGGATTTATTTCCATAAGATAGAGACAAGATCCAGATATGATTTATGAAGCAGAATATGGTAATAATTGATAAATAAAGAAAAGGACAAATGGCTACAGTACATGGTTGATGCAATGGTGATGAAGATCAGAGCCTGGGGAGTAGAATAAGAAAAGAGGTGCAAGGAGGTACTTTGTGTAGCTAAGATTATATATGAATATATCTGAGCTGTTATGTATGATTCATCTTATCAGCATGGTTTTTTGGCATAACACTCACAGTGCACAACTGAAGGGACAGAAGGAAAAAAAAAGCCTTAGATTTTTCTTAAAAGTCAGTATAAGGATTTAGTAGAGAAGTGAAGATTAAATATGAAGAAGACTACTGTACAATTAAATGAGCACCACTTACATTTAACATAAGAGTTGTATAACATCACTAAAAAATTGGAGCACTTTTTGGTCACCAAACCATCTTCTGATTTACTTTAATAGTATTAATTTGTTAGCAAACACTTTATAAGACTTTTAGGAATGAGTAAAATCTGAAGTAAAGAGTTGTGATTTTTTTTCCTTTCTACTTTGAAGTTGTTTTATGTTTAGCACTGTATAGAGCTCTGCAGAAATAAATAAACACAAGATAATCCCTACCCTCAAAGGAAATTACAAACTTGTTAAGAGTTTAAACAAGCAAAACAAAAATCTAGAATTTTAGTCAATTACGTAGAAATTTAGACCCCAAACCCTTTCCTCTGAAAAGTGTATAACCAAAGCATGAAATAAAGGGATATTTAATTTGTTTTGCTTAATTTATTGGTTACATACTAGAACCAGAAGCCCCCAACACTGAACAACATGAAAGTATTCATGGGAAATATTCAACATGCAAAAACATGCCTGCCAAGAAACCAACAACCCACACATAGCCAATAAAAGTGAAGACTCGTACTTCATACTCTAAATGCCCCCAGTTTGAAACTGTGTCAGTGTGAGAATATTTCACAGCTGTAGGACCTCTTTTTAGAGAGATTTTCCCACCACTGTCCAAATTCTGTAACAAATAAATCATTACTTAAAGAATCATACCCAAACTTCTAATAATAATGAGGAATGGACAGATATGTCATTTTGAATTATTGTCCGTTGAACAAACAACTATTAACATCGTCAGTAATAATTTATGCAGATAGCATGTACCCCTTGATGTGATATGGTGAGGTCACCTCATCTTAGGATGTGTTTCCCTCAAACCATATCCTAAGCCTTATCATGAGAAAAACATCACACAGCTTATGTTGAGGTATGGTCTACAAAATAACCGACCTCTACTCCTCAAAATTGTTAAGGTCATGAAAAATAAGGAAAGACTGAGAAACTCTCACAGGTTAGAGACTAGGAGACTAGATGACTAAATGTAATGTGGTATTCTGGATTGGATCCTGGAATAGAAAAAAGACTGGTAGAATCTGATAACATCTATAGTTTAGTTAATAGTAATGTACCAATGTTATTCTTAGTTTTGACAAATGTGCCATGGTTATGCTTAAGGTGTTACTTAAGGAAAACTAGATAGTGGGTATATGGAAACTCTATATTATCTTTGCAAACTTTCTGTAAATCCAAAATTATCTCCCCCCAAAACATTAAGCACATATGCATATACACCACCCACCCCACAACCAAGACTTAAATACAGTTTTTTTTTTTTAATAAGTTTGCCTAATTACATACACCATTAGGACCCTTCTTCTCATGGACAAACAAAACCATTTTACTAGTTTCTTGATATTTAAAATCTAAGCTTAGTATTAAAGTAACTTTGGGATTTTTAGTTGTATTAGAAATTTAAGCAGCCCAAGTGAGACTTTTAGATTTACATTATGTAAGCAGAGCAACAATGGAGAGTGCTTTGTGAAATCAATGTTACTCAGTTTTTCTTTAAATTATTATTTATTGAACACTGGTAGGACACAGGAAACTTTTTAAAGCATTAAATTTATACATATGTAAGCTGGTACCCAGAGAAATACTTAAAAAAAAAAAGATTTATTTATTTGAGAGAGTGCCTGTGAACACAAGTGGGGAGAGGGGGAAAGGGAGAGGTAAAGGGAGAGGGAGAAGATGACTCCCTGCTGAGCAGGGAGGCCCCCCTTGGGACTCCAACCGAGGACCCTGAGATCATGACCTCAGCCAAAGGCAGACACTCAACTGATTGAGCCACCAAGGCTCAATTTATTGCCAGACTTGGAACCAGAGTGCAGTCCTTCTGAATTCCAGGGTATAGTTATTCCAATCATACCTTGAAGTCTACTAGACTGCTCCCGCAGTTCTATGGGGCATGTGTGATACCCAGTGAAGTCATCTTTTTCAGTGGAATTTCTATCCCAATAACCTAGTGAATGGGCAGAGACCATAATTTTTCTATCATGATTTATAGATTAATTTGCTGCATCCTTTATGAGGATTTGGTTATCCTCTATACAACTCTACCTGGTTCAATTGCTGGGATCATCAGAATTATGAATTAAAGATAATAACGAAGTTGCTGTATTCCTTTTAAGGTTGTTAAAATAGTTTCTGAGATGAAATCTAATGATCCTCACATAGTCGCTTTGTGTAATTTACTGGCAATTAGTGTAGACCTGATTTAGTGAGGTGCTTCTTAGTGAATCTAATATGGCAGAAATGGGGGGATGTCACTTCCACAATTGGCTTATAAATGATTGTGGCTTCCACCTTGGGAGTGCTTGGGCACTCTCACTTTTTCCTGAATCACTTTCAGCTTCAGGGAAGCCAGCTGTGAGTCATGAGGCAGAGCTGTGGGCAAACCAAGTGGGAGAGGACCAAGGGCTGCAACAACCACGTGAGTGAACTTGAAACTGAATGCTTCCTAAAACCTTCCTATCCAACTCAGTTGTGACTGCAGGGCATAAGAAAGCTTGAGCTAGACCCATGGAGCTAAGCTATGCCTGCATTTCTGATCTGCTGGAACTGTGAAATAAGAACTGCTGGTTGTTTTTAAGCTACTACATTTTGAGTAATATGCTATGTAGCAATGGAGAACTGATGCAGTTGATAAGGGGGAAGGGACGAATTTTAACCAGATACATATATTTATTTAATGCTGAGTGTATTACTACAATTTTCTATTATCTTTTTTTATTCAGACTGAGAATAAAGTAACTTTCGCTTGTTCAATTTTGTCTGTTTGAGAGGCATGGTTTATAATTTTCTTAATAATTTAAAAAATAATTATGGAAGAGCTTATTCTCTCATTTGTTTTTTTGTACTTAAGGCCATCTTTTGGACCAACAGAATTAAAACAAAATAGAGGTTGAACTTTAATTTTATTTTTTGAATGTTAAAATGTTCTAATGAGATGAAAACATGTCTTTACTGAAAACTGTTATAAACCACCTGACATACATTAATTTAAATATATTGAAGCTTATGACATAAAAGTATCTCTGTTTATAAGAACACCAGCCTAGTGCCTTAGCTGACACAGCAGCCTATGTGATACTTTGAAAAGTGCCTGTTCTTTCTTTTTGTTCCTTTCTATTCTAATTAAATCATTTTTATACACATTCAAAAAAATTTAAATTACTTTTATTGGCTATTTTACATTTTGTTTGGATTTAAGGCCAGATCATAAGTCTTAGTGTTATTTATACATCATATGTCTATCTGTAATTTTATGTACATACATATGTACAATATGTATATAAGTACATGCATAGATGTATCTTTATTTCTTCATTGCTGTTGTGATTATAGTTCAATAAAAGTAACCACAAAAAACACAAGCTGGATTTATATCAGAATCTTTTGACCTTTCTCAAATAATATATATTCATTGTGGAGAGGATGAAATATAAACTTGAGCAATTTTTCCCAGATAATTTTGCTGTTAAATCTCAAGTAGATAAATGTGACTCTAAAGAATTTTTCTGTTTTTCCTCTTTGAAATCAGACATTTCTCTAGATTTGTTAAATTCAAAAAATATATTATTATTATTATTATTATTATAGAACTAGGGGTTATTATTATGGAACAGTTATGATGGGACATACTGAACATTAAACATGGATTATGCCCTCACATGATTCACAGTCTGGTGGAAGGGACAGAGAGAAAACAATTGCCTACAATTCTGTGCTTTATGTATATCATCTTTAAACTTACGTCCAAAAGAATAGTGACTCCAAAATCAACATAAAGAAATCAACTGCATTCCTTTACACTAATGATGAAGCATCTGAAATAAGAAATAAAGAACACCATATCATTCACAATAGTATTAAAAACAATAAAACAAATAAATTTAACCAAGGAAATGAAAGATGTGTGAAATGAAAATCATAAAATCTTGCTGAAAGAAATCAAAGACACAAGCAAATGAAAAGATACCCTGTATCCATGGGTCAGAATTAATATTATTAAAAAGAGCCACTTACATATTCAACACAGTGCCCATCAAATACCCAAGGCATTCTTCATAAAATAGAAGAAACAGTCCTATAAAAATATGTGGAACCACAAAAGACCCAAAATAGTCAAACCAATCCTGTGAAAAAGAACAAAGCCAGTGGTATCATGCTTCTGCATTTCAAACTATACTACGCCAACTATAGTAGTAAAAACAGTATGTTAGTGGTATAAAAATAGACATATTGACCAATGAAATAGAATAGAGAGCCCCGAATTAAATCCTGTCATGTACAGTCAACTAATATTTGACAAGAGAGCCAAGAAGACCCAATGGGGAATGGAAAGTCTCTTCCACAAATGGTAGTGGGAAAACTGGAGAAACACATGCAGAATGATGAAATTGGACAGATATCTCACACCACTCACAAAAATTAACTCAAAATGGATCATAGACTTAAACATAAGACCTGATACCACAAAACTTCTGGAAGAAAATATAGGGAGGAAGTTCAGCAATATTAGTTTTATCAATATTTTTTGAGGTATGACCCCAAATGCACAAACAACAAAAGAAAAAAATCAGCAAATGGGACTACATTGAACTCAAAAGCTTCTGTATAGCAAAAGAAATGATTAACAAAGAAAAAAGACAACGTACAGAGTGAGAAAACAATTTTGCAAACCACATATCAGATATATCTAAAATATATTTTTAAAAAACCTGAGTCAACTCAATAATAAACAAACAAACAAACAAAAATCAACCCAAACTATCGGATTATAAAATGGACCGAAGAACTAAGTAGACATTTCTCCAAAGAGGACATGAGAAGGCCAGATGCTCGACATCACTGATCATCAGGGAAATGCCAATCAAAAGGGGGGGTAGGGGGATAGGAGAAGAATAAATGAAACAAGATGGGATTGGGAGGGAGACAAACCATAAATGACTCTTAATCTCACAAAACAAACTGGGGGTTGCTGGGGGGAGGTGGGATTGGGAGAGGGGGAGCGGGCTATGGACATTGGGGAGGGGAGGCGAACCATAAGAGACTATGGACTCTGAAAAACAACCTGAGGGTTTTGAAGGGTCAGGGGTGGGAGGTTGGGGGAACAGGTGGTGGGTGATGGGGAGGGCACGTTTTGCATGGAGCACTGGGTGTTGTGCAAAAAGAATGAATACTGTTATGCTGAAAAAAAAATAAATATTATTAGTATATTAAAAAAAAAAAAAACTTAAAAAAAAAAAAATAAAAAAAAAACCACAATAAGATATCATCTCACACCTGCTAGAATGATTGTCAAGAACAACACCATACAGTCCATCATTAGTTTTTGATGTAGTGTTCCATGATTCATTGTTTGCATATAACACCCAGTGCTCCATACAGTATGTGCCTCCTTAATACCCATCACCAGGCTAACCCACCCCCTCACCCCCTTCCTTCTAAAACCCTCAGTTTGCTTCTTAGAGTCCATAGTCTCTCATGGTTCATCTCCTCCTCTGATATATCCCCCTTCATTTTTCTCTTCTTTCTTCTAATATCCTCCATGATATTCCTTATATTCTACAAATAAGTGAAACCATATGATAATTGACTTTCTCTGCTTAATTTATTTCACTTAGCATAATCTCCTCCAGTCCCATCCATGTTGATGCAAAAATGCAGAATGCATCCTTTCTGATGGCTTAGTAATATTCCATTGTATATATGGACCACATCTCTTTTATACATTTGTCTGTTGAAGGGCATCTCAGCTCCTCCCACAGTTCAGCTACTGTGAATATTGCTGCTATGAACATTGGGGTGCACATGCCCCTTCTTTTCACTACATCTGTACCTTTGGGATAAATGCCCAGCAGTGCAATTCCTGGGTCATAGGGTAGCTCTACATTTAATTTTTTGAGGAACCTCCACACTGTTTTTCAAAGTGGTTGTACCAACTTGCATTCCCACCAAAAGTAAAAGTGTTCCCCTTTCTCCACAGCTTCTCCAATGTTTGTTGTTTCATGCCTAAGAAGACAAGAAACAATAGATTTTGGAGAGCTGTGATGAAAAGGGAACGCTTCAACATTTTTTGTTGGAATGTAAATTGGTCAAACCACTATGGAAATAAAAAATGGTTTCCTCAGAAAATTATGGGTCTACCATATAATCGAACTTCTGGGTTATATACCAAAGGGAATGAAAACAGTTTTTCAGGAAGATACATGTACTCTCCTGTTTATTGAAGCATTATTCATAATAGCCAAGATATGGAAATAATCCAAATGCCAATCAACAGATGAATAGATAAAAAAGATGTGGTGCATACACACAGTGGAATATTATTCAGACACGAGAAAAATAGATACTCTCCCATTTGCAACAACGTTGATGGACCTTGGGTACAATACACTGAGATAAATCAGATAAAGAAAGACTAGTAATGTATGATATTACTTACATATGAAATCTGAAAAAGTATAGCTGTTAAAAAAAATAGTGTAGGGGTGCCTGGGTGGCTCAGTGGGTTAAAGTCTCTGCCTTCAGCTCAGGTCTGGTCTCAGGGTCCTGGGATCAAGCCCCACATTGGGCTCTCTGCTCAGCGGGGAGCCTGCTTCCCCTTCTCTCTCTGCCTGCCTCTCTGCCTACTTGTGATCTCTCTCTGTCAAAGTAAGTAAATAAAATTTTTTTTTTTTTTTTTTTTTTTTTTTCCCCTTTTTATTTATTTATTTATTTTTCAGCGTAACAGTATTCATTCTTTTTGCACAACACCCAGTGCTCCATGCAAAACGTGCCCTCCCCATCACCCACCACCTGTTCCCCCAACCTCCCACCCCTGACCCTTCAAAACCCTCAGGTTGTTTTTCAGAGTCCATAGTCTCTTATGGTTCGCCTCCCCTCCCCAATGTCCATAGCCCGCACCCCCTCTCCCAATCCCACCTCCCCCCAGCAACCCCCAGTTTGTTTTGTGAGATTAAGAGTCATTTATGGTTTGTCTCCCTCCCAATCCCATCTTGTTTCATTTATTCTTCTCCTATCCCCCTACCCCCCCATGTTGCTTCTCCATGTCCTCATATCAGGGAGATCATATGATAGTTGTCTTTCTCCGATTGACTTATTTCACTAAGCATGATACGCTCTAGTTCCATCCACGTCGTCGCAAATGGCAAGATTTCATTTCTTTTGATGGCTGCATAGTATTCCATTGTGTATATATACCACATCTTCTTGATCCATTCATCTGTTGATGGACATCTAGGTTCTTTCCATAGTCTGGCTATTGTAGACATTGCTGCTATAAACATTCGGGTACACGTGCCCCTTCGGATCACTATGTTTGTATCTTTAGGGTAAATACCCAGTAGTGCAATTGCTGGGTCATAGGGTAGTTCTATTTTCAACATTTTGAGGAACCTCCATGCTGTTTTCCACAGTGGTTGCACCAGCTTGCATTCCCACCAACAGTGGAGGAGGGTTCCCCTTTCTCCACATCCTCTCCAGCATCTGTCATTTCCTGACTTGTTAATTTTAGCCATTCTGACTGGTGTGAGGTGATATCTCATTGTGGTTGAAGAAAGAGAAATTAAGGAGTCAATCCCATTCACAATTGTACCCAAAACTATAAGATACCTAGGAATAAACCTAACCAAAGAGACTAAGAATCTATACACAGAAAATTATAAAGTACTCATGAAAGAAATTGAGGAAGACACAAAAAAATGGAAAAATGTTCCATGCTCCTGGATTGGAAGAATAAATATTGTGAAAATGTCTATGCTACCTAAAGCAATCTACACATTTAATGCAATCCCTATCAAAATACCATCCATTTTTTTCAAAGAAATGGAACAAATAATCCTAAAATTTATATGGAACCAGAAAAGACCTCGAATAGCCAAAGGAATATTGAAGAACAAAGCCAAAGTTGGTGGCATCACAATTCCGGACTTCAAGCTCTATTACAAAGCTGTCATCATCAAGACAGCATGGTACTGGCACAAAAACAGACACATAGACCAGTGGAACAGAATAGAGAGCCCAGAAATCGACCCTCAACTCTATGGTCAACTAATCTTCGACAAAGCAGGAAAGAATGTCCAATGGAAAAAAGACAGCCTCTTCAATAAATGGTGCTGGGAAAATTGGACAGCCACATGCAGAAAAATGAAATTGGACTACTTCCTTACACCACACACGAAAATAGACTCCAAATGGATGAAGGACCTCAATGTGAGAAAGGAATCCATCAAAATCCTTGAGGAGAACGCAGGCAGCAACCTCTTCGACCTCAGCCGCAGCAACATCTTCCTAGGAACAACGGCAAAGGCAAGGGAAGCAAGGGCGAAAATGAACTATTGGGATTTCATCAAGATCAAAAGCTTTTGCACAGCAAAGGAAACAGTTAACAAAACCAAAAGACAGCTGACAGAATGGGAGAAGATATTCGCAAACGACATATCAGATAAAGGGCTAGTATCCAAAATCTATAAGGAACTTAGCAAACTCAACACCCAAAGAACAAACAATCCAATCAAGAAATGGGCAGAGGACATGAACAGACATTTCTGCAAAGAAGACATCCAGATGGCCAACAGACACATGAAAAAGTGCTCCACGTCACTCGGCATCAGGGAAATACAAATCAAAGTAAATAAAATTTTTAAAAAAAATAGTGTAAAACGGTGGTTACCAAGGGATGGGTGGTTGAGGTGATAAGAGTGCTGGTATTTAAGGGTACAAACTTGTAACTAGTAAATAAGCCATAGAGATCTAATACACAGTTTAGTGAATATAGATAATAATATTGTACTATAATTATGTAATATGATAACTATCACTACATGAGAAATCATATTATAATGTATAAATGTATCAGAGTAATACACTCTACACCTTAATCTTACACAACTTACACAGTGTTGCACATAAAATTTATTCAATAGCTTCTAAAAAACAGACAAAACAAAACAAGCAAACAAAAAGAATATTGACTCAATTTTGCTACTCTGACAGTTGGCATGAGCAGTGACTTATGAATGTTTTAGTCCCTGTCATCATACTGTAGCTAAATTAGTGTCTTATTTCATTCCGGCTGCTGTAACAAAATATCACACACACACACTTGGTAGTTTATAAACAACAGAAATTAATTTTGCATAGTTCTAGAGTCTGAAAGTCCAAGATCAAGATGCCAACATTGTTAGGTTCTGGTGAAGATGTGCTTCCAGATTGTAGACTGCTGACTTCTCATTCTGTCTTCACATGGAGGCACAGGATCTCTTTGGAGCCCTTTTTATAAAGGTGCTAATCCTATTTATGAAGGTTTTGTCCTCATGACTTAATCACCTCCCATCTCCTAGTATCATCACATTGGGCATTTGGATTTCAACATGTAATTTAGGGGGTTGGGAAGAGCACAGACATTTAGGCCATAGCAGTTACTATAATTTTTTGTTAAGTTTGGCTTATCATCTCATTTTGAGATGTTCATCAACAGATACAAAGAGCGTTTTAAGTCAGAGCATTGATTATAATTGAAACAAAAAGTGAACTCACTGGAAATGAAGTTATTTGTACAAAAACTCAGAAGGACAAAAAACAAATCATTCAACATGGATAAATATTAAATATGTAGTCAGTGATACTCAGTAAAAGGTAAGAAGTAGCTAGAGATGAAAGAAAAAAAATTCATTAAAAAAACATATTTACTGTGGCTAGGAAGATCAGCAATGTGGAACGCCTATTGACTTAGTGCTATCTCAAGCAAGGAAGGATAAGACTTCAAGATGAAAGAACTGATGACGAAATTTTTTCTCTGGAAAACTAGGGTGATTCACAGATTCCAGGCCAGTTGTCCTTTCTGTACATCATCAAATTGTGTGGTGGTACATGTTGGCTGCTGAGGGAGAGACTCGCTGTGATCCCCATCAAGAGAGACATTACCTGCATCGACAGATATTCATATGGATGAAGTAGCTTATTTTGAGAAAAACTATGGCTAAGGATGACATATCAGCAAGGAGATAAGTGTGCCTGGTTTCAAAGCTTCAAAGGACTCAAATTAGTACACACTCATTTCATGGAGAGGCAAATGGAGTCTGTGAGCCAAAATCCCTCTCAGACTTTGTGGGCTTAAATACAAAGAGGTTTTGGAAGGCCTCCTCTGTGATTGGAGGTTAGTTATAATTGTCAGAGAAAAATACTCATAGTTGAGACCACTCAGGACAAATCTTTAGAGTATCAACAGACACATATCTCAGGCCCCAGCATGACCCAGTGGTTTCTTTTTGGGAGTACTGTCCCAGTTTGGCACTCAGAGCCTCTCCTTTTGCTGGTTCCCCATATCCTTGTGGCTGAATTCTGCACTTGATAAATTCTTTCTGTTATCTGTTGCATTTGCATTTTACTTTGTCTTCTAGTTTTGGTTTGTTTCCTAATTTCTTTAGTCACAAATCTCTTAATAACACATTTAAAACTAATAGAACATGGTTAAGGGGGATGAACATAATGTTCTCTCTTCTCCACTGGATCATAAAAAAGTCCACTAGATAAAAGTGCACTTTGTATGGTCAAAGTCATGATTTATACAAGTCATTAATATTTTGTAAAAAGTAGTAATTTTTCTTATCACATATAGTGAACATTTTTCCCATATGATCTAAAGAGATACATGTAAACAATACAGTGTTTGTTTTATAAAGAGATAAAATAGCATGAATACAATAATCTCGATTAAAGTACAATTTAGCTGTTGTCACATATACATTATTTATATGAGTAGGAAACATGAATATAAAATGCAATAACATAGAGTAATTCTTTTAACTCAAAACAGATGTGACATTGTTTAATCTACAAGTAGCCTGGAAAGAGTGGGTAGGTGTTTATCATATTCTTTCTGATGTTTCTAGCCTAAGTAGTAAAAGGATGTGTAAACTTTCTAAATTTTGTCAGTAAAACTTATTTCATCCATTGCTAAGTTTCAGTCAGTTTGAGGGTGAAAGAAACCAGTTGTTAATGCCATATAACTTTGCTTACATTGTGGTTGAGGACAGAACATCATGAAGGGCCCATACTACGATGTAGGAAAGGCCAAATACTTGAAGATTAACTATCATGAGTATTTGTGGTAGCTAGTGCACGTTTAATCAATTGCTATCCTAAAGAAAAATTATTTACACTAAATCCCACCCTAACCATTTTCAACTGACAAATTGTGAGCTTTATTAACATTGCAAAGAAGAAGAATAAATAACCCAGGGTTGAGTCATCAAACCTTTTTGAAGGAAAGAAAATAAAGAGGATTTGTTGAATGAGGGAAAAATGGAATCAAGGTAGATATTTGATAATGTTCAGCATATTGAACCCTATAGTTTCTTCATTTCTGTACTACATTCTATAAACTGCATGCTCCTTGGTCTCCTCAACTCAGAAATTCTGTGGGATTCTGAAGGAGTTCCCCCATTCTATGCTGCACCTTGAAAACTCTGAAGACCTTAAGCTAGGACAAACTTAGGGCTCATCTGGTTCAAATCCCTTCTCTCAGGGATCACTGTTCTAATCACTGTTCTAAACAGTGTTCTAGAACACTGTTCTAACAGTGTTCCACACTGTTCTAATCTCTCAGGGATCACTGATCTAATGTTCAATGCCTTCAAAACTGTTATTTCATATGTTTTATTTGTTGTTTCAGCTGATTCAGATAAGAGTTTAAATCTTGTCCTTCATCATGTCGTTCAGAAGTGGAAGTTTTTTTTTGTTTTGTTTTGTTTTAATTAAACAGTTGAATTCCCCTGGTTGGCACCAGTTCTAAGTCAGCTCCCCATCTGATCCATTTTGAATTTTTGTGTTTGGAATGACATAGGGATGGAGGTTCATTTTCTTTTTCAGTTGTTGTAGCACCATTTGTTAGGAAGCAATCTACTGCATGGTTTCACTTGAATGTGGAAACTAATAAAAAATTTAAAAGTTGAACTCAAAAAAATAGAAAGTAGAAAAGTAGTTTTCAGGGACTGGGGTGTGAAGGAATAAAGAGAGGTTGGTAAAAGGGTATAAATCTTCCAGTTACAAGATACCTAAAGTTTGAGAACCAAATGTATAACATGGTGACTATAGTAGTTAACACTGTATTGTGTAATTGAAATTTGCTGAGAGCAGAACTTAAAAAAAAAAGGTAAATATGAAATAATGGATGTGTTAATTAACTCAATGGAGGGAATCCCTCCACAATCTCTCTCTCTCTCTCTTTCTATATACATATATATATGATTTATATATATATAAAATATATAAATATTATCTATATATAAGATATTCAAAGTATACAATGTGATGATTATATATTATATATAATGTATACTTTGAATATATTATGAATTATATATAATCATCACATTGTATACTTTGAATATCTTATTATTTCATTTATCAATTATTGCTCAATAAATCTGGAAAAAGGGGTATGTCTTTTCCCACTGAGTTTAGTTGATACTTTGGTTGAAAATTAATTGAGCATACATATGTGGATCTAGTTTTATAATTGTTATTCTGTTCCATTGACCAGTTATCTCTTTATTTAGGTATTCTTTAATTTCAGTGTTATTTATAGATTTTAATGTAGAAGTATTGCACATATTTCATTAGATTTATTCTCAGATATTTGAAGGTTTTGATACTATAATAAGTTACATTTTAAAAAAATTTTCATTTTCCAACTATTTGTTGTTAACATATAAAGGTAACATTCACTTAGAAGTTTTTTTAGTAGTTACATAGATTTTTGTACATGTGTAATCATGTCATCACTGAATAATGGGAGTTTAACTTCTTCCTCTCTCATAGTTCCATCTTTTCTTTCTTTGTCTCATACATGAACAAGAGTGCAGAATCTATGCCCTGTCCCTGTTTTAGAGGATGAGGACTTAGTATGTTACCATTGAGTAAGATGTTAGCTGTAGGCTTTTCAAAGAAAACCTTATAGCAGATTGAAAAAGGTCCTCTCTTCCTAGTTTATTAAAAGTATTTATCCACTAAAAAGAAATTAAAAAAAAATATATATACACACACACACACACACACACACACACACACACACACACTCCAGGAAAGGTAAATATGTGAACAAATACAAAACAGTTTTATAGAAAAAAAAGGTTTTTATCATAGAAGAGTGTTAAATTTTGTCATATATTTTCTCTGCACCCATATGATAATTCTGTTGTCTATCTATTACATATTTAGATAATTTCTCCTTTATTCTGTATAAAGTAGTAGTTTCTACTGATTGAATTTTGAATATTAGAACAATCTTACATTCTTGGGATATACCTTGCTTGATCATGGAGTATTGTTGCTTGTATTTCTTGCTGAATTTGAAGTGCTAATATTTTGTTAAGAATTTTGCATCTTTTTGTGAGGAATTTTTTTTTCTTTTTTTTTTTTTTGAGAGTTTTTAATTTATTTATTTTTTCAGCATAACAGTATTCATTGCTTTTGCACAACACCCAGTGCTCCATGCAAAACGTGCCCTCCCTATTACCCACCACCTGTTCCCCCAACCTCCCACCCCTGACCCTTCAAAACCCTCAGGTTGTTTTTCAGAGTCCATAGTCTCTTATGGTTCACCTCCCCATCCAATTTTTTTTTTTTTAATAAACATATAATGTATTTTTATCCCCAGGGGTACAGGTCTGTGAATCGCCAGGTTTACACACTTCACAGCACTCACGATAGCACATACCCTCCCCAATGTCCATAGCCCCCTCCCCCTCTCCCAACCCCACCTCCCCCCAGCAACCCCCAGTTTGTTTTGTGAGATTAAGAGTCATTTATGGTTTGTCTCCCTCCCAATCCCATCTTGTTTCATTTATTCTTCTCCTATCCCCCTAAACCCCCATGTTGCTTCTCCATGTCCTCACATCAGGGAGATCATATGATAGTTGTCTTTCTCCGATTGACTTATTTCACTAAGCATGATACGCTCTAGTTCCATCCACGTCATTGCTAATGGCAAGATTTCATTTATTTTGATGGCTGCATAGTATTCCATTGTGTATATATACCACCTCTTCTTTATCCATTCATCTGTTGATGGACATCTAGGTTCTTTCCATAGTTTGGCTATTGTAGACATTGCTGCTATAAACATTCGGGTGCACATGCCCCTTCGGATCACTACATTTGTATCTTTAGGGTCAATACCCAGTAGTGCAATTGCTGGGTCATAGGGTAGTTCTATTTTCAACATTTTGAGGAACCTCCATGCTGTTTTCCAGAGTGGTTGGACCAGCTTGCATTCCCACCAACAGTGGAGGAGGGTTCCCCTTTCTCCACATCCTCGCCAGCATCTGTCATTTCCTGACTTGTTAATTTTAGCCATTCTGACTGGTGTGAGGTGATATCTCATTGTGGTTTTGATTTGTATTTCCCTGATGCCGAGTGACGTGGAGCACTTTTTCATGTGTCTGTTGGCCATCTGGATGTCTTCTTTGCAGAAATGTGTGTTCATGTCCTCTGCCCATTTCTTGATTGGATTGTTTGTTCTTTGGGTGTTGGGTTTGCTAAGTTCCTTATAGATTTTGGATACTAGCCCTTTATCTGATATGTCGTTTGCAAATATCTTCTCCCATTCTGTCAGTTGTCTTTTGGTTTTGTTAACTGTTTCCTTTGCTGTGCAAAAGCTTTTGATCTTGATGAAGTCCCAATAGTTCATTTTTGCCTTTGCTTCCCTTGCCTTTGCCGTTGTTCCTAGGAAGATATTGCTGTGGCTGAGGTCGAAGCGGTTGCTGCCTGCATTCTCCTCAAGGATTTTGATGGATTCCTTTCTCACATTGAGATCCTTCATCCATTTGGAGTCTATTTTCGTGTGTGGTGTAAGGAAGTGGTCCAATTTCATTTTTCTGCATGTGGCTGTCCAATTTTCCCAGCACCATTTATTGAAGAGGCTGTCTTTTTTCCATTGGACATTCTTTCCTGCTTTGTCGAAGATTAGTTGACCATAGAGTTGAGGGTCTATTTCTAGGCTCTCTATTCTGTTCCACTGATCTATGTGTCTGTTTTTGTGCCAGTACCATGCTGTCTTGATGATGACAGCTTTGTAATAGAGCTTGAAGTCCGGAATTGTGATGCCACCAACTTTGGCTTTCTTTTTCAATATTCCTTTGGCTATTCGAGGTCTTTTCTGGTTCCATATAAATTTGAGGATTATTTGTTCAATTTCTTTGAAAAAAATGGGTGGTATTTTGATAGGGATTGCATTAAATGTGTAGATTGCTTTAGGTAGCATAGACATTTTCACAATATTTGTTCTTCCAATCCAGGAGCATAGAACATTTTTCCATTTCTTTGTGTCTTCCTCAATTTCTTTCATGAGTACTTTGTAATTTTCTGCATATAGATTCTTAGCCTCTTTGGTTAGGTTTATTCCTAGGTATCGTATAGTTTCTTAGCCTCTTTGGTTAGGTTTATTCCTAAGTATCTTATAGTTTTGGGTGCGATTGTAAATGGGATTGACTCCTTAATTTCTCTTTCTTCTGTCTTGTTGTTGGTGTACAGAAAAGCAACTGATTTCTGTGCATTGATTTTATATCCTGACACTTTACTGAATTCCTGGACAACTTCTAGCAGTTTTGGAGTGGAGTCTTTTGGGTTTTCCACATAGAGTATCATATCATCTGCGAAGAGTGATAGTTTGACTTCTTCTTTGCCAATTTGGATGGCTTTAATTTCTTTTTGTTGTCTGATTGCTGAGGCTAGGACTTCAAGTACTATGTTGAATATCAGTGGTGATAATGGACATCCCTGCCATGTTCCTGACCTTAGCGTAAAAGCTTTCAGTTTTTCTCCATTGAGAATGATATTTGCGGTGGGTTTTTCATAGATGGCTTTGATAATATTGAGGTATGTGCCCTCTATCCCTACACTTTGAAGAGTTTTGATCAGGAAGGGATGCTGTACTTTGTCAAATGCTTTTTCAGCATCTATTGAGAGTATCATATGGTTCTTGTTCGTTCTTTTATTAATGTGTTGTATCACATTGATTGATTTGCGGATGTTGAACCAACCCTGCAGCCCTGGAATAAATCCCACTTGATCATGGTGAATAATCCTTTTAATGTACTGTTGAATCCTATTGGCTAGTATTTTGGCGAGAATTTTTGCGTCTGTGTTCATCAAGGATATTGGTCTGTAGTTCTCTTGTTTGGTGGGATCCTTGTCTGGTTTTGGGATCAAGGTGATGCTGGCCTCATAAAATGAGTTTGGAAGTTTTCCTTCCATTTCTATTTTTTGAAAAGTTTCAGGAGAATAGGAATTAGTTCTTCTTTCAATGTTTGGTAGAATTCCCTGAGAAGCCATCTGGCACTGGGCTTTTGTTTGTTTGGAGATTTTTGATGACTGTTTCAATCTCCTTACTGGTTATGGGCCTGTTCAGGTTTTTCTCTTTCTTCCTGGTTCAGTTGTGGTAGTTTATATGTCTCTAGGAATGCATCCACTTCTTCCAGATTGTCAAATTTGTTGGCGTAGAGCTGCTCATAGTATGTTCTTATAATTGTCTGTATTTCTTTGGTGTGAGTTGTGATCTCTCCTCTTTCATTCATGATTTTATTTATTTGGGTCCTTTCTCTTTTCTTTTTTATGAGTCTGGCCAGGGGTTTATCAATCTTATTGATTCTTTCAAAGAACCAGCTCCTAGTTTCATTGATTTTTTTCTATTGTTTTTTTTTTTTTTTTTGGGTTTCTATTTCATTGATTTCTGCTCTGATCTTTATGATTTCTCTTCTCCTGCTGGCTTTAGGGTTTCTTTCTTGTTCTTTCTCCAGCTCCTTTAGCTGTAGGGTTAGGTTGTGTACTTGAGACCTTACTTGTTTCTTGAGAAAGCTTGTACTGCTATATATTTTCCTCTCAGGACTGCCTTTGCTGTGTCCCACTGATTTTGAACCATTGTGTTTTCATTATCATTTGTTTCCATGAATTTTTTCAATTCTTCTTTAATTTCCTGGTTGACCCATTCATTCTTTAGAAGGATGCTGTTTAGTCTCCATGTATTTGGGTTCTTTCCAGCTTTCCTCTTGTGATTGAGTTCTAGCTTCAGAGCATTGTGGTCTGAAAATATGCAGGGAATGATCCTAATCTTTTGATAGCAGTTGAGACCTGATTTGTGACCCAGGATGTGATCTATTCTGGAGAATGTTCCATGTGCACTAGAGAAGAATGTGTATTCTGTTGCTTTGGGATGAAATGTTCTGAATATATCTGTGATGTCCATCTGGTCCAGTGTGTCATTTAAGGCCTTTATTTCCTTGTTGATCTTTTGCTTGGATGATCTGTCCATTTCAGTGAGGGAAGTGTTAAAGTCCCCTACTATTATTGTATTATTATTGATGTGTTTCTTTGATTTTGTTATTAATTGGTTGATATAGTTGGCTGCTCCCACGTTAGGGGCATAGATATTGACAATTGTTAGATCTTCTTGTTGGACAGACCCTTTGAGTAGGACATAGTGTCCTTCCTCATCTCTTGTTATAGTCCTTGGCTTAAAATCTAATTGATCTGATATAAGGATTGCCACCCCAGCTTTCTTCTGATGCCCATTAGCATGGTAAATTGTTTTCCACCCCCTCATTTTAAATCTGGAGGTGTCTTCGCGTCTAAAATGAGTTTCTTGTAGGCAACATACTGATGGGTTTTGGTTTTTTTATCCATTCTGATACCCTGTGTCTTTTGATTGGGGCATTTAGCCCATTAACATTCAGGGTAACTATTGAGAGATATGAATTTAGTGCCATTGTATTGCCTGTAAGGTAACTGTTACTGTATATTGTCTCTGTACCTTTCTGATCTACTACTTTTAGGCTCTCTCTTTGCTTAGAGGACCCCTTTCAATATTTCCTGTAGAGCTGGTTTGGTGTTTGCAAATTCTTTCAGTTTTTGTTTGTCCTGGAAGCTTTTTATCTCTCCTTCTATTTTCAATGATAGCCTAGCTGGATAGAGTATCCTTGGCTGCATGTTTTTCTCGTTTATTGCTCTGAATATATCATGCCAGCTCTTTCTGGCCTGCCATGTCTCTGTGGATAAGTCTGCTGCCAATCTAATATTTTTACCATTGTATGTTATAGACTTCTTTTTCCGGGCTGCTTTCAGGATTTTCTCTTTGTCACTAAGACTTGTAAATTTTACTATTAGGTGATGGGGTGTGGACCTATTCTTGTTGACTTTGAGGGGGGTTCTCTGCATCTCCTGGATTTTGATGCTTGTTCCCTTTGCCATATTAGGGAAATTCTCTCCAATGATTCTCTCCAATAGACCTTCTGCTCCCCTTTCTCTTTCTTCTTCTTCTGGAATCCCAATTATTCTAATGTTGTTTCGTCTTATGGTGTCACTTATCTCTCGAATTCTCCCCTCATGGTCCAATAGCTGTTTGTCCCTCTTTTGCTCAGCTTCTTTATTCTCTGTCATTTGATCTTCTATATCACTAATTCTTTCTTCTGCCTCATTTATCCTAGCAATGAGAGCCTCCATTTTTTATTGCACCTCATTAATAGCTTTTTTGATTTCTACTTGGTTAGATTTTAGTTCTTTAATTTCTCCAGAAAGGGCTTTTATATCTCCAGAGAGGGTTTCTCTAATATCTTCCATGCCTTTTTCGAGCCCGGCTAGAACGTTCAGAATCGTCATTCTGAACTCTTGATCTGACATATTACCAATGTCTGTGTTGATTAGGTCCCTAGCCTTCGGTACTGTCTCTTGTTCTTTTGTTTGTGGTGATTTTTTCCTCCTTGTCATTTTGTCCAGATAAGAGGATATTAAAGATCAAATAAAATACTAAAAGGGTGGCAAAGACCCCAGAAAAATGCACTGTAACCAATTCAGAAGAGACCCCAAATTGTGAGGGGGAGAAAGGGGATAAAAAGAGGTTCAGAAAAAAAATTAAAAAAAAAACAAATAAAGAAAAAATCTAAAAAAGAAAGAAAATATATATATATATATTTAGATAAACTTTCAGAAAGTGGTTGATTTTCTGTTTCTAGAGTTGCTGTTCTTCTTCTCTTCGATCTCCCGTTGGATTTGTAGGAGTTTGCAATGTTTAGATAAGCTATCGAGCTGATCTCCTGCTACCTGATGTAGTCTCAGCCTGCTACTTCTCCGCCATCTTGACTCTTCCTCTTTTTGTGAGGAATTTTAGTGTATAGTTTTTCTTCCTCTGATGACTTTTGACATCGGGTATTGCTAATGTTTTAAAATAAGTTAGGAAGTATCCCTTCCTCTTCTTTTACAAAAGAGATTATATAGGATTTATATTATTTTTTAAAATGTCTGATAAAATTTGTCTGTGAAAACTTATGGCCCTAAAGTGTTCATTGTGGAAAAGTTATTAACTACATTTTAATTTCTTAGGAAATATAGTTTTCTTTAGGTTTTAAATTGTTTCCTTTCCTATTTGGTCTGACAATTTGTGTCTTTAAAGGAATTTGTATATTTTATCTAGGATGTTAAGTGTATTTACTAGAATCTGTAGCAATAATCCTTCTTGCTTTCCTGAGATCAACAGTTTGTGTTGTCCATACTGTTTTTTTAATCATTCTGGAGATTAGACAATTTTACTAAAATTATCAATAATAAAGTAACCTTTGGTTTTGTTATCTTTCTTTGTCATTTGTGTGTTTCCTTTTTCACTGATTTCTTCTCTCTCTTTTTAAAAATTTCCTTTCTTCTACTTATTTGGGATTTAATTTGCTCTCCTTTTTCTAAATTCTTAAAGAAAACTTATTCATTGACTCCACACATTTTTCTTCTATTTAATGACTATTTGATAAGCTATCAATTGCCTTCTAAGCACTACTCTAACTGAATTTCATACATTTTGACATGTTGTGTTTTCATTCTTTTAGCTTAAGGTTTAGTTCTTTTAGTTCAAAGTGTTTTCTAATTTTCTTGTGTTTCTTTGATGTATAGTTTATTTGATTTTTATGGCTTAATTTAAAATTATTTTGAAGATGTTTCCAAATGAAGATAGCTTATATTATTTATTTCTAACTTAATGCTTGTGTGACTAAAATATACTGTATATAATTTCAACTATTTTATATTTGAGATTTATTTGATAGCACAGCATATGACCTATTATCAATGTTCCATGTGCTATTGAAAATAATGTGCATTAGTTCAAATTGGTAGTTAGTATTGCTCAAATCTTCTGTTAAGCTCATGAGCCTTTGAGATTATGTCTTCTTGAATGGTCGATTTTCTTATCATTTTGGAATATACCTCTTTATCTTTGTTTATATTCTCTGTCTTAAAGTCTTCTTTGATAATAATAAAGCCATACCAGATTTATTATGCTTAGTGTTTGCATGTATATCTTTTTCTATACCTTTACTTTCAGCTCTTTGCTGTGCCATTATATTTATTATGTATTTCTTATAAATAACAGCTGTTGGGTCATGCTTTTTTATCAGTCTGACAATTGATATCATAAGACAAATATATAAGTTACTTATTTTCTGTTTATCCAATTTTTAAATTTGTTCTTCCTTTTGTGCCTTGTTTTGGGTGAATCAATTTCTCATGTTTAATTTTAATCCTTTCTTGACTTTTTATGTCTCTCTCTTCATGTGTGTATGTGTGTGTGAACATACTCTATAACACAGAATGATATGTATCTCTAATTTGTCACAATATACCTTCAAATAATTGTAGACTTTTTCATGATTCTCACAATATTATCTCAGTTTTTGTGCTCTAATTGCATTGTATTTTACTTTACGTATGTTATAAATACCAAATATTATCTTTGTTTTAAAAAGTGAGTTTTTAAAAGTAAATAGATATATTGATAGTTTAAGAAAGATTAACAGATATATAGATAGCTTAAGAAAGCTATTTTATATTTTACCCAAATATTTGATGTTTCTGACACTCATCATTCCTTCCTGTGGATCCAGCCAGGGTTTCATCTATTAATTCCTTCCTGTCTCTTTGTAACATTTCTTATAGGATAGGTCTGCTAGAAACAAATCATATCAGATTTTTATCAGTTGGAAGATGTATTCCTCTTTTATTATTAAAGATAAATTTTGTTGAGGGGCACCTGGGTGGCTCAGTTGGTAAGCATCAGACTCTTGATTTGGGCTCAGGTCATGATCTCAGGGTTATGAGATGGAGCCTGGCTTCAGGCTCTGCACTTACTGCAGTCTGCTTTTCTTCCTCTTCCTTCTCACTGCCCTCCCCCGCCCCATGCACTTGCTTTCTCTGAAATAAATAAATAAATCTTTTAAAAAAGATATATTTTGCTGAATATAAAATTCTAGTTTTTTTTTCCCCCAGCACTTTAAATGTGTACTACCCCTTTTTCTCTAGCCTCTGTTTTCTGATGAGAAAACAGACATCAATAATATTGTCATTCTTGTCAATGTAATGTATCTTTTTTTTTCCTCAGGCTACTTTTAAGGTCTGTTTTTTATCTTTGGTTTTTAGACCTTTGTTTATGATGTGCCTAAGTCTGATTTTTCTTTGCATTTGTTCTGCTTTGGTTTTTGTCGAGCTCCTTATATTTGTATGGATGATTTTCTTAAATTTTGGAAAACTGTCGTCCAATGTTTCATCAAAAATTTTTCCATTTTCTCTCTTTTCTTTCCTCATGAAACTACTTTTGCTTGAATATTGACTGCTTGCTATTGTTCTACAAATATTAACAGATCTGCCTTTTTTTTTTCTTTCTCTTTAATGTTCCAGTTTGGATATGTTCTGTTGTTCTGGCTTTGAGTGAACTGATCTTTTGTGACCCAGTTGTTAAGCTTCTCTAATGAATTCTTCATTTCTGATAACATTTTGCATTTTTATCATTCACTATTAGTTTTTTTTTTTCATCATTTCCATTTCTTCGCTAAAATTCCTTATCTCTTCACACATGTGGTCCATCTTTTCCACTAGATCCTTTAGGTTTTTTTTTTTTTTAAGGTATTGTAATTATTTCATAAACTCTTCCTGATAATTCTAACATCTGCATACTGGCATGACTCCAGAGATATCTTTGTGTTTTATAACAAAGTCACCAGCTTTTTGAACCATGGGGATTTTGTCTCTAGTTTATAGTTCAGCTGTCTGCTCTTTTTGCATTATAGATAATCTCTCTGTGCCCTCCCACTAAGCCTTTATCTTTGGGAGGGTATCTGCAAACTGTCAAGACTGGAATGTCTCTGAGGGATTTCTCTTAGCTCCTCTTAGCTCCATCCTTCTCTGAAAGAGCCTGCCTTTGTTTCAGGATGGCCCATGTGCCTCAGGAGGATCTCTCTTAGCTCTGCTGTTAGCCTGTAGTGTATTCCATATGGAGACCTATGAGAAAGAGCCTTTGGTGAATGCAGCTTTGCTCTCCGGCTGGGTCTTCTTGAAATTATATCTGCCCATAGTCATTAGAAGTTCATTAGAATTTCAGCTCATTTTTTCCTCCCTACTTCACCTCCTTGCACTCCACCAAAAATGAGAACAGGCATGTGTCTCTTCTTTCCTACGAAAGGCTTGTCATTTTTTGGATTCAACTAAGGTTCTTTGTCTCTTCAGTTCTCTAGTGAATTAAAAACAACAGGGGGTAATTTAATAGCTTATATCATTATGATGTTAATATCAAAATCAGAAGAAATCCCCAAAATATAGTTACAAAAGTTGCCATTGAGAATAGGTGCTTTCCCACTGTCACTGGGATGGCTACTATAAGAAAGTTCATCAACGTATTAACTGTGTCAGAATAGAAGGGAGGCAGTCACTCTGAAAGCTAGAAAAAGACAAGGCAAGAACTTGATTTCCCGGGGCACCTGGGTGACTCAGTGTATTAAAGCCTCTGCCTTCAGCTCAGGTCATGATCCCAGGGTTCTGGGATGGAGCCCCACATGGGCTTTCTGCTCAGCAGGGAGCCTGCTTCCACCCTCTCTCTCTGCTTGCCTCTCTGCCTACTTGTGATCTCTGTCAAATAAATAAATAAAATCTTAAAAAAAAAAAGAACTTGATTTTCTCAGTGCTGGGGAAATATGAGATAGAAGTCAATATTGCCCGAGTGAGAGGCACAGTAAAGACCATACAATTTCCTTAATTCATTGGTCTGCTTATTATTTGATCAATTTACTCATTGCTTTAATAAATTATTCATAGTTTTATTAGAGAGATAAACATACAAAAAGGCAGGAAAGAGCAAATTTCTGTACATGTTGTAATAGAGGTAAAATTGCTTGTAAATGTTGGTTATTTTTATCACTAATATTACTGCCAAGGCCTATGAAAATGTGATAAACCAGGATAGCAGAGAGCTGATGGACAGCTCATTGAGCCACTGAAGGAGACTGAGTGTCAAAGGTGCTAGCTGAGCACATACAATTAGTGTAGGACACTGGGTTACATGGAAATCCTGGAAAGGGAGTGGAGTTGAGATAGATGGAGTTGAAATAGTGGAGCTGAGAGAGAAAGGAACCAGTTGCTACTGGTTCCAGTTGTTTCCAGTAGCTGGATTATGGTCTTCAGAGATGCAATACAAATGTCACATTTGCATTTCTCACAAGGCAAAGACAAGTAAGGAACTGAGTGAGAATTTTTGAAGAGAAAAATGTAACTTGCACAACTATAGAGAACTTGATTAGACTTACCCAGTAATAAGATGCATGCATAAGACTCAGATTTTGGCTTGTGTTCTAACAGGTGTCATTTTCTGAGCATGGGGAGCTTTATGAAGTTAGCATATCTAAATTGGTTTTCCCAGTAAATGCTATATTTAAAAGCCTATGACCATTGAGCTAAGAATCTTTCTAAACTTTTTAAGTGGAAAAGGCTATTTTGTCTAGTTAACATAAATATTTCATTTCAATTCAATTAGGGAAATTACTGAGCGTCTAATAATGCCAGGTACTTTGGTGGCTATAGTGACATAGAAGTAAATAAGACATATTCCCTGTTTTCAGGGTTCCCACTGATTAATAGGAGAAGAAATCATGTAAATAAATAAATTAAATTATACAATGTTAGAGCTAAGTCCCTTAGGATGGAGACAGTCCTGTAATTGACATGAATGCATCAAGCTATTGTAATATGATAGCATCTTGTTTAACGTTTTTCTGAATTTATTATATCAGCAACTGCTTGTTCAGTACCTACTATATTCTTTCAAGGTACTATCAATATCACAGTTCTTTTTTAATTTGAATCTATATTCATGTGGCAGACTTTTGACTTTCCATTTCCCCTTTGGGAAGAGAATATGCTAACCACTTGATAGGAGAACTGTGGTCTACTCAGCAATGATATATTTTCAGAGTAAATAATATGTTGACGTGCAGTATATTTACTCACAACCCTATGGATTTGATTAATGTCAACTAACCATGTTTAGTTTGATTATTCTAGATGAAAAAATAAAATCAAGTTCCCAAATACACAACACTGAAAACTGCCTGTTGAGGAAAAAGTGCCCCCACTTCAGTGTTGATGCTGAGTGTATTTCAGTCCACATTAATCCACCTAAGCCCTTACATCCATATTTCCCATGCAAACACTTATGTATGTAGTATTATTCATTGCATTCACTTGCATTTTGACTTAATTTATTTAGTGAAGTGGATTACTTATGAAATAAGTTTTATATTACCTGATATAGTATGTATTTCCTTTTTCATGAGAAAAATTTAAAATGATTAATAAAGCAATGTTTTTTTTTTTACTAATTGTAGGGAATCACAATGAACTAGTACTTAAATAAGATTTAAATTATTTTTGAGATGTGTGAAAAGAAATTTAATGGGTTTTAGCAGCAGGGAGATTGAAAAATCTGGGGAAATTTGAATAATATAGTTTTTTGTCCTATTTAAAGAAAAAAACTCTAATGTAGTAAATTTTACTAGGAAACAGAGAAAATACCCATATTCTATTCTGACTCAAGGTGGAGAAACACAAAGGAAATAGAAACTATAGTGTATCTTTGGAATTACTAAAAAAAAATGAAACTAAATGATGAGAGAGAGAAGCTAGAGCTACTGTCTTTTCAAAGTGTACTTCTTGTGATTTCAGAGCAATCTGAGAAGGTCAGTGCCTCTCATTTGCACTGACTACAGAGTAATAGAAGACTGTATTTAATTATGAGATTAAATGAACACATGGCCAGTGATTTTAAAGGAAGAGAGTTAGATAGAATTTTTTAAAAAGATAATTTTTATCAATAGTAATGAAGCATAAGGAATAACACAGAGGATATGGGGAGATGAAGAGGAGAAGGGGTTGGGGAAAATTGGAGGGGGAGATGAACCATGAGAGACTGTGGACTCTGAGAAACAAACTGAGAGTTTTGGAGGGGAGGCAGGTGGGGGGTTGGGTGAGCTTGGTGGTGGGTATTATGGCGGGCATGTATTGCATGGAGCACTGGGTGTGGTGCATAAACAATGAATTCTGGAACACTGAAAAGAAATTTAAAAAATAAATAAAAATTTTTTTAAAATGTTAAAATAATAAAACTAAATAAATAAATCTTAAAAAATAGTAATGAAAGAATCAAGAACAAAATTGAGAACTAGTTTTGCTTTTCCTTTAGGAAAACTGGCATGTAAGCATAATATATACACACAAAATATAATTATATGTAATACATAATTATGTAATATATCCATATATTACATATATGATCTCAATTATTTAGATTTTACTTGGGTTTTAGATACACTTCTTAAAACTAATAGGAAAACTTTTTAAAAAATTTAAGAAGTCTAATTTTTGAAGTTATTAAAAGATATGTATCAAGGGCACTCTTATCCCTTTAATATTTATAGCTATATTGATAGTTGTGACTAAGGTATCAGATTCAACCCTGAGTCTGAGTTTAACTGACCTTCATGATTTTAAATGTTGTTGCAGGCTAAAAGATAATTTCTACAAGTCTGGCTTTGTAATCTTCTAAATAAGACCAGAACCTTTCTAAAAATTAATAATTAGACATATGAAGCAATCTAAAAGAATGGCAAATCACTTAAGTAAACACTTAAAAGTACAGTAGATCACAAATGCTTATCTTTGAAAGTCAACAGTCCAAATGAAGACCCAAATTTAAATTCCAATTGGGAATCCAAACTCACAGAACCTCTAGTTCAAAGATAGTGAGCATAAGTAGAAGGTTTACCATTTTTCTGTTCCCTGTTCCATTGAAACAACAAAATTGAAAAATAGATCCAATGCTGCATTGCAAATAGGAAGTGATACTACCTGCACAATTGCAATTGTGAATGATTTCTGGAGAATAGGATCTTACAGACAAATAAGCCAGACTATGAGAAAGTATAGGGAGTCCAACACAGTCAAAGGAAACCTCTTGGATATGTTGGGAAAATCTCCAAGTTCAGTGTGTAGGTATTGGGCTTGGGGAGAGCTGTGAAACAAGAATCAAGATAATTATTTAAAAATCTGTCTTTAGGCTAACAGGGCAATGTGGCCTTTTTCTATTTCCCTACACAGTGACTGACAGCAACAGCATTTTTTCCTTGAGTTTAAGTGAGAGAACTTCTTTCTAAAGAAACTGAATAGACCATGTAGGATGGGCTAGCAATCCAGGGTGACATTTGTTACTTGAAACAAAGGCAGAGCTGGCTTCCAGGTACATCAGAACTCTAAAATTATACAGAGGGAATGTAAAAGGAAACACCTCTCAGACTAGGAAAAAAACATGCTGAAGTACTCCATTCCCAGAGTAATATTCCTGTTATTTTGGCATAGGGACAGCCTGCCTGCTTACCGGCTAGCCACACATTCTAAAGTCATGCTCACCTATTTACACAGACAGGAAAGCAGTCTGCTCATTCCAGGGAAATAGATCCAGACCTACACAGAGTGGGTGTGACAGTTACCCTAATTCATCAATCAAGTCCTTTATTCATAAATATGAATCACCAACTAAAGATCATCAGAGTTTAAGAAAATCAGCAACCCAAATGCAGAGCAACAAGCTAAAGAAACAGAATAAATGACTACAGAGGAAAAAGAAATAGTTCAATGAACACAGGAAGGCCACAAAAATATTCAAAGCACATTCTCAGAAAGATTTATTTGGATATTAAATACATTTAAAAAGAAAGACAGGAAAGGCTTAAAAACAAGCAAAAAATTGTGGAATTAAAAATATATTTTCTGAAAATTTATAGAAGAAATCAAACACTTTAAATTAACAATCTGGGGGCGCCTGGGTGGCTCAGTGGGTTAAGCCTCTGCCTTCGGCTCAGGTCATGGTCTCAGGGTCCTGGGATCGAGCCCCACATCAGGTTCTCTGCTCAGCGGGGAGCCTGCTTCCCTTCCTCTCTCTCTGCTTGCCTCTCTGCCTGCTTGTGATTTCTCTCTGTCAAATAAATAAATAAAATCTTAAAAAAAAAAAAAAAAAAAAAAAATAAATTAACAATCTGTTCTGAAAGATAAAGTTGATGAACTCACAAAACATAGAACAAAGAAATGAAAAATATGAGTATAATAGTGATGAGTCATTGCAAATCAATTCAGGAGTTCTGCTCTCCAGGAGTTTTTTAAAAAAGACTGGAAAAAATTGAGATGTAGAAATGATGTAGTATTAGGAAAGAAATTTGTCCTAATCAAAGAAAGGTAGTATAAGTCTTCAGATTGTACTACCTGTAAAGGATATTTCAGAATTCAAAGGATAATGAGAACACTGTGAAAGTTTCCAGAAAAGAGGAAACACAGGTGGCTGAAGGCTGCTAAATATTGATTTTAGAAGAGGAATCAAAGAAAGGGAGTTGTTCCTAGGTTTGAGGGGTTATGAGTTGACCTTTTGAACAAAGAGGGATTTATGTAAAAGTTTTGCAAAAGAAGTATAAGTTTAAAAGACTACTAGAGTTCTGGAGGAGAACAAAACTGTTAGCCCTTAGAGACTCAGAAGTGGCTTCACAGAGAGGGTACCCTCGGATCTGGGTTTTGACATACAAGTGGGAATTTGCCTTAAACGTCAGGAAATCTCTAATCTGCTTACTTTAAATGACTAGGAATCTTCATTTCCTTTGCTTCAATTTCCACATTTTCTTTTCCATTTCATTTGTGTTGCTGTATTTATGCTATGTTACTGTAGGTTTCTTCAAATCTCTTATAGTAAACGGGCCATTATAGCTTAAATGAATAAAAACATTTTGTGTCTTAAATATAAGAAGCAGGTAGTTTGAAAGTTTTATATTTTCCAGGGAAATAACACATTATTCTTAAATTTATCAGGAAGGGGTTCTCACTCTCATGCCAGAGGCTTTAGTACATCATGTTAAGGATTTATTTACTTAAATGAGATGATATTATTACTGGAGGAACTGGTCAACCATGACTTTTCAACAAGGAATGAAATCTTCTCTAGATTAAACATTAAAATTATCAGGTTTTCTATTTATGCCAAAACAAGAGTGAGGAATAAAGATGTAGAAGGAACGTCTCATGTGATAATTGTGAGACTGCATGGTAGCTGTGACAGTATTCTGGTAGCCTTCCTTTTCATTTGAATGTCTATGAGAAAAGGGAAAACAGGATGATGAAATCTGAAAACAATATGGTCATTTTCAAGGACCATGGATTTCCATAAATTATTTTCAGAAAAGACATTTTAATTTGATGACACAAAACAATGACAGATTATTAGTGAGTCAGGAAGTCGATGAGCAAGTTTATTGAGTACACTGTGTATGCAGGACTCCACACTGGCTATTTTAGGGAAGGCATTGTCAATATCGGTGCTGATGACTACATTTGGGAATAAATTGGCAACACTCAGAGCCACCCAAATAAAGCCAAATCTGTTTCAACATTTTCATGTTACATGTGATTTTCAAATTTCCTTATTATAATATTGGGAAATTAGGGCTTATATTTTAATAATGCAATTTTCCTTCAGGTCAGAAAAAAATACCTACAGTAGTAATTTTATATTATCATTTGTTTGGTAATGTTATGTGTACATAACATTTAGAACAAAATAGGTAGGGATCCTCTGCACCCACCCACATTGAGTTGGCCTTTTTAAAATTGACTTTCATGATCTTTCACTTTGATGTTGTATAACTATTCAAAAAAGAGGGAAAAACTAGTGTGTGAGGGCAAAGGTGCTGCTTAGCTTCATCCCTAGCCCAGAATCAGGAATATTTGTTTTGAAACCTAACAGCATTAGCCTGAACATAAGGAAACCTTGAAATCCATCTGGAGGCTGTCTTTGGCAAAAAGCAGGAAGACTTGTTTGAGATGGCAATATAGGATTTACATAAGGCCTCTGACTCGGAGAAAAAGGATCATGTAAGTGTATAAGAGAAAGATTTAGAACCCAAGTTGGAATTTAGGCTTTTTGGTTTCCTTGCTTGGCAAGAGAAAATTGTTATCATTTGAAAAATCTTTGTTGTTTTCAGGTTGATAATTTATCTAATCATTTGGGCAGAGAGCTTAATCCCTTCTCAAAGCATGTAGAAATCTGATCTGCAAAGAGCCTCACTCCACCAATGGGAGGTGATGTTATGATTTTCTTCCCCTACATCCACCTCGTGAAACTCTGCTTGCCGTTTTTCCTTTGTACAATGAGGCTGCCAACTGTGATGGTCTTAAATGCCTTTTTCAGCTCTAAAGGTCAAAAGGTTTTGCAATTCACTTTTCATTTTTTCCCTACATAACCTATATTTACTAACATTTTTAAAATGAATATACATTACTCATTAGTCAGTGTTGCACAGCTGTCTAAATGCTTGTATGTTTATATGTGTTCCTATTGTCTGGTTTATACTAGAACTTCTGGGGAAGCAAGGGCCATGTTTTATTTCTTTAATACCAGTACCCAATCCATTGAAATATGTTGAAGAAAAAAAGATGACTGTGTGTGTGTGTGTGTATGTGTCTGTGGATTGATGGTAGAGTTTTCAAGTTCAGAGACACATAAAATGTATATGAAGAGATCTGGAGTCAAGATGGCGGAGAAGTAGCAGGCTGAGACTACATCAGGTAGCAGGAGATCAGCTCGATAGCTTATCTAAACATTGCAAACACCTACAAATCCAACGGGAGATTGAAGAGAAGAAGAACAGCAACTCTAGAAATAGAAAATCAACCACTTTCTGAAAGGTAGGACTGGCGGAGAAGTGAATCCAAAACGACAGGAAGATAGACCACAGGGGGAGGTGCCGGCTCCCAGCAAGCGGCAGAGCAATGGAGCACAAAATCAGGACTTTAAAAAGTCTGTTCCACTGAGAGACATTGCTCCAGAGGCTAAACCAGGGTGAAGCCCATGCAGGGTCAGCGTGGGCCCAGGTCCCGCAGAGAAGGATCGGGGGTGTCGGAGTGTCGCAGAGCTTGCAGGTGTTAGAACGAAGAAGCTGGCTACAGAGACAGAGCTGAGGACTGAGCTCTCAGCTTGGGGGTTACCTTGAACTGGTCACGGGCTGGGTGAGCTTGGAGCGTGGCTGGAGGCTGGGGATACGGGAATGATTGGGTGCTGTCCTCTGGGGGCGCACTGAGGAGTGGGGCCCAGGGCTCTCAGCTCCTCCAGGCCAGAGACTGGGAGGCTGCCATTTTCATTCCTGTCCTCCGGAACACTACGGAAAGTGTTCAGGGAACAGAAGCACCAAAAAGCGAACCCGAGAGGATTACTTAGTCCGGCCCCCAGTCAGGGTGGTGCAATTCCGCCTCGGGCAAAGACACTTGAGAGTCACCACAACAGGCCCCTCCCCCAGAAGATCAACAAAATATCCAGTCAGGACAAAGTTCATCTATCAAGGAAAGCAGGTTCAATATGTAAGACAGCAGTGGAATTCCAGAGGAGGAGAAAGCAAAGCTCGGAACTCATGGCTTTCTCCCCATGATTCTTTAGTCTTGCAGTTAATTCACTTTTTTTTTCAATTTTTTTTCTTTCTTTTCTCTTCTTCTGCTAAATTTTTTAAAATTTTACACTTTTCTTTTCTAACGTTTTTTGACTAGTTTATCTAAAATATATATATATTTTTTTCTTTTTTATATTTTTTATTTGTTTGATTTTTTTAACTTTTTTCTTTTTTTTTTTCTGAACCTCTTTTTATCCCCTTTCCTCCCCCCCACAATTTGGGGTCTCTTCTGATTTGGTTACAGCACATATTTCTGGGGTCTTTGCCACCCTTTTAGTATTTTTTTAATATTTAATTTATTTGACAGAGAGAAATCACAACTAGGCAGAGAGGCAGGCAGAGAGAGAGGGAGAAGCAGGCTCCCTGCTGGGCAGAGAGCCCGACACGGGGCTCGACCCAGGACCCTGGATTCATGACCCAAGCTGAAGGCAGAGGCTTTAACCCACTGAGCCACCCAGGTGCCCCCCTTTTACTATTTTATTTGATCCTTCATATCCTCTTATCTGGACAAAATGACAAGGCAGAAAAAATCACCACAAACAAAAGAACAAGAGGCAGTACCGAAGGCTAGGGACCTAATCAACACAGACATTGGTAATATGTCAGATCAAGAGTTCAGAATGACAATTCTGAACGTTCTAGCCAGGCTTGAAAGAGGCATGGAAGATATTAGAGAAACCCTCTATGGAGATATAAAAGCCTTTTCTGGAGAAATTAAAGAACTAAAATCTAACCGAGTTGAAATCAAAAAAGCTATTAATGAGGTGCAATAAGAAATGGAGGCTCTCACTGCTAGGATAAATGAGGCAGAAGAAAGAATTAGTGATATAGAAGACCAAATGACAGAGAAAAAAGAAGCTGAGCAAAAGAGGGACAAAGAGCTACTGGACCACGAGGGGAGAATTTGAGAGATAAGTGACACTATAAGATGAAACAACATTAGAATAATTGGGATTCCAGAAGAAGAAGAAAGAGAGGAGCAGAAGGTCTATTGGAGAAAGGGGAGCAGAAGGTCTATTGGAGAGAATTATTGGAGAGAATTTTCCTAATATGGCAAAGGGAACAAGCATCAAAATCCAGGAGGTGCAGAGAGCCCCCCTTAAAGTCAACAAGAATAGGTCCACACCCCATCACCTAATAGTAAAATTTACAAGTCTTAGTGACAAAGAGAAAATCCTGAAAGCAGCCCGAGAAAAGAAGCCTGTAACATACAATGGTAAAAATATTAGATTGGCAGCAGACTTATCCACAGAGACCTGGCAGGCCAGAAAGAGCTGGCATGATATATTCAGAGCACTAAATGAGAAAAACATGCAGCCAAGAATACTCTATCCAGCTAGGCTATCATTGAAAATAGAAGGAGAGATAAAAAGCTTCCAGGACAAACAAAAACAAAGAATTTGCAAACACCAAACCAGCTCTACAGGAAATATTGAAAGGGGTCCTCTAAGCAAAGAGAGAGCCTAAAAGTAGTAGATCAGAAAGGTACAAAGACAATATACAGTAACAGTCACCTTACAGGCAATACAATGGCACTAAATTCATATCTCTCAATAGTTACCCTGAATGTTAATGGGCTAAATGCCCCAATCAAAAGACACAGGGTATCAGAATGGATAAAAAACCAAAACCCATCAGCATGTTGCCTACAAGAAACTCATTTTAGACGCGAAGACACCTCCAGATTTAAAATGAGGGGGTGGAAAACAATTTACCATGCTAATGGGCATCAGAAGAAAGCTGGGGTGGCAATCCTTATATCAGATCAAATAAGCCAAGGACTATAATAAGAGATGAGGAAGGACACTATATCCTACTCAAAGGGTCTGTCCAACAAGAAGATCTAACAATTGTCAATATCTATGCCCCTAACGTGGGAGCAGCCAACTATATCAACCAATTAATAACAAAATCAAAGAAACACATCAATAATAATACAATAATAGTAGGGGACTTTAACACTCCCCTCACTGAAATGGACAGATCATCCAAGCAAAAGATCAACAAGGAAATAAAGGCCTTAAATGACACACTGGACCAGATGGACATCACAGATATATTCAGAACATTTCATCCCAAAGCAACAGAATACACATTCTTCTCTAGTGCACATGGAACATTCTCCAGAGTAGATCACATCCTGGGTCACAAATCAGATCTCAACTGCTATCAAAAGATTAGGATCATTCCCTGCATATTTTCAGACCACAATGCTCCGAAGCTAGAACTCAATCACAAGAGGAAAGCTGGAAAGAACCCAAATACATGGAGACTAAACAGCATCCATCTAAAGAATGAATGGGTTAACCAGGAAATTAAAGAAGAATTGAAAAAATTCATGGAAACAAATGATAATGAAAACACAATGGTTCAAAATCTGTGGGACACAGCAAAGGCAGTCCTGAGAGGAAAATATATAGCAGTACAAGCCTTTCTCAAGAAACAAGAAAGGTCTCAAGTACACAACCTAACCCTACACGTAAAGGAGCTGGAGAAAGAACAAGAAAGAAACCCTAAAGCCAGCAGGAGAAGAGAAATCATAAAGATCAGAGCAGAAATCAATGAAATAGAAACCAAAAAAAAAAAAAAAAACAATAGAAAAAATCAATGAAACTAGGAGCTGGTTCTTTGAAAGAATCAATAAGATTGATAAACCCCTGGCCAGACTCATCAAAAAGAAAAGAGAAAGGACCCAAATAAATAAAATCATGAATGAAAGAGGAGAGATCACAACTCACACCAAAGAAATACAGACAGTTATAAGAACATACTATGAGCAGCTCTACGCCAACAAATTTGACAATCTGGAAGAAATGGATGCATTCCTAGAGACATATACACTACCACAACTGAACCAGGAAGAAAGAGAAAACCTGAACAGGCCCATAACCAGTAAGGAGATTGAAACAGTCATCAAAAATCTCCAAACAGGGGGAGGAGTCAAGATGGCGGAGAAGTAGCAGCCTGAGACTACATCAGGTAGCAGGAGATCAGCTCGATAGCTTATCTAAACATTGCAAACACCTACAAATCCAACGGGAGATTGAAGAGAAGAAGAACAGCAACTCTAGAAACAGAAAATCAACCACTTTCTGAAAAGTAAGACTGGCAGAGAAGTGAATCTAAAATGACGGGATGATAGACCGCGGGGGGAGGGCCGGCTCCCGGCAAGCGGTGGAGGAACGGAGCACAAAATCAGGACTTTTAAAAGTCTGTTCCACAGAGGGACATTGCTCCAGAGGCTAAACCTGGGTGAAGCCCACGCGGGGTCAGCGTGACCCCAGGTCCCGCAGGGTCACAGAAGGATCGGGGGTGTCAGAGTGTCGGAGAGCTCGCAGGTATTAGAACGGAGAAGCCGGCTGCAGAGACAGAGCTGAGGACTGAACTCTCAGCTCGGGGTTACCTTGAACTGGTCGCGGGCTGGGTGAGCTCGGAGCGTGGCTAGAGGCTGGGGATACGGGAGTGATTGGGTGCTGTCCTCTGGGGGCTCACTGAGGAGTGGGGCCCCAGGCTCTCGGCTCCTCCGGGCCGGAGACTAGGAGGCCGCCATTTTCATTCCCGTCCTCCGGAACTCTACGGAAAGCGTTCAGGGAACAGAAGCTCCCAAAAGCGAACCCGAGCCGATTACTTAGTCCGGCCGCTGGTAAAGGCGATGCAATCCCGCCTTGGGCAAAGACACTTGAGATTCACTACAACAGGCCCCTCCCCCAGAAGATCAACAAAATATCCAGCCAGGACGAAGTTCATCTATCAAGGAAAGTACGTTCAATTCCTAAGACAGCAGAGCAATTCCAGAGGAGGAGAAAGCAAAGCACGGAACTCATGGCTTTCTCCCCATGATTCTTTAGTCTTGCGGCTACTTCAATTATTTTTTCTTTTTTCAATTTTTTTTTCTTTTTTCTTTTTTCTTCTTCTGCTGAGTTTTTTAAAACTTTTACCCTTTTCTTTTCTAATGTTTTTTGACTAGTTTACCTAAATATATATATATATTTCTTTCTTTTTTATATTTTTTCTTTATTTGTTTTATTTTTTAAATTTTTTTCTTTTTTATTCCCAGAACCTGTTTTTATCCCCTTTCTCCCCCCCACAATTAGGGGCCTCTTCTGATTTGGTTACAGCGCATTTTTCTGGAGTCTTTGCCACCCTTTTAGTATTTTATTTGCTCCTTCATATCCTCTTATCTGAACAAAATGACAAGGCGGAAAAAATCACCACAAACAAAAGAACAAGAGGCAGTACCGAAGGCTAGGGACCTAATCAACACAGACATTGGTAATATGTCAGATCAAGAGTTCAGAATGACGATTTCTGAACATTCTAGCCGGGCTCGAAAAAGGCATGGAAGATATTAGAGAAACCCTCTCTGGAGATATTAAAGCCATTTCTGGAGAAATTAAAGAACTAAAATCTAACCAAGTTGAAATCAAAAAAGCTATTAATGAGGTGCAATAAAAAATGGAGGCTCTCACTGCTAGGATAAATGAGGCAGAAGAAAGAATTAGTGATATAGAAGACCAAATGACAGAGAATAAAGAAGCCGAGCAAAAGAGGGACAAACAGCTACTGGACCACGAGGGGAGAATTTGAGAGATAAGTGACACCATAAGACGAAACAACATTAGAATAATTGGGATTCCAGAAGAAGAAGAAAGAGAGAGGGGAGCAGAAGGTCTATTGGAGAGAATTATTGGAGAGAATTTCCCTAATATGGCAAAGGGAACAAGCATCAAAATCCAGGAGGTGCAGAGAACTCCCCTTAAAGTCAACAAGAATAGGTCCACACCCCATCACCTAATAGTAAAATTTACAAGTCTTAGTGACAAAGAGAAAATCCTGAAAGCAGCCCGAGAAAAGAAGCCTGTAACATACAATGGTAAAAATATTAGATTGGCAGCAGACTTATCCACAGAGACCTGGCAGGCCAGAAAGAGCTGGCATGATATATTCAGAGCACTAAATGAGAAAAACATGCAGCCAAGAATACTCTATCCAGCTAGGCTATCATTGAAAATAGAAGGAGAGATAAAAAGCTTCCAGGACAAACAAAAACAAAGAATTTGCAAACACCAAACCAGCTCTACAGGAAATATTGAAAGGGGTCCTCTAAGCAAAGAGAGAGCCTAAAAGTAGTAGATCAGAAAGGTACAGAGACAATATACAGTAACAGTCACCTTACAGGCAATACAATGGCACTAAATTCAAATCTCTCAATAGTTACCCTGAATGTTAATGGGCTAAATGCCCCAATCAAAAGACACAGGGTATCAGAATGGATAAAAAACCAAAACCCATCAGCATGTTGCCTACAAGAAACTCATTTTAGACGCGAAGACACCTCCAGATTTAAAATGGGGGTGGAAAACAATTTACCATGCTAATGGGCATCAGAAGAAAGCTGGGGTGGCAATCCTTATATCAGATCAAATAAGCCAAGGACTATAATAAGAGATGAGGAAGGACACTATATCCTACTCAAAGGGTCTGTCCAACAAGAAGATCTAACAATTGTCAATATCTATGCCCCTAACGTGGGAGCAGCCAACTATATCAACCAATTAATAACAAAATCAAAGAAATACATCAATAATAATACAATAATAGTAGGGGACTTTAACACTCCCCTCACTGAAATGGACAGATCATCCAAGCAAAAGATCAACAAGGAAATAAAGGCCTTAAATGACACACTGGACCAGATGGACATCACAGATATATTCAGAACATTTCATCCCAATGCAACAGAATACACATTATTCTCTAGTGCACATGGAACATTCTCCAGAATAGATCACATCCTGGGTCACAAATCAGGTCTCAACTGCTATCAAAAGATTAGGATCATTCCCTGCATATTTTCAGACCACAATGCTCTGAAGCTAGAACTCAATCACAAGAGGAAAGCTGGAAAGAACCCAAATACATGGAGACTAAACAGCATCCTTCTAAAGAATGAATGGGTCAACCAGGAAATTAAAGAAGAATTGAAAAAATTCATGGAAACAAATGATAATGAAAACACAACAGTTCAAAATCTATGGGACACAGCAAAGGCAGTCCTGAGAGGAAAATATATAGCGGTACAAGCCTTTCTCAAGAAACAAGAAAGGTCTCAAGTACACAACCTAACCCTACACGTAAAGGAGCTGGAGAAAGAACAAGAAAGAAACCCTAAAGCCAGCAGGAGAAGAGAAATCATAAAGATCAGAGCAGAAATCAATGAAATAGAAACCAAAAAAAAAAAAAAAAAACAATAGAAAAAATCAATGAAACTAGGAGCTGGTTCTTTGAAAGAATCAATAAGATTGATAAACCCCTGGCCAGACTCATAAAAAAGAAAAGAGAAAGGACCCAAATAAATAAAATCATGAATGAAAGAGGAGAGATCACAACTCACACCAAAGAAATACAGACAATTATAAGAACATACTATGAGCAGCTCTTCGCCAACAAATTTGACAATCTGGAAGAAGTGGATGCATTCCTAGAGACATATAAACTACCACAACTGAACCAGGAAGAAAGAGAAAAACCTGAACAGGCCCATAACCAGTAAGGAGATTGAAACAGTCATCAAAAATCTCCAAACAAACAAAAGCCCAGGGTCAGATGGCTCCTCAGGGGGAATTCTACCACACATTTAAAGAAGAACTAATTCCTATTCTCCTGAAACTGTTCCAAAAAATAGAAATGGAAGGAAAACTTCCAAACTCATTTTATGAGGCCAGCATCACCTTGATCCCAAAACCAGACAAGGATCCCACCAAAAAAGAGAACTACAGACCAATATCCTTGATGAACACAGATGCAAAAATTCTCGCCAAAATACTAGCCAATAGGATTCAACAGTACATTAAAAGGATTATTCACCACGATCAAGTGGGATTTATTCCAGGGCTGCAGGGTTGGTTCAACATCCGCAAATCAATCAATGTGATACAACACATTAATAAAAGAAAGAACAAGAACCATATGATACTCTCAATAGATGCTGAAAAAACATTTGACAAAGTACAGCATCCCTTCCTGATCAAAACTCTTCAAAGTGTAGGGATAGAGGGCACATACCTCAATATTATCAAAGCCATCTATGAAAAACCCACCGCAAATATCATTCTCAATGGAGAAAAACTGAAAGCTTTTATGCTAAGGTCAGGAACATGGCAGGGATGTCCATTATCACCACTGATATTCAACATAGTACTAGAAGTCCTAGCCTCAGCAATCAGACAACAAAAAGAAATTAAATCCATCCAAATTGGCAAAGAAGAAGTCAAACTATCACTCTTCGCAGATGATATGATACTCTATGTGGAAAACCCAAAAGACTCCACTCCAAAACTGCTAGAAGTTGTCCAGGAATTCAGTAAAGTGTCAGGATATAAAATCAATGCACAGAAATCAGTTGCATTTCTGTACACCAACAACAAGACAGAAGAAAGAGAAATTAAGGAGTCAATCCCATTTACAATTGTACCCAAAACTATAAGATACCTAGGAATAAACCTAACCAAAGAGGCTAAGAATCTATATGCAGAAAACTATAAAGTACTCATGAAAGAAATTGAGGAAAAGACAACGAAATGGAAAAATGTTCCATGCTCCTGGATTGGAAGAACAAATATTGTGAAAATGTCTATGCTACCTAAAGCAATCTACACATTTAATGCAATCCCTATCAAAATACCATCCATTTTTTCCAAAGAAATGGAACGAAGAATCAGACAGCTCCAAACATTACAGAAAACTTTCCTTTATGGGTCAAGCAAAAGGAGAAAAAAAAAATGACTTTGAAAACTTTTAAGATCCAAGTTCAAATTGTTGGAGTCCTCAGTGTGCTAGCTGTGCAAGTTATTTACCTCTCTGAGTACCAAATTTATAGTAATAATTAAGTATTATCAACTCTAGAGGGCAGATATAAGCTCTGCTTGCTATATATAAGAATATTTGTGAAACATTAGCAAACATTTGATAAGATTTAATCCTTTTACATTTTTCTGGGATTATATGAAGCAATATTTGTTGAGCTCCTCCAAGTTCCCACTGCTTCACATATATATTATCTCATCTATAATGATCATCCCTTATGTCGGTGAGGAAGATGTTATCTAATTTTAAAGATAAGGAAAATTCAACTGACTCATAAGAAAGATTTAAGGTTATATAACCAGGAAATTTTCAATTTTAAGACTTAAATGTAGATTACTTAGAAGTCTCTTTCCACTATATGATGTTACTTCCTGGGAAAGTTACATTGTGAGCACTTACAGGTCCATGTGAACATTAGCATCTAAATTTTGTAATTTCTGGAGAAATTTTATATATTCTTCCTGAGCAAAAAATGAGGTAATTAGACTGATGCTTAATAAATGTTTGGCAGATATTAATATTTATCATTCAAAGTTACCTCTAGCAAATACATCTGGTCTTTAATTTTCGACTTCTTTTATAGCACTGTTTATTAATGTTTCTTGAAATATCATGGTAAAATCAGTATTTGATTCTTCATGCTAATCATAGAGGCTACTGGTACAAATAGTTAAAAACTTATTTAATTTTCAGTGTGCCTGGGTGGCTCAGTGGGTTAAGCTTCTGCCTTGTCTGAGGTCATGATCTCAGGGTCCTGAGATCAAGCCCCGCATTGGGCTCTCTGTTCAGTGGAAAGCCTGCTTCCCTCTCTCTCTCTCTGCCTACCTCTCTGCCTTCTTGTGATCTCTCTCTCTGTCAAATAAATAAATAAAATATTTTTTTATTTTTTTAAAGATTATTTAATTTTATAGGGCACCTGGGTGGCTCAGTCAGTTGAGCATTGGACTCTTGGTTTTGGCTCAGTTCATGATCTCATATGTCTTGATAACAAGCCCCGTGCCAGACTCCACAGTGGGGAGTCTTCTTGAGATTCTCTCCCTCTATCCCTCCCCGCCACTCATGCTCTCTCTTTTTCTCTCTCTTAAAATAAATAGATAAAGAAATATTTAAGAAATATTTAATTTTGATTTAGTTGATAAGTATTTGTATACATATTTACACTAATGCTTGATTAGAACAGGAATATATAAAAACTATGAAAAGTAAATCTAAACTTTTCTATTGTTTCCTAAGGGAGAGGAAAAGATTCTTTGTCTTTTTTCTTTTCTATTGTGTTGTCTTTTAGGTTTCCTACTTCATGCTAAACAATGATAACATTGCAAGTTAGACTGAAGCAAGACACCAGCCCATGTTGAGCTTCATTTGGCCTTTTTCTAGGTAACAATAAATGATTCATAATTTTGGTTATGGAACTTCCAGCTAGATTACAAAATATAAAAGCCAAAAATATGAATTCTGTTATTAGACATCTTTATCATTTGACCCATTGAAGCATGCTGTTATGAGCTTTATTTTATTTTTATTTTTATTTTTTAAAGATTATTTATTTATTTGACAGACAGAGATCACAAGTGGGCAGAGAGGCAAGCAGAGAGAGAGATGGGGAAGCAGACTCCCTGCTGAGCGGAGAGCCCAATGCGGGTCTTGATCCCAGGACTCTGGGATCATGACCTGAGCCGAAGGCAGAGGCTTTAACCCACTGAGCCACCCAGGTGCCCCTTATTTTTATTTTTTAAATTTATTTATTTGAGAGAGAGACAGTGAAAGAGCACGGGAGGGGAGAAGGTCAGAGGGAGGAGGACTCCCTCTGGAGCTAGGAGCCTGATGTGGGACTCGATCTGAGGACTCCAGGATCATGACCTGAGCTGAAGGCAGTTGCTTAACCAACTGAGCTACCCAGGTGCCCAGAAGCATGCTGTTATGATCTTTAAAGAAAACATAAATGCAGAGATTCATAGGCCATAATTCTATGAGAACATAAATCTTCTTAGATACTCACAAACTAAAAAATGTAAAAGAAAAGAAAAAAAAAGAAATATACCAAATGGTATCCTGAGGATACCAGAAAAGAAAATCCCCATAAAATTTTATATTTATTTCTGAATTTTAGTTGAGAGATAAGGAAGCCACATAACTAATGCAAGCAATCTCATAGGCTGATGCATCAGATAAAACAAATAGTCAATGGTTGGATTCTCTCTTTGTTTTTATTGACATTAAATGCTAAATCTACTCAATCCTTGCTTCTATCACTTAGTATTAAAAATTACTTTCATCAGAGTTTAGTAGACAACTCACTCAAAACTTAGAAAATCAATTTAATTTCTTTAGTATATAAATTATTTACTATACTGTAGAGTATAATTCATTCATTATTTTAAAATATATTTACTTGGAAAACATTCATTTTGCTAACTATAGTCCAGACATTGTGCTAGGGATTCAGACAGAAGTGAGTGAGAAAAAGAGTGTCTTCCTGCATGGAACTTATAGATTAGTGAGAGAGATAGAAGAACTAAATAAATAAATTAATAACGAATATGTTACATTCTTTGAAAAAATTGTTGACAGTATCAGTGAATATCTCTCTGAGGTAACACTCTAACTGGCACCTATAGAAATATTCAGGAAGAGAGATTCACCTATGCAAAGAAGTAGGTAAAGAGCATTTTGGGCAGAAAGATAGCATAAGGAAAATAATTTAAGCACAGAAGAGCTTGGAGTATTTCAGAAACTGAGAGGAAGTCAATGTGATTGGAGTACAGAGAGTAGCTGGGTTACAAAGTGAGATGATATCAGGCATTGTGGAACAAGAGGTGGAGTTTGGAAATAGTCAATAATATTAAATCAGAGAGAGATCGGATGTACTTTCCCTTTACCTATGTAACTGCTGTGAGAGAAATGAACTGAAAGAAAAATAAACAGCAAAGAACACATTTAGGAGTCTGAAAAGAGAATCCACATAACAAATGATAATGACTTGGACTAGGACAATGTAATAGAGCAATAAATAAGAGCAGATATGAGGTATATCTTGGAAGTAGAACTAGTAGAATTTGATGATTGAATGTGAGGCTTGAGAATGAAGAAGAAAGAAAGGCATATAATATGTCTACTAGGAATATGGGTTGAAACGTTGGGTAGATGGTAGTGCAGTTTACTAGTTCCACCTGGATGGAACACATTCTGGGGTGAAGATACAAGTCCACTTTTGGATGTGTTAAGTTTAAGATGCATTTCAGACATCCAAGAGAAATCAGTGGGCACTTTTTTATATGAATCAGGAGCTCAGTGAAGTCTAGATTTGAAATACGTCTGGATAGTTAATGTTTCATCTACAAGCCACAGAACTATTACCTAGAGATAGATGTAGTAGAATATATAGAATATTACCTAGAGAAGAGTATGGGGCATGAAAAAGAGAAGACCAAGGATTAGGCTCTGAAGAACTCCTGCATTTTAAGGCTGTTGAGGAGTAGAAACTAGAAAAAAAAGACTTAGTAGTGGACAAAGAGATAGTGATGTTTAAAGAAAGAGGAAATGACTTATAATGTGGAATGCTGTTCATCACTCTACTGAAAACAAACAGACAAACAAACAAACAAAAACATGTTGGACTTAGAAACAAGGACTTTAGTGATCCCAGTAAGGGCAGTTTTAGTGGCCTAATTGTGACAGAAGCAAGATCCTGTTGAGAGAGTGGGAAGTAAGAAGGGGAGACAGAATAATGTAAAGAATTGTTCCTACAAATGAGAACAATAGAAAGGTTTGTGGGACAAGCAAACTTATTTTGTTATACTTCTTGATTTTTATTTATTTATTTTTTCACCCACTGAATCTTTTATTGTTTTTTATTTTAATCTAGTAGAGTTAACATACAGCATTATATTAGTGTCATTATACAATATAGTGATTCAGCACTTTCATACAAGACCCAGTATTCATCATAAGTGCCCTCCTTAATACCCATCACCCATTTAGCCCATCCTCCCACAACCTCCCCTCTGGTAACCATCAGTTTGTTCTCTATAGTTAAGAGTCTGTTTCTCAGTTTGTCTCAATCTCTCTCTATCTTTTCCTTTGCTCACTTATTTTGTTTTCTAAATTCCACATATGAGTGAAATGTTTTGTTCTATTTTAAATATGGGAGTTAAGAAATTGCTTTGTAGAGGCTCCAGGGAGTCTCAGTTGGTTAATCATTCAACTCTTTTTTTTAAATTTAAATTTATTTTTTCAGTGTTCTGAGATTCATTGTTTATGCACCACACCCAGTGCTCCATGCAATACATGCCCTCCTTAATACCCACCACCAGGCCCTCCCAACCCCCTACCCTACTCCCCTCCAAGACTCTCAGTTTGTTTCTGGGAGTGCACAGTCTCTCATTGTTTTTGTCTTCCCCTCCAATTTCCCCCAACTCACTTCTCTCCAACTCACAATGTCCTCCGTGTTATTCCTTATGCTCCACAAGTAAGTGAAACCATATGATAATTCACTCTCCCTCCTTGACTTATTTCACTCAGCATAATCTCTTCCAGTCCCATCCATGTTGATGCAAAACTTGGGTATTCATCCTTTCTGATGGAGGCATATTTATGGACCATATCTTCTTTATCCATTTGTCCATTGAAGGGCATCTTGGTTCTTTCCACAGTTTGGTGACTGTGGCCATTGCTGCTATGAACATTGGGGTACAGGTGGCCCTTCTTTTCACTACATCTGTATCTGTGGGGTAAATACCCAGTAGTGCAATTGCAAGATCATAAGGTAGCTCCCTTTTTAATTTCTTAAGGAATCTCCACACTGTTTTCCAAACTGGCTGTGCCAACTTGCATTCCCATAAACAGTGTAAGAGGGTTTCCCTTTCTCCACATCCTCTCCAATGCTTCCTGTTTACTGTCTTGTTAATTTTCGCCATTCTAACTGGTGTAAGGTGGTATCTCAATGTGGTTTTGATTTGAATCTCCCTGATGGCTGATGATGATGAACATTTTTTCATGTGTCTGCTAGCCATTTGTATGTCTTCTTTGGAGAAGGGTCTGTTCATGTCTTCTGCCCATTTTTTGACATGATTATCTGTTTTGTGTGTGTTGAGTTTGAGGAATTCTTTATAGATCTTGGATATCAACCCTTTGTCTATACTGTCATTTGAGAATATCTTCTCCCATTCCATGGGCTGCCTCTTTGTTTTGTTGGTTGTTTCCTTTGCTGTGCAGAAGATTTGATCTTAATGAGGTCCCAAAAGTTCATTTTCACTTTTGTTTCCTTTGCCTTTGGAGACATGTCTTGAAAGAAGTTGCTGATGTTGAAGAGGTTACTGCCTATATGTTCTCCTTTAGGATTGTGAGAGATTCCTGCTTCAACTTGAGGTCTTTTATCCATTTTGAGTTTATCTCTGTGTGTGGTGTAAGAGAATGGTCAAGTTTCATTCTTCTGTATATAGCTGTCCAATTTTCCCAGCACCATTTATTGAAGAGATTGTCTTTTTTCCATTGGATATTTTTTCCTGCTTTGTTGATGATTATTTGACCATAGAGTTGAGGGTTCATATCTGGGCTTTCTACTGTGTTCCACTGATTTATGTGTCTGTTTTTTTTGGCAGTACCAAAGCATTGATTTTGACTCAGGTCATTATCTCAAGGTTGTGAGATGGAGTCCTCCATCAGGCCTCACACTGGGAGTGGAGCCTGCTTAAGATTCTCTCTCTCCATCTCCCTCTTCCCCTCATCCCCCTCTTGTTCTCTCTAAAAAATAAAATGAAATAAATTTAAAGCAAAAGAAATTGCTTTGTGGGGCGCCTGGGTGGCTCAGCGGGTTAAGGCCTCTGCCTTCGGCTCGGGTCATGATCCCGGAGTCCTGGGATCGAGCCCCGCATCGGGCTCTCTGCTTGGCTGGGAGCCTGCTTCCTCCTCTCTCTCTCTCTGCCTGCCTCTCTGCCTACTTGTGATCTCTATCTGTCAAATAAATAAATCTTTAAAAAAAAAAAAAAAAAAAAGAAATTGCTTTGTACTGGTGGAACGTTCCGTTAAAAAAAGGAAAGCCTGATGACACCACAGACAGAAGAGATAGTGAAAGAATTAAATGCTTGATGAACAGAGAGGTGTAGATGAGGACATCTGGAAACTTTGACCTAAGGAAATAATATTTTACTTAATTTTTTATTTCTTTTTTTTCTTGAATGATCCTTTTTTTTTTTTTTTTTTAAGAAAGACACTCTTCCTTGTTTTTCCAAAGAAAGAGGTAGTATGTACTTTCCAGAGTGGATACCAAATGAATGTTTTTTGAATAAGCAATTAAAATGTGTACCTTACCTACAGAAATATGTCCATTCTTATATGTATCAGGTTACTCTTGAACTTATCCATTCTATTGTTTTCTTTATTTTTTTAAATTTTGTACTCGAATAGTATGTTTAATGATGCCATTTTATGACACCATTCATATTAATACTCAGGAATAATATAGTTGATTTGCTAAAAACAAAAAATAATCCTGAAGAATTTTGACCTTTTTCTCAAAAAAAATGTGATGAATAATTCACATTCATTAATCTCTTTCTAGATATAAGGCATTATGATCACTCATGTGAGAGATTCCAAATCTTTATTTATGGAAGCAGCTGAGAAATAGTGTGATATTTAATATCATGTATTTTCTTTACTTCTTCCACCCCTGACTCCTACTACTCTTACTCTTTTTCCCCATTTTGATCCTATTTTATTATACATTTTTATATTATTTTAATCATTTACTTTAAAAAACTCTGTAAGCAATGTTAAATCCTTTATGGGTTGAGGTGTACAAAACTAAATGAGGGAGTGAATGAGTGTACAAACTAAAAAGTTCATACATAAAGAAATTAAGACACATAACCTATCCTAACGGATAAATTTAATTTTGGTGTAGGGATCTTAGTTGGGGTTGGGGGGCAAGGGGAATAGATAACAGTAATAATTATGACACAAAGCAAAACACTGTATTTAAGAAGTATGTAATTTTTAAAAATGTCTAAGGTGGGAGAAGACAATGTTTCTAATGAAAGAGGAAGTGGCATTTTGGGAGTTGAGATAAGCCCAAACTGACATATAGAATTAAAAAAAAAAAAAAGTTTTTACATGTATGGAAACAGCAATGCAATCCCATGGTAGAGAAATTGAAACATGGAGAAAAAACTTATCGAAGAAAATAATTCACATCATTTTATAAATTATTAAATTTTGCCAAGTGGACAAAAAGCTGAGTAGGGAAAGACATTTTCAGGCTGAGAGAACATCATGGCAAAGTCAAGAAGGAGGGAGAGACCAGCATGTGTTGGGAAGAGTGGACAATTTGACAAGTAACAGTGTCACTACTCAGGACTGGAAATGTAGATTTGATATTTAGCATGAAAGACCTTAAACCCCCACTGAAGACTTTTAATGTATTTCTCTAGGATAAGGGAAAGTATAAACTGTATTTGGTTTTATTGTTTTAGGGTACCTACTGTGGTGAAGATTGGTAACAAAAACTAAGGGAACATGGATGGTAGAATAAGAAAAGCAGTTAGGAGGGCACCTGGGTGGCTCAGTGGGTTAAAACCTCTGCCTTCGGCTCAGGTCATGATCCCAGGGTCCTGGGATCGAGTCCTGCATCGGGCTCTCTACTCGGCAGGGAGCCTGCTTCTCCGTCTCTCTCTGTCTGCCTCTCTGCTTGCCTCTCTGCCTGCTTGTGCTCTCTATCTGTCAAATAAATAAATAAAATCTTAAAAAAAAAAAAAGAAAAGCAGTTAGGCTTCTTATAGCAAAAGTCAGATCTGAGCCATAGGCTTAACAGTGGGAATGAAGTAGTTGAGAAGTTTGAGTGACACACTGAAGAATGAAAAGTTTTCAGGACTGGCAAGTAGGGGAGAGGGAAAAGTAAAGTTACTTCAGAGTCTTAAACTTGAGATACTGGAAGCTTGGTGAAATAGAGATAGGGAAGTCAGAAGAACTCATTGCAGTGACTCAGAATGGTAAGATTCATTCTGAACCTGTGGAGTTTCTGGTGTCAGAATCTGTCAGGGAGTTGACAATATGGCAAGAAGGATGGGGCTGGAGTTCATGAATTTGGGAACCTTAATATAAAGGTGATAGATGAAGCCATGGAAAGCTTAACATGATGAGGAAATTGCACAGCTGGAGAGAGTAAGAATAAAATGAGTAATAAACAAAAGGTCAATGTTTCATTACATTTCTTTCCTTTCTTTTACAATCCTAAAAATTGACATCATATGAGAGATTGATTGTCTGACAGGGAGAATTGATAGTATGAATGGGTGGAGCCTATGACAAGGACCAGAGAGTTTGGCAAGTATGTATTAATACCAGGAGTATTGATTGCAAATGTGGATGCTGGAAACAAACTCAGGGTAGAAGACAGCAGTTATTTTAAAAGAAATATGTTAGAAACAATTGTAATATGTGTAACTTTTTGAATATAGTAGATTATAGTTGAGGCTATGGGATATTTTTAGGTATAATTACTTGTATATTAAATAATAGGGGAATTTAGTTTTCTTTAAAAAAACCCTAACTAATGGGTTCTAACCATGGGAATTGGGAGGGGATGAACAGCTGGAAAACAGATGGGGGTAGGGTGGGGTGAGTATAAAAGTCATTACTAAAGAGAAATGTTTAATCTTACATGTCTTCTGTTTGATTTGGTGGCTTTATAGTGGAATTTGAGGCATTGTTTTGGCAATCAAATGGACTGAACTTGGGTTCTGTAGGAAAATTTATAGGTACTACAATGTGACTTTATAGAGAATGATAGAGGATGGCTGTTATAAATTCTCTTTGTAAGAACTTCTGTCACCAAATTTTGCATGCATAACAGATTTAATAAAGGATGCCAAAGCATATAAATTGCATTGTTCTCTCAGAGTCTGTTAGAGGTAGTATTACGGAGACCTTTCCTGTGCATCTTGTAGAAAGCAGTCCCTGTCTCACCCGTTCCATTAGTTTCTATACTTTGCTCCCTAGCACTTATGGACCTACAAAATATTATGTCCACTTGTTCACTGTCTATTTACAAGATCACTGAAGTAGGCACCTGGAGCTTCAGCAAGTACTAACTGCTGTGAGTGTGTGCTGCTATGCCTGACAAAGTGGAGTTCAGTAAAAATTTGTTGGCTGATTGCTAACTGAAGAAATAACTGATTGCTAACTGAAGAAATAACTGACAGTTTGTTTTCTCTCTTACACTGTATGAGCCTTGAGAAGAGAGATTATTTCTGTTCACTCTTACTTAATCCTCCCTTTCTTCATCCTTCCCTCTTTCCTCATTCATTTACTTGTTCTTGTGTGTGTGTGTGTGTGTGTGTGTGTTTGTGTGAGACAGTATTTTCTATCACTTAAAACAGTGCCTGAGACACATAACAAGAATTTATTGAATTTGTGAATCCTTCATTTATCAAACACTATGTGTCTATTTTCTTTATACTAGGCATTCTTTTATGTCCTAAATATGTAAGGAATATCTTCCCCATCCCCTAACACACACACACACACACACACACACACACACACACACACACACAAAAGCCATTTACAAGCTAAGAGATATAGGAGCTGCTCTCTTTGAAGGGTGCTCTGGGGGCTTTTTGAGCAGAAAAGTGCACCTAATTAGGCAGGGGAAAGGCAAGGTATATGGAGATGGGTGAAAGTCAATGAAGGCTTCCGTGAGCTGAGAATTTAAGGAGAATCACAGTCCTCATAAATACCCATACACATGTCAAACTGAATTAAATATACATTGTCTTTTAACAATTGAGAAATTTCAGCACTGGATTTGAAATGCAGTGACCTGGGCTGAAGTAGATACATCAGAATAAATTGGAGAACTTTCTAAAAGTAAATGTCTCCTTCCCCTTCTCATATCTGAGATCCTATCTTAAAGAAGGCATGCATTTTGACAGAGCATCAAAGATAATTTGATATAGGTCCCTCACCCCACTTCTCCTTGATAGAGGGTTCAGAGAACCCTACCCTAACAGAATGGATACTGCTCTCTAAGTGGTGATTTTATATCTTGAGAGGATCTTATGAGTTAAAACATAGGTGCATATGGTAAATTTTTATATTTTTCCTTAAGGAGATGATGTTTTTTGCATTCTAATTTAATATTCTTTATTTAATAGGTTTCATATATTTGTAGAATTTAAAGTGTTACTTCAAATACCCTTCAATTTACATGCTCTTTAAGAATAACTATTTCTTTACTTAGAATAAAATTGACATGAGGCATTTTTCAAGAACAAACTATTAAATGTTTATTGAGAGAAAAAGTAGTACATATGAGTAAGACATAAAACTTAAAAGTTTCCTTTTGGAACAATTCATGGGGGGAAATAAAGTGTGTATATTTGCTTATATACATATGCACATATGTTTAAGGTCCATCAACAACTAGCTGAATATCAACAACTAACTGAAAACTCTTCAGCTTGATGCTATGTTTACTGAAGTGATGGGTTCTGTTTTCATTCAACGTTCTTAGAACATGTTTATTGAACCTTATAAAAATGATACTGTACTTGTGTTTATTCTTTTCTTCTGAGATTCATTTTTGTCATTATTGTTCAAAGACCTCTTGATGTTCCAAAAGATTCTAATTGATGGCAGTTGAACATACTGTTGATCATTAATAATGACTAATTCTCTCTAAATTCTAATTTATAAGCTAAAGTTATCAGAGGAACCTATTTAATTTTTATATTGAAAAAAAGAATGGAGTCCTCAATATTCCTAACAACTAGAAGAGAAGGAAGTCCCTTTAAAACTTTGGCATGAAACTTTCTAAGTATAAAATTTGAAGGTGAAACTTTCAGAGAAATAATTCATTTTTTTGCTTTTAAGATAAATTATCTTATATGCCTTGAGTTAAATTTTTTTTCAGAGAAAGTGAAAATGCTGATTTCCAAATCTGAACTTGATTTGAAATGTGTAAATCCAACATTGTGTATAATACACCATGATATACACATGAATAAGTTTTATTTATTTTTTAATATCTGGGCTCCAAAAATATCTATATGCTTGACCTTCTTGGGGCACCTGGGTGGCTCAGTGGGTTAAGCCACTGCCTTCGGCTCAGGTCATGATCTCGGGGTCCTGGGATCGAGCCCCGCATCGGGCTCTCTGCCCAGCAGGGAGCCTGCTTCCTCCTCTCTCTCTGCCTGCCTCTCTGGCTACTTGTGATCTCTCTCTGTCAAATAAATAAAATCTTTGAAAAAAGAAATACATTTTTAACCCTCTTTCTTAGTTAGGCAGACAATGATATCTTGATTAGATTTTATAATTTTATAGTCTTTTTAAAATTAAAATGTACTTATTTGAATTCTGTTCAGTTAAAAATTCCAAAGTCAAACTTGATTTAAAGAATTTCTTTTTTTTAAAATATTTTATTTATTTATTTGACACAGAGAAATCACAAGAGAGGCAGGCAGAGAGAGAGGAAGGGAAGCAGGCTCTCCGTTGAGCAGAGAGCCCTATGTGGGACTCGATCCCAGGACCCTGAGATCATGACCTGAGCCGAAGGCAGCGGCTTAACCCACTAAGCCACCCAGGCGCCCCGATTTAAAGAATTTCTTATCATCTTCCTCCTCCACCCTGTTCCCTCTTCCCTTCTCCCTGAGCCCCATCCATTCTCTCTATTCACCTCCTCTCTATCCTTGCTGGTTCAGTTTCTAGTGTATTAAAGTGTGTGTGTTGGGGAGGAATGGAGGCATGTTACAGTTGAAGTCAGGATTGTTAAATTTACTTTTAATTCAGTAACTGCTTTTAAATAAAACTAGATATTGGGATGCCTGGGTGGCTCAGTGGGTTAAGCCTCTGCCTTCGGCTCAGGTCATGATCTCAGGGTCCTGGGATCGAGCCCAACATCAGGCTCTCTGCTCAGTATGGAGCCTACTTCTCCCCTCTGCCTGCCTCTCTGCCTATTTGTGATTTCTCTCTCTGTCCAAAAAAACAAAAACAAAAACAAAAACAAAAAAAAACCCAGAACAAAAAAATCCTCTAGATAGCAACATGGTTTACTTGAACTTTTAAAGATAAAGAAATCAAACTTCAAAATATGCCTCTTATCATTTTTCTTTTGATTTTTTTTTCTTTTCAAATTCTTCACTTAATATTCTTCCCTTCAATGACTGAGGATGTCTTTACGCCATAAGAAAGAAATCATCTCGTTCTATGAACTATTTAATTTTGTGCTCTCCTCAATTCTGTCTTTAGTTAAAAGAAGTTTTGGGGAAAAATCTTGTTTCTCTCTGGTAGATTCTACCTATTATACAGAATGTATTATGCAGGAAGCTATAGAAATGATTAATAATAGCATGTCACATTTAAGTGTCCCTATACAGATAACATTTTTTCTTAGAAAAAGCCATCAAATAGTGTGTTTGATCCAGAGTGTCAAAGCATTTGTGTCTGGGGAGACATTCAGAAAGTGGCATGCCTATTTCTGAGTGCATATTATTAGAAGCGTCTGCTGAAAGTGTGATGCAAACTTACCCTAGCCAGGAAATTGTGTGTTCAGGCTGACATGCTGCCTTTAGCTTACATCACCATTGGATTCAAATCACACTGATTTGGCATGGGCTAAGTGACCTTCTCCTTTAAAATATTCATGCCATTCTCATTTTCTGGGTCATTGTGTTCCTAGTCACATGCAAATAAATTTCTTATTAATTGTATAATTTGCTTTAATAGCATTTTGGTGTATAGACGAATTCATGAATATTTTGCAGTTGTTCCCAGAACAGCCAGATAATAGAGTTAGCCAAATTCCCTTGGGTAATTAATGCCTCGATGTGGCTCTTATCTCATCCAAGCAGAACATCTGGGCCCCTGAGATAAGTCTTCAGCCCACAGTAGACCTGATGCTATTGATGATCACACCAGGAATAGTTCTCTGCACTGATGAAATAGTTATCTACTGTGAAAGAAGTAGCACATATTGATATAAATAGAGATTAAAATTGGTACTAATTGAATGAAAAATGGAGGGGGCTAAGAAATGTTGAGTAATGAATCCGTTTCAGTGGTAGGTAACAGGAGGAAATTACAGCATTTGATGAAGAAATTGTATTTGATTAAGACTTTTTTATTGAAGGAAAAGATTGAAGGGGGGAAGAGGTTGAGAGGGCTTGACAGACCATGGACCTACAATGAGATAGAAATGGGAAGGCAGGAGTTCCTGGGTGGCTCAGTGGGTTCAGCCTCTGCCTTCGGCTCAGGTCATGATCTCAGGGTCCTGGGATCAAGCCCCACATTCGGGCTTTCTGCTCAGCAGGAGCCTGCTACCCCCTCTCTCTCTGTCAACCTCCCTGCCTACTTGCGATCTCTCTCTCTCTCTGTCAAATAAATAAAAAAATAAAATCTTAAAAAAAAAAAAGAAATGGGAAGACAAACTGGAAAGTTGGTGTGGATGCAAAGTGCACTGTGTGTGAGGGGTGGTGATGAACAAGGAGTGGAAACAAGTGAGGAAAATGACAGGGAGGTGAAGCTGGGAAGATACAGAGAAGTTAGGAGAGACCCACGAAACACAATATGTGGCGCTTTTAATTCTGTAAAACAAATTGAAGGCATCTGTTGGGTCTTGAGTAACATGATCAAATTGGTGTTTGAGCAAGATGAATCTCACCTGAAGGAAGAGAGATGGAGGGGCAGGGAAATTGTTTACATGAATATGAGTTTTTTAAGCCTTTAGTTTTTAATACATAAAGGAAAGTTCTATAGATACACATGCAAAATTTATGCATGATCACAACTGAGGATGCAAAAAACCTGAATAAATGGTTCACTGTCTGTTAGCTGATACACAAACTGAAAATTCACTGGAAGTTAACAAAAGTTGTTTCAGGAGATTTTAAAATTGTAGGTATTTAACTTTTTTCTTTTCTTTTTTTTTAATTTTTTATTTATTTTTTATTTTTTTATAAACATATAATGTATTTTTATCCCCAAGGGTACATCTGTGAATCGCAAGGTTTACACACTTCACAGCACTCACCATAGCACATACCTTCCCCAATGTCCATAAGCCCCTACCCTTCTTGCAACCCCCCTCCCCCCAGCAACCCTCAGTTTGTTTTGTGAGATTAAGAGTCACTTATGGTTTGTCTCCCCCCCAATCCCATCTCGTTTCATTTATTCTTCTCCTATCTCCCTAACCCCCCATGTTGCATCTCCACGTCCTCATATCAGAGAGATTATATGGTAGTTGTCTTTCTCTGATTGACTTATTTCACTAAGCATGATACGCTCTAGTTCCATCCACGTCATTGCTAATGGCAAGATTTCATTTATTTTGATGGCTGCATAGTATTCCATTGTGTATATATACCACCTCTTCTTTATCCATTCATCTGTTGATGGACATCTAGGTTCTTTCCATAGTTTGGCTATTGTAGACATTGCTGCTATAAACATTCGGGTGCACATGCCCCTTCGGATCACTACATTTGTATCTTTAGGGTCAATACCCAGTAGTGCAATTGCTGGGTCATAGGGTAGTTCTATTTTCAACATTTTGAGGAACCTCCATGCTGTTTTCCAGAGTGGTTGCACCAGCTTGCATTCCCACCAACAGTGGAGGAGGGTTCCCCTTTCTCCACATCCTCGCCAGCATCTGTCATTTCCTGACTTGTTAATTTTAGCCATTCTGACTGGTGTGAGGTGATATCTCATTGTGGTTTTGATTTGTATTTCCCTGATGCCGAGTGACGTGGAGCACTTTTTCATGTGTCTGTTGGCCATCTGGATGTCTTCTTTGCAGAAATGTCTGTTCATGTCCTCTGCCCATTTCTTGATTGGATTGTTTGTTCTTTGGGTGTTGAGTTTGCTAAGTTCCTTATAGATTTTGGATACTAGCCCTTTATCTGATATGTCGTTTGCAAATATCTTCTCCCATTCTGTCAGTTGTCTTTTGGTTTTGTTAACTGTTTCCTTTGCTGTGCAAAAGCTTTTGATCTTGATGAAATCCCAATAGTTCATTTTTGCCTTTGCTTCCCTTGCATGTAGTGATGTTCCTAGGAAGATGTTGCTGTGGCTGAGGTCGAAGAGCTTGCTGTCTGTGTTTTCCTTAAGAATTTTGATGGATTCCTTTCTCACATTGAGGTCCTTCATCCATTTTGAGTCTATTTTTGTGTGTGGTGTAAAGAAATGGTCCTTACACCACACACAAAAATAGACTCAAAATGGATGAAGGACCTCAATGATACTATATGTGGAAAACCCGAAAGTCTCCACTCCAAAACTGCTAGAACTTGTACAGGAATTCAGTAAAGTGTCAGGATATAAAATCAATATACAGAAATCAGTTGCATTTCTCTACACCAACAACAAGACAGAAGAAAGTGAAATTAAGGTGTCAATCCCATTTCCAATTGCACCCAAAACTATAAGATACCTAGGAATAAACCTAATCAAAGAGGCTAAGAATCTATACTCAGAAAACTATAAAGTACTCATGAAAGAAATTAAGGAAGACACAAAGAAATGTAAAAATGTTCCATGCTCCTGGATTGGAAGAACAAATATTGTGAAAATGTCTATGCTACCTAAAGCAATCTACACATTTAATACAATCCCTATCAAAATACCATCCATTTTTTTCAAAGAAATGGAACAAAGAATCCTAAAGTTTATATGGAACCAGAAAAGACCTCGAATAGCCAAGGGAATATTGAAAAAGAAAGCCAAAGTTGGTGGCATCACAATTCCGGACTTCAAGCTCTATTACAAAGCTGTCATCATCAAGACAGCATGGTACTGGCACAAAACCAGACACATAGATCAATGGAACAGAATAGAGAGCCCAGAAATCGACCCTCAACTCTATGGTCAACTAATCTTCGACAAAGCAGGAAAGAATGTCCAATGGAAAAAAGACAGCCTCTTCAATAAATGGCATTGGGAAAATTGAACCTTTTTCTTTTTGAAGTAAGATTTCAAATTATATAAAATGTTTATATAGTTCCAAATCAAACTAGAAAAAATAGTACAAAAGTCTTATTTCCTTTCTTTCCTTCTTTGTTTTTTTGTTTGTTTTGTTTTGTCATATTATTCCTGGCTTTCTAATTTATGTTGATACTTCTTTGTGTGTACTTTTTAATTATTTACTTGTTTTGTACTCTGGAATAATATTTCTATCTGACCATGGACTTATTTCTCTCATGTTTCCATTATCTGTTGATGTACTATTTTTTATATTTAAATCTTTTTTTTCCCTACACAATATCTTTGTATAGAACTTCTTGATTTTTAATTCCAGTTGCTTATGTCTTAAATAAATTAGTTTTTGTGTAATTTTAAGAACAGATTTCTGTATAAGGGGTGAAGTGTGCCTATGGAGCTTTACAGATTTATGGCTGGGTCTCTCAGCTTTGGTGTTATTCTGAAGTCTTCAAATAAGGCTAGAGTTATCTGAAATGCAGGCATACATGGCATGGCCATAATAATCTACCATTGGAGAAAACATGGAAATTTTTGTGTCCTAGTGTCAGAATACAGAGTAACTGGAGAAATAGAAATGTTTGGTTAGGACTCTATACCCAATATTTTATAGTATTTGCATACAAATTAAGCAAGAGAATATATTAAACCAACCCTTTCTTTTAGAAATCACCAGAAAAATTGCTCAGCAACTTATAGCATGACAGGAAACAACTTGCAAAGACACAAAATTAAATCTAACCTCTAGTGCTTGTGTGTGTATGTGTGTGTGTATGTGCATGAGGTGTTAGTCTATTTATCTGCTACACATATGGATTAATAATATACTGAAATTTTCATATAACTTTGAATTAGGGCAAAATGATTTTCCCTTTGATGCAGAAGGAATTTATCAGTGATGCAGGGCGAAGAGTTTGAGGAAGATATGAAAAAAGAAAACATTTTAAAAAGTCAAATGAAATGAAGAATGAAAAAGAACTACCACATCAACACTTTTTATTACTTTATGTAATTTGTATGCTGTTGAAGTGTTATTTTGAATACATTTCATTTGGGTTAATAATAGCTGGATTTCTGCAATTCACATTTTGTGAGTAATTGCATGTGCTTCTACTTCAGCTATTTCTTTACAAATGTGCAATAGTCATTATAGGAAATATTCATAAAAAAGAAAACTGCCACTAAAGCAAAAATAATTCTCTTAAGTATTCCGTTCACTGATATTCAAACAACAATGATAAAATATATTCCTCTTGGATTGAGAAAGTGGGAATGTCATTTGTTAGTCTCATTCTCTCTATATCACCTTGATAATGCCAACAGACTATGGTACTAAACTGAGGGTATTTGCTGTAACAAGGTTAGGAGGCCTATGAATTCTGTTTCTCAGAGGTATTTCTTAAAGGAATCTTCTGGAATATTTGGTCCTGTTTGTGTGAATTTTGAGCTTTCTCCAAGTCTCTAGTCACTAATAAGCTGTCAATACCTACCAATGAGTTTCAAATGTCATTTGCCACATGAGTGGCAATGATTTCAATATCAATATTAATTAAAAACAAATTTTTTTCTTAATTTGTGCAGAAGAGTAACCTTTACAGGACAACTCAACATTAGTATATTGTATTCTAGACTATATGCTTTTTTCCTTTAAATAAAAAGTATACTTTTATTAATAGTTATCTTCTGATAATGAAAACATACTCATTGTAAATCAATTTGTATGTATGTGTGTACTTAAAATATCCTTAATATGAGTGAGAAAAAAATTAAATTGAATGGAAGCTTAAGTATTCTCTTTGAAATCTAACTTCTGAAACTCTCATGATTCTGGTGCTGACAAGTCAGTTTAAATAGGAACATTCCTTTTCAGTGTGGTTACCTCTTAAGTCTAGTACAATAATACAGTGAGATCAACACTAATTAAACACTCTATTCCCAAAGGGACAATATGTCATGCCAAGAAAATATTAAAAGATCCTTTCTGGTTTATTCTAATCCAATTATATGCCAAATTTAAACATTTGTTTTCTTTAGCAGTGGTTCTAAGTAACTAACAATTTTCTTCACATTGTTCTGCTGACTTATTTCACACTCATTTTAAGAAATAAGAGTTGCTAGGGGTGTCTTAGTGGCTCAGTCAGTTAAGCCTCTGACCCTTGATCTCAGCTCAGGTCTTGATCTGAGGGTTGTGTGTTCAAGTCTCACGCTGGGCTCCACACTGGGCATGGAGCCTACCCAAATTAAAGAAAGAAGAAAGGAAGAAAGAAAAGTTGTGGTGTCTAATTTAGAAAAGTATTGTTTGAAGTTTAAGTCTTCCTATAAATAATTACATAGGGGACACAAAACCACTCATCATACTAGAATCTTGATATTAAGTAATTACTAAAACTTTATTTGGTAAGAGGAATTTAACATGAAGTAGAGTGTTCCAGTTATTTATTCTTGTATAGTGAACCACTACAAAATTTATTGGCTTTAAATAACAACTTATTTTCTGTCTTGGTTGCGTGGGATGATGGCCCAGATGAGTATTGTTTGACTCTGTCATGGAGTTGCAGTCAGATGTCAGCTGGAGCTGACATATCTTCTGGAGTCTCGACTGGGCTTGCATACAAGATGGCTCCCTTACATGGCTGGCATGTGATCCTAACTGCCATATGGTGAATGTACACATAAGTCCTTCATGTAGTTTGAGAGTCTCATAACATTGCAGCTGGGTTCTGAGAGTGTCCCATCCCACGTGTGAACATTCCACAAGATTTATCTCCACTGACTTTTATTTATACTTTCAATTACATATTCTTAATTTCTTTTGAGATTAAGGTTATTGAAAGAAGTTAATGTTACTAAAGATGGGGAAACCAAAAACTCAGAAGATAGGGTTATAGCTGGTTGTCATATGAATAATAAACTTATCTAAGAACATGGAAGAAACTGGAATTGAAAGAAGTATGTAAGTCAGCTGAAGATTCACAGATCTTTTAACTCTGTACGAGTTTTATTACTTTATTTTTGAACAATTCTAAAACATTTCAAAACACGTTGTTTTAACCTAGCATCTTATTTCCTTCTTTAATGCTTGCTCTGTGGCCTCAGAAAGACATCATGTACCTTGATACCTTCTTTTAGTTTTACTAAATTATGGCTTTACACATCTTTTGCAAACCAGCTTAGACTCTGAATCAGTATTGTACTTCAATGTTTTCTTAATAAAATCCCTAATTTCCTGGCTATTTTTTTAGTACCATTTTCTTCTTTAAAGCAGCCATAAACTTTCCTTTCACAAAGAAAAGCACGTAAGCATGCGTAACATAGCACTGAGAAACATATTTTCTTCAACAATAGGGGGGGATTTTATTTCCATAGAATGATTTATTCTACTTCATTGATGACCTTCCTCAGTCTCTTCTCATAGTAATTGAAACCTTTACTGTATTAACAGCATAACCATTCAATTCATATTTCATAAATTGTGGAAAAAAATTTACCTCTTACCATACATGAAACAGTCTACCCTATCTTTCTCAACTTGACATCGCCATACCTATAAACATCTGAGTCCATCTTTTTCTTATGTCTCAGGTTAAGAAGGATATCTTGTCCCAGTTAAGGAACATCTAGAACCAATCTTCACCAAAGTCAAGATTCCATCTAGAACCAACCCCTCCCTTCTGGTCCAAGACCTAGATTTTTCTTTGTGTTATTGTTGTTTTCTAGTAGATTATTCTTTTCTTATTGACAAGACTACTTTCTTTTTTTCTGTTTCCAGCAGTAGCTCTCTTTTCCTCACAATCTTACTGTACCTCATAAATAATGTTAGGTTCAATAACCCACCACTTGTATATAACTCTCTAATCTCATTCTAGCCCAAATCCCTCTTCTTAATTGCAACTCATATCTGCATGCTTATTGCACATTTATTCTTTGATCCCATTATTACCTCAAACTCAAAATATCCTAAAACTTACCTACATAACTTTCAACCTTCTTTCCAAACCCATTCATTATTTGCACTTCCCTTTCTCAGTGATTAATATCATCTTCTAACATGTGACCTAGGTCAGAAACCTTGAAGGCATTCTAGATTTTGTAATCTTGCCCTCCCATCCCTAATCTGATTAATAACCAAGTTCTGGTATTTCTGCTCCCCTTAATATAGCTTATATTTGCTCTTTACTTTCCAAACACACTGCCACTGCCATCTTTTAGGCCTCCATCCTTAGTTACCTTCTGAAATTTCCTGTTTTGTTTTGTTTTTTTCCAGTTCCATCCTTGTTTACCTTTGGTCTGTCTTCTACATGCTTGTTAAAGGATTTTAAAGGCCAACCCAAAGTCACCTCGAAAAATAATTAATTAATTAATTAATTAAGTCACCTCCATTGCTAGAGTTGGAGTCCAAAGTCTTTGATACCTGATAGAAAGTCTTTCCTATTGGATCCTTACCCTTCCTTTCCAGGATCATCTTCTACAGTACCCTTTTAGCAGCTTATACTCTGGTCCAATAAAATTGCTGGAATTCTGAAAATCTTCCCTAAAATATTTTTTATGCTCTTTTCTCTCTGATGTGAAAGCCTTTCTCCTCTTTCTTTTTTTAATTTTTAAAAGATTTTATTGATTTATTTGTCAGGGAGAGAGAGCACAAGCAGGAGGAAAGGCAGGTAGGAGGAGAAGGAACACCCTGCTGAGCAGGGACCCTGATGTAGGATTCCATCCCAGGACCCTGGGATCATGTCCCAAGCTGAAGGCAGATGCTTAACTGATTGAACCACCCAGGCATCTTTCTTTCTCCTCTCTTATCCCTCAGTGAATACCTAGCATTTAAGATTCATTTTAAAGGCTATATCCTTCTTGTATGTTTGTTATTATTTTCTTTGCCTGTTCCATCCCTTGATTAGTACTTATTTCCCTGTTACACCTATAAATCTGCTTATGTTCCACCAAAACAGTTCCTTGTGTACAAAATTTTGTTTTATTTATCTAGTATTGAATGGTACAATATATAATTATTGATTAAATGAACTTCAGGTGACCTAGAAGGCAGTAAGCTTCAAAACATTCACTTTAACAAAGTAAAAGAATACAAGCTATGTCACATCAATACCCTTTGTCTGACCCTTCCTTCTTTGAAATTTCCAGGATCTTTGGGTTGTTAAATAAACATGCAGTTTGATGAGTGAATGGCAATATCAGTAAGATTTTTGTCAGAGTTGATTGCGATAGTTTAAATGAAAAAGGATTTTGAAAATTCACTTCTAAACCATGAAACAGTAGACATTTATTCTTCTCCTATTCCTTAAATTGGCATCAATACAAAGTCAGTAATTCAATAACAGGAATGAAATGCCTGAATGGGACAATAAATACATTCGAGATATCTCAAGTTCCAGACCACTGCAGTTAAGCAAATATTGCAATAAAGTGACTCAATGACTTTTTGGTTTCCCAGTGCATATAAAAGTTATGATTACATTATACTATAGTCTATTAAGTGTAAAATAGCATTATGTCTAAAAATGTACATATTTTAACTAAAAATACTTAATTTCTAAAACAAAACAAAACACTAACCATAATCTCAGCTTTCTGAATAATCTTTTTGCTAGTAAAATGTCTTAGCTCAATATTGATGGCTGCTGACCCATCAAGGTGGTGGTTGCCAAAAGTAGGTGTGGCTGTGGTAATTTCATAAAATAAGATAGAATGAATTTTGCTGTATCAATTGATTCTTCCTTTCAGGAATGAATTATCTGTAGCACATGATGCTGATTAACAGCTTTTTACCTACTTTCAGAATTGAAGTCAATGCTCTTAAACCTTGCTTCTACTTTATCAACTAAGCTTATGTGATATTCTAAATTCCTTGTTGTCATTTCCAGAGCCTTCATGGCATCTTCACCAGGAGGAAATTCCATCTCAGTAAACCACTTTCTTGCCTTATCTGTAAGAAGCAATGCCTCATCTGTTAAAGTTTGTCATAAAATTGCAGCAGTTCAGCCACATTTTGAGTCTTCAATCAACATAAAAACACTGATCACAGGGGCGCCTGGGTGGCTCAGTGGGTTAAAGCCTCTGCCTTCAGCCCGGGTCATGATCACAGGTCCTGGGATCGAGCCCCACATCAGGCTCTCTGCTCAGCAGCAAGCCTGCTTCCTCCTCTCTCTCTCTGCCTGCCTCTTTGCCTACTTGTGATCTCTGTCAAATAAATAAATAAAATCTTAAAAAAAAAACCACTGATCACAGAACTCTATAGCGAATATAATAATAATGAAAAGGTTTGAAATATTATGAAAATTATCCAAATATGATATGGAGGCATGAAGTAGGCAAATGCTGTTGGAAAAATGATGCAACACAAGGTTACCATGGACTTTCAATATGCTAAAAACTTCGTGTCTGTGAAGCGCGATAAATCAAAACACAGTAAAACAAAGTATGTTGGTATTGATTGTATTGATTTATCCTTTATAGAGAATTTTCCGTAAACAAATGACCAGAGTAGATTTCCTAGAGTAAGGTAGAAATAGTTCTGTTATGGAGATATCTTTATGGTATTAGATTTAAACTTCACTGATCCATATTTTAGAATTCATCTATAAAAGAAAACATACTTGGCTTTAACAAAAAACACTGCCTATTTGTATTATCAAAACCACTAAGAGCCTCCATGACAGAGATAGGCCACATGTGGTTCTGTGAACACTGGGAAATCACCTTAAGTTATGGAACTGGCCTCAATTTCTGACTAACAGATATACATTGTATGGTTTCATTTAAGCTTTTTTTCAACCATGTCTAAGTCAGACTGCCTTTTCCTCCCTGTGGGAACCATGACTATCAAACAAACAAGCCAATTAACTAACTTCACTAAGAAAAATGAAAATCATTTAAAGCTTTCTTCATTTGTTTGCTTTTTTCCTTCTCTCCCCTTTTAACCTCTTCTTCCCCACTTCTTCCTCCTCCCTTTCATCCTTCTCCCTCTTCTTCTCATTCTTTCTTCTTCTTTCCTCTTCTCTTTAATCAATTACTAATAGATATAATATTAGAATATGTATGCCAACAGCCTTTTTTATTTAAATCAAGATTACCCCAAAATTATGTAGATGGAATCGAGGAATTTGCATGATATGAGATTTTTCAAGTTATGGATTTCTGGTTTCATCATTTGTCAACTTCCTATCCTTCTCATTTGGCAAAAATTTCTGTTTTTCATTTGGCTACTAAACCCAAGACTTGAGTTATTTATTCAAAAAATTTTCTTTAGGGGTGCCTGGGTGGCTCAGTCAGCTAAGCATCTGCTTTCGGCTCAGATGTTCCTGGGATCCAGCCAGGACTTGGGACCTCCTGTTCCTCCTGCCTGTGCTCTTCTCTCTCAAATGAATAAACAAAATCTTTAATAAAAACAAAATATTTTCTGTAGATGTTCTTTCTTTGCTTCTTTCCAAAGATCAATAACAAATTTATTTCTAGACAACATACTAATATTGGGATTCTCTTAGATCATATTGGTTCTTTAAATTCAATTCATAAAAACCTGACTTCATTTTAATACCTTTTAAACCATTTCAGTGACATTGAAGGAATAGCATATGTCAAAAATGCCTCAGCTCTAAGGAATAGTACAGAGGATTATAGTAATCTGCCTAGACCTATTGGTTTAGTGAAGTCAGAAATGTTCCCCTAAGAGGAGGGAGTAGGTGAGAAGACCACCTCTAGGAAAGGAAGAAAAGAAATCAAAGAAAACACATGGTTTTAGCTAAACTATTTGGTAGAAGTAACATGTTGCTCACTCAGGCAGCTTTCTCAATTTTCCATCTAGCTCCTTCTTTCCTGATTTATATTTTACACTCTGTACTTTTCCAGAGACCTATACTTAAATATTTATTTTCCTCTATTCATTTACTTCAATATTTCTCTATTTGCTCAGTAAAAAGGTAATCGAAATATCCTGAGACAGAGGGGAGTGGGCAAGCTTATGTCAGATCCTTTCAGAATGAAAACAATCTGCAAGAATCTAAATTGTGATCTCTACACAGAAAGAGAATGAAAAGCAGCCAAATCTCCAATGAGAGAGATGTTAAAATTTTCCAGTGTCAAACCCATCTGACTTATATGAAGTAAACAAATTTTTTTACCAAAAGCTCAAAAAAATTGAATCTAACCCTTAGTACTTTTTCTTGATAGTCTCAAAATTTAAATAATAAAAAAGGATTGAGATTTATTCTACCTTTTCACTGTATCAAGTTCATATGTGAGTATAATTTTGTTAATAACATACCTATAATAATTTTGAGTTTTTCAGGGGTTCTAACAAGCATTAATGAAAAGGCATAATGCACTGGGAAGTAAGCCATACAAATTCTTTAGCTCTGAACACCTGGGTGACACAGTTGGTTAAGCAGCTGCCTTCGACACAGGTCATGATCCCGGGCGGCCTAGGATGGAGTCCCGCATCGTGCTCCCTGCTGGGTGGAGAGCCTGCTTCTCCCTCTCCCTCTGCCTGCCGCTCTGCCTACTTGTGCTCTCTAGCTCTCTGTTAAATAAACAAAATCTTTAAAAAAAATTCTTTAGCTTCTTGAAACATAAAACTGAAATGATTACATACTTCATACAATTGTTTTGATTATTGAGATAAAATTTATGAAAGTTCCTTGGATCCTCTAAGGTTTCCACACAGCAGTCAAATACTATTGTTTAAAAATACAGTAGTCTCTTCTTAACAATGGGGACACTTTCTAAGACCCCCTAATGGATATCTGAAACTATCAATAGTATTGAATCCTATATATAAAATAGGTTTTTCCTATACATACACACCTGTGATAAAGTAATTGAGAAATTAGATACAGTAAGAGATTGCCAACAATAACTAAAAATAAAATGGAACAGTTACAACAATATGCTATAATAAAAGTTATGTGAACTTAATTTTTCTCTCAAAATATGTTACTGTACCATACTCGCACTTCTTCTTGTGGTAATATATGGTGACAGAATGCCTATGTGATGAGATGAAGGGAGGTGAATGAAGTAGGCATTGTGATGTAGTGTTAGACCAATATTTGTTGATTCTGACTTAACATCAGAAGATGGATTATCTGTTTCTGGATCACAGTTGACCATAGGTGACTGAAACCATGAAAAGTGAAACCATAGATAAAGAGGAACTACTGTATCCCATTTGGAATTAATAATGTCCTCAATCCTGACCTATGCATTTTGCCACTCTAATTTATCTTCGCATTCTCAAATTATTTGTACATTTTCTAAAGATAGAATTTTACAAGGGAAGAATTCTTTACTCACTACTTTTCACTGTGGCTTATGTTTAGTACCAGGGCCTTGGGGTCAACTAGACCTTAGTTTGATTTTGGTTGAATACTAGTTACACTGGGTCCTGGGTGTGTGGCTATGGATATATAACTCCTCCTCTTTGAGATTTTCAACTTTCTAATGTGTAAAATGGAGGTCATATTGGGTCCACAAGATAGGTTTGTTGTAGCTCACAAGTGGAATAATATATGTTGAAGCCTAGTACAATGACCAGTGTGTAAGCTGCCAAGGCTTCCTTCACACCATTTCTCATTTGTACCTTAAAAAAAAAAAATCCTGGTATCTTGCTTGGAAACTGAAGCTGTATTTCTATTATCATTAACTTCAGCATTCCCTGCCTCCCTTCCCTTCTGTCATGCCTACCTGAAAAACTCAAAACCTTAGATAAAACTGGTTGTGTATCTTCCCCTATCTATAACCAGACTGATAAATACTACTGGAATAAAAATTACACAATATCTTGAATCTGCCCCATAAAATGCATGGTTTCAATCTCAGTGGGATTTCAGTGCCAAAACACCATCTCTCATCTTTCACCATCTTCCCCCATTCCCACAAGAACAATTTCAAACTTTTTGTACCTTTTTCAACCTTTCTCTTCCCTTATCTCAAACTCCAACTTGAATACAAGATTTTATAAGGAATAGAGAAGTCATCTCCTGTCTGTTCTGTACCCACTCTCTGCTTTTCTTCTTTCTCTCCAATTATTATGGAGATGCCCCACTTTCTGTCCAAAACTAAGCTTTCTTCTGGATTTTGGATCCTGATCTATCTTTGTTAATCAGAGATCTTTATCTATCTCCTCTTTTCACTCTTAAATCTGTAATCAATGACTATCAGCTGATTTCTTGTCACCATTATTTAAACATATTTAAGTCTTTATTATCTTTTATTAAAGATCCATTTATTTATTTGAGAGAACTGACAGAGAGCACAAGCAGAAGGAACAAAGGGAGAGAGAGTCTCAAGCAGGCTCTGCACTCAGCACAGAGCCTTATGCGGGGCTTGAACTCATGACCCTGAGATCATGATCTAAGCTGACACCAAGATGCTCAACTGACTGTACTACACAGGCACCCTAAGACTTTATTATCTTTAAGACAAAATCTAAAGAAAGCCCCAAATCTTAGACTTTTCTAGCTCTACCTGCTCTCTCTCTCTCTTCCCTTTTATAAGCAAACTTTTTGAAAGAGTTGTTCACATCCATTTTCTTACTTTCTCATCTCCCACTAGCTATTCAGCTTACTATTACCTGACTTACACATGAAAAAATTTATTGAAATTACTCTCACCAAGGTTATAGATGATCTACTTGTTGCAAAATTAAAGATAGGCATTTTTCTTGATATTTACTAATCCTGCTCCTTATTGTAATATTCTCTGTTACTATTTCCATAGCTCCTTCTTTTTTTTCTTTTTTTGGATGTTCCTTTTTTATTGTATGGACTCTTCTTCAATTCATCTTTTTTATCCTACTATTCATATCCAAGGCAGCATCTTACATTCTTTTCACCCTCTCTATCACTGTCTGGAATCTCTTTCATTCCCCTGATCTCATCTTTGAGAGTAACTCCTGAATCTGTATTTATATCTGATTTTTCTTTCCTGAGTGCCTGACCCATATATCCGTCTTCTGGATATGTCCTTTTAATATAACACTTTCAGCATTTCTCCATCTAACACAGTAATGCACATCTTTGGTGAAAGAAACATTTAAAAACAATAAGTCTTTCTTCTCCCATGTTCTATGTTCCAGTTAATCTTTCAGCTAGTTGCCAATGCTATAACTCATCATTCTTGCTTCCTTTCTCTCTTCTACCGTCCATCTTCTATTACCTCATTAATCTCTAAATCTTAGGGATCAATAAAGTCTACATCCTTTAAATATCTACTTACAGTCATCCTTATTGCAGCTTCCTAGTTCAAGCTTCTAACATCTTTCTGTTCCTTTGACTAGTAGAAAATTCTTGGTCTCCTTCCATAGACTCTTGCTTCCTTCCTCCATCTTTTCTCCACATAGTAGCCAGAGTGATATTTCTAAACCTCAGATCTGATTATGTCACACTGCAGCTTAAGACTTTTACATGGCTTCCCATTGCCCTTTGAAAAATATCCAAATATTAAGGAAGTCTACAAGGCCCTTTAAAAACTTTTAGCTCTTGAGCTTCATTTTCTTCTCCATTAAAATGACAAATGTGTAGTGAATGCCTGCTGTATTGAGTATTATTCTAGGCACTAGGGATTCAGTAGTGAAAAAATAATGTTTCTGATCTTTTGGGATTTATGAACTCATCTCTGTTCATTCTCTCTCTCTCTCTTTTTTAAATCTTTTCTATTTTTTTTACTTTTTATTTATTTTTTAAATTTTTATTATTGAAGTATAGTTGACATACACTATGTTATATTAGTTTCAGGTACATAACAGTGATTCAATAATTCTATACATCGCATACTACTAAGCCCAAGTGTGGTCACCAACTGTCACCATACAATGTTATTCTCAATCTCCTTGCTTCACTCATTATCAGTTCTTTAATGAAATATTGTCTTTCCTAGCTTAGAGAGAACCTTGCAGATGTTCTTCTAGCGAGAGACTATTTCTTCAACATTCTTCCATCTGAATGTCTGCTAGCCATTGTTAGGCCTAACAGTTAAGGAAGGCCTCTAACAGTTTGCAAGCCTATTTTGGTATTTCAGGCAAGGGACACTGAAAGCCTTAATGTAAGTTCCATTTGAGAGATATAAATATGAATGTCTATTGGATATGACAAAAAAAAAAAAAAAGGAAAGAGAGACATATATATTAACTCCAAGATTTCTGGTTTGGATAGAAGGAGATTACATTTATAAAGCTAAGGGTTTTTTGTTTTGGGTTTTTTTTGTTGTTGTTGTTTTGTTGTTGTTGTTGTTGTTGTTGTTCTTTTAAGATTTATTTATTTTAGAGAGAGAGTGCATGAATGGGAGGGGCAGAGGGAGAGGGAGAGAGAATCTCAAGCAGACTCCATGCTGAGCATGGAGCCGTCATGAGTCTCCTCCATCTTATAACCTTGAGATCACAACTTGAGCCCAAATCAAGAGTTAGATAGCTAACCAACTGCACCACCCAGGTGCCCTCAAAGATGAGGATTTTCATTGATAAATGATGAATTTTGATGGATAAATGATACCATAGGACTTCTAACAGGAAGAGTGTGAAAGTGAGTCTTGAAATGAGGAAAATAGTTTGAGTTTGAATATAAGATGTCAATTGAAATTATAAAGGGTTAAATTACTCAGATAAAATAAATAAAATAAGAGGAGAATGCTTGAATTTTCTTAATGAATCATGAATTTGTATGAATTTACATGAATGCCTCTTGGTCATTTTAGAAAATATCAACTCGGCAGTTAAAATAGACTTTTATTAATTTCTAAGATGTAATCTTAGCAGTATCTCCAAATACATTCTATTCTATTTCTCATATAAGAAGTGTATCTTTTGCATTCATCTATGTTGTTTAATTTTTAAAGCATTTTATTTTATCTGTTGAAAATTAAGAAGGAAACGTCCCAGGTTACAAGTAAATAAATGAAGAGTTTTTTTTTTTTTGAGTTTATTTTTATCTTTATTTTTTTTCCCATTTTATTTATTTTTTCACCGTAACAGTATTCATTCTTTTTGCACAACACCCAGTGCTCCATGCAAAACGTGCCCTCCCCATTACCCACCACCTGTTCCCACAGCCTCCCACCCCTGACCCTTCAAAACCCTCAGGTTGCCCCAACCTCCCACCCCTGACCCTTCAAAACCCTCAGGTTGTTTTTCAGAGTCCATAGTCTCTTATGGTTCGCCTCCCCTCCCCAATGTCCATAGCCCGCTCCCCCTCTCCCAATCCCACCTCCCCCCAGCAACCCCCAGTTTGTTTTGTGAGATTAAGAGTCATTTATGGTTTGTCTCCCTCCCAATCCCATCTTGTTTCATTTATTCTTCTCCTATCCCCCTACCCCCCCATGTTGCTTCTCCATGTCCTCATATCAGGGGGATCATATGATAGTTGTCTTTCTCCGATTGACTTATTTCACTAAGCATGATACGCTCTAGTTCCATCCACGTCGTCGCAAATGGCAAGATTTCATTTCTTTTGATGGCTGCATAGTATTCCATTGTGTATATATACCACCTCTTCTTTATCCATTCATCTGTTGATGGACATCTAGGTTCTTTCCATAGTCTGGCTATTGTAGACATTGCTGCTATAAACATTCGGGTACACGTGCCCCTTCGGATGACTATGTTTGTATCTTTAGGGTAAATACCCAGTAGTGCAATTGCTGGGTCATAGGGTAGTTCTATTTTCAACATTTTGAGGAACCTCCATGCTGTTTTCCAGAGTGGTTGCACCAGCTTGCATTCCCACCAACAGTGGAGGAGGGTTCCCCTTTCTCCACATCCTCGCCAGCATCTGTCATTTCCTGACTTGTTAATTTTAGCCATTCTGACTGGTGTGAGGTGATATCTCATTGTGGTTTTGATTTGTATTTCCCTGATGCCGAGTGACGTGGAGCACTTTTTCATGTGTCTGTTGGCCATCTGGATGTCTTCTTTGCAGAAATGTGTGTTCATGTCCTCTGCCCATTTCTTGATTGGATTGTTTGTTCTTTGGGTGTTGGGTTTGCTAAGTTCCTTATAGATTTTGGATACTAGCCCTTTATCTGATATGTCGTTTGCAAATATCTTCTCCCATTCTGTCAGTTGTCTTTTGGTTTTGTTAACTGTTTCCTTTGCTGTGCAAAAGCTTTTGATCTTGATGAAATCCCAATAGTTCATTTTTGCCCTTGCTTCCCTTGCCTTTGCCGTTGTTCCTAGGAAGATGTTGCTACGGCTGAGGTCGAAGAGGTTGCTGCCTGCATTCTATTACAAAGCTGTCATCATCAAGACAGCATGGTACTGGCACAAAAACAGACACATAGATCAGTGGAACAGAATAGAGAGCCCAGAAATCGACCCTCAACTCTATGGTCAACTAATCTTCGACAAAGCAGGAAAGAATGTCCAATGGAAAAAAGACAGCCTCTTCAATAAATGGTGCTGGGAAAATTGGACAGCCACATGCAGAAAAATGAAATTGGACCACTTCCTTACACCACACACGAAAATAGACTCCAAATGGATGAAGGACCTCAATGTGAGAAAGGAATCCATCAAAATGAAGAGTTTTGTAATGGTTAACTCTGTTAAAGAGTTGTCAGAACCCATCCATTTTATAAAGTTTAGCATAATCCTTAGATTTAAATGTATCTATTTAAATAAATAAATAAGTAAATAAATGAATAAATAAATAAGTTTCACTTAGAGGTGTGGAATAGATCTTGTACCTTCAAACGTGAAGGTGCCTACCGGCATTCATTATCTGTCAGCTTGCAGAGAAGCTATTCTGTGTGGTTTGGCCTTATGTACTGAAGAGGTGAGAGAGAGGAGTGGTCAATCATTACCTGCTTTAAGCTTCATTTTTTTCACATATTCTTCCAGTTAGAGAGCTATATTTTAGCTTTTAAAAATTTTTTAACATTTAAAAATATCTTTGACAATTCCTGTTCACCAACTGAGTAGTTTCCCTAAAGTATCTTGGAAATTGAAAATATAGTTTATAAATTTTCACCAGTGGTGTTCTGGTATCTATGAAGTGCTGAATTATATTTCTAAAATTATTATATTATATGTAATATATATTATTGTTAAATATTAAAAGTATAATCTTTCATTTTTTAAATGGAGCTTAGCAATTGCCTAATTTAAATAAACTTATCTATAGATTTCTTCACTACATTTCCATTTATTAATTTTAAAATGTATTTAAAATGACAATAAATAGAAAATGTGGCAGTAACTTATTTAATGCATGCCAAAATTGCCATTGACTACTTAACACTGCTTCACTGTGTTTTTAAAACATTTTTTTAGATCTACAAGTTTTTAAATTAAAGCAAAAATAGCTTGCTGCTTTCCTGAGTCTGAATTTTCAAATTGCATTTTATGCCAGTTTTTCAAAAACTGTTCACAATTATGTACTTTTCAAATATCTTTTTCATTATGTAAATGCTTTAAAATCATGTGCTTACAGAGAAAAGTGAGAATTGAAAAACGAGATGTTTTAAAGATTGCATATTTCTTAGAATATCTCAAAATAGGTACTTCAGATGTGTGTGGCATAGTGGTTTATGAATGGCTGGCAGAAGGTTACTATTTACTACACCAGTGGGAAGTGTAAAAGGAAAAGGAGTTCTGCATTGTGTGGGTTTCTTGGAATAGCAGCTACAAACTGTCCTTGTTTGGAATGAGCCAATCAGAGGCTGCACTTGGCGTGGAGCTGATGAGACTCTCCTCTATTGGTGGCCCTGCCTTGTGTGTTACAGAGGCTTGCTGTTTTATGAACTCAGCAACACAAATTAAATGCTCATTCACTAAAAAAATCCAGTGGAGGTCTATGTTAATTGTTTAAGAACACTATTATTTAAGCAATGGAAACATGGTTCCTCTATGTAGTGTTTTCTAATTATACTGTGAAACCATTGTGATGACTACTTGAGTTTGATCAGACTCTTTAGCATTTCAGAAGCTTTTCATACCTGTTAACTTGTTTTAGCTCCCCAGCAACCTAAGGAGGTAGGCCAAGAGGGGGCTGTTTAATATGAACTGAGTTAATGTATGGCCAAGGGAATTATTAAAGGCAAAACCATACAAATTATACCATTAAGATGCTCGTTTTATGGAAAAGAAAGCAGAGGGCAGAAATGCCAAATGATCTGCTTCAGGTCATATAACCCTGGGATGATCACAATGCAAATCAACTGACTTGCCTTTAAAATTGTTTACCAGGGGGCACCTGGGTGGCTCAGTTGTTAGGCTCCTGCTTTCAGCTCAGGTTCCTGGGATCAAGCCCCACCTGCGGCTCCCTGCTTAGAGGGAAGCCTGCTTCTCCCTCTCACACCCCTCCTGCTTGAGTTCCCTCTCTCACTATGTCTCCTTCTGTTAAATAAATAAATAAAATATATTTTTAAAAAATTGTTTATCAGCTCCTTGCTCCCCATTCACTAGCAGTCAGTATAAGAAAGGGACCAGTTTTGTAGAACAATACCATTCAAAAGGCTTATTCAGAGTTACTCAGTTAGCCATTAAATATACACACTCAATTTTTTCACAAGTATTTTTGGACTAGTGTCTGCCTGAAAATCATGGAGTGCAAAGTCCCCCCAGCACTGTCGTTAAAGCTATTATGCTATGAAATATTATGACAATCCAGCCAGGTCTGGATCAATGATCTAGAGGAAAGATTTTGCATTTCATTTGTAAACTCTGGCTCACTTTACATTTATTAATCTGGTTCCATGCAACCTCTGTATCAAAACTCCATTAACTCTTTTCCCAGTTTCAAAGCAAATACTTACTATAATAGATCAATTGAATTTTCAGTAAAGAACTGGAGTGTGACCATTTTTTCCTTCCTTCTAAGAGCTTTAACCTTTCACTCCTGTGTGTTTTCCTTTCTGGCCAGGCAGTTGAGAACAAGAGGTTGAATAAAAGAGAACTATTGTTCCAAGCATTGGGTTTTTATACCACTTACTTAACTTTTACTTGCTGTACGCTTTGCTTGACCTCAGTTCAGAACACAGGATTGGGAGAGTGCGTTGCAAGAACATAATAATAATGGATAATTATGAAATAGTACCACAAGGATACATAGTGTTTACCAAACACTTACTCTTCATCACTTCTCAGGTCCTGTTAAAAGCTTTATGTGCACAGTCTCACAAAGAGATGTTAAGTAATTAGACCCAAGTTACACACTAGTTAGTGCTGATGCCAGGACTTGACTCCATATTTGTCTAGCCCCAAAGCCTGTGTATTAGCCATTATGCTGTTTCCCTTTCTGGCTCAACTGAAAGTCAAGACGTTCAGGAAGAATCTGTATAATATGGGTCCCAATGAGCGGTTGGTTCCAGGAAACTCTGAATCATTTTAATAGCCAAGATTTATTTAGAAAAAATAAATAAATAAATAACCACATGGGTATCTCTCTCCACAAAGAAGTAAAGGAAAACCAGCCAAGGACAAAGGCAGACATCCAGCTACTAATAGTGTGTCATAAATGCAATTATGTTCAGTGGTGATGAAGAGCCAGAAATTCCACTGTTCAACAACTGTATGCTTTTTCTTTTTCTTTTTTTTTTCAAAGATTTTATTTATTTATTTGACAGAGAAAGATCACAAGTAGGCAGAGAGGCAGGCAGAGAGAAGGGGTGGGAAGCAGGCTCCCTACTGAGCAGAGAGCCCAATGTGGGGCTCGATCCCAGGACCCTGAGATCATGACCTGAGCCGAAGGCAAAGGCTTTAACCCACTGAGCCACCCCGGCGCCCCAACTGTATGCTTTTTCTAACAAGTTATATATGATTGTTGAGCCTCAGTTTTCTCTTTTGTAAAATGGGATTAATAATGGGATTAATAATCTTTATATCATAGTTTTTTATAAGGACTGAACACACATACATACACACATTTAGTGTCTATCATAGCTCCTAAATTTAGTGGTCGCTCTGTAAACCTCATTTCTAGCCCCTGTCCTGATACCCATCTAGTCTGCTCTTCCCAAAGAGGCAAGAGTTGGATATATACGATACTACCAGGACTGTGGATGGCAGGAATCAAAAGCCCAGAGCCAAGTAAACCCAGCCAAAAGGTTAGACAATGGAACACTTCTGACAGGATAATAGCTAAAATCCAGAGAGTAAACTTCAGAACTAGTCTTGAGTTGGAGTACACCAAGAACCACCCTTACGCCATCAAAGTAATGGGATTGAAGTATGTAGGCAAGAAATAACCAAGAATTGTATGTTTACCAATAAAGGTGGTAAGGTTCCCAGTCAAAGTTTTCAAATCAAGAACCCTAAAGGCTGACAAGGTCTGCAAGCCAGGATTAGGAATCTATGCAATTCTAGATTATAGATTTCTAACAGCTACCTAAAGGAGATCTTGGGACAAAAGTAAAAATGTTACCTGTCATGAATCGTTGCACACACTTTCTGCCCAGGTACTATTCAATCCCAGAGCATATTGGACTTATAAGTGGCTGTCCTTCAGGGAAAAGGTAGTAAAAGATTTGAGATTATAAAATTGTCTGGTAGAAGAAGGACACCTGTGTTATGATCTAGGCCTACTGCAGTGCCCTAAACTGGGCTGTAGAGGGTCTATACACTGTCTTGGGCCACTGAGAAAGAAGCTTCAGTCTTCTTACCCTCTGACTCCCTAGACAAGTCACAAAGTTATCTAGGTTATTTTTCCTATCTTTGTCCAATTAGTAGGATATAATAAATGCCCACTGGAGCTACATATTTGTTTAGTTACTATATAGGCATTAAAAAGTTTTAGTCTATTTTTATAGAAACTAAGATATATAGTTTAAAAACTGAAAGTTATTCTACCAAATTTAAGAATGAGAGACTGAGGTATAGGGAGATGAGTTTCACAGGTCATCCACTAAATCTGGCAAAATTAAATTTGAACCTAAGCAGTCTAGCTTCAGGGATGTCCACTCAACGGCTATATTGTATTTCAATTTAGAGCAACCTACCCATGTAACACCCAAATCTCTAGGAAAGCAAAGCAAAGGGAAACACTTCTTCTTCCTTCCCTTCCTCACTTTTTTCTACTTCCTGATTCTCCTAAGTACCCTCATCTCCTCATTTCCTATATATTGGAGTTGCTGCCTATTTTCATCAAAGTGGAGAATATTTTATTCTCATTTTAAACTTTCTCCTAAAAAAAACAAAATTTCAAAGATAGAATAATGTATATTATTCTATATATTTTAAGACATTAAAAAGTGTAAGTGAAAAATTTTAACAAGGTTGTTAGAATCTGTTCTTGAATAGGTTCTTTCTTTATAAGGCACAGAAACTTATTCAAACTAACTCAAATAAAATTTGAGCTTTACTGTAAGTTTCCAGTGAAATCTCAAAAAAATTCTAGAATTAAGCAGGCAGAGACCTTAAGATAGCTGGACCCAGGGCTGCTCAGGTGACCGTAAGAGGAGTTCATGAGCCTGTACTCTTCTGTTGAACCTGTCAGTAATCCTGCTAGTCACACGCTATGATGTCAACACATATCACATTTGTCAGAGGAGACCTATGCTCTGGCATCAGAAGGTGAGCTGGGTCAATCAGATCATCTCTTAAAAATTTGAATTAAGACAGTGTAGGAGAAACCATGCTAATCAGTAGCTGGATAAAACTTAGCAGATGCAGAGCCAGTATTGAAGATGGCAACTAACATAACAATGAGGCTAATGCATTGTAATGGTACACAAAAGTATAATCTCCAACTACTCTTTGTAAATTGATCTGTGTTCTGCATTGACCTCAAGCTAGTTTGTCTAGGCCCTTAGGATTTATTTTCCAAACTGATCAACAAAGAAACTTATTTGTTGTCTCACAAAAATTTTATCAGCAAGATACATTTGAGGAGGAGTTCCTCTTTGCTAATCATATAAAAATGTAAGATGATTAGAATACCTCATAGTTTCAAGTCCCAGTGTTGTCAGATATAAAATGTGAAACAATTCTAGGTTATTTTCATTTTCCATAAGTGATGGTAACAACCTTGTCAACATCTCTCCCTCTACTTTCCCCTTTTAGGTCGTAAATATTATCAGAACATAGTTATTGGGCCAAAATGAATTCTCATCATTTAATGATTTTTCAAAATGATCTGTAGAAAAGATATAATACATATGCTAATAAATATTTACTAGGTTATCTTTATATTAACTCTAGAGTATAGTTCTTATAATTTTTAACATTTCACATCCAAGAACTGAAGATCTATCCACGAGCAGAATTAGAAAGTCAAAGGATGTGATTTCTGAAAGGACACAATCTAGCAAAACTTGTCCCTGATCTTTCTGAATTTAGAGTTCTAGACTAATATTTTAGAAATATATGTGTGAAAAAAAAAAAGAAATATATGTGTGTATATGTTTGGCTACATGAAGGCCTGCCTTCAAGAGGTTTGAGATTTATAAACCAAACCATTATGTTTCTGTGCTTTCATTTCAATGCACAAGGGAAGTACTGGATGTTGAAGGGTCTGAGACAACTTAATGCTTGCATTTATTACAAGATATCTTCAGCATGTTGGGTCCTGAGAGAATCAACTGTGAGTATAAAGTATATTTTACTATAGGTCTAGTAAAATTTCTATAATTTGAAATATGACTTGGAATGCCTGGAGGAATCACAGAAATTAAGGTTCAATCAAAGGAATAATTGTGGAATTTCTTTCTGTAACATGGGAGGCATAAAATGTACTGTATGAAAACTTGAATTCTAGAAATGAACCATGATTTAAAGCCTTATTTGACACTAAACGTCTTTAATACTCCATTTCTACATGTATGAAATGGACATAATAATGGTCCCCAACCCACCTAAATATGTATTACTATGAGGACTAAATGAGGTAATGCAGATATATTCTAAGCACATAGAAAGTACTACTGTAAGTGTAGTTATAGACCATAGGATATGAAATATTAAATAAGATAAAGAGTTAATAATAGAAAAAGTAGAAAAACTGGAAATAATTAAGGTCAATTTTAGAATGCAAAACTTATTGGTAGTCCTTAAAGTTCAAGGTTCAAGTGAAGTATCATTATTCCCTTTTTGATGTTTAAAATTGTACTCTCTTGAAACTGCTTTAGGGCAAAAAGTACATGAACTGAAAACAATTGCTAAAATATGTAAAACCTGAAACAGAAGTGTGTCTTCAGCTTTGATAATGTCCAAGGACTGAATAACTAAGATGATGTTTCTTAAATCCAATCTGAGTCAGTAAATTATGATTTGGTAAATTGTATACTAACCACTATTTAGAAAACATTGTCATTCAAATATTTAGAAGAGATTGTGTCCCAGTGCACAATCAATAGGAAACTGAAACACTTTAATTTAATCTCTGATCTTTCACTTAAAAGAATGTGTTTATAGAAATCCACATGATGAGGCTGCCTTGTGTTTGAGAGCCACAGAACATGAGGATGAGCTGTTGGAGATGACTAGTGGTGAAGGTCTTATTAAAAGAGTCACATACCTTCCTGAAAGGCAATAACTGGAGAAGGTTTAAGGAGACATTTCTGACACTTTGTACACTTGAATCACCTTGTACTGTTTTCTGGCTGGGTAATTAGAAAAAGAAACCATCTTGAAGTAGTAGAGTAGAGGTGATCGATCACTTGTTCTAATGAAACCAGCCCAATGTGCTGATCTTGGTTGATACAGGCCACCAGCTTTTCTGAGATTGTTTCCTCTTCATCTAAAACACTGGAAGGTTGGGCAAGAAGTATGGTTTTCAAAGTGGCTTTGCTTGACCTTTTACTTAAAAGAAAATCTTGAGAAGATGCCAAATAAATTAAACAAAAATAAAATGTTGATACTTTTTGAAACAAAGTGAGTGTGTATGTGGGTCGGGGGGAGTTAGGGTGTACCAGAGTGCTGTCTGCTTCCCTTCCCTCCTCAAAAGCATGGTTTATCTTTCCCATGACAGGCTTGCTCCCTCCAACCCTTGAGTTTCTCAGTATCAGAGCATATGAATATTCAGAGAACAGTTTGTAAACACCACACCAGGTGACATTCATTGTTCTGAGCATTGGTTGTTGACCTTTCTAAAGAATTGAGACAGGTGACTTACAAAAGAAAAATATACATAACTATTAACATATTTAAAATTCAAAATATTTAAAATGAAAAAGGAAAAAGCCTTTTTATTTTGACATATTAGCAAGAATTACAAATGATATTAGAAAAGTTGGAATGGTTTTGGGGACAGGTCTCCCATTCACTGCTACTGGAAGTTTATACTAGTCTAACATTTCTGGAATATGTTTGACAATATATACCAAAAGCTTTTAAGATAAATGTACTATTTGACCACAAAATTCCTCTTTTTTTTTTTTTAAGATTTTATGACTTTGGAGATGCTGTTATAGATTTGTGCTCCCTGATAGCAATGGGGATGATGGGTTCAGAATAATGGAGAGCAGGACACAAAACTAAGACTTTAAAAGCAACTATCATTACAATTGATAGCAGGGTCTGAAGGACAGCCGGTGGGAGCGGGCCTTCTTGGAACTATGAAGATATAGAACATGATGTTCCTAGGTACAAGATAGATGGACAGCCAATAAGAGTGTTGCTCAGTTGGGGCACTTGGGTAGTTCAGTAAGTTAAGTGTCTGTCTTTGGCTCTGGTCATGATCCCAGGGTCCTGGGGTCCAGCCCCACATCAGGCTCCCTGCTCAGCCGAGAGTCTGTTTCTCCCTCTGCCTACTCCTCCCCCTACTTGTCAATAAACAAAATCTTTAAAAAAAAAAAAGTGTTGTTCAATTTATAAAATTTATACAACCAAAAGAAATCCAAGATTTATTGGATAGGCACTACAATAAAACATCATGATCTCTGTCCAATATTTGAACCTCATCCTATTTTTAGATCCTGAATCAATGACTGAAGGAAAGGCTGGATCCTCGATAAGGAAGCATCTTGTAATACTATAGATGTATGCAACAACCCCCCTAAAGCAACCTATGGCCATTTATATAAGTAAAGGGAATACTCAGGTACTTTGAGGACTGTTGAACATAGGGTTTAGGTTGAGACTAATAGTCTCGAATCCAAAGTATCACCAAGACTCCTACTCTTACAGAGAGGCATTTGTGGATTATATTAAAAAGTGGAGTCCTGGCCTAGATCCAGCTCATTGGGTTCACCCACACATTCATAGCTAATTTTTCCAGTTCCCAAATATGCAATTAGAATGGATATACTTGGTAGTTGGCAGAATGCCTGCATTAGTTCCTTGTCTTGAGGTGCAAGAGCTTATATAGAAGAAAAGACCAAATGGAAGCTCAGAAATGCACTTCCCTCCCATCCCTGCCCCCACCCCTGGCCAAGACAATAAGTTAAACAAAACAAAACAAAACTTCATCACAGAAAAAACATCAGAAAACACCCTTAAAAACCTAAAGGATTCAGAAATGATGGCCCCTATTATACCTATTTAATCCACCAGTCTGATCTTTAAAAAATAGGTAGAACTTGACAGATGATAATAGCTTATCGCCAACTTAGGCAAATAGTAACCCCAACAGCAACTGGTGTATTAGTTGTGTTGTCCCTTGTAAAGTAGGTCAACATGGTCTTAGGTACGTTAGTCTGGTGAGTCTGTTTTTTTGTTTTTTTTTTTTTTTGTTTTTTTTAAAGATTTTATTTATTTATTTGACAGAGAGAGAGAGGTCACAAGTAGGCAGAGAGGCAGGCAGAGAGAGAGAGGGGGAAGCAGACTCCCTACAGAGCAGAGAGCCTGATGCCGGCTTCAATCCCAGGACTCTGAGATCATGACCTGAGCTAAAAGCAGAGGCTTAACCCACTGAGCCACTCAGGCACCCTGTTTTGTTTTGCTTCTTCCCATAGCAAGAAGAAGCAACAGAGGGAATTTAAATTAATGTGGGACAGCCAGCAGTATACATTTAATCTTTTGCTCCAGGGCTATGTTAACTTTTCTATTCTCTGTCATAATCTAGTCTGAGAAAACCTGGACCATATGGACATTCTGTAGATGGTCTATTATATTGATGGTATTGAGTTAATCAGATAAGCAAACACTGGCAGGTCTAAGAATTTGGTAAGATGTATCTGATCCAGAGGGCAGAAGATAAACCTTGTGAGAATTCAGGCTATTTTTACTAGTGAACCTCACCATTTACTTTCTGTGAAGAGAAGTAGTTTGAGGTAAGAATATATAGATTCATTGGCAGTGGTGAATAGCTTGTTTTTTTTGTTGTTGTTTTTATTTATTTATTTATTTATTTTAGGATTCTGGAAGGATAAAACCTGAAAAAAATCAGGGACTAACAGGTATGGGAAAGAAGCAATAGATTTGCATTAATTGTGTTTTATCATTCCGTACATTTTTTTTTTTTATTTGAGATAGAGTGGGAGCATGCATAAGCAGGGAGGGGCAGAGGTAGATGGGAAAAGAATCTGAAGCAGATTCCATACTGAGCTCAGAGCCCAACATGGAGCTTGATCCCATGACTATGACATTATGACCTGAGCTGAAACCAAGAGTTGGTGGCTTAATGAATGAGCCACCCAGACACCCCTATTATTCTGTTTTTTTTTTTTAAGATTTTGTTTATTTATTTATTTGAGAGATTGAGAGAGAGAGATCAAAAGTAGGTAGAGAGGCAGGCAGAGAGAGAGGAGGAAGCAGGCTCCCTGCTGAGCAGAGAGCCCGATGCAGGGCTCGATCCCAGGACCCTGAGATCATGACCTGAGCCGAAGGCAGAGGCTTAACCCACTGAGCCACCCAGGCGTCCCTTATTCTGTATTTTTGATGACATCCTGAGGCTAACCCTGAAGAGACTGTCCATCTCAAGGTTAGCTAATTCCTAGAGATAGAAATCAACTCACCTGCAATTTCACATGCTACGACTTCCCACAGAGACCCCAATAAAAGCTCTTGCTACATTTTCCCCCTCTCCCTCCTGACTATGGTGCTTTCCTGTGTGACTCTCTGTGTTATGGCCTCTCCCCTGCTCTTAAGATCTGTGAGTATAATAATCCTTTCAATAGCAATTGTCTCCTGATCTGTTTCTATAACTAAGTAATAATAAAATCTATACTTGAAAAAGGATGGACCTATGGGAATTGGCATGAAATATGCAGATTTTGATATCACATGACCACAAGAAAGCATCCACCAAAAAAGAGGCAAGAAACAACCAAGTAGATAAAGTGAGTGAACTGTTAGTTGATACTTATTACTATCTTTGACCAACTCAATGTTGATTCCACTAGCTCATTAACCATAGCAGAAGGTATGGAGGCTGTGCATATGTCCAACAGCACGGACTTCTACTCACCAAGACTGGTCTAGCTACCATGCAACAGAACATTTCCAGTAGCAATAGAGATTAATGCTGAGTCCTTAGTATGCTACTATCAGTCAATGAAACCACTTTGGAAGGAAGAGGGATTTGGTTTATCTAGCATCAACACATATTCCAAGTATAATTTTCCTTTCTTGCCTCAGTCAGCACTGTTATCCAAGAACTTACACAGTGTTTGAACTACCAACAAGATATAGTACACCAACAAAATATATATATCACCCAGACCAAGAGACATTCTTTACAGCAAAGGAGGTGTGAGAATGGGTGCATAACCATTGGATTTTCTGGTCTTATCATATACCAAGCTTCCAGAAGCTACCAACATGTTAGAAATATGGATTTTTAATTTTTTTTATTTTTTATTTTTTGTAAAGTTGGAGCTGAAGCAACAGCTTGTAGATAATCCCCTGGGAAGATGAGGTACCATTCTCCAGGAAGCAGTCTATAGCCTCAGCCCTGACCATATACAGTATTGCATCCCCAGCTGGTAAAATACATGGATCTAAGAATCAAGAACCAAGGCCCATATCTCATCATTTCCAGAGATTCCTTTGGGGAATTTACATTTCTGTGAGTCTAGGTGTCTCAGTTTCCATAGAGGAATGTTTCCACCAGAAGACACAATAAGAGTTCCATTAAATTTAAAGCTGCAGTTGCTGCCTTAGCATTTCAGACTTGGAGAAACAATCAGGCAGGAAGAGAAGTCACCGCTTGGGCAGGGGTGATCGGCTCTAATCATCAGTAGTAGGTTTGGCATCCAAGTGATTTACTAGTGTTTATCTTCCCTGCACAATTTTCATGATAAATGAATAGCATAGCGACCTGAGAAGAGCATGGTGAGCAGGGGATTTAGCTCCTTTAAGGATGAGGATCTGGGTCACTCTCCTAGATAGGCCACCTGAATTGCAGAGGAGATAGCCAAGAGTGAGAGACATCTGGAATGGGTAGTGGAGGAAGAACAAAATGAGTATCAGCTATGGTCTTGAGTCTAGCTGGCAGTGGCAGGGTTTATATTTTATTCTAATAACTATCCTCTTATAAATTTCCTCAGAAGAGGAAGTCAACCAGAAACTTGGAAAAGGTGTGGTCTACTTAGTAGATGAAGCAAATGAATCTGAGCACCATGAGTGTGGGCTGGACAGATGCACTGATATGCCACAGTTCACACTCCTCGGCTCAGCTGTGGGAGTGCTAGTTGCTGGTTGCTCTCAGATGAGTTTCCTTGGGCTGAAGTACTGAGTTTCACAAGATTATGTTCCCTCTAGTCTCATTCAATGAGACCCTTTTTCTTCCTTTCTTAATATAATTTTTTTTCCTGAATACTACACATATGTTATGATTTATTATCTGATCTACAGATACCCTCTGTCACAGATACCATCAATCCAAATAAACATGGACTATTACTAAAAGTTTTCCTCACTATTCCTAAACTGCTGAACAAAAATCTCACAGTTTTGTAGGTTAGTATCATTATAATTGATTTTAAGAACTTAAGTTGGACCATCAAAAACACTTCTCAATCCTATTTTTATTTGGCAGATCTCATTTGTTTCATCAATTCTACTAAAGCTTTAAAATTCTCAACCTTTATTCCCAGTTGCCACCCTATCCTGGTTGTGAGTCTCACTCTGAACTCTGTCTCACTTTCTATAAATCTATTTCTACCTCCCCTTCTTTTATCATTTTGTTTAAGACTAACTTGTCAACTTCCTAAGTCTTCATCAGTCATTTTTCCTTCAACCCAACCCCTTTCATTTTATTGCTCTGCTCAGATGAGGAATATGGTCAAGTTTCTCTTATAGAATTCCTCCCTCAACTCCTATGATTCCTCTAGCTACCATCTTACGTGAATTTGGAAGAATTTACTAAAATAAGACCCCAAAACACCAACTTACTGAGGAGATATATATCTATCTATCTAGATCTATCTATATAGATATCTAGATCTAGATATCTATATAGATAGATCTAGATAGATAGATAGATAGATCTATCTATATATATATCTCCTATAAACAAATATATATATATATATATATATATATATATATATATATATATATATATATATCTCCAACAAACAAAGAGACAAACAAACAAATAAAATGTCCTGGGAAGAGAAAATTTACTTATTATTATTAGTTTGTATAATGAATGTCATTGTGATAATAAAATTATAAAATATACGGATGGTATAAAAAATCACATTGGAGTGACAACCACCACCCACATTAACAAAGAGGTCATTATAACTACCTTGAAACTCACTGTATTTCCTTGCTGGTCTCAGATTTTTCCTTTCCCTAAGAGGTAACTATTTTCTGGATTTTGTATTTTTCATTCCCTTGTCGTCTTATGGTTTTACTAAATTATTTGTGAACTTAAACAGTATATTTATTTCTTTTGCATACTTTTGAGATTTATGTATGTGGAATTATACTACATGTCTGCTTTTCCTTGGTTGACATTATGACCATGTTATTGTGTGTATATGAAATTCAACTACTTAATAGTATATCAATATATGAATACATGGTGACTGTTTATACATTTGACTATTAATGACTATTAGCATTTTTAGATCAGTTTAGTTTGTAGCTCTATTACAAATAGTACTGCTCTAAAATATCCTTGTACAAATCTCTTGCTGCACCTCTATACGTCTTCCTGGGGCTTTGTTTTTTAGGCAGTTGTGACAATTGTGCCCTTTGGAGGGCTAACTATAATTATAGCATAATTTCTCTCCCTTCTTATGTAAAGAAATCTTGAAGATTCTCTTTAAAACACTTTATGAAAATACACATCTATAATGTGATCCACCCATGGTACTTAGTGAGTGGGCAGGGGCTTGAAGCATCCTGGGCTGAAGATAAGGAAAGATGAAGATGATGAAGTTTTTCTAGTCCATCATGCAATTTATGATCTTACTGGGAATTCCTCTCTCTCTCCCCCTAAAAGACACACTGAAACTATAGAAAGAAATGTAAAATGGAAAAGGGCTTAAGGCCTAAGCCTCTAGTTGTTAGAAAAATTATTTAATAAAATAATAAAAAGCCTATGAGCTTGAAATGATGAAATATCAAAATCCTGCTACTGTGTTCATGTACAAAACAAGCTGAGGTAGAATGAAATATTATTCCCATAGTCTTATTTTCATTTTGGTTTAACTTTAAGAGTAAACCTTGCTGATTAACAGATGACTTTTGCATTTAATCCAGAAAATTTTTACTGAATGGGAAAGCAATTTATGAGAAACCTTTACAAAGAAATGTCATGTTGATAATAATGTTTTCAAAATTGAATTTTTTCCTTTAATTGATCTTTTCAATGTTGACTCAGACTGATTTCTACTAAGATTGCTTTATTATCCATTTTCCCTTAAATCTTTAATGAAAAAGTTAGAAACTGGGATTCTCCTTTTCTTGGTTTGATTTCAAATTTAAGGTGAGGAATGATACTAGTTTTTCTGAGTAGTGGAAGGGGGTTTCTTCATTAATTCCAATGCCAAACAAATTTTCCAAATGCTTTGTTGAATTTCAGAGTATTTTTAGTATATGCTTGCATATACCATATACCATTTGGTATATGGTTGCAGATTTAGCAAAAACAAAACAAAAATAAAAACAAAAAATAGGATGCCTAGTTAAATTTGTATATCATATAAACAATGAATAATTTTTCAGTATAAATGTGTCCCAAATTACTTTTCTTAATCTGAAATCAAATTTAACTGTCAGTCCTGTATTTTTTTTAAAGATTATTATTTATTTATTTGACAGACAGAGACCACAAGTAGGCAGAGAGGCAGGCAGAGAGAGAGAGGAGGAAGCAGGCTCCCTGCCGAGCAGAGAGCCCCATGTAGGGCTTGATCCCAGGATCCTGGGATCATGACCCGAGCCGAAGGCAGAGGCTTTAACCTACTGAGCCACCCAGGTGCCCCTGTCAGTCCTGTATTTTACCTGGTAACCCTAATTTGATGAAATATAAAGTTGGATAAAGAAAAAAATATATATCACTTTGGGGAAGGGGAACAATTTGCATGAGGGTAACTTAAAAGATCAGATTGGGGGCACCTGGGTGGCTCAGTGCGTTAACCTCTGCCTTCAGCTCAGATCATGATCTCAGGGTCCTGGGATCGAGCACCACATTGGGCTCTCTGCTCAGCGGGGAGCCTGCTTCCCCTTCTCTCTGCCTGCCTCTCTGCCTACTTGTGATCTCTCTGTTAAATAAGTACATAAAATATTTTTTAAAAAAAGATCAGATTGATTTGGGTTAGAAAGATGAAGGTCTATCTATCTGTTTGACAGATAGAACAAAGGCCAATACCAGACAGGGATAAGATGCTCACATTGACAATTTATCATTATTAATGGAAATTGGGGCAATGTATAAGTATTATAAAAATACACCCCCTCTAACTCCAGCCTTCTGTCTGTTTAGCATAGCCCAGATTTCCTGCCAGTCCAGAAAAATCTCAGAACAGAAAATCATATACTTGAGGTTGAATAAATTGGACTAAAAAATCCCAGAACACTAAAATCTATGAGATAATTCCACTTATAAATAGTAGACGGAACCACTTACTTTGCTTGCGTTCGAAAGCCCCCCGGATTCTGCTATAGTCAAAATTGTGTGTGGGAGGGTTTGTTGTTGTTGGTTTTGTTCACTTTTTTTCTCTTTAGACCTTAATTGATACCTGAAATTCCATTACCTTGGCTTAAAGTTTTGATCAGTATTAAAATGTTATACCCCAAGGTGCTCTATTTTGTTCAAGACAATGGTAAGCCAAGTTAGTGGATTATCACTGGGGATCTCAACCCTTACTGCGCATTGGAGTTACCTGGGGAGTTTTAAAAAATAAAACAACAAAAAATGATGTTCTGGCTCCATCATCAGAGACTGATTCAGTTTTTCTGGGTAGAGCCTGACACTGTACGCTTTAAAAAAAGTTCACCAGGTAAATTTTATACGCAGCTAGAGTTAAGCATTCATTTGTTGTGGAATGGGTTGGTGTACATGTGAGCAGCAAGATAAAATAAAGCTGTTCAGTGTCATCAAAGGACTGAGTAGGACTGAGCTGAGGAATACTTCAGGCAAACATACACACAAAACAGGTTTGGTTGCAGTATCATCAGCCATAGGGAGATCACTGGGGATTTTCTGCTCAAGAAAAGCTTTATCTTACTTGAAATTATATCTTGGTCAATTCTGGACTATAACCGCCCATTTCTAAGAAGCTGAGTCCTTGTGTCCCATCTAAATGTACTTATTAGAAAGACCCTTTTTGTAATCAAAGAGCCTGCTGAGTCCTCATCCATACACATATTTTTGTGTTTGTCTTTCAGGGTGGATTTAAGACTTAAAAGATGGTGTTGATGGCTTCTCTGTAAGTTTGATTTGTGAGAGAATAAGTGTTCTATTTTATTAGATGAAATCTTACTGGACAAAGGCAAAGACCCTCATGAATAGAGGAGTGGAGGCTTTTACTTAACTATTACAAATAATTTGCCATGGTTTGAGGATTTTGCCTTGTTAGACACAATTTTATGGTGAACCACATCATTTTATTATTAATTTTTAAAAGTAGTAAATGAACCTGCATCTCTTAAATTAATGTAGCTTGATCACAATGGATGGTTATGATGTATGATAATAAATCATGTATGAACACATTCATGAAAAATAGTTGACAATAGTTTTAGATGAACAAAGTGAGGAGAGGAACATAGATGCCAAATGATAGGAGATGATTGTTTTCATCAACCTCCCATGCTTCCAAAGCTATAATCTTCATTGCCAATCATACTAAGTCTGCCGAGAGGTGGAGAAAGGGAGTGAAGGGAGGAAATGTGGTTTATCTGGTTAGTGTTTAGAGATTGAAGGAGTTACTTTAACTGAATTTCCAGTAAAGGGATTATACTCCAAAGGACTCAGAGCCAAATTTAAAAGCCCAAACAATCAAATGACTGCATGTGTACTTTGTTTTGTAAGTGAAAATGAGGGGACTGTTGTCTTCCAAGAAGATTTGAGTGTAAGTAAAACAATCAAATGATTTTTTTTCTCAGAATAATCTCCCCATAACTAATTTTATTTGCAATGATTAACATTTCAAGGTCTTTTAATATTTATCAGATTATTTGGAAGGCCAAAATATATCTTGATAATTCCAATCTGATTACAAATTATGAAATAAAACAACTGGATGCATCATTGTATCTCAAGCCATGGAATTTTCAACACCACTGCATTCTTTTTAATAGGGTTTGAAACTTTGGTGTTGGCTATTGCCTCAGTTTATATTTGCTTTGGCCTCTTTTCACACTAAGGCTTTGTGAAATGTCTGAAGTGTTGTGTTGTTTCTAATGGCAAAGTCTGTTTGACTTTAGCTATATAGCAAGATTAAGGAGAATTTAAAATGCCAGTCTTGATACTGATATTAATGATATCCTTTAATTCTATTCAACCATTATTTTTTTATTTTTAGTGTGTACCTCATACTTATAAAAAATAAGAGGTAGTTGTCAGTAAAACTAAACACATACATACACATACACAAATACACACCCAAGTAACAATATTTTATTATTTTTATTATCCAATTGCCATCTGAAACTCACAAACTTATATCATCTTTCCCTACCCTTTTGTTTGACACATTATTTTTTAAAGAACAAAATATATATCTGACTTATAATTTTCTCTTTCTTAAAAAATTTCATAAATTTAGGATAACCTTATTAAAAAACTGTGTTCAAATGATACATCTTCTTTTCTTGGATTATCATGGAAATGAGTTCTTTGCCTCCTCTCTCCCCTCCCCTTAGTCCTCTCAGGCTTCTATAACAAATGCCATAGACTGTAGCCTACAAACAACAGAAATTTATTTCTCACAATTCTGGAGCCTGGGAAATCTGAGATCAAGGTGATAGCAGATTCTGTATGTGGTCAGAGATAGTTTCCTGGTAGACTCTTGTCATTTCTCCATGTCTTCACGTGGTAGAAGGGGTGAAGAAACTCTGGGGCCCTTTTTACAAGAGCACTAATGACCTAACCACTATTCTCAGAAACTACTTGCCTCCCAAAGCCTCTACCTCCTACCATCGAATCAACATTTGATTTTGAGGAGTCACAAACATTCAGTCTGTGCCATCCTCTTATTTTAAGTTCTAGATCCATGAAAATGTTGCTTTTAGTCTGTATATAACACATCTAGCCTTTTAAAAGCTTGTGAGGAAATTTAGAAATTGTTATTAATGAAAGGACCCTAATACAGACTGAATGTACACATTCTCTTTCCTGGGGATTAACCTCAGAAATCACTAAGATTTTAATTTTAAAAGGAATTTACTCCTTTTCAACCAAAAATATTCTTCAAGTCTATGGTCAATAATTAAAACAAAACAAAACAAAACAACAACAACAACAAAAAACCCCCACAATAGTTTCCTTTTTTTTTTTTTTAGATTTTTTATTTATTTATTTGACAGAGATCACAAGTAGGCAGAGAGGCAGGCAGAGGGAGAGGAAGAGAGGCAGGCTCCCTGCTGAGCAGAGAGCCTATGTGGGGCTTGATCCCAGAACCCTGAGATCATGACCTGAGCTGAAGGCAGAGGCTTTAACCCACTGAGCCACTCAGGTGCCCTATTTTCCATTTATTTAAAAAATGCCCATGTTTTCCAATTAATTTAGTGATTTTTGGCCAATAGTTATACAGGTTGCACTTGAAATTAACCAGAGTTCAATCTAATGAAGAGTTTTACTTTCACTTTCTGAAGGATCTTCATGAACCATCCTGATTCTCTTTTAAAATCAGCAGGGAGTGAAATTAACTCCTTTGACACTGTTATTTCTCTTGCCCCCATATAAGACTTTAACTACCCTAGTCTCACAGGTGGTTTTTGTATTTTTATTTTTATTTTTTGTTTTCTCCAAAACTGTTGAGAAAATATTCTCTTTCTTTATTGTTAATATTTTTTTTTTCTTTAGAAACATGCAGAGAAATGTCTTTTCTAGCTTCTTCTAGGCCTCTCTTGCAAATTATATCAGATTCTCCAAATAACCCCATGGGACTTAATTGAATATTGACTTGTTCATATTTTGTTATTCTGAATGTGTTATTTACCCTTCTCTAAGTTAAAATAATATTCCTTTTTTAAAAAAATCACAATATTCTAGGAAAGTAGGAAAGGGCTAACAGGATCCTCTGAATTTTCTGTAGATTTGCCAGGATTAGAATTTACAGCTCTTTCCAAGACTAGAAAAATCTTTGGATTAAGCAATTATAAAAATGAACTTGACCTTTATTTTTATAAACAATACTGTGGGCATTAAAGCCTTTTTTTTTTTAAGTGTTTCAGATTGTGGGAAACTGACAAAATAAATTCTCTGAGTAAGATGGCAATAATGATTAGATAATCCAGCTGAACCAATATTATCCAAGACAAACTAATGTGATCAGAATAATTGGAGCCTCAACCAAGAAAACGGAACCATTTTAGAAGAAAAATTTCATGGATCTCTAAGACGATTTTGGTTTTTAACTTTTAGATGAACAGTTAGTTCTATGCTTTAAAAACAAACAGCTGTACAAATTAAGTTGAAGATCTGTATATTTCCATGTCTAAATATTTGATTCATTTCTGTATTTCTTTATTTTAATGCTAGTTTTTAATCTAACGCATCCCTTTGTTTGTTACAAAGTTAGCCTTGTGAGACCAGTGAAATAAACATCAAAATGTGTTTTTCATTTCCCCCAGCTACAATCTTCATTGTTTTCCTCCTTACGTTTTAATTTTACTTTTAGTTCTCAAAAAAGGAACAGTAATTCCAGATGGCACAAGTCTGATGCCATTCTCTACCTCGTTATGTCAAGTCAGGTGGTCAGCAACTCATGTCATCCATGCCACAGATGAATTGGAATTCTCCAAATGGGGGATCCCCAGGTAAATTCATGAAGTAGGTTGAACTGATCTTTGATCTGTCCCTACTTCTTATAGTACACTTTTTTCTTCCTTAACCACTTTTTGGTCCAATCCTGTAAATATTTTTTTTTTCAGTTCTTAACACTGACGGTGCTGATAGTTAATATGTTAGAGATTATTAATTGTTGGTTGTTATAGAGTCTATTCTGTCTGTAGATTCCTGGGTTGGAGCCTGAATCAGTAAGGAATGGCCCAGGCCACACCCTACAGTGAATTCTCAGAGATGTAACCTATATGGGAAAGTCAACCCACATCCCCCATTATGAAACATGGTATCACTTCTTTCATGGAGCCTATGTCACAATAAAGCAATCTAAGAAATGAAATGTGTTAGGAATTTTGAGCTGCTTAAGCTTGATGGGTTTTTCCATAGTGATTTAAATAACTATTAAACTTTTTATTTGTTGTCCAGATAGTGGGATGCAGAAGTTTTAGTGATGAAAGAAAGATGGACATAATGGTCCAAAAACCTATAAAACTGTAATAGTTCTAAGTTAGCTAGCTAATATGATATATAAATAATAAATTATCTTGTTGCTTACTGTCCCTATAGTAATCAATTGTACTCTCATTAAAGTTGCATTACTACAGTCTAAGCATGGTAATATCTATGTGCCTTGTCTCATCATTGTATGACGTTTTTGTAGTGAAATGTTAATCTTAACTCTAATATTCAAAGATTATTAAGGATAAAATATCATTAGTATAAGATGATAAAAACAGTTCTACTATGGTATCAAAATCTAATCACAGAAGCATAGGTTATTTTTTCTTCTCTTACAGACCTGTAGAAATGTAATAAAACTTATGAGCTATAGATTTGATATGTAGGTGTTACTCAAAATGATCCCTGCTGGATTGGCTGCTATGAGGACATTTTTAGACTTAATATAAAACACAAAGACAAAGCAGAATCCCAGAATTTAGTCCTAGAAAAAACCTGCAGCAGGTCTGATCCAAGATAGGAAAAAGCCCTTTGAAACCCAGGCATGGACAGAGCCAGTCCAGAGTGCACAGTGAGCTACAGCTATTAGAAGACATCAAATCCAAGAATGGAGATGTGAGTATATTCTGCATTTTTTGGACCTGGAAGAGGCTTTGATTGCCAAAGAATCAAAAGGGACTCATGAGGCTGACTCGTCTGTGCTTTGGCTGCTGTAGAGCATGATCTCTAGCAAATGGGTTGATCTAGGGAGGCCTTATAGCTGGGGTGGAGACTTCAAGTGATTCTGAATAACTTTGTAATTAATGCTGTCCTGGTAGCAGTCTCTTTTATTGTTTGTGGCCACGCTGTGTGCTAGATTGTAGGTTTCCCAATAATCAATGGAGGGCCTGTATGTAGTGAATGGAGAGAGACACTATAATGTGCTGCTTAAAAAGCTCAAAGACAGATTTCCCAAGTTCAAATACAGACATCATTCCTTGGCTAGTTTTGTGATTTCAAGCAAATTACTTTTTTCTATTAAAAGCTCTGATTTTTCTCATCTGTGTAATGGGGTACTAACAGCAATGATTTTACAAGACTGTTTTGAGACTTGAATAAGCATATCCATGTGTAAGCATTTAACTTGCTGCCAGGTAGCTCTGTGTATGTTGAACTCTCAGTGTTACTAGACAAAGGCTTCTGGACTTCTCTCAAGTGAAAGAAATCACTACCAGTAAACAAATTAGAAATCCTATAGCTATTTCTTTTCATAATATGAAGAAATGGCAAGGAGGTAAACAGGAATAGTTAGATTGCTAATGGGCCCTATTATTCTAAAGCATGAAGTTGGTATGTCCGAATAAATGGCTTTTGAAGAGAAGAGACTGTTTAAAAATGCTCCTATGAGGTAGGACCAATAATTGGCAATTTGGTGTTGAAACATAAGCAGCAGCTCATAATTTTATGACTTATCTGAAAAAGACAAGATAGCAAATGTGGGCAGACTAAGAATATGTGACTGGGTAGGAGGGGCAATTTCTCAAGGAATGAAACTATTTAGGTATGTTTCAGCTTGAAAGCTGAAAAGTCTTCATTGTTTAGGTCTACTTTCTTGCCCTCTTCAGCTTCTTATTTCTGTAAGAGAGAAAAGTTGGTAAGGCCAAGGAAATTACTATAGGAAGCAATCTTGTTGAGCTTGGATGCCTCTCAATTGGTGGAGGGAACCTGGAGTACTTCTTACAATGCTTCTGAGACTATATTCAGTAATGAGGGTGATACTGTCATGATTTATTAGTGATTCTTGCTGGGCAGAGATGAGCAAGTGCCTACAAACATACCAGGAAAATGGCATCCTTGGTATTATATATTCAAATTCAAATGGCAGCTTCTCCACTTATTTTTAAGATAATTGCTACTTTGAGTGAAACACTTAAGATACCTACCATTATGTTAACTCATCCAGAAAACTGGAATAATTACCATGAATTTCTTCTTTGTGAGAATGAGTAAAATATTGAGGGCACCAAGCAAAGAACTTGGTTATTAGTTGCTTAGCCCATGTTAGGTCCGTGAACCCCCCATAGGAACCTCAAGGTTCACAAAGAGTCTTCAAACATGAGCAACCATAGGCTGGTTCTGAGAATGGTCCACTTAAGACAGCTCTGTGTCCCAGAGAGACATGTGTGGTAGTGGTGCTGGGGAAGTGCTATGGCTGTATTGTCTCCCTCTCCAAACACTCCACTTAGATAGCTATATAAACTATTGATATCATCTAGACAAGGTGTCCCTTCCATTGGCAAGAATTTTTCTTTTCAGAATGATCAGAATAGTCCTTTAAGGACACGATGAATTCTGATGAATCATGCAACATGGTAATAGGAAAACTTATTTAATGATGTGTCTGTCAGAGAGAGTATACTAAGAGGGTTTAATGAATAGTGAGACCACTCATCTACCCCTTGACATGTTTTAATGGGAGTAGATGGTCATGGATTGTCTTCTGGAGGTAGGGGGTTGATTAAGTGCTCTAGATTCTGCAGCGAGGGCTATCACAGAAGAATAAGGAGAGAAGAATGGCTCAGCCCATCAGACAAACATGATGTGGGGAAACAACAGAGGAGGAGTATAGCAGGTGGTATGGGAAAATAGAAAAATGGAAAAAATAGAAAAACCTCAACATGGTTGAGGATATTGAGAAAGAAGATGCAACTATATTTTATTATGTCTCTACTTCCAAGCTCCTAAAAATAACAAAGGAAGAGTATTTGGCCAAATGCAGTCATTCCAAACTCTGCCATTCTCTGAGAAGTCTTTGTCCGTTCTCTGGAAGGCTTTCCCTCCCTTTCTGACCCTGGCACATTTATACTCACTCCTTTTGAGTCACTGGCATTTTGAAACCTCTACGAACCACACTACTATCCAGTATGTTTGGCTGTTCCCTTTTCCATACTGAATGTGCCTTGGTCAGGTTCAATGCAACATATGTCTGAATGTCTCCCCAAATGAACTGTGAGGGTCTTGGTGTAGAGATCAGAATTTACTCATTTTTATACCACCTCACTTCACCACCACAGTGTCTAGAATCCAGGATTAACACAGTGTTCCACAGGGAATTATTAAAATGTAGAGAAATTATCAAAAATTGTTCATGCTGTTTAATGGCTATTATGAATTTGACTCAGTATTCTTCAGTTTGGGTTGTACCAGTCGACCTGGCTTTTGCTGTCTCTTTTCCTGTCTTTAGTAGAACTTCTGGTGAGGGGAAAAACTGTCTCTTCCTTCCTTTGCTCCTTCTTTCCTTTCCCCCTAATTCTGTCCTTACTTCTTCCTTCAAACTGTGTATCAGTCACTGTGCCAGACATAAAAAAAATAGAGGCATGAGAGACACCATCCTTGCCTTAAGGAAGATCATATTTTAGTTAGAATTAAGGAAAAATTCCAGCATACAAATTATAGTTCTCTGCTTGAGACAAGCTACCATCTATATGAGCACATGTGAGAGCTACAGAGGGAATCAAGGGAAGGCATCCTGGAAGGGCTGATGATTGAAGTTTTGAAAAATTAATAAAAGTTGTCAGGCAAAAAAAAAGATGATAAGGATAATGAAGATAGGTAACAACACTTACCAAGGTAGGGTGGGAAGAGAGAGTGCACGTCATTCAGGGAAATGAACAGATCACTGGAATGAAAAGTACAAACTGCCCATGGAAAGGGAGAAAGACAAAGAAAGGAAATTTTGTCCTAGCAAATCTATCTGCCCTTCCTCCTGAAGGCTTTCATTAAACAGATGTTTAAAGATTTTAAGCAAGGGAGAGGTATGATTATATCTGAATTATAGAAGAGCACTTTGGTGTATAAATATGAAATGCTACCATTGGAGACTGGAAGTAAGGAGACTGGCAGTAGAGGGACTGTTTTCAATAACCCAGGAAAGAAAATCAGGATGACGTGGGTGAAAAAATACTCAACAGGGGCAGGGAATTTTAGGGAATCATTCAAATGTATTTTCAGCAAGCTGGAAATATTCAATAAAATGATTAAAAAATAAAAATTGTAAAGTTAGAATTCTGGAGGGGACAGAGAATATGGTAATAGTAATAGTAAATAGGGAGGGGAGGATTGTCACAATTACCAAACGTATAATGATACAAAGAAGGGAGTTGTCAAGAGCATCAAATACACCTGAACACTGTAGAAAGATAATAAACTTAGAAAATGTCATTTGAGATTCGTTACTAGTCCCTCCAGCATTCTGATAACCATGGGTGTCTCTTCAAGCTTAGAGTTCGTGGTTGTGAAGTAACAGGTCTTCTTATTCTTGGGCCCTTTTTCATGTCCTGTAATTCCCCTTGAATGAAGGCTAGGCTTCCCGAGGAGTGCCTGGGTGCCACAGTTGTTTAAAGGATGGACTCTTGGTCTCGGCTCAAGTCATGATCTCAGGGTCATGAGGCCACGCCCAGTCTCAAGCTCTGTGCTCAGCACAGTCTGGTAAGATTCTCTTCTCCGGCTGCCCCTGGCCCCTGCACCCATGCTCGAGCTTGCACGTGCTCTCTCGCTCTCTCTCAAATAAATAAATAAATAATCTTGGGGTGGGGGATAGATTTCCTGAAATATCATACTATGACTCCATCCTAAGAAGGGAGCTCATTATTTTCTCCTGCTCTTCGACTTCTCTGCCTTTGTATTTCTCTATCCCACTTTGCAGCATACAGGCTTTGTTAGTATCTTCACTGATTCTCTTCCCTTTTCTTCAATGAAAGTTAGTTCAAAACTTACGGATTTTCTCTTAGGACCCCTTCCCTTCCTCTATTCTATAGTTGTTATCATATTTCTACCCAGGTGCGTCAAACTTTTTGTGGCACTAGGTCGGACATACCCAAGTAAAACAGAGCACCCATTTTGCTTCCTAATTGCACTGCATTTTGATTGCCACAGCCTCCTAGCTGGTTTCATGTATCTTTAGTCCTGTCCCTTCATTCAGTCCTACACAAAGGGTGTGAGTCATCCCCTGCGAGCTCTGTTTTGATCATCTCTCTCCTTCTCTGAACCCTGCAGGATCTCTGAGTTTCTGCTTACGTCAAATCAGAACTGATCACGAGTCACTCTTTATCTAACTGTCCTCCACTTTCATCATAGCCTGATTGTTCTCTGCTTAATTCAAGCAGCCTGGCTCCTTGTTCAGAACGCAAACACACTGTCTCTTCTCCAGGGCATTTGCAGAGCCTTCCGCCCACCTGGCATGTTTCCGCTCCTCTGTGCTATGCCAGTCCCCTTGCAGCAGAGCCCAGAACAATCCTTGCCTCCATCTGAAAGCCTTTCCAGCTTTACACGTTTATCTCAGTCACTCCTGCAAATCTCTCCCCACCACCTTGCTCCATCTTTACGTGCTACCACTGAGCACTTTCATTCATTCACATATTCATTCATTTATGCCTACGTTGCTATTGGGAAATACTGCAGATAAGGCTGTGAACACATAAGCCAGGCTCTACCCCACAGCGCTTTACCATCCAGGGTAAGAGACAGATACTAAAACATTACCACTAGAGATAGATAACCAGAAACTGTCATGATTGTTATGAAGTTAAACAAAGAGTGCAAAGAGATTTTAACAGGTCACTGGGTATAGCTAGTCAGAGCTGGGAGGGCTTTTCTGAAAAAGTGGCAAAGGATAAATAGGATTCCATCTGTTGCAGAGTTGGGGGGGAAAGTTTCCAGACTGGTAAATAGCTGATGTGAGAACAGGCATGAAATAGACAAAGAACTGTGCGATGTCTGGGTGATTGGCGTCTAGGCGGTGCGAGAGCTTCGCACTTGTGTGTGTCTCTCATAATGTGCTTGTCATGTGTTCACAGTCCCCAGATCACAAACAGGTTCAAAGTCCACCCGTCTTCGGTATCCAGATCAGTGTTTTCCAAGCTTCCTCAATGATAGGAATCACCTGGGATACTTGCTAAAAATCCGGCTTCTGAAGCTTGTCCTTGGACAGTCTGTTTCAGTGACATTATGGTTTCGTGTTTTTCAAGAGAATCCCAGGTGTTTTTTATCATCAGAGTTGTTTAGGATTCATTGATTTTTACAATGTTTGGATAATTTCTGAAATGACATGAAGGAGAGGAAATAGACAAATGGCAAAGTGTAACATAATAGAATTTCTTAAGTCCCCACATGGTTTATCTTTGTTAAAAGCAAACATTACTGGCTGCTGTGCATATTAACCTGTCTTTGGAAGCTGATTACATAAATCTTTGCCTACTCCCCAGTTTGACCAGAGTAGTGAATTCCCACCCTGGTTTCTCCTCAGAATCCCTGCTCCACCCCAAGATTCTAGGGTATAGAGCCCTGGCATCTGTTGCTTTTAAAAGCTTCCCAGCTGATCCTGATCTTAGCCAGGGTTATCAATTATTGCTCTTGGATGTTTGTGGAAGTAGGTTAGTGTATTTTATTTGCATTGATGTATCCTTAATGCCTTCTCTCAGTTCTCCAGATAGTGAAGGTTCAGGAGTTTGGTTGAGCAACTGATCCAGCCTCACCCCCTGCTGTATGATCACGTACTTGTAACCCATGCAATCAATTATCACCCATCTCTGCACTCTAAGTAAGAACTGGCCCCAGAACCACAAATGCAGTAACTGTTTGGTCCTTGATAGAAGCAAATATACCATCCAATGGCAATGATCTAAACAACTAAGCTTCTTATTTTTTTCCCGCGGAATCATATCCATCAGCTTGCTTGTCTCATCCACTTTTTTTTCTTTGAAGGTAAGAGTAATTTTAGTGCCTATACCACAAATGGCAAGAGTTTAGTAGTTCATGATGAAGCCTTGAAGAAAGGTACAATGTGTTGGCTCTATTTTTAAAAATACAGAAAGTTAGAATGAAGGAAGAAGAAATACATCATCTGTCTATTCACAGCTGGGAAGGACCCTATTAATTGTAGCAGGTTAGGGTGGTAGGATCTGGAGCCAATTAACTATGATCACCATGAGAAAAGACCAGATCAACAGAAAGAGAGCATTGTATCCTCAGAACCAAACAATAGTCATAAGGAGCACACAAGTGAAATAAGTTGGGGTTTAACAAATCAACAAAGGAAAGCAATGGGAAACTAAGGGGTTGGTGATATTCAGACATCTTTAAGTACAAAAAGACAGTTGGTACTGAAATAACTTGGATCACATGGAAGGATCTAAACCACTGGGATGGACAAAGGGGGAAATATGACTCCATTCCAACATAGTCTGGAATGCTAGTCAGATTATAATAGGCAGATAATCCAAAAAATGACTGGCTAGGAAACAAGACAAGTTCCATATTACCATAACTGAGACTCACTCAGCAGAGACCAAATAAGAATCCCCAAATTAAGATTCACATTTTTTTTGTTTTACAAATGGCAAGTGTCTAAGCATTAACAGCAACTATAACCTGATGTTTGTCCCAATGTTTTGGATCAAGTCCTTTCAGCTCCTCCAGCTCAGATTAAGAAATATATCTCAAGGCTGGGAGTGGAGTTTAGAGCATAAATTTGATGGCCAAGTGTCTTTATCTGTGGAAAGAGAAAACATATGTAGACAAAATTGAGAAGAATGGTTTAACAGAGATAGGTTGTGTTTGAAATCTTGTCTGCTATTTTGCAACTATTTCTAACCTCCTAACTATTCCTCCTAACTTTTCCATTGCTTTCCAGAAGGCAACACTTTCTTTTGTCTTATATGCCTTGTATTTTCCCAAGGCTTTTGATCAAGGAGTTCTCTATATCTAGAATGTCTAACCACTTTTTTCAGAGACTTGGAACCATGTCAGAACTATGCCTCCCATAATGCTCAGCGTTCTCAGAGTCCGTCCAGAAACTGAGACACTGGCCTACGGGCTTGCTGACAGAACCTTCTCACTCATATTAGCAGGAAGAAGAAGGAAATATGGCAGAAGTAGAGAAGTAGTTTGTGGAGGAGTAAAGAATAATCACAATGTAGTTAGAGGTCAGTCCATACATATATATAGAATTGTAATAGGAACAAACAGCAGTTTAGAACTAGGGAAAAACTGTTGTAACTACAGCATTCTGTATAGAATGGTGGGAATTTAACATTAAACAAAGCAGACCAAGCAAGTAAGAAACCTAACACTTTTTTTTTTGGAGGGGGACTGTCATTAAAACTTAACTGCTGTAAAATGTTCCAAGAGTGTGTGACATTGGTCATACATAGAGATTTTCTGTCATTCCAGTTCTTTTTCTATGAAAGAGTTTAATCTCCTCTTTGATTTTCATGGAGTCTTTGAATAGAGAACAATAGGCTCTAACCTGGGTAACTACTAAGTGATACATGGTTCCCAGAACTGTTTTTCTGTGTATACTGAGGAGGGCCCATGAGAACCGATACCAAAATATGTAAGTCTTGATAGAAGACAAAGCTCTTAGAATTTCTCAAATTTCTCCTCACGAAAATCTGTACCTAAGTAAACACAGAATCTCTTTGATAAATTAATTTCCTCCCAAACCTGGACCTACTCCAAAACACATTTTAGCCAATATTTTACTCAGAGTATTTATCCTGTTTTTCTCCCAGTAAATATTTATCAATTTCCTGATCAACTACATCTTGATATATTTTGCTTGTATTAATATTTAAGTGAAAAGTAAGTACATTTTATCTAAAATTACAAGGATTTGTCTCTGATCATTTGGTGGCATCAAATGCAAATGCTCATTTATTGACATTTCTTCTTTAGTCAGAGACTTTAAAGCAATAATAAGTTTGAACTAGTATCCATAAAGACAGAGTGATTAAAAATCCTAAAATGGGGGGCGCCTGGGTGGCTCAGTGGTTTAAGCCGCTGCCTTCGGCTCAGGTCATGATCTCGGGGTCCTGGGATTGAGTCCCGCATCGGGCTCTCTGCTCGGCGGGGAGCCTGCTTCCTCCTCTCTCTCTCTGCCTGCCTCTCTGCCTACTTGTGATCTCTCTCTGTCAAATAAATAAATAAAATCTTTAAAAAAAAAAATCCTAAAATGAGAACACTCTGGCATTGAAAATGAAATTCTGCAGTTAGGAAAGTTGAAAAGTACTTATAAGTCCCTATTTTAGAAGTTTGAATGACAAGATTTGGCTATTGCAGACCAAGTGGGAATAAATTTTACTGAATCTGTGAAGTTATTTAGCACACATCTTTCTAAGGGAGGATTGAAATCCAGTGTAGAGTTAAGTCATAATAACAACTTGGGAATTCCTGAATTTGTTTTTCTTCCGGTAGAGAATTTCCAAGCCTAGAAGAATCCTGATTTGTTTTGTTTTGTTTTCTCTTTCTTTCTTTCTTTTTTTTTTTGGTAGTCTTTAATATGAATTTCTCAACTGCTGCTGAGTAGACCTCATCATATAAGAAGAACTGGTTTATAGAACTTTGATAGCTTTCTATGGCTTATCTTTTCTCTTCTCTCTGGTTGAAAGCAAGTTATAAATACAGGATCTCAGTGCTGCTTTCATCATGAAAGACTGATGAATTACCATTGGTTCATTTTGTAGGAAAGCAAGACCTCTATGGGATGAATAGCAGGCCTATAGTTACTTTGGAAATATTCAGTATCCCACAAAAGTTGGCTTAGAATGTGAAGAAACTTAACAATCAAAACCACAATGACATAATGAGAAAATACTCGATCTTTGCCATAAATTATATCAGATACATAGACATTTCGCAGATGGATTTGGTTCTTTTGGTTTCAGTGCCTATAATTTTTGATGCAAGTCTTATGGGAAAACACCTATCCTAGGGGCACCTGGGTGGCTCAGTGGGTTAAGCCGCTGCCTTCGGCTCAGGTCATGATCTCAGGGTCCTGGGATCGAGTCCCACATTGGGCTCTCTGCTCAGCAGGGAGCCTGCTTCCCTCTCTCTCTCTGCACCTGCCTCTCTGCCTACTTGTGATCTCTCTCTGTCAAATAAATAAATAAAATCTTTAAAAAAAAAAAACACCTATCCTAGAATGTTTAAACATTCCTAGTTTGAAGTACAATATATGGCATGTAATCAATCAATAACAGAAAGAGATCTGAACAGCAACATGGATAATTCAAACATATTAGAGTTATAACACACTTATTGATCTCATGGACTTGAAAATAATTTGCTCAGGGCAGTGTATATTTTCTTAACATGAAATTTATAGTCTTTTGCTGAGTGAGTAAAATTCAACCCAAAATAAATTATTAGTGTTTGCTCTGACAGTAAATAGTAAGTGAAACAAGGACCACCAACTGGATAATATTTCTTGCATATATCTCTGGGCTCTGTATCACAATAGATCTAAAAAATCAAACATTTGTGCTGTCTGGCTCAACTAAAGCAGTGTGGCATTGTATTGCTTATCACCCAACAATCTGTGATTAATTTTTGGAACAACCATATCTACTTTTCTTGGCACGTGGTTTGCCAAATAAATATTGAAAACACATTTGCTTGATCTTTCATGTGTATGAGCATTCAAATAACCAAAACTTCATTGTAGTAAATAAATGATTTGAAGAAAAATGACAAGTGGTCCTGGGGCAGAGTGTATGGGAGATGGGTGGAGGAAAGTGGTTGGGTGGGGATTTAGATGTAATTTGTCCTAGATTCTAAGTCCTTAGCCTTATCCCATATTGGCAAGATATAATAGAATATCAGAGCTGGAAGTATTCATTGTGTTGATTTTCTTGACACAAGGTCAGCAGGATATTTGCTTTTTTACTTTAGTAATAAACTTTTAAGTTTTCAATGATTTTCAAGGACTATAGTACCATGACTGTGCACATCTCTTTTCAGTGTTGACTCATCCTACATCAGAGAATTCTTCCTAAAAAATTTTATTGAAAATTAAATATCAAGAATGGAAAATAAAGGAAAAAAGATTTTTCCTTATATCTGGCCAAATTCTCTGCAACTCATACTCACTTCATCTTACCTAAGTTTTGATAAAGTAAAAGATCAATTGATCAATGTGTTTCTCAAAACAATCCTTCCTCTTCCAAACAATGGCCATGAAACTATGAATGATAACTAATAGATTTCTCAAAGAAACAGAACTTTTGTTTTTGTTTTTTAGTCCCTATACCTATTTTTGTTCCTTTAATAAGCTTTAATTATTCATTTTTCCACACCCCTTTCTAATCACTATCTATATTCTTAAATGTTGAAAATAAAATTAAGTCTGTTTACATCTAGTTTTTATTGTCAGTTGGTTTTTACTGCTTGTGAGACAACTTAATTACCTGTACTTTTTCCTAAGTATAACAATGTTAGTGTAATGAAAGTCTGACTTTTAATCACTTCATTTCTTTTTTTTTAAGATTTTATTTACTTATTTGACAGATAGAGATCACAAGTAGGCAGAGAGGCAGGCAGAGAGAGAGAGGAGGAAGCTGACTCCCCGCTGAGCCGAGACCCCAATGCAGGGCTCCATCCCAGGACCCTAGGATCATGACCCGAGCCAAAGGCAGAGGCTTTAATCCACTGAGCTACCCAGGTGCCCCAATCACTTCATTTCTAATGCATCTCCAAACTGTCCTTCTGCCAATGATAGGAAGTTGAAAATGTGATCCCAGTTTCATCCTTTCACTGCCCCTGCTAAAAATCCCCTCATTTTATCTTAAGACAATTGTCTGTTTCTGTAAATATGGAATAATTCTTTTGTTTTTAAAAGTCAAAAGGGCAATAAATAAAAAGTTTCACTTAGAATGCTTAGTCAAGGGGCTCCTGGGTGGCTCGGTGGGTTATAGCCTCTGCCTTCAGCTCAGGTCATGATCCCAGGGTCTTGGGGGTCCAGCCCTGCATATGGCTCTCTGCTCAGCAGGGAGCATGCTTCCTCCTCTCTCTCTGCCTACCTCTCTGCCTACTTATGATCTCTGTCAAATAAATAAATAAAATCTTTTAAAAAAGAATGTTTAGTCAACAAATACATATTTTTACAGTGCCTGCTATGTAAAAATTACTTTCAAAATACTGTGATTTAATTTTTTTTTCTTTGGGGAGATAAATTATATTTTATGAAAATATGTTTATTCGTTTGCTTTTTTCTATTACTGTCTAAAGTCTGAAAATCCTGCTATGATAAATAGATCTTCATATGGAAAATAAATGCAGAAATTGATAAGATAAAAGTTAAAAATCAATTAAAACTCCATAACAACTAGAGATTGTTGTATATCCTTTTAGGGTTTTTTTTTTAAAGAATATGTACACCTTCATTATTTGTTTAGTCACTTATCAAATGTTCACTGCATGCATATTATGAACCAGATTCTAGCATGCTGAGTAAAGTCTACTCTATTGAATGAAAGTGTTTCTCTCTTAGTAGAGTTTGCAGTCTAGTTGGGATCACAGATGATCAAAAAGTAAACAAAGATTCATTTACTATTATAAATTGTGATACTGACTGAAACAAATAAAAGAGGAAGGGCGCCATGATTGAGATTAACAATTGAGGCAAGACCAACTCAACTGAGGCAGTTAAAGGAGGTAATGGTTAAGTTGAGGGCTGGAGCATGAGAAGGCAAGAGCCATGAGATCAGCATGAGAAACAGCATTCCAGGCAATGGAAACAACCTCTGGACTTTTTATATAAAGCAATTTGAACATCTGCCCTTGAATCCATTGGTCCTGTTATGCCTAGCAATAGCTATTTGATTCTGTAGACCTGATCATCCATACATGTCACTGACAGCCGACCAGCTGGCTGATGAGTGGCTGACCGTGTGGATGATGTTTTGACCACTTGATCTAGTTTCAGTCCACTCAAGTGAAATATGAACATGAAACATCAACAGGAGATGGTGGAAGAACAAGTCATAAAGTTTAAAATTGAGAGAAGAAATGTTCTGAAGTCATCACAGCTCTTTTGGTCAGCTGTATGCTAGGAATGCTGACATATGAGAGCTGCATTTTTTGATACATTAAAGCTAATGTGTAGGGCACCTGGGTGGCTCAGTGGGTTAAGCAGCTGCCTTCGGCTCAGGTCATGACCCCAGGATTTCGGGATCGAGTCCCGATCAGGCTCCCAGCTCCACGGGGAATCTGCTTCTCCCTCTGACCTTCCCCCCTCTCATCTCTCTCACTGTCCTTCTCTCAAATAAATAAATAAAAATCTTAAAAAAAAGCGCTAGTGTGTAGGTTCAATTGATTATAATGTACACTTGGAAATATCTGTTTAATCTGTAGAGGAGAATATGATGATGAGAGTATAATAGGCTTTCTCAAAAAATGAAAACTATAATTTTAGGAAATAAGTTGAGGTAGAGAGACTAGTACAGCTTTTTTATTATGTTTTTATCTGAGAGACGTGGCATGTCCAGCAAATATCAGCATTCTACATCTTCCTGTAAAATTAGATCAGAAAAGAGCAAATCACTTCATGTTTCACCCTAAGGAAATACAAGTGACACTCTCTGTTTAGTAAGGAATGACAACTTAAACTGTAAGGCCCTCATTCCTTAAGGTCCTAGGAAGTTTTCTGGAGTGACATGAAAATTAACTCCATTGGAAACCAGAATTCCAGATGCTTCACAAGGGAATGCTGTGTCAAGACACCCACCCTACATGTTTAAGTTTCAGCTTATGAGGTGGTTTATTCAGCATAAAAACTTTCTGTGGGTCAGAGCAATTGCTGTTTTAGTGCTTCAAATCAAACACACTCTGAGGTTTAGAGATGAAAAAATAAATATTTGCAAACAGTGGTTGAAACGGGTAGACTGTTCACTCTAGTTTAGTTTGAGGATTTTCAAATCTTTTATTTTATTACTATTTCTGAACTTACCAATAAAAACAGTCACCTTGGCCACCAGGAAGGGCCTTTAGAAGGAGCTATTATGCAGGTCCATGAATATTAACAGATGAGACTTAAAGCCTAAGAGGTCCTTCAGAGTCCTACATCTTAACACATGTGGTCCCTTTGCAAGTGGCTGTCAGTCATCAGAAAGACTATTACTCCTAATGCTACGTAGAATGACATATTGAATAATAGAGAAATTGCTTGTAATTCTTAGTAAAACTCATTCTTGATTTAAATACTATAAAAGAATATATTATCCAAGAATTTTGAAAAATGTAAAGTATATATCTAATTTAAAGTTACATAACTTTTTATGTATAATAATATACTTTTAGAAGAGATTAGACCAATACAAAGATTTACGCATTTATTTTACACATTTTGAACCAAATATACATATACCTTGCAACGCATGTTTATTTTGGGGGGCTGGGCTAATGTATTCTGTTATGATGTATTTTGTAAAACTCTTACTTTTCTTCTGGAGCCTATTACAGGCTACAGTCATCCATAAAGGAAGAAAGGAATGATATGTAAAATCATTTGAGACTGGGAATTTTTCCCCACAGAGTCTGTGTGAGATAAGTGGTTGGGGATGGGGGTATGGAATCAGCCAGTTTATCTCAGCATATTATAGAGCTGAAAATTGTGACTCTGATCCTCTCTTTATAGCACTTTAATAAGGGTCAAACTTGCCCTGTCCAAAATGCTTACATTCCTGAATTTAAAATTATCCCAATTATATGGCTTATTCTTAAGTAATAGAAGTCTACATGCAAATAAATGAAGGTCACTTTTTCTTTTGTTTTGAAGACTCCAAATTTCTTCCTGATCATATTATTCAGGTTCTATTTTCTCATTTTGTACCAAAGAATATCAAATGCAGAATATGAAAAATTCTTGTGGATGGCGATCTGAGAGCACTTTAGTCACCAAGTTTCAATTTTTGTGATGTGTGATATGCCAATAGACTTTCCAGGCCTCCCTGCAGGAGCTGGTAATACTCCTCTGCTCCATGTGTTAGTCGGCATTCTCCAGAGAAACAGAAGCGATAGATATTTATTTATATATTTACATAAACAATCTTTACATGTTATATACATACAATTATGTGTTAGTATATGAATAATTTATAAATACATATATTTCTATATGTACATATATCTAAAATATATACATATTTATAAAGATATAAAGATAATGCATATGTTGGAGTCCCTGATGGCTCAATGGGTTAAAGCCTCTGCCTTCAGCTCAGGTCATGATCCCAGGGTCCTGGGATCGAGCCCTGCATCAGGCCCTCTGCTTGGCAGGGAGCTTTCTTCCCCCCCCCGCTCTCTCTGCCTGCCTCTCTGCATGCTTGTGATCTCTGTCTGTCAAATAAATAAAAAAAATCTTAAAAAAAAAGATAATGCATATGTTTATTACATACACATATGTATATAAAGAGATTTATTATAAAGTATTGGCTCAAGTAGTTATGGAGACTGAGAAATCCAAGTACTGCGGTCAGCCAGCTAGAGATCCAGAAGGGGCAATGGTGTATTTCTAGTTCAAATCCAAATTCAAAGGTAGGAGACAATTGAAGTCCTCTCTCAAAGGCAGTCAAGCAGAAAGAGAGGGAATTCTCCCTTACTCAGTCTTCAGTTCTATTCAAGACATTGACAGACTGGGTGATGCCCGGCCACATTCTGGAGGGCAATCTGCTTTACTCAGTCCATGGATTCAAATGTTAATGTCATTCAGAAACACACTCACAGATACCCCAGGATAAGGTTTAACCAAATATCTGACACCTCGTGGTCCAGTCAAGTTGACATACAAAATTAGCCATCACATCCATGACTTTTAAATGGTTTAAATGGACTTGGGCTTCACTTAGGCATCAATGTTATTTATTTGTTTTTTAAACTGCTCAACCCAGGCTGGGGAAATTAGCTTAGATCTGAAGCCCAAATCAGGACTACTATAACTAACCCTCAGCATAAATCTTCCACAGCTGAGGGGAGGGACTAATGTGCACACCCACCTGGCCAGTAGCAGGCAGAATTGTCCCCTGGCTTCCACCAACCATGCACTAACCAGCATGCTAGGCAGAGATGAGTTTATGGACATGGCCCTGGAGTTATGCCCTGGGGCCCTAAGTCCCAACTCATGGGACCATGGAAGTTATTTATAGGGAGGTTCGAGGACATCTGCTGATCTTATTTTAGAAAAATAAGTTCTGTATATTTGGAATCACCCTACGTTTTATGTTTCCCATCTCCTTTTTCTAAAAACAAGGACAAAACTTCATTTAGGAATAACTTATATACAATAAAATGCACTCAATGATTTTTGACAAAGAAACTGTGTAATTACCTCCACAGACAAGATAGAAATTTCCGTCACTGCAAAAACTCTCTTGGGGACTTTGGTAGTCAATGCCCTCTGCCCCATCCCCAATGATCTACTTTGTCTCTATAGATTAGTCTACATTATTTAGAATTTCATATAAATGGAACCATACAATCTATATTCTTCTCTGTGTCATATCTTTTACTCAGCCTGGTTTTGAAATTCATTCATACTACATTTGTCAGGAATTTGTTCCTTTGTATTGCAGAAAAGCATCCAATTATTTAGATTCCTGTAATTTAATCATTACCTGCAGCTAGACATTTTTTTCCAAGTTTTTGGATATTATGAAGAAAACTACTATGAATATTCAGTATACCTTATACATATACATTTATCTCAGGTCAATTACTGGGAGTGGAATTACTGGGTCATACTGTAAATTTATATGTAACTGTATCAGAAACTCTCAAATTGTTTTCCAAAGTAGCTATAGCATTTTTGCATTCCCAACAAAAGTGTGTGAGAGTTTCAGTTGCCCTAAATCTCTGGCAACACTTGGTATTGCAAGCCTTTTTTTATTTTAGTCATTCTAATGAGTATGTAATGGGCTCTCATTAAGTTTTAATTTGTAATTTTCTGATAAATATGCATCTTCTCATACGTTAATGAAGTCCAATTTATGAAATATATTTTTTTATGGTTCATTCTTCCTTTGTCCTATCTATGAAGTATTTGCTTGGACTTTGTCTCCTGCCGTCTTGAGCTAGTAAGGTTGCCGTTCTCCATCGGGAACACCATTGGGAAAAAAGGCTACAAGCACAATCCTTACCTGTCACAGTAGCAGCTTCTTAAGAGTAAGTTCTTCTTATTCTGCCTGCTTTGGGATGCTTTTTATTGCCTTTAAATACTTGTTTTAAAATTTGTCTAGCTTTTGTACAAATAACAGTGTGACACTAAGAGTGGATTGGAACAAAGATAAATAAACCAGTGACTGGAGAATTATTTTTATTAATTTGTGTGAGCAAAAGAAGAAACAGGAATCATTTTTTTTTTACAGTCAGGAGAATTTAGGACCAGAGAATTTAGAGAATAAACTGGAAATTTTCTTCCTTTAATTAGTAGCTTGTTTATTGAGCCAGTATCCAAAGGAAAGAAATAGAGTTGTCACTAGATTTATAGTTTAAGGGGTACTGGGAAGTTGGTTGGCTCCCTTGCTCTTCACTATAATGCTCCTTCCACACACACACAGACACACATCACACTCTGTCCCGGCTCTGTTGTAACACTGTCTCACGTTTGAGGAGGTATACAGTAATTCACACAACCTAAGGAATATGATAACACGTTGAAGTATCTGTGTGATCAGTATAATTTTTGGCTCAGTTTGTTTGGTGACTGAGTAAAAATATTATTTTTCTCCCCAAAGATGAAGCTTTTAAGGTAGAGAGGCTGTGAGTGTTCTTTCTCACGACTGTGGGCACCAGCCCCTGCCATCCACTTTACGTGGACCATCCTCTCACTTCCACCACCCCTTCCCTTACCCCATCCTTCTGGTTCTCATGGCCATGCGTACCTCACATCTCCAGGTAAACTCTGAGTAGAACTAAGGCCATACAAACGTCGTAAGGCATACCCTCCTAGAAATTCAATTAGGGATTTTCTTATCTTCAGTAAGAGAAATTAGCAGCTGCTTCAGGGACAGAAAAGGATATGTCTTGTGCCAGAAGGTTCACAGAAGTGATGTTCCTTACTTATATAAGAACAGACAGCTAGACACATTTAAACTGTTCCAAGAAGGATTCACTTCAAAAGAATTTTGTAAGTAATCATTAGAATACCTGAAATCACCCAGAGACTTAATGACCCAGGTGAGTGTGTAGAGGGAGGGAATAGGCCTGGGGGGATGCAAGGAATGTCAGGATTTAAGTTCTGGGTACAGCGGTCACTCTTGTGGGCCTACACAGGTGAACCCCTCAATATGGACTGGAGTGTCGCCTCAACAGGAGTGACCCTCAGGCCTTACTTTTGTTCAGTTTTCTTTGCTCTGAAATGTGAGTCTCCCACAGTTCAACATCGTCTGTAGTGCTTTTCTCCTTGCTGCTTACAACACGCATTTGATATTCTAGAAAAGGCGCACGAATTTCTAGCTTTAACCCCAACCTAGTGTTCATGATATTTCCTGCAACAATTTTGAATAAACAGTATGACATAATGAGACATGAGTGTTTTAATGAAATTTACATAGTACATATAAATAGGACTTTTGGAAGACACACCTCTTTCTGCTATATCAAAAGAAACATCATAAGGGCTAACATGTAATTTGATCTCAAATGTTGTGTGAGCACCTTTAAATCTTGTCAGCCAGAAAAAAAATTCCTATTTTGTTGACTTGAGTGGAAAAAAAAAGGCTCAAACCTCAACTCCTTTCCATATTTGTAGAATATTGTTTTTTTTTAAATGTTAATAATGTTAATATTCAATATATTTGATCATTTATATATGCTACTTAATGTAATAGCATACACAAATATTAGCTAACTAAACCCTCACAATAACCCCATGAAATAAATGTTGTCCAGAAACAAGGTTCATCACACATTTCTTTCTGAATTGGATTATTCTTTTTCAACCTAATTTCATCTTTTCTTTTTCTAGCATCAAAAAAAAAAAGCCTTCTGCATATGTATATTTTAAAGGTGCTTCATGATACATTTACATAGTCATAAATCTCAGCTGTTACATATGTAAAACAGATATTAAATAAGTGACATTTCCAGTTATTTCCTTGAAAAACTCCAAACCATTCTTACTGCCTTATATACATTGCTGTCAGTACAGTCCCAAATAAACTTTTCATTAAGTGGTAGGTTAAATGCTCTGAAAGATTATTGTTAACATCCATAAGCTGCTTAACCGAACCAAGCAAGCATATTTTCTATAAATCTTGGTTTAAGACCAGGAAAGGGTAAGTGAGTATTTGGTCTAGTTAAGTTAAAGAAGGCCCAAACTATCACATATTCTAAATATTTTTACCATGACCTAAAAACTTGACATCAAGTCAATTTTAAGAGCACATCTTTTGAAAACTTCTGTTATTCATGAGTTTCTTAAAGACTGCTGGTTGGCAGTATTTTACATCTTGACATATATCATGTCAGATTTGATAGCTGTTTTCAAGCAGCAGACTGATCCTTGAGATTATCAGCCACATAATTTGTTTATTTTACAAACATTTATTGAACATCTGGTATACTCTGAACAGATTCCTCAATCAGCTTATAACCACATAAATAAAAACTTGCAGAATAAGGAAACAAAACTCTAAGAACAGTAAAGAAAAGTCACATTTTATGTGAGGTTAGAACATGAAGTCAACACTTAAGCAAAAATTTTTATGTAGTCAAAATTATCCTTAAAAATTCCGAAAACGTCATAGGGTGGGAAACTTACCTACTACTTCTCAATGAGTCTAAACCAACCTGCTTTTCTTCAAGCATTTAGAAAAGATTGTTGATTTTTCAGCTGGCTATAAGATGGAAGTAATTGAAATATGTTCATTTTGAAAGTCTTGTAAGTTTTGCAGGATGCCCACCCTATGAGGGACCCATAGGATCAAAGACCTACCAAAAGGGAGCAGAGTCATGTCTACCATGTTATCGTCATTGTGGGGCTTACACTTGCAGACTAGAATGGCTGGTGGTTCATTTACTTGCTCTGTTTAAATTCCGACCCTCCCACCCACCCCCACCCCAACTCGGCCCCGGCTCCGGCTCTGAATTGCTTGCATATAACCAAATGCAGGCAAGTTAAAAAAGTGTATGTTGCAGTCTCCAGTGAAAACTCATAATGGGAATGTCTAGGAAGATTCCAAAGCACAGGTGATGCTTGACCTGCCTTTTGAAAGATGAGGTAGGAATTTAATAAATGGCTAATATGGAAATTCCGGGGAGTAAATAGCATGAGCAAAATCATGGAAGAGTGGGAGTTTCTGGTACATTAATGAAACTAGAGCTAGCTCTCTAGGGCAAGAAGATGATGCAAGAAAGATCCAAAGAAGCCAGAATCTGAGGAAGTTTCTTTGGAGAAATCAGAGAGAACTTTTTATCAGCAATATGAAGGATGCTTGGTGAGAAGACAGTGACAGAAGCAGGAACAACTGGCCAAGGGGACTTAAGCATGGATAGCTGAGGGAACTAACCAGCTTCCGAGATTTACCCCATGAAAATTCCTAATCCTAGAATGGGGGCCAGACTCTCACCTCAGTGTCCTTTCTCTTCACTGCCTCTTTTTTGTTTTTCCTTTTATGTTGACACCTGTTCTTCCTTAATGAAGAATTATCTATAATATGTTTATATACATAGCATTTATATATATATATATATTATTTACATGTTAAAAATAAAAATGAATTAAGTTTTAAAATGCATATTTAATAGTATATATAATTTTTTTTTTCTCTCAGCTAATTTTTCTTTAGCACTTTTGAAGTTGTAAGTGAAATCAGTGTTTTCTGTTTACTGCCTTTTCAGAGACTGTTGGGATCAGTTCTCTCAGGTCACTAGTGTTTCCCTCAGTGTGTGAAAGCATAATCTGCATTTCAGGTTTATTTTTCAAACTAAACCTTATTTATTATTTTGGTCAGTGATATGTCCTTAGTGCTCACTCAGAGAACTAGTAGCACGACTCTGTCTTCACAGTTGATTTTGTTAGGAAAAAAAAATGGACTTTAAGTTTCAGTACATTATCACCAAAAAAATACATATGCAAGTTTTCGCTTTTGTCATCTTTGCGAACTCTGGGTATTATTATGACAGTCTGGTAGGGAAAAGGTGTCTTCTTAATCTAAATTACTGTCTTTTATTATGATATCGTTTATAGTCATTCCACATGTATTACCTCTGCTTTTCTTCTTCCACAACAACATATTCATGCCCTTAACCATTTGTATTGGAATGTTTGGATTTTTTCACGGAGTTATAACAACTCTTACACAAAATAAATGATCATTATCTTTAAATGTTGTTTCAATTATTTTGTTCAAACTTACATTTGCCTTTAAATTTTATGTTGTTTTAAGATATTTGGGGCTGGGGGGTTTATGTAATTTATTTTTTTTTCCTTTTTCCTCTTGTTTTTTACCTTTTCCCAGCTGAAGATTATACAACTCTTGAAAACAGTTACTTCTTTCCTTTACATTAGTGCTTTAACCCATTCAGAACTGATTTGAGCCTATAGAGTGACATAGATACATAACTTATTCTTTTCACTGGTTGCCACACACACAGAGATGTGCTGTTCCTGTCCCTCAAGAAAGGAGACTGCTCGGCCTTGAGGGGCATGGTTAACTGCTAGCCTCCAGCTGTGAGCTTCTCCAGAATCCACTCCAACTTTCAGGCCAAGGTCAGTCACACTCTTCTTGGGCTGGCCCCTGGCCAGTGACCAGGCAAAGCAGTATACAAAGGCTGGCTTTTTCCACTCAGTGAGGGAATCCTCCAATGAAGGGTTTACCCTCCATCCCTCTCCCTCTCCCTTCTGGACCTTCAGACACTTCAGTTAGGTCTGCTTCATGGTCTGGCAGCTCCCTGGCCCAATCCCACTTCCTCCTTTTTTCTTTCCCAAGTGTTAATCCCCGAGAAACTTTTGAGCTTCTAAATCCAGGTCAACGCCTGCTTCCCAGAGACTCCAGCCAATCCTCTCATTTACCAATTAACTGTTTCCCCACCTTAGTTATAAATAACTCCTAACCAGTCAGGGATCAGTTCTCCTTCTTGGTTTTCCATTCCATGGCAGTGATCTATTGCTGTGTTCTTTTGACAGTTTCGTAGTCTAAATAACTAATTAACTAACTCAATTAATGTAAGATATAAGTATATATATGCTATATAAATGTATATGTATATGTGTTTATATAATGAATATTTTTCTATATATCCCATTTTTATTCCAAATAAAGTTTAGACTCAGTTGAATTCAGAAACACCTTAAGGTTTTGCTTCCTCTGTCCAAGAAATTGTGTCTTTTTCACTCATTCCAGTCTTCGATTTCATCTCATTAAAGTGCTCCATAGACTATCTATGCATATTCCTGCCTATTTATCATTGAATTTATTTCTAAGTCTTTCTGTAGTGTTTATGGCTATGGAATTGGCTTTTTAATAGTTTCTTACTAGCATAAAAAATCTTATTGATTGTAAATACTAAGTTTTTAAATCATCCATATCGCTGAACTTTCTAAAGAATTCCAGTAGAGATTTGCTTGATTTTCTTAGGTTTTCCATGTAGCAAGAATATTATCTTAAAGTATTATAAGTTAAGGAAGCTAATGAGGGGGCAGCACCAGCCTTTATGCAGCATCTCGGAATCAGGGCTCCTGTAAGTGATGATGAAGCAATGCTCCCGCGAAGCTGAACAGTAATGGACTCTAGGCAACTTGGGGGGCTAGTGCAGCTGTGTTAAGACTGGGCCAACTCCGACAGCACAGGTGGTCTGAAGCAGTGGAAAGGTGACACTAGGCACAGTTTGGGAAGGACAAGTGAGAGAGAAATCTAGAGCAGAAAGAAGGCCGAAGTGTGGACAAAAGTGTTCAATTTGTCTTTTAAGACACTCTTTTTGGAGACGAAGAAACCCAAAAGAGGAGCACGGGCTGCCATGCTGCCATCTGGGAAGTGGGACAGTCGATCCAGCTAGCCCTCAGTGTGGCAAGTGAGATCACTTGTGATCTGGCACCTGGCTTTCTCCCAAATTCTCTTTACACTTCCCTCATTCATTCTAAAAGAGCCCTCTCTATGAAATTTTTCTGTGTTGGGTAACTGCATGGTGCATTCCCTCCTCAAAATTCATTGCTTCAGTGGCGGTGAGCATGGCATCACCTCTAGAGTTGTCCAATCCTTACGTTGTACGCCTGAAACTAACGTAATGTGTGTGTGTCGTCTATACATCAATAAAAAAGCCATTGCCTAGGCAAATCAGACCCTTGCCAATTCCTTTAACCCAGAAATCTCATTTTCTATCTCACTCTGTTTTCTTTACTTTAAATGCAGCATGACCGGAAATCATATTACGTCTTCACTAGAAGGTAAGTTTCACAAGTTCAAGGACTGAGTCTGTCTTTTTTTTTTTTCCTCACTGCTAAATCACCACTATGGGACAGTACTACACTCATTTGTATTTAAAATAAGCAAATGTAGGGACACAAGATTAACCTGAGCTAGGGAATCTTACAGTTGCTAATTATCTTAAGAGGTCTTTTTGTTAAATAAGGTGGTTATTTAGTGTTATCAAATACCGTTTTGTCATCTTGTGCAATGACCTGCTCATTTTGTTTCTCTCCTTTGACCCCTTTATATGATACATTGTGCTAATATATTCTCAAATACTAAATCAGCCATGCATTTCAAGAAGAAACTATATTTGTCACACAATAATAATTTTTAAAATACTATTTTGTGTCCAATTTAGCAATACTGTATTTTATTCAGGATTTTTTCATCTATATTCATAAGTGTATTAGTTGGTAATTTAAATATTATTCTGTCTTTATCAAAATCAGGGTTATTCTAGCTTTGAAAATGTACTGCAATACTTCCTACCTTATTTAATGTTTTTTAAATAGTTTTTTTTTAAATTGCATTTTTATCAAAGTAATACAATTGCTCAGACCCAAATGTAAATGGTAAGGAAAGGCTTTTTAATAACACTCACCCCATCTCCTTTCTCTTTCCTCCTCTCCATGAATTTTGTTTCCATTCGTTACAGGGTTTCTTAAAGTTTCTTCTGTTTCTGAATTTCTATATTTCTTCCATATTCCTTCATTTATTAGCTTAGATATTATCTTTTGACTTGTTGATGACTTTGGACATACTGACCTTCCATCTCCCAGCAGCCCCTTCTCACCCCCTGCCCCCCGCCGGCCACCACCGCCAGTGTAATTGTTTTGTTCCAGAGCATATATGCATTTTTAAACCAGGAACTTCTGTTTCATATTCCAGCAGCCAGCATCTCAAGGCCTCCACTCTGATTTGGAGGATATCATGCTGCATTTCCTTTCCCCATATTCTCTACAAACGAGTCTCTATCTTGTCTTTAATTTTATTTGTTTTTGTTCAATTACACATGTGGAAAAGTTAGAGTCAATTAATGTTACAATGTCTTTTTTTTTTTTTTAAGATTTTATTTATTTATTTGACACAGAGAGATCACAAGTAGGCAGAGAGGCAGGCAGAGAGAGAGAGGAGGAAGCAGGGTCCCTGCGGAGCAGAGAGCCTGATGCGGGGCTCGGTCCCAGGACCCTGAGATCATGACCTGAGCCGAAGGCAGCGGCTTAATCCACTGAGCCACCCAGGCGCCCCTGTTACAATGTCTTTTTATGCAAACTAACAATTCACTATTACCTCCTTCCTAATTTCCCTTTTTGGAAGTCCTTGCATTTGCCCCTTCTGACTAATTCTTTTGTTATTAAAACCTCAAAGTAATTTCCTTTTCTTGATGCTTCGAGATTTTTCCCTTTTGACTTTCCATGAAGGATAAAGGGAATTGAGCTCCTTTTTATCCCCCTGATTTCACTCATATAATGTGCCTCTCTATCTTCCAATATGGCAAAAATCATAGCCATTTATTCTATTTTGCTATGTAAACACTTTTCCTACCAGAACCATGTTGAAAATTAAGATTACTTCTCCATTCCAAAACACCTTTTTTTTCCTCTGTAATTACTAATGATACCCAGTTTTTGGTTCACTTAGTTTTCTGTATAATAACTAGTTAAAAAGAAAGTTATCGGGGCGCCTGGGTGGCTCAGTGGATTGATCCGCTGCCTTCGGCTCAGGTCATGATCTCAGGGTCCTGGGATCGAGCCCCGCATCAGGCTCTCTGCTCCGTGGGGAGCCTGCTTCCTCCTCTCTCTCTGCCTGCCTCTCTACTTACTTGTGATCTCTCTCTGTCAAATAAATAAATAAAATCTTAAAAAAAAAAAAAAGAAAGTTATCTACATTTTCTTAAGTTCCCTTTCAATAGATTAAGATCTATAAAGCATTTTATGGGTTTCAACTTCTTTTTTTTTTAAAGAATTTATTTATTTATTTGACAGAGAGAGATCATAAGTAGGCAGAGAGGCTGGTAGAGAGAGAGGAGGAAGCACTGCGGAGCAGAGATCCCGATACCGGTCTTGATCCCAGAACCCTGAGACCATGACCTGAGCCGAAGGCAGAGGCTTATTAACCCACTGAGTCACCCAGGTGCCCCTGGTTTCAACTTCTTGAAGGAGATCTTTTCCAGAAACTTCTGACCTCCAATCTTTACTCTTCTCCCTCTACACTGGGCATTTCCCCTGCATCTTGCCTGGTACATAGCTCCAGTTTCCTGTAGCTTGTGCCTTTATTTTCTTTAGTCTGCCTTCTTATTTTGGAGAGGCACTTAATCCAATACCTTCCCAAGAAACTTGGGTGGAAAACAATATTTTTAAATGTTAACTTATTAATAACAAATTAAAATCCAAAGTTACAGAAAAGTTGCAAGAACTGTAGTATAAAGGACATTCTTATAACCTCTATCCAGATTCATCTATTGTTACCATTACCTTTGTTGCTTTACTATTTACTCTCTTTCTCTGATAGGTACATTTGGCTATTTTAGGAATGAAGCAACAGAGAGGCCTAATATATCTGGTTTTCAGCTGATGGCAGTTGCCTTACTTAGCATGTGCAGGCAGGGCTGGCTCAGCTAAACCGGGTAATCCCCAAGTGATAGCACAAAGAAGGTTTTAGAGCAAGAATATCTATCCTCCCCGCCCTATTTCTTCTCCAAAGAGTTGTGCTCGCATGCTTTCCCACCCCTACATATATATAAAAACAGATACCTATGTGGTGCTCCACCTGTGCCTGTTGCTCTCCATTGCTTCTGGCAATCATGAGGTGGTACCCTCTCTGCTCTTCCAGGCCATTTGGCTTCTTCCCTTGTACCATCGGCCTCAGGCCAGTTGTACTGAGCTTTAACCCATGGGAAACACACAATTCACTTTTGTTCTTCCAGAAATGTATTCTTCATTCTTTTATTATTAGTTAATATAGTAACTGGATAAAAAGTAAGTGAATATGTAAATATATCAGCCCCATGTCTTGGCTTGGAAATGGAACAATTATAGCCTAGAACTTTCTTTCTTTCTTTTTTTATTTGAAAGGAGCAGGAGTGGGTATGTTGGGGCCCCAATGTTGGATCCCCCAATAATGGGTCCGTGACTAAAGGAGTGAGACTGATACAAAGCGAAGGTCAAGCAAAGCTTTATTTCACACCAAGCATCAAGAATCAAACCGAATATTCGGGGCCACACCTCTTACAGAGAGGGCAAAGACCTCTCTCTCTTTCACAGACTAGCTTTTAAGGGCAAAGGCCATGTGGTTGGACCTGGTGGCCAATGAAATTGTAATACACAGAGAAAGCTGCATGGTCATGCTAGGTCACACATAAGTGACCAATTGAATTACAATTTACCCTATAGTAGACATTTGAACCAGCCTATCACCTTGGTCAGAATTGGCACCCAAAAGGTGCCCAAAGGGCAAGGCCCATACTCCTTGGTAACTAGGGAGACAGTATGCCCCCCCCCCAACTGACCAGATGTCTCCTCCTGGCCTGACCCACCCTTGTATTTGGGCTTTGTTACCTGGGACTGGTTTCCGGGATTTATTTTTAAGTAAGTCCCCTGGGGGAAGGGAGGCAGGGATAGTTTAAGTTTTAAACAACAAAATGGCAGTTCAGCCGGGGTGGGGCCACTCTGGCTGAAGAGGCCCTTACAGGTAGAAGTAAGAAGTGAGGCTATTTGTAAGGGACCTAATAGAAATTTGGAATATATAAGAATTGAAGTATAATTTCTGTTTTTGTGTTTATTTTTGCTAATACCTAAGTATTTTTATTTATCAATCATTCTACCTTTGCAGTTTTAAAATTCAATTCACTGCATCTCAGTTTCCTCATCTTTAAAATAATGTTATTAGTGGTATCTATTTCAATGGGTGGTAGAGAAGATTAAATTAAATCCTACACACCAAGCAACTAGAAGAATTAACACCAATATCATCTGCTATTTATTCTGCCTCCTTATGCTGGGTTTACTTTTTTGTTCTAGTCTTAATTTAATGAGTTGGGTATTTAGTTAATTTATTTTTATTCCTTCCTTTTTAATCATGCAAGTAGTGAGAGTTAGTTTTTTGTTTTGTTTTGCTTTTTTTTTTCCCCCGAAAGTAATTTTGGCTGCATCTCAACATTTTTATGTGGAACATTTTTCATTATTGTTATTTTCTAAATATTCTCTGATTACATGTTTTAGCTCTTTCTGTTTTAGGAAATGGCTTCATGCAACCATAAAATCCATTGACCCAGCCAGCAAGGAGCCTGCTTTCCTTTAGGCATAGCTGGGCTTGCTTGGACATTTCCTCACTCAGCTGCTTCTGATTTATAGCAATGATAGGAACACCTCCCCAACGTAGGGCTTGCTGACCTTTGCTTCTAGAAAATAGGAAAATTAATCCTGCCTCTCCTAGCCTGTCTGCTGTTTGCTTGGAGACTACATTGCGTTCTTAGGAAAGTGAGTTGTGAGTTACTTCTAAATATCTTAATTCTACCTGGTTTCCCTTGCACTATATATAACAGAAATTTCTTGAATTTTTTGGTCTACTCATGGCACCTTCTCTAGTTTTCAGTACCTTTAGGGTTTCTTTCATCATAAGTATTACTCTGATGTTATCATTTTGGTTATTTCTGTTAGTTATAACCAAAGGGGGTTGAATATTTATGCTTATCTGCCATATTTTTTAGAAGTCTAAATAGAGACTTAAAAAACAATTAACTACCATCTTTTCATTTTGTATGAATTTTCAAACTCATTTGGCAAGCTGTGACCACAAATCAGTGCTCTTTGTTTCTATGTAATTCTTTATGAAAATGTGAGATATTTTGCTATGTGAATTCTACAAAAATGAAATATTAGATTGATAAAGAATATATCAGATTGTCTTTACATATATTTAAAAATAAATTTAAGCTGTGTAGTAGAAAGAACTCTACTGGTCTAAGTGTCAGTCTGGCTCTATCATATACCAACTTCAGGATTTTAAGAAAGCATCCCTTGTAACATGCCTGAGCCCTATGTTTCTAAAATTTTAAAGGGGGTCCATAATAGTTACCTATATAGCAAGCACTCTGAGAAACAAACTGAGGGTTTTGGAGGGGAAGGGGGTGGAGAGTTGGGTGAGCCTGGTGGTGGGTATTATGGAGGGCATGTGTTGCATGGAGTACTGGGTGTGGTGCATAAACAATGAATTTTGGAACACTGAAAAAAAAAATAATAAAAAAAGAAAAATAAATAAATTTAGTCTGTATTACCTATTTTATACTTCTGCGTATGCTATAAAGAATCTATAGTTTCTTTAAAACAGTATTTTGTATGATTTAAAATATTTGTTTGAAAACTAATAAATTTTTAAAATTTGTTTGGCCAAGTGAGGTATATGCTGATTTTCTATACTTTTAGATTTTATTCACCCTAGGAAGAATCAGAATCAAATGTTGTGTTAGAAAATATGCTGTCATATAGGTTTCTCAGATTTCTACTAAAATCAGCTATACCCTGGTTTTCATGTTTGTAAAAACCATTTGCAGAGGCAAGCGAAAAGCTATCTAGTAATCAAACCCCTGCCATTAGTTTGCAACCCAAACAAAACCTTTTGCATGAAAAAACCTTAAAGGAAAAAAAAAAAAAAAAACTACAAATAGTTTGGGATCTTGTCCTTAAGTATCTGGAGGCTAGAAATCTGAAGTTTTATTCCTTTCTGCAAAAGACTTGCAAGGTTTCTTTGCAGAATTCCTTTATGTATGTATTTTTCTTCATGTGTCCTAAATGATAAACAACTCACTTCTGAGTGAGTTTTATACATTTCCAGAGGTCATCTTGTGTGTTTATTTCTTCCATCTGGTGATCTGTTATCTCCATTATCTTACCTCTTTTGGAGGTTTGGAAGGGAGAGACTGCATGTATATTTGAATATCTCAAGTGAGCCATATTGTTCAATTAGAAAAAAATAAAGATCTGAATCCCCTAATATTACTAAAGGACCATTCAAAACCACTTAGAATAGTATCAAACTCAGGATGCATAATAACAATGAGGCTTAAATAAAGTGCCTGTTACTAGGTCCTTTCAAAAACTAGTATATCAGAATCTCTGGGGAGTGGCTCAGGGACCTGTAATTTTCAGAGGCCTTATTGGTGATTCTGAAACAGGTAATCTATAGGTCTCAAGTGTGAGTAACACAAATTAGAAAGGAAGACAGTGCTAGTCCATTATAACAGAAAATTAAAATGGCTCTGTTACCACAGCTGCAAGGTAAATGTGGAAGCCAGTTTTGAAAGAGAAACAGATTAATTTACTTAATTTCCCTCTGCCTAATATAAGTAGCATTAAAATCTATCTGAAGAAAATGCTTTTCCTCACTGAATCCTAGGAGGAATTTATCATGCCCATTCTTACAAAAGGGACAATAAATAGGCAGTTTTATGTCCAAGCTTTTAATTTCACTTCTATAAAAGCTGAGGGCCCAATATTAAATCTTAACCTTTAGAAGATGTTTCTGTAAGAAGCTAAGAAAATCTAGGAATATTGTTCTCTTACGATATACCTTAAAGCAGAGGTAGAGCTGGAGAAATGGATATTTAGCTATGCTTTAAACCAGCTCTTTCAAATACCAAGTGTTTTAACCAAGTTTTAGGCAAAGACTGGCTAGCAGACTACGTTTGGACCCTCTGCCCAGGGCCAGAATTCTTTGTTTTGGATAAAAGAAAGCACTGCCAATCTCAAGTCCCTGGGATACAGATGGCAAAGTTGACATCATGAACATTTGAATATCAACTTTAGGTCTACATAGATGGAAGGCCCGTAGATAAGGCCCAGCTTGCCTTTTGTAGCTCTCCATTTTGTACCTCTAACTACCCTTATCCTCATTTTCCTGTGGTCAGTTATGAAATGTGCCCCAGGGGTTCTGATGTTCTGCCAAGCTGTGGAGGTGAGCTGAAATACAGCTCCTTCCCTCCCCATGACTTTCGTCTGTCAAGGTTGTTCAAAACTGAGAGTTGCCCCCAGGAGAACCAAGGATCTGGAAGGACCGGTGTCCCTTATTACAGGTTTCTCAGATACCTGAGAGCCTGAGGCATAAGCCCAGTTCATTTTGACATACAGCTGAATTAGAACTTGACCATTGACTTTGTTCCTTTGTATTTTCTATGTGTCCTCCTAGCTCAAGCTTTATGTAACCAGAAAGTAACAGAATTGTCATACTAAGAAGGAAATCAAATATCATCCTGGATTTGATAAAGAAAATAGCCAGTTTTCCTGGGTTCTCCTGTCGTTTGTTCCAGTGAATGAATTCTCTCTATGTGAATGGTACTGAGTGGGGCCATTGTTGGTGAGGACTGAGTGTCCAGCTGCAAATGAAACATCAAAATGCAAAGGGACAAGAGTATTACACCTAAAGACTTAAAGCACTAACAGGCTATCTTTTGTTCATTATATAATTTAAATGATAAATTCTTTAATACTTCCAAAATATTCAAGTAGCTATAGAAAGTTTAGCTCAAGTATTTAGCTCAAGGTTTTCCTTGTCACTCAGTAACTGGGTGGGGGTGGGTGTAGAGAGGGATTGGTTCTTGATATAAGGAAAAACACCCTACCCTACCAGCTCAAGTTTCTTCTTAAAATGGAAACCAGGTTTTAGTTTGTTTTGTTTTTGCTCTATTTTCCTAAAAATAGCTGCCATCAGAACATAAAATATATATGGAAGCATTTTCTTATATTTTCCTAATACACAGACCATCGTTTTGGAGACTAAGTTTAAAGTCTTCCTGTAAATTTGATTTTCACCATTTTTTTCTGTTATTGCCATCTCAAATACTTGTCAAAGTGCAGATTCCTACACACAGTCCCCAAGAGATTATTTTTCTTCATTTAAAAATCATTTACCTGTTTTTAAAGTCACCCAGGAGAAATGTTTCCTTCTTTGAAGTTCCTTAAAGCTAGATGAAAGTCCCAGAGAGGTAATTTTAGAAACATTGTAGATAACACCCTGTGTCTGGCCATGCATAGCTTATAAAAGGATAAATGAGTCATGCAAATGCATTCCATTAGTGACCTTGTTATAAATTCCATTTTTACCACATTCGGGAGAAAGCCCTAATTTTAAAATGCCTTCAGATGGATACCACCCTCAAAAATGTGCCCGAAGTCACACATGAGACTAATAATCTGATATACACAGGGTTTATTTGGTTCAACCAAGGGTTTTCTACATCTTCTTTCAAAGTGTATCAAGTACAAAGGGAAAAAAAGAAATTCATTCAACAGCCAAACCCTTTTTCAGCAGCTTTCGCTTTGGTAACAAAGTTATCTGCCAAGTTCAAGTTGCTGGGATTTGACTATTAGGAACATTGATGCCCATTGCCTACTTCAAAAGCTGTGTCCCAGCATTTTTTTTCCCCCTAGCCCTTAGAAGATGCCATTATTACATCCAAAAACCTCCTTCACAAGGAGTTAAATCTGATATTTACATCAGTTTCAGTTCAGATGTCAATCTGTTGAATCAGCTGGTGGTGACAACTTGGTCCTTTGCCTAGTTCTGAAACCTGCTGGTAGGAACATGCTGCTACTGCACCGGGGTGTGTAGGCTCCATCGGAACACAATCTCAAGCTCTTCCTTTTGTCTCTTTTGTAACCGAAGTGAGGTAGAACCCTCAGTCCCAGCACAGCCCAGACCTGAATATGTAACCCCATCCCAGCTGCGTGTTCACCCACCTTATCAGCTTGAGCTGAATGCTTTTACCTGCTCTCTTGTTTCTGGCCCCTTCGAAATCAGTACAATGCATCAAGGCAACAAGTATTGCATTACCTCTTCCTTAAGCTCACCAGTTTGACTCTTAATTGATAGAAAGCTGAGGAACCAACCAGAGAAGCTGAGCCTGGGCAAATACGAACACCTCGGGCCCTAACTCATTTTGGGCAGATAACCCAATTAGGCTATTTGGCTACCATATACAGATAAGTAGGGACATAAAGCAGAAATAAATCCTTATATTTTGAGGGCCCTTTTTTTTTTTAGTATATTGGTAGAAGTTGCTCTTTGATCATTAACAGGTTTTTTTTTTGTTTTTTTGTTTTTTTTTTCCTGACTTGTCACTGAGGCTTCCAGTGACAAGTTGGGAGAGATACAGGTCATTTTTGCTTTTCCCCTATGCTGAAGCGACAAAAGCCAATGTAAATAAACTCAGTTCAAATAAATTCTTAGCTTCGCTGACCTAGTGCTTGAGGGGTAGCCATCTCTCATGCCTGTAAAAATAGAAGCGAAGCACAGATAGCAGAAGGTTTGGAATCGTATTTCATAATTTCAGAAGAAAAGAGGTCTGGCATTTCTCTTTTTTCTTTAAAGATTTTATTCATTTATTTAATAGAGAGAGAGCAAGAGTGCTTACAAGCAGGGAGAACAGCAGAGGGAGAGGGAGAAGCGGGCTCCCCGCTGAGTAGGGAGTCATGCAGGACTCAATCCCAGGACCCTGGGATCATGATCTGAATGAAGGCAGATGCACAACGACTGAGTCACCCAGGTGCCCCAGCATTTCTCATTCTTAGAAAGGGAATAGTAATTAAAGCATTGTTTGCCTTTAGCAACATTTTGAAAGGGTTGATAATTTTTCTGACATTATGTACTTTTAAAAAGCAAATAGACTCCTTGAGTGAGATTTTGCTTCATATAAGCATTTTCTGTAGCTAGTGGTGTCTGTGTGTCCTAAGTGTGTGTGTTCATGCTAAATTCAATTGTAGGACTAGAAAAAGGGGAAATAATGGATTTGACTTACTGGAATAGACATAGGCAAGTCCAAATTCTCCAAATGTTTAAGGCACATGCATAGGAAAGAAATATTTACCAAAACAAACAAACAAACAAACACCCCAAGAAAACAAACAAAAAAAAACCCTAATAAAACTAAAGCAAAAAAAAAAAAATAGGTAGATAAATAAAAAACTCAGAGTATATATTTGTACTCTCAAAAGGTTTTGCTGGATGGTGTACTATATTCCATTATATCTTTTCTAGAACATGAGCTACTATCAGGAGGTCTTTTTTCTTTTTCCTTTTTTTTTTTTTTTTAACTCTTGTTTTTACTGAGCAACAGCTTCTTCGGCTTTAGATGAGAAAGTGGTATATATTGATGGTAGTGATTTGGGGACATTTTACTGATTAACTTTGCCATCAGGGAAGTGGCAGGTGAGCGTTCATATTAACCTAAGATAAAGGAAAGCAGACACTCTTGTCTGCTCTGCCCATGTAAAATTTTCTAAGTTTATTTGCTTTCTCTTAAGTGTGAGGAAAACTAATCCCAAATTCATATTGTGATTTTGTCTCTCTCTTTTTTTCTCTTTGTCTCTCTTTAAAATAATTTTTAAAAGAATAAGAGATCTGAATTTATGAAGCAGCTCATTTAAAGAACAGTTTACTACAAGAAAAAGCAATCTGTATCAGAGAGTGATTAGCTATATGAGTCCTACAAATCCAGTAAATGTCAGTAATTTAGACCAGTATCAATAATCTGAATTCAGGGCGCCTGGGTGGCTCAGTGGGTTAAGTCTCTGCCTTCAGCTCAGGTCATGATCTCAGGGTCCTGGGATCGAGTCCCGCATCGGGCTCTCTGCTCAGCATGAAGCCTGCTTCCTCCTCTCTCTCTGCCTGTCTCTCTGCCTACTTGTGATCTCTCTCTGTCAAATAAATATATAAAATCTTTAAAAAAAAAATCTGAATTCAGGACAAATTTTAATTGTAGAATTCTTTGAAAAACACCCAATCATATTGCTTTCAGTTAATTATACACATAGGAAGTGAACATATATTTCTCTCTGTATAGGGAGATCTTGGAAAAATTGCTAAAAAGATATATACAGAACTTATAACTAGACTGCTGTTTCTAGACATACTAAATAATTGAGAATTTTCACAAAATTATGCTTCTAGGTTTTTCCCCAATTTCCCCTTTACAGTTTTTTGTTTATCAGAACACATTCTTGGGGGGTGGTATACAAATAATGCTAAGGCCTGACAAATTATTACAATACCAAAATTGGTGCTAAAACTCAAGATTCTGTCCAGTAAAGGGACTTAGGAAATGCTGCTCTCCAAAAGGTTGCTATTAATTCAAAGGGATAACCCAAGAAATGAAACAAAAGATCATTTGATACGTTCTTAGCCCATCTACATTCCAGTATGAAATGACTGCTAGCAAATAAAAATTGGCACTTTGATGTAAGGTAATATGTGAAAAGAATGCTGAGTGTGAAAGAAATATCTAAACATAATTACCTGCTATAGAAATAAATATCAATTAATTTTAAAACAATATATAAATGTTTCTTTCATTGATTCTTTTGGCAAATAATTACTGTATACAGTGTTGTGTTGGTGAAGTAATGTTTATGTCCTTTGGTTGTAACATTACATTATGTAGTCACTCATTTAACTAATATTTTTTTAGCCCTGACCATGGGTCTAGGCATTGAAGGCAAACTTAAATGAAAGAAACAAACAACACCCTTAAAACAAATCCCTGCTCTCAAATAAGATCAAAGAAGATAAGCAAATAATTACGATACAATGTGACACAACTATAGTAGATGTTCATTTATTCATTCATGTAACAGATAGTTATTGAGCTCCTACCATGTAGTAGATACAGGTGTATGTACCAGGCATATACGTAATCATACGGATGATGCCTTCATGGACCTTCTATGAAATATCAAACAATTAAGCTTTAAATGAAGACATGAAGCACTGGGATGTGTTGGAATAGGATTTTGAAATAACATTCTAGGCAGAAGGAAAACCATGTGCAAAGATCAGTGATATTAATGATTGTGACGTAAATAGGGAAATGTGGATGATGTGCTCTGTGCAGCTGGAGGGTAGGAAATGAGGTTAGGGCTGCAGAGTGGGCCAGGGTGATAAATTTCTGCTCAGTAGCCAACAGAGAACCAGTGATGGTTAAACCTGGAAGCAACATGATTTAGTTTATCTTTGTGCAGATGACTTTCTCAGCCATGGGCACAGCATATTGGAGGAAGTGAGGAGACCAGTTAGAAAACTGTTGGAATAGTCAGGGGAGACATGATTAGCACCTGAGCTGTGGCAGCAGCAAAAGCAACCTGATCCATCCCAATATACTATCCCTGAGTGCCCTGTATTTGTAACCTGTATGAGTCCATGATACCAGAAATACTTGTTTTCTAAACGTTGCATCTTTGGTCACTTTGTTTTAACATGCTTTAATAATTTAGACAAAGCTTCATAGATTTCTATTAACAAAGCATAACTATAAAATATGTGAATTACTGTCAAATATCAGAATCAGAGGAGCCACAAAGGCAATAGGGCTGTCCAGTGCCTTTTCATATTGATAGGCAAGTTTCCCCTCCTCACTCATCTTTTAAAAATGTTTTAGAACATCTTGTCCATTATCATGGCATATGAACTTTACAATCATTTCATCAAACTCCTAAAACACTCTCATTGGAATTTTTATTAAAATCATATTAAAACTAAAATTAGTCTGGTTAGATGATATTTTCAAAATACATAACTGTACTTCCTAGGAACTGGCCATATTCTCCCAATTATTGAAGTGTTCCATCTTCACCTGCCCGGGTGGCTCAGTCAGTGAAGCATCTGCCTTCAGCTCAGGTCATGATCTCCAGGTCCTGGGATCTGGCCGCAGGTCAGGCTCCCTATTCAACTGTAAGTCTCCTTCTCTCTCTGCCTCCCTCGGCCCCTCCTCCCTGCCTGCTCTTTCTCTCTCTCTCTCAAATAAATAAAATCTTTAAAAAATTAAAATGTTCTATATCTTAAGCTAGAATTTTATAGGTTTTTTCCCCCATAGACCTCTGAAAAAAGTTAATCTTAGATATTTTAGGATTATGGTAGCTAATGTGAAGTGGATCTTAATGGTTGTTGCTGAAATAGATAATAGCTATTGATACTATATGTTTTATAATCAACTGATTTACTAAATTCTTTTATTCTAAAAGCTTTTAATTGATGTGGTGGGTGATGGTGGAGTTTTAGTACATTTGTATGGCTATAGTTTTCAAAGTTATATATGACTAGTTTTTGTTTCATATCAAAATGTACATCTTTATTTAGTTCCTGATTTTAATATAATCTCAAGCATTTCATCACAATCATAATATTTTCATTGTTAGGAATGAAGCTGATTATTGGTTTTAAACATAGATTCTTAACATTAAAGTAGATTTTGATTCCTAATTTTTAAAGAATATATCCTGTTAGTTAGGTATCTTAGATCTTAACAAATAATTTGTGGTATCTATTATGACTGTCATACTTGAAATAAATCATACTTAGTAGTGGTCAAGTGACATTTTTCTCAAGTCTTTACTCCTTTTCTTCAAAGTTCAACCTTGAATTGAATCATAAAAATACTTTGTTTTCATTCATTCACTTTCCTCTGACTTTTTGGTTTAGTTGAATGCATTCATTCTCAAAGGCTAAAATATACTGTGCTATTTCCTGAAATAAGGATTCTCTAATTATTCTTTTCATAAGCACACTTTTTTAAATTTCAAGAACTTGCAATAAAGTACAATAATGATACTTAATTATTTCCCTTCTTGAGTTGGCAAATATAATCATATGTTCTCATTCTCATATAGGATTTTGTTAGAAATCTTGATGACATTTACTTTAACATGTTTATTTTAATTCTTGGGTTTTGCTTTATAGTATAAGTTATTTTTCAAAGAAGAATAGTAAGGGCAGGATTAAAGGTCTTTTGCTCTCCAGGTTATCTGATTTTCAAGTTCTGGCTCTGTCTTTTACTAGCTGTGTGATTTTATTTTATTTTATTTTATTTTATTAATGAGAGAGAGAGAGCATGAGGAGAGAGGTCAGCAGGAGAAGCAGACTCCCTGCTAGCAGGGATCCTGATGTGGGACTCCATCTGGGAATTCCAGGATCATGACCTGAGGCTGAGGCAGTTGCTCAACCAACTGAGACACCCAGGTGCCCCTAGCTTTGTGATTTTAGAAGACTTACTTAGCATTTCTGGGCTCAATTTTCTTTTTTTTTTTTTTTATAAAGATTTTTATTTTTTTTTTTTTTATTTATTTGACAGAGAGAGAGATCACAAGTAGGCAGAGAGGCAGGCAGAGAGAGAGGAGGAAGCAGGCCTCCCGCAGAGCAGAGAGCCCGATGTGGGGCTCGATCCCAGGACCCTGAGATCATGACCTGAGCCGAAGGCAGTGGCTTAATCCACTGAGCCACCCAGGCGCCCCTCAATTTTCTTATATTTAATGGCGGAAAAGTACAGTGCATAAGGTTACTAGGAGACTGAAATAAATTAGCACATATGAAACTGGTGGAACAACACCTTGACGTTGGAAATACTGATAAGTGTGGCTCATGTTATGACTTTCTCTTCAAAGCCTAGGCATGCCAAATCTTATAGAATATTTGAAGTAATTAGTTGACCTACAACAACTATGCTCTTTTCATCCTTTTTGTATCTAGAATTACTCTCTTCACTCTGCCATTACCTAAGAGTACCTAGTATTGAAATTCTTTATTTCACTTGTTTACCCCTTTCTTTCACTTGATCGTGCTTTCTCTTTTATTTAAAATAATCTTAGTTTCAAAATTAAAGATCAAGAAATACAGCAAAACTCAAGGTTTGGCAGTGTACAGAAGAATGGAAATGGGATAACCTAAAGGGGCCTATTTGCCTCTTCTCCAGAGCTATTTAAATGGGAAAAATTAAAGATTAAAACCAGTCAGAGAGAACACTGGGAAGGAATACAGGAGAAAAACAGAATAGGAATAGAAGTCAGCTTTTGTTTCTCAATATCTTTCTACTGCCCCCCCCCCCCCCCCGCCATGCTTCATAATGTTTGGCCAGGGGTAAGAGAAAACAAACAAGGCATGCATTTTACATCCTATTTTCTGATTCTCCTCTCTTCTGGTGCTTTCATTTAACTTCCAGTGGTTACCTTAGCACTCATTCTGCCACAGGCTCTCAAGGATGTCTTAAGATTGTTGTGATCCAGAGAGGTGTATAAAAGACATTGTCTATCTGAAAAAATTGGCCAAACAAAATGAAATGACTCCAAAAAGTGTTCTAGAGCCCAGGGCATTCACAGAATTTTTTTTTTTTACAAAATCTTTAATTTTTCCAATTAAATTAAATATTATTGTGGTCTTAGTGTCTTCATTTTTTTAAATTTTAATAATTAATTAATTTATTTGAAAGAGAGGGAAAGATCATGAGCAGAGGGGAGGGACAGAGAGAGAACCAGACTCCCCATTGAGCAGGGTGCCTGACTGAGCCACCCAAGTGCCCAGTGTCTTCATTATTTAATGAACTACCTTGGGCAAAACTTCTCCATTTACCTTATTGTTAAATTAATGACTATGGAAGAAGCTTTGGTGGTAACCTTACACTGCAAATAATAACTAACACTTTTAGAATGTCTACTACGCCAGGCACTGTTCTAACGTCTTACATGTAGCAACTCATTCACTCTTTGCGGTGACTGAGTGAAGTAGGTGCTATTACTTTCAAACCCATTTCATATATTAAATCAAGACAGAGATTAAATAATTTTTCTAAGGGCAAAAAAAAGTTAGTAATTGGTAACACCAGGTTCAAACCCAAGCTTGATGCCACTGGTGTCCATCTTTAGAGAAAAAAAAAAATGGAAACATTCAGAAAGGAACAGAGATCCCAAGGGCCAGCCAGATACTGTCCTTTGATTGTATGAGACACTCAAATATTATTATGATGAATTTCTCTCCTCCTCCTTTTCCTCTGGATTTTTTAACCAGGGCTTAAATATAAGATGTGTGACCTATGCTTTTGTACTGACAGATGAGAGCCCAAGCTAATACGTAATTCATGGAAAAAGAGTGAAATGCTTTTTTTTTTTTTAAAGATTTTATTTATTTATTTGCCAGAGAGAGAGATCACAAGTAGGCAGAGAGGCAGGCAGAGATAGAGGAGGAAGCAGGCTCCCTGCGGAGCAGAGAGCCCGATGTGGGGCTCGATCCCAGGACCCTGAGATCATGACCTGAGCCGAAGGCAGCGGCTTAATCCACTGAGCCACCCAGGCGCCTGAGTGAAATGCTTTTATGAGTGCAAATTTTTGCTCCCAATAATCCTATTATTAATAATCCTATAAACTCTTTGATATTTGATATAAAATATTACACATTTGATTTGTTATACTGAAATATTATAACTCAATCTTGGTCTTTAAGAAGAGTTTGGAAAACTTAGTCAGCCCTGCTTTTATTGATTTTCTCCCAGAAAATTATAAAGGGAACATACAAGGATATATAAACAATAGCATGGCAGCACAGTCTAAACCCTTTAAAATTATATATGTTTAGTAACTACTGAATTCTTCCCTTAGAAAAAAAAATTATGTAGTTGAAATGAAATTTCTTGTATACTATAATGAAATTGTGTTCAAGTAAAAAGATACTGTACTTGGCATAAAATTTTACTCTTATTGATCTTTCTTCTTGGAAGTAAAAGCTGGCTTTCACACTCAGATTTTTTCTATCTTTTTCACTTGGTTCCCTATGCTTTTTTGAGGCAGCACACACAAAAGTAGCCTTTCTATTGAAATGAGCTAGATGGGCATGAATAAACACTCTGTTTATCAGCAATATTTTGGAAAAGGGAATGAAGAAAAGATTAACTCTGAGCCTTATGAGTAGGCTTAATGAAAAAGCAGGTCCCTCAAGTTTCTATTTCTGGTTTGAAAGTGATTAACTGCAAATAGATTTTGTGCTCTTGATGAAAAAAAGTGAGAGTGTAAAAGTCGCCAAAATATTTCTTGGCTTCAGAATCTAAAGGAATGAGAGTGTCTTCAAAGTATCTTCATCAAATAGTAAATTTATTAAAAGTGAGACAATATCTTTTCCACTCATCACTTTATCCCTACTGCCTAGCAGAGTAGTTGGAACATAATTAGTGGTTAATAAATATTAGTTGTATAAGAAAGTCAAGTATATACATCATATCTTCCTTTTATCTTATATACTATTCCGAGGTTCCATTCAACAAGGTATGCTGTTTGGATGCCTTAGGGGAGTTTCAAATTCCTATGTTTGGATTTGCATAGACTCTAAGGCCACATAGCCTTCAGGGAATGCCCTTTGTCTTATATTTTTTCCCCATAAACCAACATTAGATTAAGCACTCAAAGTATTTGAAATTTTATTTTTAGTAAAGCAGGTACTAAAATTCTCCAGTATAAGGGCACAGTCTGGTTCCACTGCTGAATGGGATTGTGGATAATCTGTTCAGTAGTACAATGCACCACTTAGGCATAAATAAACAAGAAAAAAACTGGATAATTTTATTTAACTTTTTATTTTGGAGTATTATTTTATTTATAGCAAAATTGTAAATATAGTACAGAAAATTTCCATATACTCTTCATCCAGCTTCCCCTACTGTTAACATTTTACATAACCACAGTGTTTTTGTCAAAAAAAAGAATATAACGTTAGTATAATACTATTGATGAATTGATGAAACTATAGACGTATTCAGATTTTACTTTTTTTTTTAAACCTTCACTGAAGTCCTCTATATCTTCTTGGGCTCCTATGATCTGTGATGGTTTTAAGATCTTGACAGTTTTGATGAACAATGATTACATATTTTGTAAATTTCTCTCAGTCTGAGTTTGATCAATTTCATAACTAGACTGAAATGCATTTGAGAGAAGGATAATGCAGAGGTGAAATGCTCTTCTCATTGCTTCCTATCAGAGGATATATGAAATCAACATGACTTATCACTAATGATGTTAACCTTGATCACTTAACTAAAGTAGTGTCTGTTAGGTTTCTTCACTGTAAGATCCAGCCCATATTCAATAGAGTGAGAATAAGCTCCACTTCTTGGAAAGGGGAGTGTGCTACTTGGGGTTCCTTTGTAAAGAAGATTTGTTCTTTCTCTCCTATTTAAATATGTCAATGTAGACTCATGGAGTTTTTTTTTTAAGATTTTTATTATTTATTTGACAGAAATTACAAGTAGGCAGAGGAGACAGGCAGAGAGAGAGGAGGAAGCAAGCTCCCCATCGAGCAGAGAGCCTGATGTGGGGCTCGATCCCAGGACGCTGGGACCATGACCGGACCGAAGGCAGAGGCTTTAACCCACTGAGCCACCCAGGCGCCCCTCATGGAGTTTTATTTTACTCTTTGGTTTATAGAATTTCAATACCATGATTATTAATTTTGCTACTCAAATTGTTCCAGCTTTGGCCATTAGAACCACTTTTCAGGTTGGCTTCTATGTCTTTTTGACATGACCCCATGCACCCCTCTCCTTGTTTTATGAGTACTTTGCTAATTTCTGATACTGTAAGATGCTTCAAGAGCATATTATATTTTCACTACCTCAATCCTGGAATCACCATTCTCTAAGGAGCTCTGTTTCTTTTTATTGGAGAACAGTATTTAGAATCCAAGTTCTGGGTGTGGATCTGTTCACTGGTTCTAGGCCCTATACAGAACTAAAGAATATATACATATATTCTGTGGACCATGTATACACAAATATATGTGTGTGTGTATATATATATTATCTTATTTATTTGATGGAGAGAGAGAGCGAGCACAAGCAGGCAGAGTGGCAGGCAGAGGGAGAGAGAGAAGTAGACTCCCTACCAATCAAGGAGCCTGATGCGGGACTCAGTCACTCAATCCCAGGACCCTGGGATCATGACATGAGCTGATGGCAGCCACTTAACCAACTGAGCCTCCCATGTGCCCCACAGATATATTTATTTTTAGCTATGTTCTGGTATATATGTTTAAATAAATATAACTTCTTATTGATATCTCTGTCTCTAATTTATTCTAGCCTTTTCTCCTTGTTTGTAACTTTTTGCTTATAGGAAACCTGGCTTCCTTTAAAAGCAATTTATTTACTGATTTGTTCAATCCTAGTACAAATATAGTTTCAGAATCATTCATCTTTATCCATGGGAGAAGAAAAATTTACCAACCAGAGTGCAGTATTTATACATAGTTCTTTTTGTCTTTCTCCTTATAGTGTGTGGTCAAAACCTACATTTTTCAAGGTTACTAATGTCATAGGACTTTGGCTAATTTAAGGAAAAGTAGTTGAAAAGATAGAATATGGAATGATTTATAGATTCAGAGAAAGCTGACGAACTGTCAAACTCCCAGTGGTATAAATCAGAGCTGAAGGTCAATCACTAGTATGACCAGGGCTGATGACTGTAGATAGAGATAGCTTCCTTTTTATGACGTCCCTCTTTCCTCCCATTCTTCAAGAGAGTTCCCTGATACTCCTGTGCTTTTCTATATCACCCTTGCACCTTTTACCACTTCTGAGTTTAGATATATAAGACATTATAGAAAGAATATCAGTGGTGGAAGCTGTCTCTGTGTACCTAGAGACATATAACCTTGGGTAAGTTATTTAAATTTATTGACTTCAACTTTCTCATTTTTATGACAGGCATAATAATAATAATAATAATAATCTCTTTACTCTTTCTCCACATCTCACCTCAGAGGTATACCAAACTGCATATATATATGACATTACAAAGTACTTTAAATGAAAGGGCTATTAATAAGTCATCATTTTCTTTATTAGTATAATCCACCAATTTTGCTACCTCTTTGCTCCACTTGTTTTAACATCTGGGATGACTTACCTAATTTCTGCTTTCTCTTCCCTTTTCTTCCAACTTTATATAATTTGAAAATCTATATTTCCAATGTCTTGAGTTCCTTATAGTACTTCTTCAAACGTATATCTTTACTTTAAAAAAAAATTCTTTTAAATTTGCATACTGTCATTGCACATATATTTGAGTAAGTTTTAGCCTCATCTAGCTAATATCATTTCTCAAGCTGTAAGGGATCCTTGTTGCCTACTTAGGTTAGGTTTCTTAGGTTTCTTGCTTTTGTCCTCCTTACTACAAAAATGAATGAATGAATTAATTAATTAATTAATATTAAAAATTTTAAAAGGCTGGAGCTAATATAATTTAAAAGATCATATATAGCACCTTCTTCATGAGAGGCTGAGAGAGTCATTAATCATTTTAGCAATAAAATCAATATAATTTTCCTCAGAGACAAATTTAATAGTATAATACTCTCTCGTGATTTTATGGCTTTATAATTGGAAGAATTGTTCCTTTTTAGACATGTCACTAGAAAATGTTGACCAGCTATTAAAAATATATTTTTCTAAATTCACGATGTACCTTAAGTTGTTTCAAATTACATCCAATTTTAAAGTAGCAATGTATTTGGACTTCTATTATGAAATAATTTAGGAAAATCAAATCCCATATCAAGTGTCATTAAACCAATATTATTGTGAAGACCACTTGGTGTTGAGCCCTCTCATGGCTTTTCAAGAACCTATAGTAAAAATCAGTTAATTATTAGATTTGATTTTAGAACAATTTTAAAACTGTGCTTTAAATTTCAATAGGAATTCCCCTTTCTCATCAAAAGTATCTATCAAGCTCAATTTTCTGTATTTCTGATTAATATAAGTGTAATCCAATTGACACAGGCTAGGAGAAATGTAACATATTTTCCTGATACATATCAAACTATCCTAGTTCAATTTTAAAGCTCTGTAAGCAGATACTGTCCTTGTAGAATAAGGAAGATAACTGATTAATACTGAACAGACTTCATTTGTACTAACTTAGACTGAGTTTGGATCATTCAAATCCATAGGCAAAACGATTGACCCAGAATATCTGAAAAAGCTTTAACAGATTACAAGCAACAACAACACTGATAATTTATGTTCTCTGTAATTAAATACAATCCCTTGGATCTCTTAGAAGGATACAGTGGAATGGTATGTACTTGGATTTAGAGTTCTAACAGTGAACAGAAAGGGGAGGACTAGCCAGGATATGTTCATCAGAATTATATTTGGCTGGCTGAGGTCACCAAATGTGTTCAGTATAACAACTCTTACTGTAACATCAGCTGATGATGCCTCAGCCACAGAAAATGCTGTGTTTGCAAAGTTGGAGAAGAGAGAAAAAAGAATCAACTTGTTAATTTCCTAACTCTACAGAATCATAAATATTAGAACAAAAAATTAATGATTAAAACATTACTTTTGTATCATTCAAACAAATGCAGTATCTTTTCTAGATTCTCTGAAAAAATCTGGGTGATTCTGGCTTTACTTTCACAAGGAGGTTTTAGTTTAGGCACAGATAAAGGAGAGGGGCAAAGGTAAGAAAGGGTAAGGAAATTGTTTAGCCCCTGCCTATGCCAGGTTCTAGACCAGGTCCTTTGTAGAGTATTACTTCAATAGCTGCCCCCCAAACACACACACACACACACACACACACACACACACACACACACACAGAGCAATGTAGATATTTAGACCCCTTACCACATGAGAAACCTGAGACCGAAGTTGAAAATGGAAACACAGTCCATACACGATGGAATGGGTCCATTAATACAATATCTGTCTATCTCCAAAAACTTTGCTCTATATACACTGTTGTGCTGTTGAGAAAAAAATTTAATATTAAGTGAGGGAAAATGTAAATAAGAAGGAAATCTTCTACCTAGAGACAGCAAATAATGTTAAAGTCAGAGAGTAACAGTTTTTTCTAAGTACACTCTGGTTTGGCTTCTACTAGTATTGAATGCAACCTCTGCGTCATGATTTTTATAACAAATGACAATTAGATTCTCTCTCCTTGGAAAATCTATGTGTAAATCAACTTCTTTAATTCTTTATTTGAGTTCATCACAAAACTAGCATGGTTTGAATTCTGGAAAACAGTCAGAAAATGGGCTTGCCACTTGTGAGACAACAAAATTAATTTGATGAGGTGCAGATGTTTGACTCTTACATCCACCAATTTAAAAATCAAGTAACAAACCAGATCACATCACATAAATACAATGAAATTATTTGTAACAATGTCTAAAATAAAATTCATTTATTCGATAAATATTTACTGAGTGGTTACTATTGCATGATTCTAAATACTGGAAACCAAATACATTACTTTATCTTACAGAACATATAATCTCTTTTAGGGGGACAGCAAATAAATAAATAACATAATATCAGATAATGGTAGTGATTTGAGATAATAAACTAATGTAAGAGGAGAGAGTGACTGGAAATGTTCTTTTCAGGCTACTGATCTGAGTTTCCTCCCTGACAAGTTGATTTTGGACAATGACCCTAAAAAAGTGAGGGAATGAGTGTGTCCATAACAGGAGGAAGATAATAATACCAGTCAGAGAGACTGGTAGGTACAAAAGCCCTGATGATGGGTTGTGCCTGGTGTGTTAAATGTACAGCAAAAATACAATGTGGCTGAAAAAGAGTGAGCAAGAAGGAATATTGTAGGAGATAAATTTGCAAGGGAGCTACATTTGTAGTATGTAGTCTGTGGTAAGAATTTGACTAACACCCAGTGCTCTCATCATGTGCCCTCCATAATGTCCATCATCTAGTTACCTTATCCCTCCACCCTTCTCCCTTCCAGGAACCTTCAGTTTGCGTCCTATGATTTAGAGTCTCTGGGCACCTGGATGCCTCAATGGGTTAAGCCTCTGCCTTTGGCTCAGGTCATAGTATCAGGGTCCTGGGATCAGGCCCTACTTTGGGCTCTCTGCTCAGCAGGAGCCTGCTTCCCCCTCTCCCTCTGCCTGCCTCTCTGCCTACTTGTGATCTTTCTCTGTCAAGTAAATAAATAAATAATCTTTAAAAAAAAAAAGGAGTCTCTTATGGTTTGGCTACCTTTCTGATTTCATCTTGTTTTATTTTTCCCACTCTTCCCCTATGATCTTGTTTTGTTTCTTATATTCCACATATTAGTGAGATCATATAATTGTCTTTCACTGTTTGACTTATTTTGCTTAGCGTAATACCTCTAGTCCCATCCATGTTACTGCAATTGGCAAGATTTCATTTTGTGATGGCTGAATAATATTCCATCACACACACACACACACACACACACACACACACACCCCACACATCTTTTTTATCCATTCATCTGCTGATGGATATCTGGGCTCTTTCCATACTTCGGCTATTGTGGACATTGCTGCTATGAATATCGGGATGAAGGTCCCTATTCAGATCACTACATTTGTATTTTTAGAGTAAACACCTGGTAATGCAATTGCTGGGTCATAGGATAGCTCTATTTTCAACTTTTTGAGGAACTTCCATACTGTTTTCCAGAGTGATTGTACCAGTTTGCATTCCCATCAACAGTGTAAGAGGGTTCTCCTTTCTCTATATCCTCACCAACATCTGGCATTTCCTGATTTGTTGATTTTAGCCATTCTAACTGGTGTGAAGTGGTATCTCATTGTGGTTTTGATTTGTATTTCCCTGATGATGAGTGATGTTGAGCATTTTTTCATGTGTCTGTTGGCCATCTGGATGTCTTCTTTGCAGAAATGTCTGTTCATGTCCTCTGTCCATTTCTTGATTGGATCATTTGTTCTTTGGGTGTTGAGTTTGATAAGTTCTTTGTAGATTTTGGATACTAGCCCTTTATCTGATAAGACATTTGCAAATATCTTCTCCCATTCTGTCAATTGTCTTTTGGTTTTGTTGACTGTTTCCTTTGCTGTGCAAAAACTTTTTATCTTGATGAAGTCCCAATAATTCATTTTGCCTTTGTTTCCTTTGCCTTTTTAGACGTGTCTAGCAAGAAGTCACTATGGTTGAGGTCAACAGAAGTTGCTGCCTGTGTTCTCCTCTAGGAATTTGATGGATTCCTGTCTCACATTTAGGTCTTTCATCCATTTTGAGTCTACGTTTGTGTGCGGTGTAAGGAAATGGTCCAGTTTCATTTTTCTGCATGTGGCTGTCCAATTTTCCCAATATCATTTGTTGAAGATACTGTCTTTTATCCATTGGATATTCTTTCTTGCTTTGTTTAAGATTAGTTGGCCATAGAGTTAAGGGTCTATTTCTGGATTCTCTCTTTTCTATTGATTGATGTGTCTGTTTTTGTGTCAGTACCATGCTGTCTTGATTACAGCTTTTAAATAGAGCTTGAAGTCCAGAATTGTGATGCCATCTGCTTTGGTTTTCTTTTTCAACATCCCTTTGGCTACTTGGGGTCTTTTCTCATTTCATACAAATATTAGGATTATTTGTTCCAGCTTTGTGAAAAAAGTTAATGGTATTTTAATAGGGATAGCCTTGAATGTATAGAATGTGTATAGAGTAGCATACACATTTTAACAAAGTTTATTCTTCCTACCCATGAGCATGGAATATTTTTCCATTTCCTTGTGTCTTTTTCAATTTCTTTCATGAGCGTTCTATAGTTTTCCGAGTGTAGATCCTTCACCTCTTTGGTTAGGTTTATTCTTAGGCATCTTACCGTTTTTGATGCAATTGCAAATGGGGATGACTCCTTAATTTCCCTTTCTTCTGTCTCATTTTTAGTGTATATAAATACAACTTATTTCTGATTTTATATCCTGGCACTTTATTAAATTCCTGTATGAGGTCTAGCAAGAATCTGGCATTTTAAATATGATGGGAAACCATGAGGATATTTTGAGTAGAATATTAACTTAACCTGACTCGTTATTTTTTAAAATTACATTTTGACCACCATATTGGAAGCAATCAGGAGGAAGATGAGTATGGAAGCACTAGCCAAGGAAGCTATTGTAATAGTCAAGATATTATAAGAATTTCCACCTGCCCCTAGTGAAACACTAATCATATGGAAATGGGTATTTTAAATTATCCAAGTCCCTTCTTAATAATTTCTTAAAAATTGAAATTCCTTGCTTTTCATGTTTTTAGTTTCCATAGATTTTAGTCAGAATAAGGACTTTACTGAATACCACCTGATGGTGAGATTTCACAATGAATTTTCAAGGCATTTGCTAACCAAGTGCTGCAAGGAGTGTGACATTTATATATGTACATTAAAGATCCTTGTGAAAAAATAATATGACAAAGAGAAGATGTAACATTTTTGAGCCCTTGGGAGCATAACCTTTCCTTATAGGAAGTTGCAGGATCCCTTGTTCTCTTCTTAGCAGTCTTTAGTTTGTATGTTACTCTCACAGATGTTGCTAACAAGTGATTCTCAGTTGGTTACTAATATCGAGATGTAAAGTGAGGTGACTTCTGGTATCTCAGGGACCTTCACTGAGTAATCAGATTTCAGGTAGTAGCATATAAATTATAGGCACTTGTATTAATCCTGCTGATTTCAAGGGAATAATGGCTTTGAATGCCAAAATTTCTAATTAGCCTCTGACTGTTTAACAATCTGAAAGCATACTAGGGCCTATCTTCTTTAGAGACTACAAAAATACCCATGTTCACAAGAGTTAGTTAGTGGCTAACTCACCAGAGAGTGATCCAGGAGGACTCTGGGTTAGATGAGCCTTCCTTTTTAGTACTGTCATAAATATCCAAGACAAGTGCCTGCTGGTAAAACATGAAGAGGAGATGGGAAGGGAGATGTTGAACTACTACCAAGTCCAGATTTGCCTGTTCTGGGAGAAATTTTGTGACAATTGTTCAAAATGTGGACACTGAGCTAACATACTAGTTAAAATCAAAGATAGAGATAATAGATAAATAGCAAATAAATACAAAATACAACTTGTGGCTCTGGGCATCTATGCAGGAAACAAAAAGAATTCTAGTGTCCCACGCATACCGCAAGGGAATTGAAGAGAGCCTAGAAAAATTAATTCAGACCCTAAATAGCTATATCTTTGACTTTGCTTTATTACTCCTCCTCCTACCTATCTTCAGATTGGTGCAGAGGCAGCTCATGGAGCCATCTCCCCGCAGTGTCACACATTTGAAGGAAACCAAAAGTCCCCTACCCCTGTTGGCCTCCCCTACTGTTTCTCTCAACATAGCTAATAATCCTCACTTAGTCTGACTGAAGTCTGAGGGCTGATTAAGCAATCAAATTAAGTAATGCCTCATCCATGGCCCTCTTTTTCCTTTTAGCTTCTCCTCTCATATTCTCCCTAAGCCAGAGGGCTGAAATTTTCTCTTACTTCTCTTGTCACTTACATTACAGTTCTACCCTCTTGACTAAAGGGTCATGGCTAAGCCTTAATGGCACTCAGGAGAAACAGATCTTGACTGACCAATAGGCAGATGTATTATACCAATAACATTCCTCTCTAGTTTCTTCCAGTTTTCATGGGTTTATGTCTATAAAGCCCATCATAGAAGCAATGATGATTCTGCCGCACCCTCTCAATTTTGGTGTGGTCTATTTTATCTAACAGTTGTGTTAATAGATTCCGGGTACTATTTCTGGAGTAGGGCATATTTCAGTAGAATAAGAAAGAGAGAAGAGACATTCAAAAAAGAATAAAGTTTAACTTGCCTGCATGTGTTTCTTGCTATTTTATATAGCAAACTTCAGCTGGTAGAACTATAGAGCTCAGAAGGTCACCTAAATGTGTGCTGGCTAGGTTAGTGCTGCATAAATAAATAAATTTAATAAATAAATAAATATTTATTAAGTGTTTCCATCAGTAGTATTCCTTCATACCCCATTTTTCTTTCATGAGATGCCATGGCTGACTTAGAGTTCCACTGATTTTATACCTAAAAAAAACATGATTGAGATATTTATGAGTTTTGGGAGGGAAGGACAATGGGTGAGAATTTGTTACTGTAGTATAATCTCCCTTTGAAGGATTTAATCATTAACTGGGTATTCCCAAAACACAAATGAGGAGAGTTTCCAGACTCCTAGTTCTAAACTGAATAGGGGTTGGGCAGGGAGAGGTTGAAAGTCAGTGAGTAATGCATGAGGGAGAAAAGTATTGAATTTGAGGAGGCTCAATGAATTCCACTGTTTTAGCCTTTCAGGTTGCCTATCAATTGATAAATGAGACCAAAAGTTAATTTTATACTAATAAAGTTGATACTGGGGAATGTGACTTAGCTCCTGATGGCATTAGGTTCTTATCCTCAAACATGCACCTAATATTGTCTGCTGGGTCAGGCAGTGCTGACCAACATGAGCTTCCATATGTGTATGGCATGGATGCCATATAACTCAGAGGAGCATAGCTCTGTACTGGCAGCTTGACTTCCAGGAAACAGTCCGGAAAGGCTCCACAAGCTCTAAGTTATGGCTTCAGGCTCAATTCCTCCTCCTTTTTTACTGAAACTCCCTTCACAGGAAATGAAATATTAGAAGCCTAGGGAAATTGTTCCCCACACACTGTGGTAACTGTTGTTGAATGATTCTCTCCTTTTTGTTGAAACTTTTGCCTTAACACTGAAGTATAACTTATGAACCTTACCCCACAAATATTAGACAGCTGGAGAGGAGAAAAAAAGAGCCAGCTGGTAGTAGGTGAAAAGACAGAGGCTGGAGGTAGATAAGACAAAGACAGATACAGCGCTTAGCTTGGATTCAGATATATTTGTTTTTCTTTTGTATTTCTAATGACTAGCATGGCATAGGACCATATTAAAGTCATAATTCTGAAGAATAAAATGAGTATTGAAAAGAAAAAATGAAGAAGAAAATAAGTTCTTATGACACCTTGATTATGTGTTTTGAAATTTATTCCCCTGGGTAAAGAAAGAAAATATTTTGGCATGACTTGCCTTCTTTGGGGGCATGGCTTAAATAAATTCTATGAACTGTAATGAAAATGTGAGATTTCTTCTTGCCAAAAGTGATTGAATTGTAAGATATCCCAATAACCAGCTGTTAGGGATAGATTCCATTTTGCTAAGGGCAGTCCCAAACCACCAGGAATTCTTGTCCACATTCTTCAAGTATAAGTATCCCCCACTTTTTGCAAGTTTGTAGTATGCCAGTTCACTTTAATGAAAGACCTATGTTAGTACCAGTTTTTGCTAACTGAAAGAAATCCAAAGATTTTCACTTTTACGAGGAAAAAAAAAGCAAAAATAGCATTCAGCATTTGTTTGGCAGCAAGCATTTATAGAAGCAATGTGCACCCAAGCAGCGAGAGTGGCGCCCCCAAGCTCCTTCCCTGGAACTACAGTCAGCCGTTCAGCATCAAGCTGCCATACGTTTGAACTGTGTCTATGAGCATCTGATTCATCTTGATTTATTTTGCATATCCATTAGCAACATGTGCCCTAAGGTATCAGAAAAGCCTATGAGAGGTCATTTTTTGAGTCTGGGGATGTTGAAAAAAATTTCAATATAAATTAATAGTAATTGCTTCTTTGCTTTATACCATTTCTGTCTTTGAAATTTTCACGGGAATGTTCTACTTTTGGATAGTGGGAAAAACCTGCACTTAAAAACCTACAAATAATGTACTCCAATATTTTATTTAGAAAATGGATTGATATAGATGTCAGTTATTAAACTCTCATATTAACAGCCTTGATCTTTATGCAATTCAACTGAAGAGATCTAAAGATTTTCTTGTTGTTCCTGATTTTAAATAAAGAAGCTTAAACGAAGGAAAAAATGGACTTATGCCATTATCTTGAACACATTTTATGAAGTCTGGAGAACATAAGGTTACTATTGAAACCATATATAAAACCAATGAAGCATAATAGCCCATGTACTTCAGTTTCTTAGTTGGCAATGGATTAATTTTCAAACAGTTACGGTACATTTACCACTTAACATGACATTTCCTAGTTTTAGTTGTTTTTGTATTAAATTAGATTTAAATGAAAATACATTATTTTGTAAAAATTTCAAATTGCAAGAATTATAGTAATGCATTGAAAAATCAATAACAGATTCCATTGGAAATTAAACTAATAATTTCTGGAGGATGAGCAACAGATTGAAACCAGAGTCTGGTCTAGATAATATGTTGAAGAAGAATAAAAAAGACTAACATATAGACATGATTTTATGGTTCATCCTTATGGAGTGACCCCTGGTTCCTGGTGGACTGTGGGTTAACTTGGCAAAAAATGAACAAGCTCTGATGGGCACATTTAAGTCACGGCTTGATAACTAGTCAACCACATAGGAATCATTTGAGCTGCGATTTATGACTTATGTTGGCTGAATTTTTGAACTCTCTAAGAAAAAAGCATGTTTTTATTAAGGAACTATAACTTCTTCACCTAAGGAAAAAAAGCAAAAGAGATTTTATTTTTGGCTAATAAAGAATGCTTGGTGGATTTCAGTCAGATCATGTTATTATTCTCTCCCTACTCATGAGGGAACACCCGATTGTGCTGCATAGTTACCTTTTCTTCAGAGTTGAATTTACTCTGGTAAATGTGGCTCTTCCCTCAGTTAACTTGTGAAGAAAATGAACAACAATAAGATTAGATATAAGAACAATAAGATTATAAGATAGTCTCTTTCCTTCACCCAAATATTTTTGTGGTTTTTTTTTTAAACTCTTTTAATAGAAAAGTGTCATTGGAGGGGAAAAAATGAACTGGTTTATTGTTTTCTGTTCTTTGGATAAAAGTAATTGACTTGCCCTTTTATTTTCTTTTTTTAAATTTAAATTCAATCAGCCAACATATAGTATATCATTAATTTCAGAAGTAGAGTTCAATCATTTATAAATTATGTATAACACCCAGTGCTCATTACATCACATGCCCTTCTTAATGTCCATCATCCACTTATCTCATTCCCCACCCCCAACCCTTCCAGCAACCCTTGTTTCTTTCCCATAGTTAAAAGTCTCTCACTCTCATGGTTTGTCTCTCTCTCTCTGATTTCTTCCCATTCCATTTCCCCTTCCTTCCCTTATAATCCTCTTCTCTGTTTCTTATATTCCTCAAAGGAGTGAAACCATATGATAATTTTCTTTCTCTGATTGACCTAATTCCCTCAGCATAATACCCTCCAGTTCCATCTACATCACTGTAAATGGTAAGATTTCTTTTTTTTTTTTTTTGGTGACTAAGTAATAGTCATATTCATATATATATATATCTCACATCTTCTTTATCCATATATAGCTATGTTTATACCTATATATATCACATTTTCTTTATCTGTTGATGGATGTCTGGGCTCTTTCCATAGTTTGGCTATTGTGGACATTGCTGTTATAAACACTGGGGTGCAGGTGCTCCTTGGCTCACCACATTTGTATCTTTGCGATAAATATCTAGTAGTGCAATTACTGGGTCATAGGGTAGCTCTATTTTTAACTTATTGAGGAATTTCCATACTGTTTTCTAGAGTGGAGAGTGCCATGATATCAGTCTGAACTTAACGGTTCTTCCAAATCAATGCCATAAGGATTTAAATCTGAAATGTATGGAATTTTATTATTTACAAAGTTGCTTTATGTCTAGAAGAATCCATGTGCTGAGTATGCTTTTTTAAGTTATAAAATCAGTAGAACTCTAAGTCAGCCATGGCATCTCATGAAAGATAAATGGGGTATGAAGGAATATTATTGATGGAAACACTTAATAAACATTTGTTCTGCAACACTGACCCAGCCATCACACATTTAGGTGGACTTCTGAGCTCTATAGTTCTACTAGCTGTAGTCTGATACTGCAGTTCTGAAAATCCAGAATTTTCTAAATTCTTCACTTGGTTATATGGACATAGATATGGAAGAATTTGTAGAAAAGCCATGATTATGTTATTTTTTAAGGTTTTATTTATTTGTATGAGGAAGAGAGAGAGAGAATAAGCAGGGAGGAGGGGCAGAGGGAGAGGGAGAGAGAAGAAGATTCCCTGCTGAGGAGGGAGCCCAACACAGTGCTTTATCCCAGAACCCAGAGATCATGACCTGTGCCAAAGGCAGATGCTTAACCAACTGAGCCATCCAGGTACCTCCCCCCATGATTTTTTTATTATAGCTTGTTTTTATCTTCCTGGATGTGATGGCTATCCAATTGCAATTTCTCTATGAATGCCTTCCTTGAGTGTTTGGATTGAACCAGCAGATCTTTCTGTTGCCCATTCCTCCCTTACCTTACCATGTACCTGTATCATTGGCAAAGGATATCCTCATTGATTAGAACATGATTCTTCAGCCCAAAGTATGGGAGTAATTGTGATTCCTGTCATAATCCCTGTGATTCATTGTTCTGCCTGCTTTTATCAAGATGGCAATTAAAACCTCTGCTTCACTTGTGTTTTGGTATTTCCCACTGCCACCAAGTTATCAAGGTGCATATGTCCAGCACATTAGCAAAGAATGGGAAATGATGCAGATGTTAGTTCTGCACAAATGTCAAGTTCGTGAAAATTCAGCCACATCATAACTCATAGCTTATCGTCACTGTCAGTCTTTGCTCCTAGCCAGCTTGTTCTAGAGGGTGCCATTAATAAATGAACTAACTGGGGCTACTTGCCCCTCTCTGTGAGCCAATAATGAAGTCAAAGTTCAGCAAATCAAGAGCCCTCCCAGTACCATAGGTTAAGATGCAGTCTGCTTGTTACTACCCCATGACCCTCTGAAATATTAGTTCTTGATCTCTCAACTCTGCATCAGAAAGCTTTTACATTTAGTTATGTCTGCACTATATGGGCAGTTTGTCTCCACAAACTTTCCCAGAGGGGAAGGCTTTTTAAATACTACTGTGGATGGCCGGGCCACTCTGGGTGCCAACTTAATGGAGCTTCTCCCTTCTGACTTAAATGATGCCCTGCCTCCATCTGTAGACCTAGCTCCCTCCCATTTAATTCTTCAACATTCAATCACCAAGAACTGGGATCCAGTCAATCCTGATAATTGTGTTTCCTACCCAGAAAGGAGTCCTCAAGAGACGAAACTTAAAATTCAGTCCTTAATTAATTTTCTCCTGCATTTCTGGAATTATCTATACCTTCACTAGCCCAGATCATACCTCTCCTGCCACTTTGGCCCCTACCTGTCCCTTTTCCCTCCACTTGTCCCTAAAGCTAGTTCATGGACTGCTTCTGCCATACCTTTGTTCAAACTTGTCAGACTTTTGGTCTTTCCAAGTTTCACTGCTCAGCCCATTTCCCTAAAACCTAGGAGTTCTCCTAACTGTTTCTACCATGAATGCAACTTTCCCATAAGCTTGAACATGGTCTGCAGCTGTGTAGTCCATACCAAAGTTTTACTGGACATTTAAAGAGGAAAAGAGCTACTTGGTTAGGCAGATTACCTGGCTAACTTCTGGGTGGGTCTTCCTTACTAGAAATTTCTCTTCCTGTGCCAAGGCGCAAGAAGTTATTGAGGAAGTAGAGGAGACTAGTCTTAAATTCTACTTACCAGCTCAGGGCCTATTTTATCACTAGGCTCATTTTCTGTAGGTTGGGCCTGATTCACTTCTTTACCTTCATGTTTTTAAGGGACTCTTGGAATGACTTGGAACTTGGAACTATGTATCCGATAACCCCTGTATCTTTCCATTCATTTCTAAAGACTTACCCCTTCCATTATTCCAAGAATTAGACAAATTCCTCATATCCATTATAGTCTGAATCTTCTATATCATTGTTCAGACAAGCTCTCTGATGTGGCGTTATTGTTGCAGTCCTGAGCTTTGACTGTTTGCTTCTTCCCTGGACTCTGGTTTAGTTTCTCTTCCACCAGGTCACCAATTCCTGGATATCATCTAAGTCATTGTTTTTCCCAAAGTCTGCTATTGATTACGTAAAATAAATTCAGAATAAGCACTTCTTCCTTCACGGTAGCAAGTGATCAGATACAGTACATTTCTTTTCATTAATAAAAATAGAGGAGGTTAACAAATACTATTTCTTTAATCTTACTTTATTGGGAAAAAACTCTGCAAGAGGCAGCCAAATGATGGCTTTAAGAAATACCAGAAAACTGCTACTACTCACAGCCTAGAAATTCCTAGCAAACCTAATACCATCAAAGAATGTAACTATGATCACATAATTGCATAGCTCTGTTTTCAAGACTTTGTAGTGTTTGCTAAATTGATATCATTTGGCAATACCTATAAATGTATGACAAACCAGAAAGGTTACAATTATGAATTACGGGGTTTGTTCCTAAGGATCCCACAGAAAAACTGAAAACTTAGAACCCTATTTAAGGCAGTAGAATTATTTCAACCATCATTTTTTCCATATCTCAGATCAAATACATTGTCTCAAAACTATATAATAATGGTGTTTTAAGGCTTACCCAAATAGCCACAAAAAACTTTGAACAGATGCATAGATTCAAATAGCCATTATAAACTATGACAGACATGGAATTGATTTTTTTTATTGGTAATGAATACTTTGTATAGGACTGGTTTTAAAAAGCCATATAGACCACCTTACTAAAGTAGGTCATCCAACCTGTTTTTCTGTTGTTGTTGGTTTTTTCCCCATTGTCAGGCTTATCACACATTGTAATTTTGTATGTATTTCTTTGCATACGTGTTGGTTTTCTGTCTTCAGCACTAGACTGAAACTTATGTGCATGAGACCAGATACTATGACTATTTTACTCACCAGTGTATACTTAGCACCTATACTTGTTCCTATGTTAGCAGTCGAATATATATTTGTTAAATACATTAGTTTTAAGCATTCCAGTAACTATTGAATTGTGATGGACTTAAATGGGATTATATAAGTACTCTCTGACATAAGACAAAGCTAAAATCTTCTGATCTGTAGTCAGACGCGTTATCCATTGTGCCACTGGCCCTGTAAGAAATCTAAACTGAAATAGATTCATGTATGATACATATATATATATATATATGTCATATATATATAATGGAAAGGAATAAGATCACAGAATATCTATGATATATAAATTATTTTACATATAAATATATATTTATAAATATATAAAAATTTTATATAAATATATATTTCCATATATATGATATATATCTCTAATATATATATTTCCACATATATATTTGAATAAGTAGAAGTGATTTGGTAAATAATACCTTGGTTTATCACTTGTAATAAATAGATCTTGTGAATATTTTTAAAATCTGAAAATGTGTCAATAATATTTACTTCCCATAATATTTTCCTCCCAACTAATAGGTCTATTACCTTTGAGGTGTGATGCCTGGAAGGAAAGTTTAAGTACTGGAAAAAAGAATCATCATTCTGTGAACTGAATTATTCAAGACAGATTAAATTCTATCAGTAAATGCATTTAGTTACACATTTCATTTAAAAAATTAAAAGAACCAGTACAGATATGGGAGGTTTGGCTAAATACCAGTGTGGAGGTGGTATGTGGTAAAGAAAGACCTAAATGTTTTAGCTGACTTTTAAGTTCTATGTGAGTATTATTATGATTATTGCAATAAACTAATTAACTAGCTAACTAATGAAATTTTAGGCTGTGCTATAAAATAGTGTCCAGGACATGTCCAGTCATGCCTAGTGCATTCTGTTCAATTGAGAAGATCACATTCTAAGAGACAGGGGTGAACATGCATTTTTCCAGAGGCAAACACAGTGAGGATTCCAGGGAACTTGAAAACGTCACCAGGAAGGAATGTTTGCTGTATCTAAGGTTATGGGCATGAACATTGTGTTCAACTACATGAAGGATTTATCCAGTAGATCCAGGACAAGCATCGAGAGTAATGCACCTTAAACTGTATCCAGAAGTAGCTATGAAACCTAGAAAGAATTTGGCTCAAACTCAGAAAGATCATTTTAGCAAAATAATTAAAATATTGAAATGGGATGCTTTTTAATATGAGCTTCATGAATTCTGAGATCTTTAAAGAGAGGGTAGAAGTCACAGAAGAAACTCATTTAATTATCTAAGAAACTCTTTCAGCTATACTGTTCTAAAATTGAAAAAAACAGCTAACATAATGGATCCTTTAAGTCATAAGTGGTTTCTATTAAAAATCACGAGCTTCCTCCCTTAACCTCTGCTCATTTCATCTTATTATTTTAGTAATTTTCTCCCACCCACTAGAGCATGTGAGTTTATGTTTCCTTTTACTGGGTTTATTGAAAGCATGAACAATAATCTCAATGACCTATAATTGTGACTTTTAACAAAAAGGGTAACATGTTAACCTGAGGGACATTTTCCATTGTTTACCAGGACTTCTCAAACTCCAACCTCTGCCTCACTTTATAGGAGTCAGGCAAGCTGCAATTTGATGTCTGAACTGGGCCAATAGAAAGGAAAAGACTCACAAACAGCTTGTGAGTCACCTGTGATCCATTCTTCCAAGGACTAGGGAGGGAGTAGGGGACATCACTTATCTTTACTGAACAGTTTTCACTCACAGTAGCTTCTGGCCAGAGTCAGGTAAGAGTATATTTTCAGCAGCTAGCAACAAGATGGGGGTGGGGGTGGGATTGTGAGTGCTGGTGGAATCATCTGTTGACTGGACTACAGGCAGCAGGAGACTGTGAGAGTTGATGCTGTCCATCGACCTTGGTTAGTTTCATAAGGAAGCATGAGAGCAAACAGAGAATGAAGATTTTGTTTCCATCTTCCAATGTCTCTCATAATGGAGTTCATGGAAGAATCACATAATGAAATTGACTTACTAAAAACTGCAGATTTCACAGCACCCCCTTCAGGATTTCTTTTTTTTTTTTTAATATTTTTAAAAGATTTTTGTTTATTTATTTATTTGACAGACAGAGAGACCAGGAGGCAGAGAGGCAGGCAGAGAGAGGGGGAAGCAGGCTCCCTGCCAAGCAGAGAGCCTGATGCAGGGCTCCATCCCAGGATTCTGAGATCATGACCTGAGCCCAAGGCAGAGGCTTTAACCCACTGAGCCACCCAGGTGCCCCCAGGATTTCAATTTAGTAAGTCCAGGACTGAATTTGGGAAATCTAGGTGAAGGCCAGGCACTTAGTTCACAGACTTCACACTGAAAATTCACAACGACTGGTTTAGACAAAAATGAAACTTTGTTTTTTACATTTCTCAGGAATATCTCTTGGACTCAGAACCAGTTAGTAGTGCAAATGTCAATGTGGGGTTTGGGGGGGCATGTGCATGAAACATTCGAAGTATGCTTTGTAGACTACTGTAGATAATACAAATTATTAGATACTGGGAAATAGAGAAAAGGAGGGGAAAAATAGAATAGTGTTGAATTCCAAACTTCAACAACAGCAAAAAAATAAGTTAACCATAGGACAGAGTTTGCTTTGGGGTTGAGTGTCAAACTCCTCTGTAATAACTCACAGCAAGATGGACTGTGCAATTTGCTTTGGGGTTAACAACATCTATAAGCTGGAATGGCAAACCATTATCCTTGCTATTACACTGCCAGCCTTACCAGGACAAGGGGCACATTGGTATTCAAGCCTTATGCCACTCTAATGCCAGCAGCGAGGTTGGGAAGCAGAAGATATTAAGAGGAAAATGACCACATAATGTTTGATGCAGCTTTTCTGCACTGATTGCCTCTGTAGATTTTGATGAAGTGTTTATTCACCTCCTCCCAACCTTTCCTGGAATAGCTACGTTCAATAAGGCAAGATCAGAAGGGCGATTTGCCTCTTTTTTTCCCTCCATTTACGTGTAAACGAGAAGGGTGTTGATAGAATCATGGTCAGTACCTACTATTTTCTTCATGTTGCTATGCTTTTGCTTTCAAGTCTGAGAAGAAAATCATATGAGAACTTCAGTGAAAAGTTCAGCTTGAATCATGTCACTCAGGGTAATCTGGATACCAAGAAGCAAACAAAATAGACTGAATAAAAGGGGCCTGAAGCTCATCAGGTTTACTTTGCCTCCACCTGCTCTCAGACATAAATGTGCAATGCCTGACTGCAGTTTCATATTTTTAGGAATGGATTGGAGACAGAAATCATCCTCAGAAACTTAATCTCAGAAAAACCAGAAAAACAACTTATAAACCTACTTACAGGGTAGATTTACACTGAAGGTATGTTTTAATCAGACACGGAGTAACAAATAACTTTTAAAAATGAAGTATTTCATGAGACGGTTCAAAATGAACATTAGAAAACTTCATGAACTCTTTCTAAATTAAAATACTAGGAATAAGGAGCATTTTTGTCATTGCCTCATTCATTCATTTCCTTCTTTATTGTATAGGACTCCTATGGTGTTAATTGTTTCCAGGTAGGGCAGGGTGGGAGTTGGGGGAGTGGGGGATGTTCCTAGGTCGGCTTAGGGGAGAAACATGCACAGCTCCCTGCAGTGGGTATGAAGGAAGCTAGAGTCACAGGGGTAAGTGTTCCTTGCCAGCTGCAGTCACTACCTTGCTGCAAAAGCACACAACACCATGCTCCTTGTGGGCGACCTTCTGACATACTCTTAACTATGTACTCTTTCAGAAATATGGCCATTTTACAAATGTTTTGGAACTGAAATTTTTAATTTAGTTTATGAGATTATTCTTTGTCTTCTTTCACTCTTCATTCACTGTTCCAATCTTTGGATATATAAATGTATTTTTCACTCTTTTGTTTTCACTACTTGTGTTATAGTTTCTTATCATTTACAAGAAAATAAATTATTAGCTTTTATTTTTTATCTTTTTAAAATTATTAGCTTTAGAGGGCACTTCTATTTTGTTCTGAAATGATAATGTTGTAAAGCATTAAAGACATATTAATATCACTACTAGAGCATTGAGTAGTTTTATAAAAGAGAGAGAAATTAGATCTGTAGGGGAATTAAAACGACCTATCAACAGGGGGGTAGCATTTGAGTTGAGCTTTGAAAAAGGAGGTAGTATTCTAAAAGTCATAGATGGATAGATGCATAATGGCATAATAAGAGATACTCTTAGAAATAATGAAATATGAAAAGAAGAAAATGAATTGTTTAATAAGGATAAAGCAAACAAGTGTCTTCATTCACAAATTTCTAGGATTGAACCAATCCAAAGGAGAATTAAGTATTAACCCAGGAGCTTGTCATTTATATTGCTCATACTTTATTCCCCAATTTCTCTAAAAATAAGAGAACTTGTTATCTTTCCCCTCACCTCCATTTCCATTCTGCTCTAACTCTTATCTCTCATTTCATGGGAATTTGCCCAGTCAATAGACAAGGAAGTCCAAAATCATTAATATAATTTGCCAAAGTACAGTGTGCACAAAACCTTAGATCAGTGATACATGAATATTTCATTGAGCTTAAAGAAACAAAGATCACTCCATTCCTCCCCACTGGAGCAATAGCATAGGAAAGCATTTGCCACTTTCTGCTATTCTAAAAGAATTGGTCCCACTGATATCCTTGGCATGATGAGGATGTTTCTTCCCCACATAAAGGCTGACTTCTAGTCTCTCCACTAGAAAGACCACTCGCTTACTTTGGAATGAACAGAATTTTCATTATGGATTGAAAAGGATCCTTTATCAATAAAGACTTTGGATTCTTGTCAGGACTTTTCCAAGATTAGAAAGACATTTCTCTAGATTGAGAGGTGCTTTACAAGAAACTCAACAGGCAACGACCTTTGATAGGGAATATAAACATTGCCTTTTCTGTGTCTAATTTAAGATAACTTTTAGATCTCTTCTCTGGCCAATTGTTTAAAATTGTCAAGATTGGAAGTAAAAGAGAACTTATAGAATCATTTGTTCAAGACACTCAAGCTTAAAAATATTAATCTTTTACTCACATAACATTTTCCAGAAAATTTTAATACATAAAATAAAAAACAATATTATTAGTATCACTTTAATTTATAACTTCAATTTCTGTAAAGTCAGTAAAAACAAAGAGACACTTGTGATAAAATGAATATTTGAAATTGCAGAATTCCTTTCCACATGGTTCAATATAAAAGTATTTGTAGGAACATATACTTAGAGCCAAATTGCTGAAAATTTCAGGATATTCTTCGATTAAATAGAAATGGCATGCTTTCTTTTGGAGACAATATGAAACAAGTTAATGTAGGCAGTCCTAATCGATGAGTTGATAGACTCTGGTATTGATTATGAAAAAATACGTATGTAAGCAAATATATTGATTTGTTTTTCTTTTCAACCATTACATATATAAAGGTGTGTGTGTGTGTGTGTGTGTGTGTGTGTGTGGTTTTGCATGAAGCACATACGTGAAATCCTGGAGTTATGTAGAATTTGATTGGGAACACATTTTACTTGTCCTAGCAGAGAAAAAAGAAAAAGAAACTAAGACCCAGAGAAGCATCTCATTCTAGGTCATTTCACAATTTACTGAGAGAGAAATAATCAGAATGTACGTTGCCTGACTCCCATTGTGTTCTTCCAAGTATTCCCCAGTGCCTCTCTCATTGTATTATTGTTGCTATTACTGATATTGTTGCTGTTAATTTTGTTATCATGGTAAAGATTAAACATCCAAAAAATAATATGGTTATAAAACATTAGCACTGGAAGAGATTTTGGAGATAAACACTAACATTATAATTTCCTGAGGTTGTAAGGTGACATGAGGTACTGGCTTAAAATGCATAAACTGTTAGTAAGAAGGACCTGAGATACCTAACTCTGTTCAGTGTTTCTCCCTCTTTGTCTTGTTGCCTCTTAGTTTAACAGGAGTGGTCTTGAGAAATAGGTTTAAAAAAGAGAATTTGTATCACCTGAAGCAATTGCACTTGATTTTTCATAATCTGTATTTAGTTTATTCCATCAAGAACAAATACCATCTGTGGATCTGGTTAAATTTTAAATGCAGCAATGAGAAGTTCTGGCTTAAAACCTTCCAAAAAATCCTTATCACTTTATTATGAGAACTAGAAAGGAATACAACTATTGTAAAGCATATATTCTCCAAAATAAGACCTAGATTCTTAACAACATTTTAGCCCCATTTACTATACACCTGTTGCTTAGAAGACCAGACATTATTTTAAGTGATGTGCAAATGAATTATTGCAGTACAGACACAGACAAACCAACAACATATCCATTTATTTCCTTTGCTCCTGAACTTTAGGATATCTATCCTCTTAATAGGAAAAATGGATACCATATGTACAGCATTTTCCATTGTACTCAAAGATGTTGGCTTTGTGATTCATCCAAGACTTAAACTTTCTTTGGATTTACCCTGAAACCACCACAAGCACCTATTAAGTATCCCTCAGCACTACTGAATTTGCAGTCAAAGTGGAAATATGATGCCTTCTCTGGGTTTGAATACCGAAAGGAAAATTTCATAAAGAAAAAAATAACATTGCAGTTTGGCTTCTTTAATGAATGCAAGCAATGGATACTGAGTTTGTAATTAAAATACTTTCTGTCATTTTGGGGAACTTAAATGTTAAACGATGTCTGTGCTATATTTATATGCACTTTCTTCCCCTTTAATAATAAACATTTCCAATCAGGAATGAGTGTGGCCATAACTTTCATTTGGTCCCATTTGAGATTCCAGGATCTAAGGCTTTTCTCTCTGGCTCCCTATGTGTCTTGTGTTATAATTTCAATACTGTTCTGTCTGCTTTGGAAAAGTATTTTATCAATAGTCTTGTTCATATATTTGTGTGTGTGTGTATTTAACTTTTAAAAAGACATTAAAATACAAAAATATATCAAATAATTGGATTATAATGTTTTGGAGGCATGTAAAATTTTTAAAGAATACATGTAGGTATTTTTGCATGTGACAAAAAGAGTTATAAATTAAAGGGACTCAATGATTTCAGCTGCTACATTGATTTGTCACTTTCAAACCAAGTTCCACATAAGCCTGGGATTCCATGAACATCTCTCATAGATTTTGGAAATACATGACTGAGAGAATTTTTTCTACTTTGTCGACCCTTTGGTCTGTTATCTCTATAGGTTAGTATTTTGATGCATGAAAAGCAACCTGCAAAGTTGATACAACCTCACTATGTTGAGCCTTCTATGCAAATAAAACATGAACAACAACACAATGTCCTAGGTAAGGTCTTGAATTTCAAAAGGAAGTAAAATGGTTTTCTTGTTCTTAATGTCTTGTCCTATAAGAATGAGACTGCACGTCCTTTGGGAAAAGAATGAAAACCTAAAACTGTATTCAGGGAAAAAAATTTATATTTATATATTAGAACACTCTTATTTTCCTTCTTTAACTCTTATTAGTGGATTGTGACTTAAAATGGGTATAACAATTAAACTGCATTCCAATTTTGTTATAAAAGTTTACTTAATAGACTGTGCTGTGTTTCTTTATCAAATAGACCATCCACCTAAGTTCATCTGGATCTTTATTTATCCAAAATCAAATTTTGTTTTTTGCCTACTGGGATTAAATAAAAGCTAAAATATTTAAAGTATCTTTGAGTATATTTTGTAGTAAAGAATAACAAAGTTGACATTTGCTATCATCTAATGGATTTTGTGATCATTCCCTTTTACATTACTTATTTCTATAGTCTTTATACCTACTGTTCTGAGGGTTGCCATCAGGTGAAGGGTCATGCTTTGGTTATAAATGCATTCCTAAATGTGGTTACACAAAAATCTAGAGAAAAAGTCTTTTCTCATCATACCTTTTTTCTAAAAAGATGTTAATAGTTTATTTAAAAACAAATAAAGTACTTATTGATGGCATTTCTAGCCTAACTATAGGTAGAAAATGCAAAAAGAAACAGAAGCAAGAATGAAACCTACCTACAATGACCCCAACTTTCATTTTAAACTTCAAATGACATTAATCTTAGCCAATTAACCATTAATAATCACCTGTGTTGATTCTAGGAGCTGCTTTAATGGCTCACCTGGCCATGGAAACTGGAGAGGTCAACCTACAACCCACAGTCAAGCTTTTTGGACATGACCAAGTCACTGTTTCAGAGGCAAGAATATGTTTCCATGCCTATTATAACGTTCACTAGATGCACAAACTATTGGTTTTCTGATGACATACTTTTATAACTTTCTAATTGTATTTGAGGAAGTTTCAATGGTGAGATAAAATCACAACTTTCTAACTCTTTGGGACATCTCTGGCAAGTCCTTCTTTATGCCTTAAAATATAGAGCAAAAAAGCTAAAAATATTATTTCTGGACAAAGAAGGAGTTCAAGAATCTTGTGTACAATGCACAATTCTACCATTGTTGAAATCTGTATAATAGTATTTTCTGGGAAGGGGTATGTCTTGTTTAATGATAATGATGATAGATTAAAATTCCATTTATTTCCTATAAAAAGAAAGAAATGTCCCGTGTCAAAGCCCAATAGTCTGCTCCAGTGAGGGCCCTCTGAGAATTTTCTCTAACAACAGGAACGTCCTTGCCTTGAGGATCTAATGCTCACTAACCTTGATGTTCCTGAATGAGACTTGATGAAAAAGTGCAGGAACACTTCATCTCATTGCCCCGTGCTTCCTGTTAGGAAGAATTTATCTTGGAGTCCCACCTGGAATACAGCACTATGTCACCTCATGGTACTTATTAGTTCTTCATCTGTTGAGAATAGTTAGTGATTACATTCAGGTTGGGAACAAATGGCAGAGGCTGACAATCAACTGGGTTCATATCCTAGCTCTGCCACCTACTAGACACATTCTTGGATCAGTCACTAAAGCCCTCTAACTCCTTCATTTCCTTGTCTTTAAAATGGAGATAGTACCTGCCTCTGGTCCAATGAGGATAAATTACTGCTCAGTTGTTTCTCAAGTGTTACTTTTTATAAGAATCACTTGATAGATTCTGATTCTGAAGATCTGGGGAGGAGTTTGATATTCTGCATTTTTAACATACTCACAGTTGATCCTCAACACTCTTCGAGTAGTAGCAAGATTATAAGTGCAGACTGAATATACAAACAGATATTGGCCAATCATGTATCAAAATAGAAGTCTGACACCAAACTGCCGCGGTCTTCCCAACCTCTTATTTTTAATAACCAGTCCTGGAAGCCAAGTCAAATCTACAGGAAATCAGACTACTTTCTCCAGTAAGAACTCAAGAAGTCAAACCATAACATCTGTAGTAATCAGACCAAAATGATCAGGACTTGACTAATAACTGACAGCTTTTCTAATTATTGTTCCTGCTTCCAGGTTAGGCCTTACAAGAGAGAGCCAAATATCTCTAACCAATCACAGAAAATTCTCCCCTTCTAATTACCCTGCCTAAAGGGTCCTTACACCTAGAGCCTCCAATCAGAGCATACCTGAAGCCATCCCTATTTTCCACTATAAAGCTTTCCCATCCTTCTTCCTGCCTTCAAGTCTCTTCAGTCATGGTGACTGACTCCTTTGCTATAACAAGCTCTGAATAGTCTTTGTCTTTCCTCATTTGATAGGCCCTTATTCCTTATGCAGCATATGAAAGGGACCTGTCATTTTGTGAATAGCCTTAGGCCTCTAGAGGAGAGTGGAGCTAGAAGCTTCTCTTCTTACCTCAGAAGAGGTCTTCATTCAGTTTTTCACTTCCTACTCCCCAAGAACGGCTGGTTTACTGGTGTCATTGAGGTTCACAGACACCCTGCCTCATTCTCCTTTCTCTTGTGGTAATATTTTCTTCTGAACTGGAAAGACATTGACTATTTACTTTTTGTGGGGGAGGGTGGGTGCTTTATCCTCTCCCTTCACTTATGTTGCAAAGAAGTCTAGACAATCTCCAGTAAATGTATTTTCCCCTCTGTCTAACACACCCAGGGGGAAGCAAAGTCATTTCTCATTAAAGTGCCCATCACTTTCACTCTTCATTATTCTCTCATATGTCTGGGCTCAAAGGTGGTAAAATGGTCATTTTTAGGTTTTGGCTCAAAACAAAGAGAGAAGCCTCAATAACTAGAGAAAAACATGATTACCTTAGAGGTATCTTTTTTTTTTTAAAGATTTTATGTATTTATTTGAGAGAGAGAGAGAAAAAGGTCATATAGGGGAGGAGGAGCAGAGGGAGAGAGAGAAGCAGGATCCCTGCTGAGCAGGACACTGGACTCAATCCCATGATCCTGGGATCATGACCTGAGCCAAAGGCAGATACTTAACTGATTGAGCCACCCAGGTACTCCCCCTGTTTTTAAAGATTTTTACTCTAGAGGTATCTTTACTGAAGGAATAGTGATAACTTCCAACATGGAAGAAAGGAAAGGGTGACTCAGGTTTCTACTAGTCCGCGCTCAAATGCAAATTCCATGGCCCACATTGGCATCAAAAATTCATCAAAAATTGACACAGTAAAAAAAAAAAAGCAATGTGTAAGTGGCTATGCAAAAAGAATATTTCAAACATAAATGTAACTGAAAATGGCTGCCAAGCATCTGAATTATTAAAAGTGTGCCTACTTCTAAACATATTCATGGATAAAGAGAAAATATATTTTAGAATTTTTATCTTTACCAAGCATTTTCACAATATACATGAATAATTTAAGTTGGTTTCTCCATAGCAACTTTTTAGTATACTTTTATTATTTGAAGCAGTCAAAATGTATGATAGCTCGATGCATTTGTTTTGTAAATGCTTTTCAAGTCACCCTATTTCCTGCACAGTGGCCTATGAAATAGAAGAGGGTCTACGCTATTCCTAAAGAGGAGTTCCTCATTTTCCTAATAGTGCAAAGAAATTAAAAAGGTTCTACCAAAGACCATGGTAGAAGGGAAGATTGGCATTTTTCCAAATATCATTTCTTTTGTAGAACTTTTTCAAAATACTATTTTTCAGTCTCCTCTACAGCATATTCTGATTCAGTAGATATGGAGTGGGGCCCTTGAAGCTATATTTTTAAAAGTTCTGCAAGTCATTCTGGTGCCTGCCAGGTCTGGCTTCGGAGTTGCAATTAGATGGATGCCAACTGGCATGATTAAAATACTTCTGGATTGGAAAAGCCTGCAGGCCTTTATAAAGCAGAGCAATTTGATTCAATTCAGCAACATTTATTGAATGTCTACTCTGTGTCAGACACTTTGGTGTGTGCTGCAGAAACAAAGGTGAATACCACACCATTCTTGTCCTCCATTGGCCCAGAGACTAGAGATAGTTTAGTGAGGGAGAGGGAAGTGAGTGAGAAGGAGGGAAGAAGATATAAACAAAGAGAGAGAGGGAAAGGGAGAAAAAGTGGGAGAGAGAGAGAGAAGGAACAAATTAATGTACCTGCAGTGTGGCAAGGGAGATGACAGTTAATTCCACTGGAATTTACAGAGGAACAAGGAGGGAAGAAAAGCTACAGAAGAGAAGGTATCTTTGGATCTGCCTTGGGGGGATTCCAAGAACTACAGTAGAGGGTCTCAACCAGTGTTGAGCAGCATGTGGGGTCAATTGTAGTTGTGCTTGTGGGGCTGTGACTGGCATTTAAACACCATGGGGTGCTCCTGTATAAGGGGTCCACAGCACTCTTGTGAGAAATCCTGCATGGATTGATGAAATGGAAAAGAAAGCAAGGGCTTAAAAATCTCGGCTCCTAGGAAATGTGAGATAAAAATGTTGGTTTGAATCATAACTGTGATCCTCTTTATAGCAAGAAGAATAATAGAAAAAGTAATTAAGTTTTATGAAGGTTTTAGATGACAAATTTTGACTACTCTGATGATTAAATACTGATCACTGTTTCAGTTTGGAGATGCAGAATTGACACTAGTGACAGTGAAAATGGTCAACGAGAATCAATTTTTATTTATTTGGAAGAAGCACAGAATGATGCCTTCCCTATAGGTCCTAAAAACCAAGCATTAACCAATGGCTTTATTGCTTTAGCATCTACTATTTCATGAACAGGATAGAGTTTTCTTGAGAGGGTCCTCAAAACTTCATCAGTTTTCAAAGTTTTTTTTTTCCCCCAAATCAATAATAGCATTTCTAAATATGCCTTCTTTGTTCAGCTATATGCAAGACTAATGTTTTTCTTTTGACTCCCAGGATTCTCAAACAAAACAATTGACTGGTAATTTTTCTGCTGAACTGGAAAATCATAATGTTAGGATCAGAACCCTTGAAGCCATCTACATGGTGAATATGTATGTTCCATCAGAAACAGAGCTTAAAAAAAAAGAAAAAGAAAAGAAAAAGAAATAGAGCTCAGAGAGCATAAGGAAAGTGTTACCTACATATCTGTTAAGAATAGCTCATACAGTATAGAGCAAGTCCTCTTGAAACTGCATGTTTTTAGAAGATTTATTTGTTTATTTTGGAGAGAGAGAGAGAGAGAAACTGTGTGAGCAGGGGCATGGGCAGAGGGAGAGAAGCAGACTCCCTCTGAACATGGAGGCTGGATGTGGGGTTCAAGGTGGGGTTGAAGGGTTGGCTTGACAAGGGGCTTGATCCCATGAACCTGAGATCATGACCTAGCAGAAACCAAGAGTCGGATGTGTTTAACTAACTAAGCCACCCAGGCCACCCTGGATAGGTTCTTGAATATTATTCCTTACATTCCTCTTGAAAAGATTAATTTCTGTTTTTCTATATTTAAGAAACTCTGTCTGTCCGTAGTTGCCTTGGTACACACACCTGAATGAAACTGTGAAAGTCTTTTTTCTTCTTTAAAGTATCAAATAAGCAGTCACAAATAAAACTGAATAATTGATACTAAGTATTTTGCAGTTATTGACAATTTCCGATATTAATATTATTCCTACTCTATAAGAAAAATTTCTCTATGATAGTACCTGAACAACATGTCTGTATTCTAATAAAGAAACTACAGGCACATTTCAAGAGACTTAGTTAAAGTCAAAGTCACAGATGGAATTAAATGTTCTGGCTAAGTGACCCATACTTCCCAGAAATGGGCCTCTTCCTCAATATTCCACTTAGATTCTCTAGCAGGACATAGTCTAATATTAATTAAATATTTGTTTCCAGGTTTCACCAACAACACAACCACATATTACTTTAAGTCTTGCCTTACTGTGTTACAACATTTTGAGCAGTGCTTTTGATGATGGGCATAACACTCGGCCCATTGATCTCAAAATTGATAGGAGGCTATCTATGAAGACTTATTACTAAAATAGTATTATGAATAAAATAAATTTGTTTGGAATTGTTCACTGTCTAAATCCTGACCCAAGGTCCAAGTTTTAGAACAAAACCATTTCTTTTAGTCATTTAACAACTATTATAAACTTTGGAACATACCTTTTTACCATGCAAACCACTTAATGTGTAGAAGTTCTCCTTTCGTTCCAAGAGCGAGGCCAAAGATACACATTAAACCTTAGTCTGGCCAATTAGAACTCTATAAACAAAAGCATCAGAGACTGGGAGGAGACATTAGAGACCATCAGTCCAACCTTTTGTCAGTCAAGGAAAGAGAGATCCAGAGTGGCCTGCTGGTCTAACTGGTCCAAACATGAACCAAAGTCATATGACAGAATCAGTAATAGAACTTGGAGACTCTGATTTCTTACTCACTGTCATTTCCGCTAAGTCACAAGCAATGCTGCTCCAATGTTGCAGACACCACCTCCAGATCTGACCCTTAGATGGCTAGTGGCTAAGAGGAATCAGCTTAAGACTGTACATGGGTCACTAAAGGTCATTCTCATTCATGTGGCATAACACAAAGAACACATCCTGCTGATGGAAGGTCAGAAGCATGATCATCCTGCATCAGCATCCAATTTTTTCTCAGCACATTTTGGGATAGAGAGGAGATATTAAGGTTTAACCTCTAAATTAATATATACACTTGAGGACAAGACAGTTACTCTGCCAATTATAGATATGTGATGTTAGGGCAAAGTATTTATTTTTTCTAATTCTCGTTTTTCTTGACTGTAAAATTGGGTCAATAATATTACTACTGGGGTGCCTGGGTGGCTCAGTCAGTTAAGCGTTAGACTCTTGTTTTGGCTCAAGACATTATCTCAGGGTCATAAGATCAAGTCCTGTGTCTCCACACTCACTGCAGACTCAGCCTGAGATTCTTGAGATTTTCCCCCTTGCCCCTTACCCCTGTCCCAGGCTCGAGTCCACAGTCTCTCTTTCGCTCTCATTCTAAAATAAATAAAATATTTTAAAAATGGTTATAATATTACTACTATATGGGATTTTCAGGGTTAATGAAATAAATGGCCTATCTTAAATCTTACATTAATGAATTCTGCTGTTATTAATAATGAGGTTTTCCTTTCTAAAGTTCTTCATGGTTATTAGTGTTAAGAATAGAATACAGATTAAGAATCTTTTTTTTTAGACTAAGAATCTTAGACATAAGTTAGCTTAATATGTAATATTTCTTTCTAGATAAACACACCAAGAAAGATGCACAATTGTACACATAAGAATTGACCATTCTGAAATACACATAATTTCCTTGCTTTGTCAGGGAACTCATACTCAAACATTTAACAATTTGTTTTTTAACTATGTTTATATTATTTAATGATATATTTGATATCAAAGCAGTAAATCAATATGTAAATGGGAAAAAAGCATATTTATATTCTATTAACTTATAATGTAAACTCATACAGAATTCATGAAGTGCTTTCACTAATTTTCATGAGTTACAAAAGATTTTCAAAATTCATGAGTGGTATGAGTCTTTTTATAATGAACAAGTAATACCAGTACCTTCCCTTTAGCTCAAAGAGTAGGGAACTGACTACAAAATGCTTTCTTTCATACCAAAAATTTTCTTTCTCTTTTTTTTTAAAGATTTTATTTATTTATTTGACAGAGACACAGTGAGAGAGAAAACACAAGCAGGGAGAGTGGGAGAGGGAGAAGCAGGGCTCCTGCTGAGCAGGAAGCCTGATGCAGGGCTTGATCCTAGGAGTCTGAGATCATGACCTGAGCTGAAGGCAGACAATGACGGAGCCACCCAGGCATCTCCATACCACAAATTTTCATGGAGTTTCTTTGAATATGACTTTATAAAGCATAGTAAGTAATTTGTATGGATTATTTAATCATACAATGATTATTAAATGAACTAAACAGAATTATATTTTGTCCTAATGAAAATCTATCTAAAAGTACTTTTCCCATTCATCTTACAAAATAGCTATGCAAGCAACAACATTAGAATCATAACAAAGCATTAGCTCCAAGAATGCATAAATCATTCCTCTCTGTTTCCTAGGCCCATGGCTGAATGAATTTTTCATCACCACATCTCTCTTTTTTATGTACGGTGTTTTTCATGATTACATCTGAATTAAAGATTTTCTAATTTGAGGATGATAGTTAAACATTTATCAAAATGAAGTGAAAGTAAGCCTTTTTAAATTGTGCCAAGGGAAAGTGGCAGACCAATAGGGATTCTGTCAGGGGGACAATTCAGAGACATTTTCTTTCTCATCATACTGTTGATTTTAGTCTGGGCCACAGACATGTTGTGTAGCATAGAATTTAACACTGGCAGCTGGGCTCAGAGACCAAATGTATTATCCAATGCATGAATAATGTGTGATATAATTGTGAGAGGATTTTTTTTTAAGAGTTGAAACATATTGCAAGTGGGACAAGTTAGGCTGGCCTAGTTTCATTTCACTTAAAATGTTGCCTCTGAAAATTGAGAAAACATTTATTGAATGCCTGCTTTATGACCGGTACTGAGCTCTTATATAGATTTCAAGTTGTTTATGAGACATTCAATCTAAGAGGTCCATCTAGAATTTCATAGGTCCAGAACCAAACTGATTCTTTCCCACACCCATCACCTGACCTGCTTCTTTTCCTTTACTTCCTGTATTAATAAATGTACAGCCATAAACCTAGAGACTCAAGATAGGACCTATGTGTCATTGAAATTCCTTCCTCTCTTTACTTTCCTACACATAATTTATCAATTTATCCAATTGATTTCGTCTCTGAAAAGCTTCTTGAATTCATCTCCTACTTCACAAGACTCCTAGACTAATGCAGCCCTTTATTTCTGTCCTGGACGATTTTAATAGTCTAGTCAGCCTTCCTTCCTCTCTCTCATCTCACCAAACTCCATTGTTCCCTGAGCACTGACACAGATCAGCTTTCTAAAGTGCAGATCTGAGCATGGTATCACCCTACTTCGCATCCTTCACTGGATCCGTTACCTATAAAAGTAGAGCTGTGTCCAAATTTCACAGCACCATTGCCCTTGTTTCCTGCTGTCATATCCCTTTCTGTTTATGCCCTAGGCTCCAATCCCCTTCTACATCTGCCAACTTACCATGCCCTTTCAGCTCACTGCGCCCTTGATGCTCCCCCTGCTTAGAATTCCTTTTCATCATGCATGAATGAAAGCAATCTACTACCATCTCAAGATCCAGTTTAAGGATTCCTTGATAAAGCCTTTCTTGATGTATCTTTTTAGCTAATTTTTTCTCTTCCCCTCACCCTATTGCATTTTGCACACATTTTTATAGCTCTTTTCACAATTGCAAATACTTCTTAATGTTTTCTACTACAGAGTGATAGTGGCAAGAACCTCCTAGCTGGTGTCTGTCTTCAGTGACTCCTCATTTTAACCTTCCTTCCTCATTGTTTCCAGATTTATCCCAAAACTTTCAATATTCCTTCATTGTTTATATCATAAAGTCCATCTAGTGGGCCTGGTACCCTGGGCTCTCCACTCTCCATTCCCGGCCCCAATTCCATCACCCATGTTGTGCGTCCTACACTCTCATACACAGCAAGTTGTCCTCAATGTACCATGACAGTTCATACTTTTATTATTATTTTATTATTTTATTTATATTATATTTATTTATATTTTTATTTTATTTTATTATTATTATTTTTCCTTTTTTTAAGGACTGTTTTTTCCTCCTCTCCAGATGGCCTATTCTTACTCATTATTTGAAGGCTCACAAGACACACAAAATCTCTACAAATCTTTCCCTGCTTTCTTTGGTGAGCCCATCTGACTTCTGTCTTTCTACTTCCAGAAGATCAGCACAGAGCCATATCGCACTTGGAATCTTGTTAGCAGCCTATGTGGTCTCCTCCTTCCATACTTGTTTTCAGTTAATCCTCAGCACAGTGAATGTAGTGATTCGTTTCAAAGGAATGTCAGCTCTGGTTAGTCTTCAACTCAAAACCCTTCACTAGGTCCTTATCCCATTCAATGCTGATGAGGCCTCGCATCATCCTGCCTGTGTCACTTCTCTGACCTCACCTCATACTGCTCTCCCACTCCCCCTGCCCCAACCTCACCAGCTGGCTGCCTTATTCTTCACTGGACTCCTCAGATAAGCTCCTGGCTCTGGGCATTTGCACTTGTCTTTTTCTCTACCTGAAACTTTCTTCTCCAAATAATCACGGGACTTACACCTCTTCCCCTTCAAGTGTTTATTTAAATATCACACTGTCACAGAGACTTTTCTCAACTCTCCTCTTTGACACTGTACTTAAGTCTTTTCCTACTCTCATTCCTTATCCTCCTTCATTGCTTCCATTTTCTTCACATAAAATATTTTCTATTTTATTTCTTGTGCTTTCCTTGGAAAGGAAACTCCACAGAGCAGGGATTTTCTTTTCTTCTTCTTCTTTTTTTTTCCCCTATTTTGTTTTCTAAGTTATCCCTAGAGCTTAAAACTATTTCTGGTGTAAATAAGACTCAATTATATATGTTAAATAAATACACATATTCATGCTATAAAGTACTTGAACGGAGAGGTCATGTTTGACTCAATTCCATGATTCCATCTGAGACTGATTCCTGGCATATAATCATTAAATCCACAAAAGTTTTTGATTAATAAATGAATGCATTTTCCAATCCTTGAATACAATGTAGGAGAAGCTACTTAAACATGCATCAGCATATTTGCTGGATTACTTCTATCTAAATAGAGTTATCTAAATAACTTAACCTAGGTGAAAAAATGGCCAACTATTATTATTGGCTAGTGATCACAAAGTCCCTCATTTATCAGAAAGATTATTGAAAGTCAATCCACTCTCTATGTCAGTGGGATTGTTGTTGTTCTTCCTTTATATTTTACTTTTTGACAACTTCATTCTTTTATTCTGTTGAAAGACAATGCTTCTTTTCACCTCTGACTTCAAGGTAGGACACTGGAATATTATGGAAAATTCTGGTGCCATATATACAAAGTCAGGAATTCTGATTCAATGAACTGGGGTGCAGCTTGAGCATGCGGAGACCACAGTTTAAAAATGGTTGTATCATAGGCCAACTGGTCAGGTCTCAATGGTTGTCACACATCACCTTGCTCTTACCGTGACTAGTGAAGTTGAGACAGTATTTTACATAACCTCAACAGAAATTAAGAAAGGCATATATGGGGGCACCTGGGTGGCTCAGTGGGTTAAGCCTCTGCCTTCGGCTTGGGTCATGATCCCAGGGTCCTGGGATTGAGCCCCACATTGGGCTCCTTGCTGGGTGGAAAACCTGCTTCTCCTTCTCCCTTTGCCTGCCAGCTCGGCCTACTTGTGCTATCTCTGTCAAATAAATAAATAAAATGTATATTAAAAAAGAAAGGCATATATGTAGTCATTTTTAATAATGCAAAACAGCTAATTTTTTTTATGTAAATGATAGATTACTCCATACTTTTAAAAGTGATTTTAGTGAGTTTACAGCTATATCATGTGTAAAATACATCTTTTTTGTTCCTTAGCTATTAAATTGTAAGTGTGAAAAAGGAGAAAAGCTGACATACAAATGAGCAAATTCATTATTTTCTTCTATAAAACTTAATCTTATGGAAGGTTTCTGCTTCTCTGTGAATCAAAGTCCTATGGATTAATTTATCATCAAAACTAGAGTCAACATGAGAGAGAAACTTAAGAGTCAGCTTAAGAGAGAGAAATTAAGTTTTCAGATTGGACATGAAATAAATTTAGAAAGAATTTTTTATCTGCCACTTATTCCTCCCTAACGGAACAGTGAAGAATTGACAGTAATGACTTCCTAACTAACATAAAATAACCCCATTGGTGTGTGTCATGATTTAAATTTGCCTCTCTAGGAAATTAAGCAGTTAGTTACAATTTATTGTACATGTAGAGCAAATATAGAACATAAAATTCATTTTAGGGGCACCTGGGTGGCTCTGTCATTAGGCGTCTGTCTACCTTTGGCTTAGGTTACAATCCCAGAGTCCTGGGATCGAGCCCAGCATCAGGTTTCCTGCTCCGTGGGAATCCTGTTCTCCCTCTCCCACTCCTCCTGCTTGCGTTCCCTCTCTTGCTGTGTCTCCCTTTGTCAAAAAAATAAATAAAATCTTTAAAAAAATTCATTTTATAAAAATACTTTAATTTCTGTATTTTCACACAGAATGGGTGGTGTGCCAGGCACACACACATATTATTGCATATGTATATGTTACATATATATGTATTTATGTTTATATATATAGAAATATTATATATGTAACATATATGTAACATTTCTATAAACAAAATATAATAAGCAGTGCCTAACTTAAAGGATATTGTATGTTTCACCTACAGTTTATATTAGCTATGGTTCAAGAATGGCATTTTTGTTTCTTTTTCATGTCCAGTCATTGAAGAGACTTGTAGAGACAATTGGTTTTATTTCCACAGTTATACGGTCTGTATTTTTAGTAACACCTGGGCCTTTGCTTCCTTGTTGAAAATGAACTGTTCCCAAAGCCAGAATGTGTGGGATGAGTTGGAGAAAAAGTGACTCTTCTTACTCATTACCAAATGAATGATGACAGCAGTGATGTTAATAAAAGTGGCACCTGAAGGAATATGATCCATCATCAGGTTTCCTTCACTGCCCACTGAAACTATGTACCCACAGCTTCTGGGGAACTTGCCATTGGACAGCACAACCTGAAACAAAGGTACATCGAGGTTGTAAAAAGAACTAAAATACTATACTATTACATTCCTTCCTGGGACAAAGAAGTCTGGCATGTTTAAGAAGTTCTGTAAATTGTTTTTAATTCACTCCTCTCACTCCTCTCAGGCCATTGTCTTTAGGTCATTTTGGCTCTCGCTTTCAGAAAATACGTTTTCGGTTCCTTCAGGTAAACAAAATTAAATGCTTCTTGTTTTTCTCACTTCCACGTCTGTCCATAACTCTCATAAGATAAAGAAGTCCATATGTCATGAATTTGCCTAATTCTTAACAAATGAAACTCTTTATCATCTCTGTAAAGCTCTTAATTTCATTAGGACCCATCTAAGAGTGAATTTAATAGAGAAAGCTATAAATGTATATTCACCAAGCTTTATTTGTACATAGCTCAATACAGGATGAACTCCATTTATTTTTGCCTTAATGCCATGAATTAGAGAGTTGAAATAGTTCAAATTGTGTTTGCTTACCCTGCCAGTTTTCTTAGATGTGCATATTAAAACTTTGTCTTATCTTCCTTTAAAAAAAAATTTTTTTTTAAACTAAGGTAGGCTGAAAATAAGTGTGAAAAATCCCTCAGTTCTGTGACTTTCTTGTATCTTCGTTGTTTTATTTAATGTTTTTCCCTTCCCCTTTCTTTTTTTTAAGCCCCAAGTATTTGTTTGATTGAAATTGTGTTTAAAGTTAACAAATTTGAAGGAGAGATATTTGAGGTCTTGGAAGAAAACAATTTTTTTCTCTACTGATGCTTTTGAGCCATCTCAACCCCTTCTCCCATCTCTCAGATAGAATTGAGGGATTTTTTTGTTTTGGTGTGTGTGCGTGTGTGTGTGTGTTTTGTAATAAAAGGAAATGTTTTTAAGATATAAAAATGATTTAAATGGGAATGCCAGGGTGGTTCAGTAAGTGAAGTGCCTGCCTTCTGCTCAGGTCATGATCCTAGGGTCCTGGGATAGAGCCCTGCATCAGGCTCCCTGCTTGCCAGAGAGTCTGCTATCCCACTGCCTCTGCCACTCCCTGCTTGTGCTCAGTCTCTCTCTCTCTGTCAAATAAATAAATAAAATCTTTAAAATGATTTAGGCAGAAGTCAATGAGGTGTCCTAAAAAAAAAAAAAAAAAAAAGGCGTGGGGTTTTAGAGTCAGACAGCCAAGCCGAGTAACCTGGGGAAGAAGGACCTGGGTATTTCTGTACCTCATTCCTATTTTTTATAAAATGCGAATAGTCTTATTTCACATGCTTTCATGAGATTAACTAGAGAACATCCAGGGTGTGTATTATATATTGTAGGTCCTTATTTAAAAACAGGAATTTCATTTCATGTTTCCCATTCCAGTGAACAAGCTAAAATCATTTTTATCTAAGAGCTGGTTGATTTCTATACTTTTAAGTGACTTAGGTTATGTTAATGAATAATATAGGTTTAAGAAATATGATTTGACTATTTTGTGTCATCAGTCAATGACTGCTTCAATGGAATAGAGATATTCAGTGACCTGAAACTGTTAGTACGGACACAGAACCAAAAGAATCCCATACAAGCAAAATTTCGGATCAAGTGCTTAATTTCTTTTTTTCCTTATTTTATTTTATTTCTTTTTATGAACATATAATGTATTATTAGCCCCAGGGGTACAGGTCTGTGAATCGTCAGGCTTACACACTTCACCGCACTTACGATAGCATATACTCTCCCCAATGTCCATAACCCAACCACCCTCTCCATACCCCCTGCCCCCAGCAACCCTCAGTTTGTTTTGAGAGATTAAGAGTCTCTTATGGTTTGTCTCCCTCCCGATCCCATCTTGTTTCATTTTTCCCTTCCCTACCCTCCAAACACCCCACATTGCCTCTCCAATTCCTCATATCAGGAAGATCATATGATAATTATCTTTCTTTCATTGAATTATTTCACTCAGTATGATACCCTCTAGTTCCATACATCCACGTCGTTGCATATGGCAAGATTTCATTTCTTTTGATGGCTGTGTAGTATTCCATTGTATATATACCCCACTTCTTCTTTTCCATTCATCTGTTGATGGACATCTAGGTTCTTTCCATAGTTTGGCTATTGTAGACATTGCTGCTATAAACATTCAGGTGCACGTGCCCCTTCGGTTCACTACATTTGTATCTTTAGGGTAAATACTCAGTAGTGCGATTGCTGGGTCATAGCATATCTCTATTTTCAACCTTTTGAGGAACTTCCATTCTGTTTTCCAAAGTAACTATATCAGCTTGCATTCCCACCAATAGTGTAGGAGGGTCCCCTTTCTCTGTATCCTCCCCAGCATCTGTCGTTTCCTGACTTATTAATTTTAGCCATTCTGATTGGTGTGAGGTGGTATCTCATTGTGGTTTTGATTTGTATTTCCCTAATGCCAAGTTATGTGGAGCACTTTTTCATGTGTCTGTTGGCCATCTGCATGTCTTCTTTGCAGAAATGTCTATTCATTTCCTCTGCCCATTTCTTGATTGGATAATTTGTTCTTGGGTGTTGAGTTTGATAAGTTCTTTATAGATTTTGGATACTAGCCCTTTATCTGATAGTCGTTTTCAAATATCTTCTCCCATTCTGTCAGTTGTCCTTCGGTTTTGTTGACTGTTTCCTTTGCTGTGTAAAAGCTCATGATCTTAGTGAAGTCCCAATAGTTCAATTTTGCCCTTGCTTCTCTTGCTTTTGGTGATGTTTGTAGGAAGAAGTTGCTGTGGCTGAGGTTGAAGAGGTTGCTGCCTGTGTTCTCCTCAAGGATTTTGATGGATTCCTTTCTCACATTGAGGTCCTTCATCCATTTTGAGTCTATTTTTGTGCGTGGTGTAAGCAAATGGTCCAGTTTCATTCTTCTGTATGTGGATGTCCAATTTTCCCAACACCATTTGTTGAAGATACTGTCTTTTTTCCATTGGATATTCTTTCCTGCTTTGTTTAAGATTAGTTGGCCATAGAGTTGAGGGTCCATATTCTGTGCCAGTGATCTATATGTCTGTGTTTTATGCCAGTACCATACTGTCTTGATGATGACAGCTTTGTAATAGAGCTTGAAGCCCGGAATTGTGATGCCACCAACTTTGGCTTTCTTTTTCAACATTCCTCTGGCTATTGAGGTCTTTCTGGTTCCGTATAAGTTTTAGAATTATTTGTTCTATTTCCTTGAAAAAAAATTGATGGTATTTTGATATGGATTGCATTAAACTTGTAGATTGCTTTAAGTAGCATAGACATTTTCACAATATTTGTTCTTCCAATCCATGAGCATGGAACATTTTTCCATTTCTTATTGTCCTCCCCAGTTTTTTTCATGAGTACTTATAGTTTTCTGAGTACAGATTATTTGCCTCTTTGGTTAGGTTCACTCCTACGTATCTTATAGTTTTGGGTGCAATTGTAAATGGGACTGGCTCCTTAATTTCTCTTTCTTCTGTCTTGTGCTGTATAGAAATGCAATTGATCTCTGTGCAATCATTGTATATCCTGACACTTTACTGAATTCCTGTACAAGTTCTAGCAGTTTTGGAGTGGAGTCTTTCAGGTTTTCCACATATATTAGCATATCCTCTGCAAAGAGTGATATTTTGACTTCTTCTTTGCTGATTTGGATGCCTTTAATTCCTTTTTGTTGTCTGATTGCTGAGGCTAGGACTTCTAGTACTATGCTGAATAGCATTGGTGATTATGGACTTTCCTGCCATATTCCTGATTGTAGCAGAAAATCTCTGAGTTTCTCAGTTTGTTCCCATTGAGAATGATATTCACTGTGGGTTTTTCATAGATGGCTTTGATGATATTCAAGTATGTACCCTCTATCTCTACACTTTAAAGAGTTTTGATCAAGAAAGGATGCTATGTTTGTCAAATGCTTTTTCTGCATCTATTGAGAGGATCATATGGTTCTTGTTCTTTCTTTTATTAATATATTGTGTCACACTGATTGAGTTGCAGAGGTTGAACCAACCTTGCAGCCCTGGAATAAATCCCACTTGGTCGTAGGAATAATCCTTTTAATCACTGCTGGATCCTATTGGCTAGTATTTTGGTGACAATTTTCGCATCTGTGTTCATCAAGGATATTGGTCTGTAATGCTATTTTTTGATGGGGTCTTTCTCTGGTTTTGGGATCAAGATAATGCTGGCCTCATAAGATGAGTTTGGAAGTTTTCCTTCTATTTCTATTTTTTGGAACAGTTTCAGGAGAATGGGTATTAATTTTTTAAATATTTGGTAGAATTCCCCTGGGAAGCTGTCTGACCCTGGCTCTTGTTTTTTGGGAGATTTTTGATGAATGCTTCAATCTCCTTACTGGTCATGGGTCTGCTAAAGTTTTCTGTTTCTTCCTGGTTCAGTTTTGGTAGTTTATATGTCTCTAGGAATGCATCTATTTCTTCCAGATTGTCAAAATTTGCTGGTGTATAGTTGCTTATAATATGTTCTTATACTTGTTTTTTTTTTTTTTTTCCTTTGGTGTTAGTTGTGATCTCTCCTCTTTCATTCATGATTTTATTTATTTGGGTCCTTTCTCTTTTCTTTTGGTTAAGTCTGGCCAGGGGTTTATCAATCTTATTGATTCCTTCAAAGAACCAGCTCCTAGTTTCATTGATTTGTTCTATTGTTTTTTTGTTTCTATTTCATTGATTTCTCCTCTGATCTTTATTATTTTTCTTCTCCTGCTGAATTTAGGCTTTCTTTGCTGTTCTTTCTCCAGATCCTTTAGGTGTAGGTTTAGGTTGTGTATTTGAGACCTTTCTTGTTTCTGGAGAAAGGCTTGTATCACTACATATTTTCCTCTCAGGACTGCCTTTGCTGTGTTCCACAGATTTTGAACAGTTGTGTTTTCATTATCATTTGTTTCCATAAATTTTTTCAATTCTTTTTTAATTTCCTGGTTGACCTATTTATTCTTTAGTGGGATGCTCTTTAGTCTCCTTGTGTTTGGGTTCTTTCCAATTTCCTCTTGTGACTGAGTTCTAGCTTCAGATCATTGTGGTCTGAAAATATGCAGGGAGTGATCCCAATCTTTTGATACCAGTTGAGACCTGATTTGTGACCCAGGATGTGATTTATTCTGGAGAACGTTCCTTGTGCACTAGAGAAGAATGTGTATTCTGTTGCTTTGGGATGGAATGTTCTAAATATATCTGTGATCTCCATCTGGTCCAGTGTGTCATTTAAGACCTTTATTTCCTTGTTGATCTTTTGCTTGGATAATCTGTCCATTTCCTTGTTGATCTTTTGCTTGGATAATCTGTCCATACAATCTGTATATTGTAGGGGTGTTAAAGACCCCTACTCTTATTATATTATTGTCAATGTGTTTCTTTGATTTTGTTATTAATTGGTTTATATAATTGGCTGCTCCCATATTAGGGGCATAGATATTTAAAGTTGTTATATCTTCTTGTTGGACAGACCCTTTGAGTATGATGAAGTGTCCTTCCTCATATCTTATTATAGTCTTTGGCTTGAAATCTAACTTATCTGATATAAGAATTGCTACCCCAACTTTCTTTTGATGTCCATTAGCATGGTAAATTGCTTTCCACTCCATCACTTTAAATCTGGAGGTGTCTTTGGGTCTAAAATTAGTTTCTTGTAGACGGCATATTGATGGGTTTTGTTTTTTTATCCATTCTGATACCTTGTATCTTTTGATTGGGCCATTTAGCCCATTTACATTCAAGGTAACTATTGAGAGACATGAATTTAGTGCCATTATATTGCCTGTAAGGTGGTTGTTACTGTATATTGTTTCTGTTCCTTTCTGGTCTACTAGTTTTAGGCTTTCTCTTTGCTTAGAGGACCCCTTTCAATATTTCCTGTAGGGCTGGTTTGGTGTTTACAAATTCTTTTAGTTTTTGCTTGTCCTGGAAGCTTTTTATCTCTCCTTCCATTTTCAATGATAGCCTAGTTGGATATAGTATTCTAGGCTACATGTTTTTCTTATTTAGCACTCTGAATATATCATGCCAGTTTTTCTGTGGATAAGTTTGCTGCCAATCTAATATTTTTACCATTGTATGTTACAGACTTCTTTTCCCGGGCTGCTTTCAGGATTTTCTCTTTGTCACTAAGACTTGTAAATTTTACTTAGATGACAGGATGTGGACCTATTCCTATTGATTTTGGAGGGGGGTTCTCTGTGCATCCTGAATTTTGATGCTTGTTCCCTTTGCCATATTAAGGAAATTCTCTACAATAATTTGCTCCAATATGCCTTCTGTCACCCTCTCTCTTTCTTCTTTTTCTGGAATCCCAGTTATTCTAATATTGTTTTGTCTTATGGTATCACTTATCTCTTGAATTCTCCCCAAGTGGTAGCGTAGTTGTCTTTTTTTTTTTTTTTAAGATTTTATTTATTTGACAGAGAGAGATCACAAGTAGGCAGAGAGGCAGGCAGAGAGAGAAAGAGAGGGAAGCAGGCTCCCCGCTGAGCAGAGAGCCTGATGCGGGACTCGATCCCAGGACCCTGAGATCATGACCTGAGCCGAAGGCAGCAGCTTAACCCACTGAGCCACCCAGGCACCCTTGTTTGTCTTTTTTGCTCAGCTTCTTTATTCTCCATCATTTGGTCTTCTATATCACTAATTCCTTCTGTCTCATTTATCCTAGCAGTAAGAGCCTCTATTTTTAATTGCATCTCATTAATATCTTGTTTTGGCTTCAGCTTGGTTAGATTTTAGTTCTTTTATTTCTTCAGAAAGGGCTTTTATTTCTTCAGACAGAGTTTCTCTAATATCTTCCATGCCTTTTTTGAGCCTAGCTAGCGCCTTGAGAATCATCATTCTGAACTCTAAATCTGATGTATTACCAATGTCTGTATTGATTAGGTCCCTAGTCTTTGGTACTGCCTTTTGTTCTTTTTTTTTGTGTGTGTGGTGAGTTTTTATGTCTTGTCGTTTTATCCAGATAAGAATATATGAATGAGAGGATAAAGTACTAAAAGTGTGGCAAAGACCCCATAAAAATATATACTAACCAAATCAGAATAGACCCCAAATTGGGGGGAGAAGAAAGGGGGTAAAAAGAAGTTAAATTTAAAAAATATATATTATATTTTATATATATATATATAATTTTTTATTCGCCACTCTAATATATATATATTTATATACCTATATAAATATATATATGTGTCTGTGTATATATATATATATATATATATATATATATATATATAGTGAATAGAACAGAGCCACCCACTTGATTTTGGGTGTATTTTGGTCTCTTAGAAGAAACTACCTCTCAAAATTTTAAAGAAAGAAAAACATATATATACAAAATAAGCATAAACACGATGAAGGGATGGAATATGACTGTAAAGGTGAAAATTTTTTTTAAAATTCTAGGAAAGGAAATGATAAATTGGTTGGGAATGAAAGAAAAAGAAAGTGGAGAGAATTTGTTCAGGCTGGAGACTAGAACAAAGCCCTGTGCTAGATTTAGGGTATATTTTGATCTAATAGAAGAAATTGTATCCCAAAATTTTTTAGAAGAAAAAGCCCTATATGTATGCAAGAAATAAAGTTAGATACAGTGAAAGATAAAATATGACTATAATAATGAAGGTTTAAAAAGATTTTTTTTTTAGAAAGATTGTTAAGGTAAACTAGTTTAAAAAAAAAACATTAAAAGAAGAAAGAGGAAAAGTTAAAAAAATTAGAATAAGAAAATTGTTTAAATTTAATTAATTTTGCAAGATTAAAGAATCATGGGGCGAAAGCCATGAATTCTGTGCTTTGCTTTCCCCTCCTCTGTAGTTCCACTGTTCTTGATCAGTGAGCTTGGTCTTGGCTGGAGGTTCTTGCTGATCTTCTAGGGGAGGGGCCTGTTGTAGTGATTCTCAAATGTCTTTGCCAGAGGCGAAATTGCCCCGTCCTTGCCAGTGGCTGAGCTAATCTCCTCAAGTTCGCTCTCAGGAACTTTTGTTCCCTGAATGCTTTCTGTAGAGCTCTGGAGGACGGAAATGGTGGCCTCCCAAGCTCTGGCCCAGAGGAGCTGAGAACTTTGGAGTCCCACTCCTCAGTGCACCCTCAGAGAAAAGCGCTCAATCACTCCCATCTCCCTGGTCTCTAGCCGCAATCCCAGCTCACCTGGTCTGTGACTGAGTATTTCTGTCTCTGGCATACAGCCCCATTTGGCATCTCCAAACCCAGCAGATTCCTGCCTCTCTGCTCTTCCAGTGGCTCTCCCTGGCTCTGCCACTTGTGTGGTCCCTGCTCAAAGAGCAGTGGACTGATCATGCCACGAATCACAGTTCAAGGTAATCCTGAGCTGAGAGCTCACTCCTTGGCTCTCTCTCTGTAGCCAGGTTCCCTGCTCTAATTCCTGCAAGCTCTGCTACAGGCACCCCAAATCCTTCTGTGACCCTGCAGGACCTGAGACTACACAGTCCCTGTGATGGCTCCACCCCCACTTAGCCTCTGGAGTGATGACCTCAGTGGAGCAGACTTTTAAAAGTTCAAATTTTGTGTTCTGTTGCTCCACCACTTGCCAGGAGCTGGCCCTTCCCCACACAGTCTATCTTCCCATGGCTTCAGATTCACTTCTCCGCACTCCCACCTTTCAGAAAGTGTTCTATTTTTTGTTTCTAGAACTGCTGCTCTTCTTCTCTTCAATGTCCTGTAGGGTTTGTAGGTGTTCAGAATGGTTTGATAACTATCTAACTGAACTCCTGAGACCTGATGTCATCTCAGTCTGCTACTCCTTTGCCATCGTGACTCCTCCCCAGGGTCCATATTTTATTTTTTTTTAATATTTTATTTATTTGACAGAGAGAAATCAAAACCAGGCAGAGAGGCAGGCAGAGAGAGAGGAGGAAGCAGGCTCCCTGCGGAGCAGAGAGCCCAATGTGGGGCTCGATCCCAGGACCCTGGGATCATGACCCAAGCCAAAGGCAGAGGCTTTAACCCACTGAGCCACCCAGGTGCCCCCAACATGGTATTTTTTTTAAATAAATTTTAAATGTGGTAAGAACACATTACATAAGTCTTCCATTAGATGACATAATCTTGTTTATGTTTCAAAAGGATCTGTCTGGTGACTTTGGAGAACACAGTAGGTTGGTACAGGCTTTCTTACTAGCTAATTGACTTCTCCTAAGATGCCTTTCAACCCTTGAAATTTGTGCTTCAGCCAAACTCCTGATGACTGCAGAGTCACTCACAAATGAGACAGATGTCCAAGACTCATTCTGTGAAAGGCAAAGATCTACTCCACATTGAAACAACTAAATTATTGCCACACATGGCTTAATTTTTTATCAGACCAAAACCCATGGATTCTTGACCCTAGGAAAGAATGTCTTCAGAACAAACTGCTCTATATTAAGTTAAATTGCCAATAATAGTTCTTTTGAATTGGCTTATGGGACAACTGAAGACATACCATTGTCATCAGTGGGGATAGGTGATTCTGAAAACAAAGAAAGACCCCAAAAAGGAAACCTGTATTAGTTTTAGTGTCTGGATGAAGTAGTCAGGGTGTCTCCTGGACCTATTTTGAGGGGAACAAATCCAGATATATTATCTGTTTAAAAACAGTGTCTCACCACTGTCAGTGTCCGGAGCTGCTCTAAAAACATAGAAGATTTGTCATAAAATCTGAAATAGAAGGTGTAGTCTCTGGCTTCAGAATGTACCCTGGCATGAGATGGCCATCTCAGCATCTGGTTAGTAAATTACCTCAGCAGAAAACACTCTCCTTTGTTGACAAATGGTCTAGCTGCTTTTTCAGTGAGACTGGAGGATAAGAAACTTCTGGAAACATAGTTTTTATTCAGTACCTAAATATGGAAATATGTTGAAAACTCCTCCAATCCAGGTGGAATCATGCACCAAATATTATTATAACAAAGTTAATGCTCCTCTTCATTCTTTTCTTTAAAAGCATAGCTAAGCTTGAGAATATAAATTCTAAAAATGCTTTTGCTTTGGTTTATAAATAATAAAACCAATAAGAAACAAATTTCACATACCATTCTTATTAAAATAAATTTAAACAATGAGTTGAATGATTATTTCAAGATATATTTGTCAAATAATATTATCTAAAGCTGAGACAATTCTTTCCCAAGGTAACACTAAGAGAGAACTAACAATGCCCATTCTTTTTCTTTTTTTTTTAAGGGTTTATATATGTATGTATGTATTTGATAAAATGAGTGAACATGTACAAGGAGAGGGAGGAACAGAGGGAGAGGGAAAATTGACTCCCTGCTGAGCATGGAGGCTGACACAGGGCTGATCTCATGAACCTAAAATCATGACTTGAGCCAGAATCAAGAGTTGAATGCCCAACTGACTGAACCACCAGGTACACCAGTAACCTTTCCTTTTATTTGGACTATGTAAATACCAAAAACAAATAAACTAAGAGTTGGAACAGAAAAAAAAATCATTTAACTAAACAGTGTTAGAATATGAAGAGAATTGGGATACCTGTGGGGTTCAGTGAGTTAAGCCTCTGCCTTTGGCTCAGGTCATGATCTCAGGGTCCTGGGATCAGCCTCGCATCAGGATCTCTTCTCAGTGGGGAGCTTGCTTCCCCTCTCTCTCTGCCTGCCTCTCTGCCTACTTGTGATCTCTCTATATGTCAAAAAAATAAATAAAATCTTTAAAAAAAGGGAATTTGGAGAGAACTTTGTTGGTCTTTATTGTAACCTATTCATAATACAGACAAGGGTATAACTGATGAGATCTAAGCAGATTTAGAAACTATTAACTCAACTCCTTGTTTTCCTACTTTTAAGTCTAGTGTTTCTTCTATCACATCCAAAACTCATCTCCATGTTTAATGAGCAGTGGATGGATTTATTTGACCAAAATACAAGGGACATGGAGGAGATGATAAGGTTAGAAAGGCAGGCAGTATAAAATTGTGGAGATCCTTCAATGAGAGGCTGAATAGTTGGAGATTTATTCATTATGTAACAGGGATCGACTGGAAATAGTGTGGAATCTATAGGAGCCAGATATCAAGAAGCCCATAGGACAACCTTAGATCTGCAAGTTTATGCTCTGCCCATTGAACTCAGAAAACAATCCACCAACCATTTCACTCATTACACTTGAGTGAATTCCTCTTCTTCATAGTACCTGGGTACCATGAAAATAAGAAGACTGCAAGAGGTATATAAGGAGATTACACTCTCTGGAAATAGTATGATGTATGTATATTTGGAGAAGAAAAGGAAAAGAAAAGACATTTTGGAAGCCTGTTTCTTTCTCCATTTCATTCTCCTTATTAAGACTGAATTTCCCCCTTCTAAAAACCAGTATACCTTGAAAAATGTGGTCAAATACCCACAGTTTCTGAAATGATGCAATGAGAGAGGCAGTAGAATAAATATGGGCTTGAAACTAGCATCCCTGCAACAATTTATAACTTCTGGCAAGTCTTGGAGCCTTAGTTTTTTGTCTATAGAAAGAGAATAATATTATTTGCCTATATTAATATTGTGTACCTCAGAGGGTGGCTGTCAAGCGCCAATGGGATAAAGTATATGGAAGCACCTAGCTAATTAGATTCACAACTTTCTTTAAAAAAAAAAATCTTAAATTGGACACATCATCTTACATTCTGAGAAATTAAGATGATGTGGATATCTGTTTAAGGGCCAGATATGGGTCACATAAATAGAAAATTTAGAAATTCACTTCACCTAATCATACTCTATCATCAATAATCTTTTAAACAACAACAACAAGATCAACTTGCTATCTAAGAAGTTGATCGTACAAGAAAGCATTTAATATGGAAGAGAACTCTTTGTTATGTGGCAATTATTTTGCATCACAGAATTTTAAATATATTAGTAAGGAATTATAAAAAGATTATATGGGACTTCTACTTCTGGTTATGATATAGAAAGTCACAGGAAATGATTGCTTTCATCCTAACAACCAAAAGAAGCTGGATAACCTTCAAAACCACAGAGTTCTTTTCTTCTAATCCTTCAGAGAGCTGAGGATACTATGAAACCTAAATAAACTAATTTCCAGAAAAATGACAAGTCCTTCATGAGAGAGAAGAGTTCCACAGCTGTTTGCATTTCAGGCAAAGTAGCAGAGGAGGAGGTACCTGCCACAGAAGTGGGGAAGGGGAAACCAGCTAAACTTTTAATGAACTTTTAATGGCTGTGCGTAGGCTGGCATGAGAGATTAGATTTCCAAGGAGCCTAAACCACAGAGCAAATCTGCAACCACCCACCAAATATTTCCCACAAGTCTTCACCTTGTGCTTGAGTACTATGCCAGAAAATTCTGGGACAAGCCAGGAAAGCTGAGAGAGAGAGATTCTGTGAAACACAGAGCTTCCCCTAAGTATAACATAGCACCCACTGGAGGGGAGGGGGACAGTGGCTAAGAGAGCTGGGACATGCCAGTCTCTCAGAAAACAGGCTGAGGCAGGGGAGCAGGAAAATCTTTGTGACATTCTATTTTTTCAGAGCATGTAGGTAGCTAGCTGCCCTTGTAAGGCTGGTAAATGGGAAGCAGGGTTGAAAGAGGTCTCCAGAGTTGAAACCAGTGATGGCCCTGAATGTCAGTGTTCTGCCCAGTTAATCAAAAAGTTGGCAGCTAAGCTACAAAGCAGAGGTATACTGTTCATGGGACAGAGAGACAGTGGCTTAGTTCCAAATGGCAAAGAAAACTGAATTTAACAAGTGCTCAAATCTGAAGATATGCTCAAAGCAAGTCTAAATCCTTCCTTAAAACCACATGAAGCCAGTGATGAAAGTTAACCCAGTCCAACTCCTTATCCTTATCCTTTATATCCTTAATATTACTTCAGGCTCTTCTATTCTTTTACACAAAAGATCTTGCATACAATAAAAAATGGTGAGATATTAAAAAGCAAGATAAGGGACCTATGATCAATAAAGGAAAAAGTCAGTAGAAATAGACACAGAAATGGCCCAGATCAGACAGGGACTCTAAAATAGCTAGGACAAATTTGCTACAAGATATTTTGATAAAGATATCATAAAAGTCAACCTATTATACTTGAAGATGGTAAGTATTATAATAGACATAAGTGATATCACAACACATATGAATAATTGAACTGGTAGCAAAACAAAGGCAAGATTTGATTTAAGAAGTATCATTGCAATTATATACTGTATTGAGAAACAGAAGAAATGGAGAAAATCACTTCAAGAAGATGGAATAGAGAGTATGGAGACAAGTGGTAATGAGATGGTATTGTGTAGCTGTAAAGCAGTGAGGATTTCCAACTCATAGAAACAGCCAAATTCTAGGGGTGGGGCAGGGCAAAATCAAGAGTGTGTAACCTGTACATTCACACAAAGCCCTATGTCCCAAAGAACCTTTGCTTAGTTTAATACTTTGTGGTGGACAAGCTGAAATTCTTAATCTTAATGACATTTTTATTATGCATTGAGACCTGCAAATTATGTAGCCAGTCCTGAGTGCAGGTGGCCATCATGAAGAGATTGCAAAAGACTATGAATATACCATTAGACAATTAAGGTGATCACACATCACAGGTTCCCCAGAACAAGCCCAGTTTATATGTGTCTCATCCTAGTTTTTCCTGTCACTTTCTAGTGTCCTGATTTGAGCATACAGTGTATGGCCACACTATGCTGCAGGAAGGAACCTGGGGATATTTTTAAATGGTGATGTGTTAACACCCTTTATAGATTTCAGTGTGAAGAGTAAACTGAAGTATGGGGGAAAAGCCTCATTAGAGCAGTTAGGGGGCTTTTGTAAGCCACAAATAATGGTGACCTAAACCAAAGAAGGGGCTGAGGGGAGAGAAAGAAGTAGAATTTGTCAGATCTGGTAAGTTTTTTGAAAGTGAGGATTAATGGAAAGAGAAGGACCAGGGATGGCATCCCCTCTTTCAATTTAAAAGATTGATAGAAAAGGATGCTCACATGCCAGGTTTGAAAGCTCTGGAAGAGATAGGTTGTTGGTGGACATGTCAGATTTTAGAATGGTTGCAGGATAAATGTACGAGTGTTGATTAGGAAAATGAGTGTACTGGTCTGGAATTCAGGCTAGAGATGAAGAGTGGAGGTATGGATGTAGGAAACATGAGGCCTGTCTATTTTCCCCTGGGTTTACGTATGACAAGAGGTCCTAATCTTGTTAAACAGGATCTTGTTTATGACAGGAATTACTCCCAAAATAATGTGAAAAAGGTTAGGGGAAGTCTTAAAATTTGTTTCAAACTCTCTCCAGTGTTGGTACATTTTCAAATGTAATATCACTCAGTATCTCTATTATCTTGCCTTCCCTCCTGCTTCTATCTTCCTCTTTATTTTGTTACAGAGGCTTCTTATACTATCAATAAATACCTTGGCATGTTTGGGGTTGTTTTTTTGTCTTGTTTTGTTTTGTTTTTCGGTTTTTGGTTTTTTGGGGTTTTTTTGGCCTTTTGCTCTGAGGTATGCTCCTTGCTGTTATTTTCTCATTTCTACTTTGACTTATAACCCACTCCTTTAACCTTAGGACAGTTGCTTCTTTGTCTTTAATTATTTTTAATAATATTTTCATATTTTCTTCTTTCAATTTAATCATAAAATGTTCCTTTTACTCTTTTAAAGATATAAATGCTCCTTTAAATTTAAACGTCCAAAACTAGTACAGAGATTTCTCCCAACTCAGTTTTGTTGGAGAATTTTACCAAACATTTAAAGAAAAATTAATAGAGGAGGATTGTGTCAACATGATTAAAAAGATCTACAAAACACTGCAGCTAATAATGATATTTAAATCATTAATGGTAAAAGTATGAAAGCTTTCCTCCAAAGGTCAAGAACAAAGCGAGGTTATCTGTTTTCATTTCTATTCAACATTGCACTGGAAATTCTAGCCACTGTTATATGGCAAGTAAAAGAAATAAAATCCATACAGATTGTCTATGTGGAAAACCCCAAAGAATTTACAAAACAAACCAAATCTCCTGGAACTAATATGTGCAAATCAACAAGGTCAAATATTCATTCTAGGAGGTTTTTTTCCTTTTAAGATTTAAAATTACAAATCCAATTTCTTTATTGATTTAGTCCTATTTAGATCACCTAATTCATCTTAGTTGAGATTTGGTAGTTTGTGATCTTCAAAGAATTGGTCAATTTCTTCTACGTTGTTCAATATTTGAGTGTAAAATTGTTCAGAATATTTCCTTATGATCTTTTTAATGGCTGCTGAATCTATAATGGTATTCTATATTTAATTTCTTATGTTAATGATTTATGTCTTCTCTCTTTACTTTTGCCAGTCTTGCTAGTTTATCAATCTTGATTTTTCTCGAAACAGCTTTTTTTTTAAATTGAACTTCTCTATAACTCCCTATTTCAATTTCACTGATATATTTTCTTATCTTTATTATTTCCTTCCTCTGATTCCTTTGGGTTTATTTTGCTCTTCTTTTTCTACTTTCTTGAGATAGCAATTTAGATTATTTATTTGAAATCTCTCCTCATTTTCTAATGTAAGCACTTACTGCTATAAATTTCCCTCAGCCCAGCTTTAGTGGTGGACAACATATGCTGATGTGCCATGTCTTCATTTTCATTCTGCATATTCTTAAGCTTCTTCTGACTGATGGATTGGTAGGGGTGTTTCATATGTTTAGAGATTTTTCTGTTATTGATTTCTAATTTGATTCTATTATGGCCAGAGAACATACTCTGTATTATTTCAATTATTTAAAATGTCTTGAGCCTTGTTTTGTGGCTTAAGATATGGTCTGTCTTAAAGAATGACCCATGGGCACTGAGTATTTTCTGCTATTATTAAGTATCCTATTAGATATGTATTTTGTACAGAACTTTTACATCCTTGTTTTCTATTAGTTCTATCAGTTGCTGAGAGGGGACATTGAAGTCCCCAACTATAATTGTGGGTTCCTCTATTTCCCCTTTCAGGTCTATCAGTTTTCCCTCATGTATTTTTGAGAGGCCATTGTTTTGTGCATATACACATTTAGCATCACTGTATCTTTCTAGTGGGTTAATCCTTTTATTGTTATGCAATGTCCCTCATTGCCTTTAGTAATTTTCTTTGTTCTGAAATCTACTTTGTTAGATATTAATATAGCCATGCATGCTTTTATTTAATCAATATTTCCCTCAATGTTTTTCATCCTTTTAATTTCAACATAGTTATATCATGGAATTTGTACAGCCTATATATAGATGGCTCATATCATGTACCATTCCACTGATCTCAGTCCTTTGATTGGTATATTTGAAATATGTACAGTTAATGTAATCATTCTTATGTTAGGGCTTAAGTCTTCTATCATTTGTTTTGCATTTTCTTTAGGTTTTCATTTTTCCATTTCTCTTTTCTTGTGTTCTCATATATTACTTCAACCCAAAGAAGCCATCTTGATTTACATACAATTTGTTTGTTTGTTTTTTAAAGATTTTTATTTTTTGACAGAGAGAGAGAGAAATCACAAGTAGATGGAGAGACAGGCAGAGAGAGAGGGAGAAGGAGGCTCCCTGCTGAGCAGAGAGCCAGATGTGGGACTCAATCCCAGGACCCTGAGATCATGACCTGAGCCAAAGGCAGAGGCTTAACCCACTGAGCCACCCAGGCTCATACATGTTTTTGAGTGTATCTCTTTGTACAGTTTTTGCAATAATTGTTCTGGGTATGACAAAAGATGCATGTGACTTAGAACATTTACGGTATCAACATATTTTTAAAGATTTTATTTATTTATTTGAGAGGGAGCCATGAAGAGAGAGATAGAGGATGCATGCATGAGCAGGAAGAGGGGCAGAAGCAGAATCAGGTTCCCCGCTGAGCAGAGTGCCTGATGCAGATGTAGGGCTCCATCCCAGGACCCTGGGATCATGACCTGAGCTGAAGGCAGATGCTTAAACTAACTGAGCCACCCAGGCACCCCTGGTATCAACATTTTACCACTTCAAATAAATTGTGGGCACTTTAACAATTTTGCTTCCTCAGCTCACAATATTTCTTGACAGAATGGGAAGTTTCAGGAATGCCAAGGAAGACAAATGCTGCTACTGTCTGCTTAATACTGACAGGGCTTCAATCCGTCCCCTTTTGCTGGGCATGTCAAACTCACCCAGTGTTGTCAGACAGTTGTGCTTGACCTGGCAGAAAAAAGGCTGTCTACTTTTGACAGGTTAAGTGTTTGGAAATACAGGGTCTAGGCCGCCGTCTTCTGTAGGGCAGATTGTCACCATGTTGTTCTCCTAGTCCTAGGATCTCAGACCAGCTTTCCTTCTGTAGGGGATTCAAGGGATCCAAAGGATCAAGGGAAAAGGTATGAGAAGAGAGTCAGTAACACACAACAAGCATTATTGGGTGGTGCTTGGGTAGTGTTGCAAGAGAGAGGAAGTCCCTATCAGACTATGGTGAGCAAGTCACCATTTAGTAGGGGAGAAGGGCAAGGGAAGGAACTTCCAGGATAGTAGGACCATTGAAGACGGAGCTATATATCTGGGTGATGTCACTCAACAGTACAATGGGGGTCTTGAAAGAGCAGCAGTGACTTGGAGCCTTACAACTGTAAGGTAAGTAGGTAACTGCTTGCCAGTAGGTAACTGCTATTGGATTAAGATTTGTGGACATGCAAAGTAAGCAGGGACTAAATGACTAAAAATTGTTCACTTGACCTACTTTTAAAATAATTGCATGTGTAAAAACTTGAGTTTGGCACTAGTCAACTTTTGAGCTATAGGTCTTACCCTACAGTGAAGAAACAGACAACGTAGGCACCATTTTCAGCTCATTTATAGAAAATCTCCTTACCACCTTACAGAGTTCTCTTTTTTTTTTCCCATTTTATTTATTTTTTCAGCGTAACAGTATTCATTCTTTTTGCACAACACCCAGTGCTCCATGCAAAACGTGCCCTCCCCATTACCCACCACCTGTTCCCCCAACCTCCCACCCCTGACCCTTCAAAACCCTCAGGTTGTTTTTCAGAGTCCATAGTCTCTTATGGTTCGCCTCCCCTTCCAAATTTTTTTTTTTTTAATAAACATATAATGTATTTTTATCCCCAGGGGTACAGGTCTGTGAATCGCCAGGTTTACACACTTCACAGCACTCACGATAGCACTTACCCTCCCCAATCCTTTGGTTGCCTCTATTTCACTCAGCTTTATTTGGATCTAATTCATGATTCATACAATCAGTCTACTTAAAATGTATAATTCAATATCTTTTAGTGTATTTACAGAGTTGTTGCATTTATCACAACAATTAATTTTAGAACATTTCCATTATTCCAAATAGGAACTTTAAATCTCTTGGCCTTACCCCACTAATCCCTTCCAATGACTCACCAGCCCAAGCCAACTACTAGTCTATTTCTGTGCTTTCTGTGCTTATGCTGGAAATTTCATATAAACAGAATCATACAATATGTGGTCCTTGGTGACTGACTTCTTTCACTTAGCATGTCTTCAAGGTTCATCCATATTTTTAGCAGTACTTATTTTTATTGCCAAACAATATTCCATTGTATTGATATGTCATATTTTATTTATCCATTTATCATTTGATGGACATTGAGGTTTCTAATTTTGGTTATTATGAATAATATTGCTATGACTATTTGTGTACAAGTTTTGTGTGAACATACATTTTTCATTTCTTTGGATATGTGCCTGGAAGCAGACTGTTGGATTAATGGTTACTCTGTGTTCAGTCATTTGTGGAAATGCCATATTGTTTTTCCAAAGGGGTGCACCAATTTATATTCTCGCTATTACTGTAGTAAGAGTTACAATTTCTCCACAACCTTTCTTTATCTGATTTTTTTTCTTTTTGATTATAGCCATCCTGCTGCATGTGAAGTGGTTTTGAATTGCATTTCCCTTAATGATTAATGATGTTGGGCATCTATTCATGTGCTTATTGACCATTTGTATATATTTCTTGGAAAAATGTCTATTTAGATCCTTTTCCTATTTTTTAAACAGTTTTTTAAAAGTTTTTATTTATTTATTTGACAGACAAAGATCACAAGTAGGCAGAGAAGCAAGCAGGGAGAGAGGAGGAAGCAGGCTCCCTGCTGAGCAGAGAGCCAGATGCTATGCGGGGCTCAATCCCAGGACCCTGGGACCATGACCTGAGCAGAAAGCAGAGGCTTTAACCCACTAAGCCACCCAGGCACCCCTCATTTTCCTATTTTTTAATTGTATTTTAATCAATACAGTCCTTTATATATTCTAGATACAAGTTCCTTATCAAGATTTTCTATATATAAAACCATGTCATCTGCAAATAGAGATAGCTTATTTCTTTCTTTCCCACCTAGATGGCTTTTACTTCTTTTTCTGGAATACTGGTTAGAATCTCCAATACAATGCTAACTGCTTTACCTAAGTCCACTTAACATCAGAAACCCATCTCATGGTGTTTCACTATATGTCTTATTTCCTGTGCATCTTGGTTAAGCACTTAGTTAATTTTATACCTTGGGATGAGCTTATTTGCTTGGATAATAGAAAATACAATTTACTACATGAAAGTTATATAATATGAAGAAGAAGGTTATCACTATGTCAGTTCTGAATAATGTTCCACAAACATTCTTATATCATTCGGTTTGTGTATTTTCTATTAAATTTCCCTCAGGTTAAAGTCTCTATGTGCATGAATATTGATTTCTAGCCCATTGAGGAAGTTAGAACAGGCTAATAACATCATCTTTTAAAATCATTTGAGTTTCCATAAGGAAGTTCTCTGTAGAATGAGAATGCAATGCACTTGAATTACCATATTTCGAAAAATATTTTGAAAAAGTCATGTAAGACTATTGGTTTTAAAATTGGTGAAACCATTGAATTCTTTATTTTACTGCAAAGAAAGCAAATAATTTTGGCACACCCCATATATGTCTCTATGCCTCATAGCTGCATACACAAACACATATATTTAATGTTTATTGTATCCCTGCTATAACACTGTATACAGTGAAGTGAAATATTGGAAGAATTATAATAACCTGATTCTAAAGAATGAAGAATCCTTCCATGTTAAAGGAGATCAGAAAATGGAAACTAAACATGATCCTGGAATGGATCTAGAATCAGAAAAAATGATTGCTATAAGAATCATTACTGGGACAACCAGTGAAATTTGAATGATAATTAGTATGTAAATAGTGTATCAGTGTTTAATTTCCTGATTTTGGAACTGTACTATGGTTACTAACGTGAATACAGTTGGGGAAAAGGGGCAGGAAATTTTCAACCTTTTCTTTAATGGCTCAAATAACAATAATGATGAGGATGATTATTCTATCTCTCTGTATATGATTATCTCTGTCTATATATAAAAATGACCTTTGTCTGTATATGTGTATTTAGACACACAGATATATATAGATATGAAAGATGGAAACAAAAAGAATGATGTAGCAAATGTGACAAAATGCTAGCAATCCATGAGGGTAAAGGGTACTGGAGTTCCTTGTCCTAGTTGAATGTCTATAAATTTGAAATTATTTCAAAATCAAAGTTAATAGATAAACCATTTTTTGCTGTCTTCAAGGTGTGCATAGTCAGGTTGGGATTACAAGACCCCCTATCAATATGAAGAATCTGTACATTGAACTGGTAACAAGACAATGTAAGATCATTTCACCAAATCAGTGACTGAGTGACATTCAGTCTCCATTATGTGCCAGTCACTGTGCATGGCCTTAAGCTATGATAATGAAAACACGTATACCTTCTCCTCAAGTATCTCACAGCCTGATGGGAAAAAAAGAAACTCTTAAAAAAATATTTCTACCTGGGAGAAGAAATGTACTACCAGAAATATCTGTATGCTTCAAAGAAGAATTGGCTCTGTCTATCAGTGCTATGGAAGCTTAAGGAAGATGGTAATTGTGTGTTGGCTTGGAAAGGGTAGTAGCATGAGTATGGGCCTGCCTCCCTTCCAGCACAAGGAGGCAACTGACCTGTGCCCCAGCTGTTGAGTTTTGAAATTCATCACTCACCCCATTTTCAGAGGCCAGGCTCCTGTGTTGCAAATGACCTGACTGGGTGCAACAGGGAACAGAAGGCCAACTTTGCCTCAATGACCCCCAGAAGACTTTACTGAGCCTTTCTTAGACTGCTAGGCAACCAGGGTGATTCCACCCAAATTACTTCTTTCCTTTCCTCAGACTCACACTGGAGTGTCAGCTTTAGCAGATCCCCTCCTCCTTATTTCCTTTCCTCTCTGACATTTTCTTTAATGCAAATTTAATAGCATCCCAGTTTCTGATTCTGGGAAAATTAAATTGGGTGAATAGGAGTCTTACAAAGTTAGCAATTAGGATAAAAGATGTTTCACCAGGTGGCAGAACATCATACAAATATTCTTCTGGCTGCTCTATGCACACCAGGAAAAAAAAAAAAATCTTCCTACTCCTAGGAGGTGATATGAACAGGACACATTTCTCACTTTTTGTGAAGCACAAACGATCCCCCTTTTGCTCTCATGTAGGAGCCCTCACCTCTTGGAAAGCCTTCTCTCTCACCACTCTAACCCTAGGCTTTTGAACAAAATAGGAAGGCAGATTCCTAGAACATAAAGTTTGCTTTTCCAGGAGGATGTGGAAAGATGATATTATGCTTTCATTCCCTGGAGTCTCTTATAGTATCAAGTACATGGCAAAATATATCAATAAATTGCTCCGCCATAGATGTTTAGGGGAAATTTGTATACTCTGAAACTCCAGACCTTCACTCACCATTGACAAAGGCATATAATCAGCCTTCTCTATGAATTCCTTTGGCCAAGTAGGCAGGATTTTTTTATGTCTACTTCTTCGACGGGATACGAACCTTTATAGCTGGTCTGTGATATGCCTTAGACAAAGCTAAGGTAACTTAAAATCAATTTCTCAAGCTATCTATTCCCCATCCTGATCTGAACTTATATTTATATATTTCCTATTGGTTAAGTTTTTGTTATGTTTATTGGAAATTTTTCTGAAATTTTTTTCTTTTATTTTTATTTAATCATGTTTCTTGGTATCCAGAAGGTTTTTGGTAAATTGCTCATTTCATTTATTTTGTTTAAAAAATGTTAGTCTAAACCATAGTCTGATGATTTTAATAGCTTTGTATTATACATCTCAGTCCATACAAATTTTAAAATATAAATAATATAGTAAGGATCTGTTTTCCTTCCATATAAGAATCACTTTCCTAGCACCACTTCATAAATAATTCTTTTTTTCCCCCACCAATTTCACCTTTATTATATATTAAAGTAATCTCTATGATAGGTGATTTCCTATTGTAATTACTCTGTTCATTTTATCTGGCCATTTGTTCTTCTGCCAAAAATGTATGGTTTTGATTTTCATGGGTTGTATGATACTTTGATATCTGGTAAGAACAGGGCACAGTAATTACTTTTGTTTTCAAAAAATTCTTAGTTGTTCCATATCTTTCCTCCCCTTCCTGAATTTAAATTGAAATTTCATGAAAACAATAAATTACCTTGCAAAGAATTGACATGTTTATATTGACTAGTCTTCCTGTCAATAAATAATACCTTTACAAGCTTATCAGCAAAAGGTGATACTTTTCTTTATGTATTTTATTTTATTTTTAAAGATTTTATTTATTTGATATATATAGAGAGATCACAAGTAGATAGAGAGGCAAGTAGAGAGAGAGGGGGAAGCAGGCTCCCCGCTGAGCCGAGAGACCAATGTGGGGCTCAATCCCAGGACCCTGAGATCATGACCTGAGCTGAAGGCAGAGGCTTTAACCCACTGAGCCACCCGGGCGCCCCTTCTTTATGTATTTTAATTGGGTCAAGAGTAATCTTTTTTCTTTTCTTAAAGATTTATTTATTTATTTTAGAGAGGAACTGAGGGAGAGCACATAAATAGGAGGGACAGAGGGAGAAAGAGAGAGTATCCCAGGTAGACTCTGCACTGATCACAAAGCTCAATGTGGGTTCAATCTCACCAGGCTGAGATCAAGACCTGAGTTGAAACCAAGAATCAGAAGCTTAACCATCTGCCCCACCCAGGCACCCTGAGTCGAGTAATCTTAAATGTTGTTGTTATTGTTTTAAGATTTATTTATTAATTTTAGAAAGAGAGAAAGAGAAAACACAAGCAGGAGGGATGGAGGGAGAGGGAGAGAATATCTCAAGCAGACTCTGCACTGAATGGGGAGCCAGACATGTGCCTTGATGTCCCGACACTGAGATCATGACCTGAGACGAAACCAAGAGTGGTCACTCAACCAACTGTGCATCCTAGTGTTAAGTGTTTTATATTTTTGTTGCTTCTGCATAAATGATAACCTTCTATTACATATTTACCTAGATATTGTTGATATAGAAGATATTTTTCTTCTAATTTTATCACCGAACTTAACTTTTTCAATAGGTTGAATATTTTCATTTTTTTCTGTCAGGTTTTCTTGTTCATACTTTTATATTGGCATGTATTAATTTTGTTTACAAAAAGTTTATTTAGATAGTATCTTGTTTGTATAATCCTTCTTTCCTTTTTGCTTTTATGTGTCTCTCTGGAGTTGTGTGTGCATTGTGTGTTCATTTTATGAAATTATCTTTTATTTTTTTTTTAAAGATTTTATTTATTTATTTGACAGAGAGAGAGATCACAAGTAGGCAGAGAGGCAGGCAGAGAGAGAGGAGGAAGCAGGCTCCCGGCGGAGCAGAGAGCCCAACACGGGGCTCGATCCCAGGACCCTGAGATCATGACCTGAGCTGAAGGCAGTGGCTTAATCCATTGAGCCACCCACGCGCCCCCATTTTATGAAATTATCTTGAGGGTTTGAATCACATGTCAAAAAATTGGTTTCTGTAGGTTGAGAATGAATGACTTCCATGATAGAAAATGAGACTGCTTTCCTATAAATATCTTCAGAAGCAGCAATACATATTCCAAAGTCCTATTCAAAATCAACAATCTATTTTTTTTTCCAAGTATGTTGTGAGAACTCTCCAAGAATCTTGACTTACTCCTTTAATGGGCTCTTTACCAAATTTGCTACTAAGGAGACTTCCTGGAATCTTCCTTTCTAGGGCTGGAGAATTGCTGATTTGTGGCTCTTCTGTGTATCTCACAATCCTTTTTTTGTCCAAAGGAGTCCATATGAAACTTCAGGGAACTTTGCTCTTATCATAACCATTGTCCTTTGTGACTAAATACAAAATCAAATTGCCTTCCTCAATCATGTTTTTAATAAACCTTTACTTCCTTTGTTGGACAATTAACTGAGAAGGAGGAGTGACTATAGTTTTACAGGTTGGAAAAAGGAAAACAACTTCATTCAATTCCTTACTAAGAACTGAAATGTCACTGGAGTTTCTGAGAAGCCTTGTTCTTACCAAAGAATTCTACTGCATCCAAATCCAGAGTTTTCATCCTCCTGGGAATGATAGAAAGTCTTTTCAATCCTATATAGTTATATCATAATATATTTATTTTTCTTCTTTCTTATATATTATAAACACAAGCATTACTGAGGTCTATGAAGTGTTGGCTTTACTGGAACTGAAAACTGCTGAGTCATCACATGAATCCTAGTTGCCAAGAGGAGAGCATTTTTTCTGCAGTTGAATAAATCTTGCAGATTTTTAGAAGCATATTTGAAAAAGTGTACCAGAGTTAAATTTTTTTTCCTGAGGAACTTAATTTTTGCTTGTTTATTTTGCAGTTATAATTTCATTTTTCTTAGTTTTCTTGGGACATGAGGATTATACAACACAGGTTTTGTAAATGAGAACATTGTACTTCTCCAAAACCATCTAGAGCCAAGGACCATGGTGGAAAATGTGCCTGTATTTATTCCCATCTCCATGTGATAGCTCTCAATTATTTAAAGGCTCTGAAGGGCTCCCATGATCCCCCCAAAACTGTATCACACTTTTTATGACAATTAAAAAAACACCAGCAGTTCACCTCATGATTTTAAAACTGTTCTGGGCTCTGAATTCCCTCTTACACATCTTATACTGAGAAACTATGGGTACTCATATGTGAACTATCAGTTCCCTCTTGGGAATCTTTTCCAAATGTAACTGGAAAGTCCATGCTTGCAAATTTCTGCTCTGACACTGCTGGGGAAAAATGTCTATAGGCTTGGGTTTACTTAGAGTTACAAGTATCCTCATTCAACATTTATGAATGCCAATCATGTTTAGATCCACGTACTCAAGAATAGAAAAATGAATACCACAAAGACTTTACCTAATACCTAGGTCATTGTGTGCTTTTGTAGGCTGAGCAAAAATAATTTTGACAAAAGTGGCCCTGCGTACAGAAGCTTGGTGGGCTTCATAGTCAAAACATGGGGTTTCAGGCCATGCATTAAAAAGCAAGGGAAACAACATTGCCATGAAAGACCAGAGGACAATGGGGCTGTCCCAGAGACCTGTTTTAGAAAGCTGCTGTCTGGGCAGTTTTTGTTCCATAGCTGCATGCATGGTCAATGACCCATGCAATCATGGACCTTGACAAAGTAAACAGTTTCTCAACAGTATCTCCAAAAGACTAGACAGACTTGTTCAACTTCTGTAGCTAAAAGCAGAATCTGAAGTGGTATAACGTTGTCTGAGAGGTATGAATTAAGACCTTTGCAAAATGTAGCTCCAGTTTCTCAGTAATCTTTTGTAGAACACGCCAGGAGAATGGTCTATTCACCTCCTAGCCTGTTCAACCTACAAAACAGGAGAACTAGTTGGCATGATACAATCATACAGAGAATTCCATTCTGGAAGAGTAGTAATGAGAAGAAAGAGACATAAAACTGGGCATGACCCTGAAACTGTCCCCCAGCCCCTACTTCTCCTCACCTCCAACCTGTCAAACTCAGTACAAAGACTCAATAGGCAAACCCTTCCTCAGATATGGCCAAACAACCGAAACACTGTCAGCATGTGCAGATGATTCCGTCACAGCTTCCCTTAGAAGAAAGAATAACATGGTTTTAAGTCTATTTCTTATTGCTTCCCTCATTCCTTTCCTCCCTTCCTTCCTTCCCTTTTGTCTCTTTTTATTCCTTCTCAGGCTTCTTAGATATTATGTGTCAAGTGTGATCAGAGAGGGTGAGGTGGGGGTGGGGAATATCTGGTGAGATGCCCAGAAAGGGAGAAAAAGATACTAAAAATGGTATAAAAGATATTAATACAATGAAGACGTTTTGGTCTTATTCATCCCATAATACAAAGTTTAATCAGAGAGACAGATGTAAAACAAAACAAAAAGCCTGTAAGTAGACAAAGTAATGGTATCCTGGGAGTGCACAGAAGGTGCCGTGATAACTGTGGTAACTAGGCAGCTAAGCAATTGGATCACCAATTTTTACAAATAGCCTGGATTGTGTGAAATGAGGAAATCTGATCCTGCATTTGCTAGAGTCGCAGTGCAATCATCTCCAGTGTACTGGTTTTATTTGTTTATTTAATAAGTTTCAGTATAGCACTTACATAATACAAGGTCTCAGTTAAGAGCGATGGGAATTACTGAGATCTGAGGGACAGAGTCTGGAGAATTAAAAGTGGGTGGAGGACAAACAGACGCATAACCATCAAGACAAGGAAGTATAGGATGCCCCTCGTGTGGATGGTAAAATACAAAGTTCTTTGGAAATTGTAAAGAGGAAGAAATCATTGTGTAGTTTAGGAACATAGAGCTGGAAATAGGAGTCTGCGGGAAAAATGAGGTCTTGTATTGTATTTCCCTGTCCTCCTCCCTCTTGGCATTCCCTGAGCAAGGTACTCACTGCACCCCAGGCCCCCACCCCTGCCCAGGATCTTTTGCAAAGTGTCTTGCTCCTCCTAGTTTTCTTTGTTGTTGAACCCTAGTTTTCTCACTCTCATCTAAACAGTCTTGCAGAGCAAATACATTCTCATTAATATGATAATGTGGCATAATGAATGAGCTATGAGGTAATCCACTTGCATTTTAAGGGACATTTTGGTGACAATGTCCCAAAGGAATGGTGAGAAATTTTCTGGGAACACCGCAGGCTGGTGGCAGAAATATTTTCGGATAAGTCGGTAGAGGTCTTTCAAATCTTACCACATAAGCAGCCACTTTTTCTGCCATCATGCAGGGCTGTTCCTCTAAGTATATTTACCTTTTTAAAAAAGAAGATGAACACCTATAGAAGACTCTGTTATTTAACTCAAGCTTAGTTGTGATACCACCCACAAAGAGCTCCACACAATTTCCCTTATGCACCACAGTCTAGCCCTGTGTGTTTTATGTCTTTTAGGAAAACAGAAGTGACCTGTAATTATAAGCAAACATCACTATTTTATTTTGTGTTTATGTTAAATGTTGCTTTTACACTTTAAAAAGAATGATTATATCAATAAAGTGATTTCTTTGGGTGCTTAGGACTTATTTTTTCCCTCATTTTTCAGGTAGGAATAATCTGAAGAACCATGAGGCCCACATGTCTTGTGCTCCTTCTGGAGCATGGACAACCAGACATAGGTCCAGGTGTCACACACAATTCCTCTGATGCTCTACCGCGCCCTTTCCATGGCCACCAGTTCCCAAAGAGTCTAGAAGCCATATTTTGTTTAGTTTTTAAAATGAAGAAAACGGAACAGAATTTTGTTCTGAATATTTTAGAAAAATTTCACAATCCTTTTGAGAAAATTGCAGCATTTGGTGTTAAAACATCAAGGTGGAAGATAATTGGCATAGAGGCCAGATGAGGGATATATATATTTTTTTTAATTTAATTTTTTTTTTGCTTAATTGCAAGCCCCACAATAATTTCTTCTCAATTATTGCATATATTCTTATGCAGGATCTGTTTTCTAGATACGTAGCTATCAATAAAAATGACATGTGAATGCGAAAGACACATTTCATGCTTTCCTGCCGAAGCATTCAGTGGCTGGAGAGAAGGCCAGAGTAGTATTTTTATTTGGAAAGGTTAAACCCTTATTTGGAAACCCATATGTGTCAGGTTTTAAATTCTTTTTTCTTTCTTTTTTCTTTTTTTTTTTAACTCCCCTTACTCTCTACACAGACCTTTGAGATTGTTTAACTGTATAGATTTCCACCTGTCCGTCAATCTATGGACGAAAGGCTTAGTGAAGCCTGTTAGGACGGTTGGCTTCAGAAAGGGTACCCCTTGTCCTGAAGAAAGCAGACACAATGATGGCCAGCGTCCCATTATTCCCTCCAGCAGTAGGAGAAGTCTCAAGCTGGTTTTGCAGCTTTTTTGTATGCTTTACCGAAAAATGGAAGGAAAACCTGGGGAGTTATAAGAAAGCCTGGCTGAGAAAATTTTAGCATCAAATCATTAGTTTAAAACAAAACAAAACAAAACAACAACAACAAAAACAAACTCTTCCTGCATATGCTCTGGGTTTCTTCTCCCCATTCTTCTCCACCAGTCACTAAAATGTTCTTAAGAATAACTGGCTAGGCCATTAAAATGAGAATCAAGGCGGCATTTGTGTTGTGACCTTTTGGCAGGATATGCCTTTCTCACACATTAACTCTGCAATGACAGAATTTTGCTTCTCCCCCACAATGCCTCTTCCTGCCATGGAACAATCCCAAAGGAAAACTGAGAAAGATCCCACTTGGATAAGTCCTGAGTGAAGTATTTCAACTGGATGGGGCTCACTTCTCCCTCCCTTGTTTCTTTGTTTCTCAGTTTTTTACTTTACTTTGTCACAGTCTAGTGAATGATGCCATGTGCTAATTACTTAGGGTTCATCCATTTTTCCAACTCACGTCTGTGGTCAATACATTGAAGACTTAAAAGGTTATCAAAATATCATCAAATAAGCTTAGACCTCCAACTGTTGGGCTGAAATTTTAATCTGTAAGTGTTCAATATATGTGCAGAAGTACACACACACATAGACACACACTTACATGCAAACAGCAAAGAGTGAGTGGTAGGACAAGAACTTGTAACAGAATATTTTTCATGATAGAAAAAAATATGGTTGCAACGTTCGATACCAGATTAAGCTTTAAAATTAAGAAAGTTGAAATTAGAAATCACTTAAAATTAATACTTTAAAATCGTTTTCACATTTATATATTATACAATGTTGTTCATATTTAAAATATTTAAATGATAAACACAAAAATACATCACCTGCAATGATCTAGGATCATAAGATACAAATTTTGATCTGAGTCTGTCTTTAACATTACATCTTCACAAGAATATTTTATGAGTGTAGTGAGAAAAAACATCTATAAAGGAAAATATTTTGGTATTCAAACTTTTACCACAGGCATTTTTTAACTAAAAAAAGAGGAGGAAGAGAGGAAGAAAAAAAGGACTACACAAAGAAGGGAAAAGAGAAAGAACTAGAGGAAGTAGAGAGGAAAAAGAGGAGGGAGTAGGAGGACAAATAGGAAAGGGAGGAGGAGAGCAGGGGTTGGGGAAGAGGGAGGGGGCAGAAGGAAGAGTTAATGAAGGATTTTTCCAATTGTATACTGTGATGACCTTTGTAATTTGACATGTCATCCTGAGTTAAACTTGGCCTCATAATTTAGAGATACACTAAAAACAAAACAAAACAAAAATATTTCAGTGACTTGATAAGTTTAAAATTCCTAGGCTATATTTTCATTATAGAAATAATTCTATGTACATCTCCAAACCATTCAGCAATTTTTGGATTTAATAAATAAGACAAAACTTGAGTACTCTAAATGCTTCTCGGGGCCATAGAAAACATGCATTCTTCCTTGGTTTGAATATATGTGGAAATGTCACCATGTGGCATTATTTATGGTAGTTGTATTTTTTAGATAGGGCATTCTTAAAATCAGATTTAGAGTTTTTAAGATTCATAATGCTCTGTGCTGGTTTCAGGAAAAAATAAGCACAACTTTTCCCCATCTCATTTAAAATATAGGAGAATCAAACTGCAGAAACTAAGCTAAATCAGAAATGCATTATGAAGCAGTCGCCTTTTGCGTTTGGAGAAAAGCTCTGCACCTTTTTGCAGTCCTGAGCAATGTAGATTAAGCCAAACATTTGCATTTAAAATAATTGGCTTAGCTGGCATTTGTTTCCACAGAGTTTAGTCCCTTTAGCAAAGATCAAGTCGGCAGTTTCATTTCAGCAAAATCTTTCACTTACAAAATTAAGCAAGAATTTCAAAAAGATGAGATGCCAATGACTATTAAAAAGTACACTTTAAATACAGCGATGTTAGGCTATACAGTCTGATTCTTCTGTTCGAAGCTGTAATTATCCTACTACATTGAGAGATGAAGATTCTTAAAAGTATCTATTTTCAAAGATGTGTTGTAAAGAGTGTTTAGCCCTAGTCAAACACAAAATTAAAGGAGCATAAAGTAGAAAATTGTTTTAATTACATAGATTTTCTGGTCGGTGACAAACCTCAGAGGTACAAAAGCACACTAAAATCCTATTAATTATCTTTTCTTTTTAACCAATTCTTAAATTTGTATCTTTTTTTTTAAATATTTTATTTATTTGACAGAGAGAAATCACAACTAGGCAGAGAGGCAGGCAGAGAGAGAGGAGGAAGCAGGCTCCCTGCGGAGTAGAGAGCCTAATGCGGGGCTGGATCCCAGGACCCTGGGATCATGACCTGAGCTGAAGGAAGAGGCTTTAACCCACTGAGCCACCCAGGTGCCCCTTAAATTTGTATCTTAAAATTAAATTTCCACTGCGTTGTGATTTAGAAAATAAATCTAGAGATTATCAGAAGATTTTACTTATAGACAAAAGTTTATTTGAACACTGATTATTTCACTTAATTTTTCTCTAATACTATATTAGCACTTGATGTTACTATTGATTAAAGGTACTAAATTCACAAAAGATATTTAGTTTCCTTAATTAAGTTGAAGAAACATTTAGTAAAAATTCAGGTACAGAATAAAGTAGGGATGTAATGTGGAAAGAGGTTAATTAATAGTATCTTAACATTGGAAGGGACCTCAGTGGTCATTTAATTTAAATTCTTTCTCAAATCAGAGAGCTAAACAAAAATGTGCTGACATTTATTTATCCTCTGATTGCTTACCTCCTGGGATGGAGAGCTCATTTCTTCACAAGACAAGCATTTACATTATTGAATTTAAATGTTACATCTTCTTGCATCTCCTACCCATTGATCTTACATTTTCCTTTTGAAATACTAGAGAAAATAAATATATTCCTTTCTGCGCATGACATACTTCCTATTATTTAAAAATCCTATTCTGTTCTCAATTAGATCTTCCCTTCTCTAGTTTTCTAACCACTCTTTAATGCCATGATAGATAAGATTCTAAGCTATCCCACCTAAATTATTCTAAATCCTCTCTACTGTATCCCATACGATATCTAGAACTATATTCCGTATTTTAGATGTTGTTTGACTAGTGCTGAATACATTGGTGGAGAACTCTCAATTAATTTGAACAATGTTTTTTCTGTTCATGCAGCATAAAAACATGTAATTGGCATGTTGGAGAAAGGGTTTGGTGGAGGTAGCTGTTGTTAGGTGACATCATCTTTGGTTTGGTTGCTGCAATCTGCAGTCAACTAAAGCACTCTGATCATTTTCAAGTTGGCTGCTGCCAGGACAGTCTTTTTCATTCTGTTCTTGTGTGTTCCTTATTTTTATTGTTATTGTTGTTTTTAATCTCCAAGCAGAAATTGAGTGTTGATCTTGTTAAAAAGGCAAAATTTTGATTCTGTCAAGTCCATTTTGGATCTTAATTTAACATTTTCTTGTATGTTAGCTATCCATATATATGCTTCGAGCTCTGCAAGTTTGATAAATAAGGCCTCTTTCTTTTCACAAAATTCATGGACAGAAAGTTAGACATGAAAAAATGAGGAAAAACTATGGAATTCTATGTGTCCATAGAAGTCCCGTGGCAGATTATGGAAGATCTTTCTCTAGTTACTGATTAACATACATACCTGAGTATAATCATTCAAATCTATGTTACTACCTTGCAAGGAACTTCATCAAATGGCTGCAAGATCAAGCAGCAGAGTTAAAGGTGGTATAGACAGCATGGAGGTTAAGAGTACCAGGCTTAGGACCCAGAGTGCCAGGGTTTAAACCTGGCCTCTGACTCTTACCAGCTATTTGGGTTTGCCTTCGTTACTTACCTTCTCTGGATTAACTTTCTCTATCTCTAAAGTAGAGATGATGATGATGATGATGATGATGAAGAAGAAGAAGAAAAAGAAGAAGAAGAAGGAGAAACAAAGTGTAGGTAGAGTTATTTTAAGGACTAAATGAGTAAATATATCTAAAGTACTAAATAGAACATTGTGACCAAATAGAATAAATAGAACATTGTGACCAAAACTAATCCTACATTTCATAGCATTCTTTTGATCTATCAGCTTTTGTATGGTTCACAAACCCAATCATTGATTTAATTTTTCATAGGTAGTAAGCCATTAATAATTTATTCTAAAAATTTATCTAGAGTAAAAATAAAGCCTACTGTCAATAATTTTAAAATAAAATTTTTCATTTTTCAAAGTACATAAACATCGTATAAAGGAGGGTTTCATATATTCTTTTGAAGGCTTCTCAGTAGAATAAAAATTTTAAATATTAGGCTTTTACATGTATTTGATATTATATTAGTGAAATATGTGATTCTAAATTAAAGCAAAGAAAGTATGCTTAACCTTGATTCATTATATTAAAAAGAAAACTTTACTGCTTCTTGAAGACAATCGTTTGGTATGAAAACTGACATACACACACCCAATAGTTTTTAAATTCTAAGATTATTATCTCCTTCATTCATAGTCTTTCACTATAATATTATCAATTCTAAAGTGTCTTTTGCTTATAAATACTGTCCAAATGCGTCTTATGGTGAAAACTGGCATTTAAAACTTCTGTTGAAAGATTTATGAAAACCCCCAGCACTTCTGGGTAATTTTGTGAACAAGAAGAATGCATTGTTCTTGTTGAAAAGTACTTGGATTAACTGCAACTAACAGATTTCTTGGAGTCAAAACCAAAACTTTTCCAGTAGTGTGAATTCAGCCTATAATGACAGAGGTCAGCAGAGGTCAGACTCAGGGAAGCAGGTGTGTGCTTCTTCCTTGGAGTGTGATGAGGAGGCACTGATCTCATGCTCTTTCTGCCTCTTTTCCACTTTAGCCATCAGAAAGCACTAACACAGTTTTTTGCCTTCCTCTTTCCTCTTCTTCCCCAATCCAAAAATCCAAATACTTAAAAAGGCAATCCCCTAATCTCTAAACCTAAAATGATAACTTGTTTAAATATTATCATGATTTTATTCTCATTTATTTCTCATTTGAAACAAGCATCGATATGCTCTTCTTTTTTTTAAAAGATTTTATTTGTTTGTCAGAGAGAAAGAGAGAGTGAGCGAGCGAGCACAAGCAGGCAGAGTGTCAGGCAGAGGCAGAAAGAGAAGCAGGCTCCCCTACTGAGCAAGGAGCCTGATGCAGGACTTGATCCCAGAACCCTGGAATCATGACCTGAGCCAAAGGCAGGGCTTAACAGACTGAGCCAAACAGACATCCCCAATATGCTCTTTTTACTCACCTCTTCGATTGTTAAATGACTTATCTTAAATGGTTACTTCATCTCCAATGTTGATGCTGTGACAGCAGAGTTAAAGCCAAATACCATCTTCTTAATCATTAACCAAGAAGAGCTATAGACAACATTCACCTTTCAGATCAGAAAAGACAACTTTGTGTGGAAACCTACAGAGGCACAGAGGTAGTTTACCAGCTAGTTTATGTCAAAATTTCAACACTGATGCCTAGCTCTCAATTCCAAATCACACAGAAACATTACAATTAAATTTCCATCACTACCATATTTTTCAATAGTGAGTTTTTCCTTATCTTGGTTCTCTATCATCTTGAACTCATTTCCCCTCATATTTGGAATTCAAATAGGAAGAATGAAGGACACTGCATATAATGAGATAAGGAATAGGGTTAACAGGAAAAGAATCTGTGGGTAGATAAGGCTATTGACTTTTAGCCTTATAACTGATTTAAAGGCTAACGATAGAAGCCAAAAATAAAGTATTTTCTCCAATTAAAATATCAGCTTTTATGTTAAATTTATGGAATTCTTTCCCTAGGTATCTTTAATGTGGTTGGTATTACTAGTCTCATCTTGATAAGTCTTTCTTATACTGTGCTGAGTGAGATCAAGAGCAATTCATACGTGGGAATGCATCAGTGTGCTGTAAACAAAACTTAAAAATGAAATGAAAGAGTATGAGTTTTGGATCCACATCAAGGCAGTCTCATGTGCACTCCTAACTCTGCCAGCCGCCTGGTGAGAATGAATAGTTCTTATCCCTATTAATGGTCTCAGCTTTTCCCCTTCTCTTTCTCTTTTCTCTGTAAAACAGGTATGATCTCTATGTCTCAGGATTTGATGAAGATTTCATTAACTGGCATATATAAAATTTCTAAAATCACTAGATATTTGGTAAATGTGTCTTGCCTTCCTCTGATGTTCTGATGTTTTCAGTAAGCAGTTATGTTGAATATTCACTAAATATTTAAACTTTAGTTTAGAGGGTATACATTTCATTTCACAATATAAAAATCTACATGAAACAAATGTTTCTGGTTCAAAAGTTAATTCTCAACACTTTCAAACTGAGAGTAACAACTTTAATAATAGTTATGGACTCTTAGGTAAAAATTCCCAACTGTATTATCTCAGTATGGTATTTACATAGAAAGAAAACCTATTTATTTATATATTTATTTATTTATTTATTTATTTATTTACTTCTGCTTGATATTTCCTGTTGATAATGAGGCAAAATTTCTTAAAACTCATAGAAATAAGAAAATGCCATAATGAAAGTGTTAATGAAAATGAATAGTGAAATGAATCTGTTTGTGTATTTTTTTACCAAAAGACATTTTATTTTTCATTTCAATACACTGACTTACTTTAAAATAGTTCAGAAAATAGCGGCTTAAACTGCAATTATTTGAGGTCCGACTTAAATTTTTTTAACTGAAATAAATTCAAATCCCTTATTATGGTTGTATTAAAACAGTTTGTGGTACCAAGAAAATATGATTTTTTCATGTTTTTGCTGAATAATATATCCATCACATCTCAGATAATCCAATAAATGCAACCAGATTGCAACATTGTCAGAACACCAAGATTTAAAATTAGAAATGGGACAAACTTGTTTGGAAGTCATTGAATATCTTTAACCAAGACTTGATGGAAAATAAGGAGGAGGACATGAAGTCCCAAACGATAAAATTACTATTTGCTCTTTTTTTTTTTTTAATTTAATTTTATTTTTTTTGACAGATAGAGATCACAAGTAGGGAGAGAGGTAGGCAGAGAGAGAGAGAGGAGGAAGCAGGCTCCCCGCCAAGCAGAGAGCCCGATGCGGGGCTCGATCCCAGGACCCTGGGATCATGACCTGAGCGAAAGGCAGAGGCTTTAACCCACTGAGCCACCCAGGCGCCCTGTCTTTTTTTTTTTTTTTTAAAGACTTTATTTATTTGACAGAGATCACAAGTAGGCAGAGAGGCAGGCAGAGAGAGAGAGGAAGGGAAGCAGGCTCCCCACTGAGTGGAGAGCCCGATGCGGGGCTCCATCCCAGGACTCTGAGATCATGACCTGAGCAGAAGGCAGAGGCTTTAACCCACTGAGCCACCTAGGCGCCCCACTATTTGCTCTTTTATAATTACAATGTCCTACCATTATAGTAATTGGAACTCAGAGTGTTAACAGAATTATTTTACATAAGATGAAAATGAATTTTATATCCATAAATCTGTCACAAAGTCAGTAATGACTTTCATTTTGTGTAACAGATTCTTTTATACATAGTGTGGTAGAATTAAGAGCTTTTTTCACTTTTGTCTTTAAAAAAAAGGAAAAGAAAACAGAATTCTTTTCTTTTTTGAAATAATGCTCTTGTCATTCCTACTTAGAGTAAAATCAGCTTAACTTACTTCTTAGAACTTCCACAATAATTTCTTGTGAAATTCAAATTACTTAAAAAGTTATTTAATAGAGGAACTGAGGTTTGTGGAAACATTTTAGAATGTTTTGAATATTGTTTTTTAAGAACTTGTTTCCCTTTTGTTTAAATTCCTATTCATTTTTGGAGAGAAACATATTACTATCTCAACCATACCATACTTGGCATCTGTAGTTACACGCCCCTCTCCTTTACCCCACTACACATCACTTTGATTGTAATGAAATGCATTTAAAAAGTGAAGTTATATAGCAATACTTTGGAACATGAGTTCCTTTTCACGAAGATAATAGCCATTAATTTTCCAGGTTAACTCACCAACATCTATGGAACCAGTGTTATATACTAGGACTATAAACTCCCAGAGCTATAGCGGCTCTCCCAAAAGCAGAAATACAAGATGAAGGGATGCATTGGGAGGCTGTTGTTGGGGTCAGAAGTGGCAAAGATGAAGGAACAGAAACCAAATTAGGTAAAGCATTAGACATAATAATGGAGCTAACAGTTACCAAATACTTACTCTTTTAGGTACTACTTATGGTGACTCTGTGTGTTTAACACACACTAAAATATTCAATTGTTATAAAATTCCTATGAAGTAGATGCCATCAGTGTGCCTATTTTCCAGGTAAGGAAACTGAGGCATGCACTAGTTAAATAACATATCCAAGACTGCATATCTCTAAACTGGTAAGACTATAATTCAATTCATGACAGCCTAAGGCCAAATTTCATGCTCTTAACCACCACACCCTAACGCCTCTTGGCATTGTTACAAACACCACTTTCACATTTTCTTCACTCCCTCATCTCTCTAGGGTCATCAGAAACATGCTGACCTATACCTCTGCAGTTTCTTAAGAAAGCAGTCATTCCTCCCTTGTTCTCAACTTAAGGTATGTTTTCTTCACATGGGATGACAGCAAATTTTTTTTGCGCCAATTTCTGTGTAGGTCAAGTATGGAAACCAACTCTTATTAACACATATTAATATAATATATATTAATTATTAATGTATAATGTATCATTAGTATATTAATATATCCATATGTATATATAATATATATATTCTGTGTAGGTCAAGTATGGAAGTCAACTCTTATTAATATATATACATATAATGTTTATGTATCTCTATATAGATGCATATATATATGCAACATATTAATAAAATGGTATTATTTGGTGTTTACTATGTGTGATACATATGACTTACGTGGATAACCTTCTCTTAATAAGTCCAGTCAAAACTGTTTCATAAATACTTTTATCCTGTATTGAGTTATTCTCTCAATCACCTCAATCAGTAACAAGTTTGCTATCTAAGAGTTACTATGTGAGTTTTGTGAGTGGGTTAGACAATGAATGTGGCATAGTTTCTGCTTTGAGGAGTCTACACTATAGTTCTAAATATAAAACCTCTAAAGAAACATATACTGGGCAGAAGGTAATTAGTTTTATAAGAAATATACACATTAAATATTACAGGATTTTTATGGAATAGAGACCATTCTTTCCATTTAGAAGTATAAAACAAAGATTTCACAGTTAATGGCAAAATTTGACCTAGGCCCTAAATAATTTTGGAAAGGATTTTGAAGGACTTCCTACAAACCAGGATCTCTAGCTTCAGACACTTACTCCATGAATTTGATCAAAAGAGGAACTTGCTAGAAGGATATTGAGGAGCCTAGTGATCTCTATGAAGGCTAGAGAATCATGCTGCGAGGCAATACAACCCAATGGAAGACCCCCAATCATGCTTGGAGAATGAGCTCCTGTTCATGCCACAGTACACTACCGTCACTGCAACCTTGGAAATTTCTCTTGCTACAGCTACCTCTGCCACCAGAGAAAATTCCTTCTAGTTCCACTATTTCGCATCGGTATCCACAGATTAAAAAGGCAGAGACTAGCCCCTTGTGAAGATTCCTAGGCTTTCAGAAGCCCTATGATCTAAAGAATGGCCACAGTTAACCAAAGGTGGAGGGAGTGTGGAGAGCATTCCCTGAAGAACAAAAGGCATTAGAGATGGGATTGGGAGGGAGACAAACCATAAATGACTCTTAATCTCACAAAACAAACTGGGGGTTGCTGGGGGGAGGTGGGGTTGGGAGAGGGGGAGGGGGTTATGGACATTGGGGAGGGTATGTGCTATCGTGAGTGCTGTGAAGTGTGTAAACCTGGCGATTCACAGACCTGTACCCCTGGGGATAAAAATACATTATATGTTTATAAAAAAAAAAAAATTGGAAGGGGAGGCGAACCATAAGAGACTATGGACTCTGAAAAACAACCTGAGGGTTTTGAAGGGTCAGGGGTGGGAGGTTGGGGGAACAGGTGGTGGGTAATAGGGAGGGCACGTTTTGCATGGAGCACTGGGTGTTGTGCAAAAACAATGAATACTGTTACGCTGAAAAAATAAATAAATTAAAAAAAAAAAAAGGGGGGCGCCTGGGTGGCTCAGTGGATTAAGCCGCTGCCTTCAGCTCAGGTCATGATCTCAGGGTCCTGGGATCGAGCCCGGCATCAGGCTCTCTGCTCCGCGGGGAGCCTGCTTCCTCCTCTCTCTCTGCCTGCCTCTCTGCCTACTTGTGACCTCTCTCTCTGTCAAATAAAAGAAAAAAAAAAAAAAAAAAGAGTTAAGCCTTCAGTTACCCAGAAAAAAAAAAGGCATTAGAGAAAGCATCCAGATAAAGCAGTGTGGTCAGAGAAATGCCTGTCCTGTGGTGTTTCTAGAGCATAAGATCCACAGAAAGAGTTGAAAGGGGTGACGGGAAAGCAGAAAAGACTAGATTGCAAACTAGGCCGATTATAGACCTTGTTAAATATCAAGCAAAAGAATTTAGTGCTTTTTTTTTTATATCCATGATGGAGAGTCAAGGAGGCTTCGAGCAGGGGAATGATTTGGTTTGGCACATATAAGACTTATTGCTCTGTCTTTGAGAAAGAGAAATTTCTTTGACACTTGGTTCTTTTTGATGCTAATTTCTGCTGTTAGAATTTGTTTTGTGCAATGCTTTACTCTCTGAATTTCTAACAAGATAACTTGGAGATTTCATCATCTTCCAATATGATTTTGATTTTGAATAATACATGAGAAAGCATGAATATAAAGTCAAACATTTTCATATCCCATGTCTTATGGGATATTTAAAAAAAGTACTCATGGTAAGTGACATTTCAAAGAATTTAGCTGGCCTGAATATTAGCAGATCCCCCTGTTCCCCCGAAAGTAAGAACCTAAAAGAGAATTTCATCGACCAATATAAATTATAGTTTTCATGGTTTTTTCAGTCTCTTGAAAAATAGCTTGGCTATTTCACTTTTTCTTTCTTCTCCTCTTCCCTTCTTTCTACCATTAAATTAAATTTGAATGTGACCCACTGTTTACACTTGCTGAGCTCTACTATATCATCCATTTAAAAATCTATTCTTCTTTAGTTTATGTGTATTATTTACCTCAAAAAAAAGTTTCCAAAGGGAAATATCCAATGGAAAGCATACCTCAGGTCAGTAACAAAGAAATGGAGGGAACCAATTAGAATGGGGACAAGAAAAAAATATGCTAAGCCTAGGTGAGAGATTCTGTGACTCAGCTTTACATTGACTCAACTTCCTTGAACTTAAGGCAGAAAGAGAAAGAGTGAAAGAGATTACCAGCAAAACTGAGCTTTCATAGCTTTGAAGAAACATTTTTAAGTACTAAAATTTCAAACATATGACTTTCTATGTGGCATATGGAGTGATTTAAAAAACAATCTCATCAACATTTAAAAAAATGCAAAAGCAAATTTCACAGGGTAAATTATTGAAAGTTCATTTTTCCATGATATTTAGAAATAAACAACTTCTAGATATTTATAAACAAGAACAGTCTTGGTAAACTCATACACATATGGAGATGTAATTTGAAAATATTTGTACGTAGGAAGCAAGAATGAGCATGAGAAAATATGCTGTAGAGTGTCCATTTCTTCCTTCCTTTTTCATATCTGAGTTTTATTCATTTCTTCCTTCTGTTAGTAGTTACACATTTATACCATTAGGAGTATTTCTGATTAATAAGAAAACCATGGTGTCATTAGCATATATGATAGACTCAATATTGATTCTATTAGACTTCTATTGATAGATTCCTGTAAAGGAAAATGCTTTTATTCACAGACAAGTGTGATTTTTGAGAGTAGCTCCAGCTCAGACTCTTTTCTTTGATATTTTCTATCTCTTCAACTAGCTTACGATTGCTTTTATTCCTTAATATATCACAACACAGGTAGTAGGTACTTGTAACATATTTTCTAAATAAATCACTACATTTAAAAATTGTCTTTAACTATAACATGTTTTTAAGTTTTATGTATGGGATACCTTTTCTGTTCTCATTTGTTTTATCAGAACGGATACCTCTATAAAATGTCTGTAAATAAGACTGGTCTAAATGTATTTTCCTGAGAATATCAAATAGGTTGCTTTCAACATTGATGATCATGGCCCTATTTGATTTCATGGGATGCTAAAAGCATTATTGCATTGAATGTAGTTTAAGTTGCTAGATTATAGAGTTCCCCAATAAGGAGTACTGTTAACTTTTACTTTACTGTGGCACAATGAGCAAAGACAAACATGGAAATAGTAATTTGGCTGTGTTTTTTCAAGAGAAAGGTCATTTTCAAGACTTAGATGAATAGGACATGTCAGTAATCCAATGTTTAATTCCAAATGAAAGTTCAGATCATTAACTATAAGCATTACACTTATAATGAACCCCAAATATGATTATGTTGGCCTTTCATTAGTCTTTTACTTTGGGGGAGTTTTCTCCAAGTGACTTAGTTCACTAACTTAAGCCTTAGTGGTTTCCTATTATAAAGAACTTAATTAATGGAGCAAAAATGGTCACTTAGGTTTAGGGATTTAATATCTTAGGATGATAACCAAATAAATTAAGCTTTAGTGGCATTGCAAAAGGAATTAATAATATCAGTTGAAGTTTTAAAAAATAATTTATGTATTTAAATCAAAGCAAGCTTCACCATTAAATTTAAACAATTTTAGGGGTGGCTCAGTCCCATTAAGCATCTGTCTTCAGCTCAGGTCATGACCTTGGGATCCTGGGATCCAGCCCCACATTGGGCTCTCTGCTCACAGGGAAAACTTCTTCTCCCTCTGCCTCTTCCCCACTTGTGCTCTCACAAATAAGTAAATAAATAATCTTAAAAAAATAAAAAAAAAAACAAATACTCATCTTAAATAAACACAAACAAATGATACATTCCATATCATAAAGGATATATGTGTGTGTGTGTGTGTGTGTGTGTGTGTATGTATATAATCATCATATTGAAATTGAAAGCTGGTCATGAAGTGAAGCCTAATGTAACTCTTTACTAGCTCATAAAATACTAATGACTATCTTACACATAATTGCCTCTTAGTGTTTATGCATTTACTAGAGCCTGAGGCCTTTAAACTTTAAACACACAATTGGTTCAGACCACTCCACTGAATAGAATCATTTTAATCACTAACCTCTACGTATTCTATGTATTCATGTGGACTGAGTAGCATCACAGATTGGCACCTGAGATGTATTAACAGTAAAATTGCCTTTCATGTTCACTGTATTCACCTTAAATATCCTTATATTTCTGCTGGAAATCCATCTCTTTAGAATTGTTATCATGTATATTTATATTCATTACATATAAATATTAAATAATATTATATTATAATATATAATACATAACATATTATATAAATAATAAAATATATGTATATACATGTATGTGTGTGTGTGTATATATATATATATATATGTAGATATGTATTCATGCATTTAGAATCCTAAAAGTGGATAATATTAGAAATTATAATAGATAACCAACAGGATCTTCTACAGTTTCTGTAGGCACATTCCAGGGACTGCCACCACTCAAAAGGGTTAATATCAGAATGAGCTGGCCTAGATACTTTAGCAGACAAAATTCAGAAGAGGGGAGCTGAGAGCTTTCCAAGCAGGATTTCTGTTATGGGACCCAAGAAACAGCTGGCCAATTAGTAATGGGAAGGAGACCAGAGTAGATGTCTATCAGAGAATGTCCAAAAACTGGGTGGAAAGGAGGAGAGTTAAACCAGGATGAGTTTAATGTCAGGACAGGTTCAAAGGGAATATCATCAAGGGGTGTGACCTCCAAACTCAGAACTGAGGTTCCTACAAAGGCTGATAAACAAGATGGACAGATTAGGGCTCTGAAGACAAGGCTCTCAGAACCTGTCTTTCCTGTTTTCAGGATAACCTGACCCTAAGGGACCTGGCCAGGAAAGCAAGGCCCAACCCCTGGGAAGCTGGCAGCTTATGAGTGAAGAATGCAGTTTTAAAACAGTCTGTTCTTTAGATGCCTTCATGGGGGATGATTGATGGTTGCTTTACTGATTGTGGAGATTGAGCTGTTTCTAGCATCAGGGCTTCATTTACTTCCAACTAATTATCAGCTCAGTTGTGCCCTTATTATGAAGATGGCAGGTACCATTTTTCTCCAACAGAAGATAAATGAGTTTAAACAGTGTTTCAGATAAACACTTCCATAGAGTACAATGTTTCAGTAACATCAAGGATTTCAAATTTTCAGGAAGATGAAAGATTTTCTCACTGAAGTTTCCATGAGTGATCTCTCTACCAAACTGTGCCTGCTCACCACTCTTTCTGCAGTACCAGGAATGTATTTTATAGGCTCCACGACAAGTCCCCTGTCTGTGTCAGCCATGTCATTGTTAACACATTGCTCTGCAGGCACAGCCTCCACTCACATGATGACCAGAGCAACCACAATGCTGCTCTGCCAAGGTGTGCAGCTCTGCTAAAACCTAGAAAGTGTTGGCAGGGGAGAAGGCAGCATGGCTGGTTTTTGGAGCTGCATGGGGCCAGAATACCACACCCCCAACCTCTGCCACCACTGAACTTAGGACACTACTTTGTCACATGCTTTTGTTCTGATACTGCTGAGAGACTGTTTTATGGACCCTAGTCCTGTATATCTTTAAACTTTAATGTGAACAGGTGCTTTCTTTAAAAAAAAAAAAGTAATCCCATTTTAAAGACAAGAAGTGTGTAAAATTCGAAGAACTTGCCAATGGTCACCTAATATGGAAGTAATAGAAATATGATTTACAACTAGCCATCCAAATTAGGAGTGTCTGTGTTTGAACAATTATGCTGCTTTTTTTCCAGAAAATCCGTTACTGAACCAAGTTTCTTTGCAGAGATCTCTCTTCTCTTACAATTCCTCAGGAAAACAGATCCTTGGTAAACCAGACCCACTTTAGAATACCCAGAAATATCCAAGTAGGGCTTGATTACAGTATTTTCGGTATATGAATATTGGAAAATATTTACTACTACTCCATTTTGGGCCTCTCTCTATTAGGATTGTCCCTGCAGGAGGATCATATTTCCTACCTTTTGATGGCAGTCTTGGTCATGTGACCAGCTTTGGCCAATGAAACTTAATAGAATGGGTGTGGTGCATAAACAATGAATTTTGGAACACACACAAAAAAATTAAATTTAATTAAATTTAATTAAAAAAAAAGAAATTGTTTGTGCTATTTCAGAGCAGAAGTTTGAAGAGTCAGCTCTATTTTCCCTCTGTTTCAAGACCAGAGTGTACAGATAGAATGTACCCTGGATCCCAGAGTGAAAAATATATGGACTAGAGCTGAAGTTGGCCCAAAAAGACACAAGTGATGAAAAAAGCATTGTTTCTGTAAGGCAGTGGAATGTTGGTATTGTTTGTTATCAAGCATAACTTAGCTTAAGCTGGCTGAGAGAGGAGTCCTCACAGTGTGGGCAAAGGCTTAGATCCCCAGGAAGGTCAGCTTCTGCTTCTGTCTCTTTTGGATCTGATAAGGGATCATTCCTCAGCTTTAGGGCCAAAAGCAATTATCTGATCTCTGAAAATAGGGCTTAGCATTATTCAGATAACTTAATAGGAAAGAGAAACTGATTTGTTACGGTGAAGTAGAGGAAGAAGTCAAAGGTGCCTTGCACAGCAGTGCATGCTCAATTACTAATTTGCCTTCTCCCCTACTCTTTCTTGGTCAAGTCCACCACAGTTTGGATCTTTAATGGTGTTGATTCGTCCTTGAAAACTTCATGTTAGCAGACCTTTGGCCATAAAATATGTAGGAACTAGATAAACCTGAATCTGCAAATTGCTGACTTTGTCACCTTAAGAATGTTAAGTATTGTTCAGATTCTCAAGACTGACTTGTCTGCCTGTCCACTCAAAACTCCTACCTTCATGACTTTCAGTTTTGTGATCTCAGCCAGAACAGCCTCAAGCATGTGGAACACCCTCCCTTGCTTCACATTAGTAAGCGCATACAGGATTGTGTTTTCTTAAACACATGGGGGAAAAAAATCCAAGATTTAAGTATGAGATTAGGGATGGTCTTTGCACAGGGAAAAGAGGCAGTCTAGACTTGTCTTTCCAGACAAAAGTAGTTCTCCATGAAGTTCAGTCAAACTCCCTAGGGTCCTATATTTAGTAAAACATATTTCTTTAGCTCACTATGTGATGCATATTTCTATTAAAGACTGCAAGAGGAAGGGAGGGAAGGGAGCTGGTGTTCTGACTGCTAACTACTTGCAGTGAGGTAATTCTTAATATCACCTAACCATGGGTTAAATTGTTTTGTTATTCTCAGTTACAGGCTTTCCATTGTAAACTTCAAGTTATTAAACTTGAAGATTAACTTCAAGTTATTACACATCATATTTTCATCTTTAGAACCTTAATGTCTAGCTCATTGTGGGTTATTTATAAATATTTTATTTAGATTCATCTCCAGAATAGAGTCGGATTTGATTTGACTAATATTTACTAGATGCTGTTTACAGTTACACTGTACTACAGTACAGTTATAGTACAGTACAGTACAGTTACACTGTACTAAGCACTTGGGTGTGTTATTTTTACAAAATTCTTAGAAGTTATATAATGATTGTTATTTTACAGCTAAAGAGACAGCATCTTTACTTGGATGGAACTACAGGGTATTATGCTGAGTGAAGTGAGTCAATCAGAGAAAGACAACTATCATACGGTCTCTCTGATATGAGGAATTTGAGAAGCAGGGCAGGGGGTTGTGGGGGTAGGGAAGGAAAAAATTGAGCAAGATGGGATCGGGAGGGATAGACAAACCATAAGAGACTCTTAATCTCACAAAACAAACTGACGGGTGCTGAGGGGTGGAGGGGTAGGGATAGGATGGTTGGGTTATGGACATTGGGGAGGGTATGGTGAGTGCTGTGAAATGTGTAAGCCCGATGATTCACAGACCTGTACCCCTGGGGCAAATAATACATTATATGTTAAGAAGAATAACTTAAAAAAACAAAAACAAAACAAACAAAAAAAAGAAACAGCATCTTTAGAGTATAAGTTACACAATGTCACATAATAAAAACAGAGTCAGAATTTGAACCCAGGCCTCTCTGGGCCTGTGATTTCTTATTTTAACTATATTGCAGTTTAATTTTATTATGAAAAAGACTACCCACATGAATACCTTATGACCTTATCTCTAAAAAGAAGAAAAAATAATTAACAGTTCAAAGTATCCTTCAAGGTTTTTGTTTTGAGATTTTATTTATTTTTTTGACAGAGGTCACAAGTAGGCAGAGAGGCAGGTAGAAAGAGAGGAAGGGAAGCCGGCTCCCTGCTGAGCAAAGAGCCTAATGCGGGACTTGATCCCATGACCCTGGGATCATGACCTGAACAGAAGGCAGGGACTTTAACCCACTGAGCCACCCAGGCACCCCTCCTTCAAGTTTTTTTAATAAATTTGAAACATTGGATTTTCAAGTTAATGCTCAAGCCATAGTTTCTGAGAAAGCTAAAAAATTAAAACAGACTCTCAGGGAATGTTACTTGAACATTTATAAATTCCATGGCTGAGCCCAAGACAGGATCGTCGTAACTTAGCGGGCTGGCTCCTGCCCACACACTCAGGCATAACCATCCCTGCAGTGTCAGCACAGGTAAAACTCCCTAACCTTCAATTTCACCATGGAGCAGCACTTGGGTATATGCTAGAAATATAAGATACTCAAAAAGACATGTTATTGCCCCCTTGCTGTTTATCCATCTGTCCCTCATGCTTTCTGTATGCTTAGGAGGTGGCTTCCTACGTGTGAACCTAAGAGTATTCATAGGTGACTATCCTTCAGTATACCTTGACTAATGGGAGGACCTCTGTGAGACCTTCTGTGTGCTCCAGTGTATCCTGCTGTAGACCTGAGAACCAAAGTAAATACAGACTGTCAGCAGTAGTCAGTCACCTGGGCCACAGACACTCATGCTGACTGAGGGACTGAAGAGGATCAACACAAGAGAGCTTGGGCTGTAGTAGAAAGAGAATGGCCTTGGGATTTGACAGATTCAACTTTCACCTCAGAGCTGCCACAGATTCTTGTGTGACTGAGGAAATGCTCAGAAGGCTCATTCTCAGACAAGATGGAGGCTTGATGAACTTGAAATCACCTGGCTTAAAATTTCACCAAGATGCAAACGGCCCACCTGAGACAACAGAAACACTGATTATATTGCCAGTATTGATTTGTATGTAGTTTTCTCTGATGGAATTTTTCACCCTAGGTAGAAGATCCACCAAAAAGAGAAAGGTTACTTAGTGGCCTTTTCCTAAAGACAATGATTGAAGGTTAAGGGAACATTGTCAAGAAAGGCAAGAATGTTGAAGCTCATTAAGAGAGGGGAAAAAAAAAGAACAGAAGCTTAACATGCTGTGCCTTATAGAAAATAACTATATACCAGGCGTTTGGCAAGAAGACAGCAAGAATTTTCAGAAATTTTGTAGACTGTCCCCTTTTATCCATTTTGTTATCAGTTTTTTACCTCTCCTTCATGATTCACATTTAAGCCCCTAAAATCTGAAAAGAAAGTGGTCTCTCCGGGGATCAGAAAGAACAAAGGTAGTCAGAAAAATTGCTTCTTGCCATTGCAATACAGTCAAACTTGTAGAAGAAGGATCTTTTGGGATCGAGACATCTAGAGAGAGGAGAAGAGAAGGGGATAACTCTCTAAGACTGATGGAACAGAAGGAAAATGAAGAAACAGAACTAAGAAATAACAAGACTCATGTGAGACAAGCAGGCAGTGCTCCTAGAAGATTACTTGCCATTTTTAAAACTGTGTTTTCTCTTCTTTAAAATGGGACCAGTCACTCCTAGTGTTTCCTTACTGTTAATTAGATCACATGTATATTCTACCTAGAATTGTTCCTATCACATTATAATTCAGAGTAGAACTCGGCTTGGTGCAGTTAGTAAATATTACTTCCCTTCTCTATAGTAAATGTTTATTTTTTGGTTTGCTTATCTGTGGTGATGACACTTGCTTATTTTAAAGCTCAGGCCCTGTGGAGTCTTGTGACTTGTCTTTCTTTCAAAGGAAACACAGAAACAGATAATAGACTGCCTCTGTTGTTTTGATTCCCAATGATTGTTTCTAAAGTCCTCATATACATATACCTGCATCCCTCAAGATTCTTAGAAAAGAAGTGAAGTTCTTTAGGAAGTACATAGACTAATCTCTCTCTTATGAAAGACCAGTGCAAGGGTACAAATGGAAGCTCTCATACCTTATACCTAAATACTTAAAATTTAGAAACCAAAAAAAATAAATTAAAAAAAAAGAGAGACAGCCAACAAACTATTTTACAAATTATGTTCTATCTTCTCTTTTTGACAGAATATCTTCATAATAGAAAAATTGTAAATGTATTAAGCAATGATTTTGACTTTATTAAAACTAATGAAAATACTTAATTTTTATTGCATATGTCTGGATGTTTTGTTGAAGAGGCACTGATACTGAGATGAGTAACTTCAAAAAGACAAACATAATCATAATTTATTATGCATTTGTTCCATAAAATTTACTTTTATTGCCTTCATTTTAACAAAATCACTAATTGTCTTTGTAAAAATAAAGATTTTTATATCATTTGTATTCTACTGATAGTAATGCCTAATTAGGCAACCATTACAAAGCCATTTAAATTTTTAAATAATTTTGTTTAATGATCTTAAGTTTGGAGAAACTACTTTGTTCAGACAGGAGCAACGAGATTTGTCAAAAGCCAACTTAAAGCCACCCTTAAATCTGAAATGAACAAAAAAATTTTAGGTATCATTTCAAACACAATAATTGGGCATATAAGATAAATTGTTGGTAAGCAAAAATATTATGAGATATTTTGATTTCATCATATAACTTTCTGTATTTTAACTTCCATAAATTCTTAAAGCAATCTCTCCATCCATCCATCCATACTACACTTCACAAATGTTGTCAGGATTATATATATATATACATAAATATATATAGATATATACAAATGCATAAAATTTTAGAGTATTATGAATTATTTAATATTGCAGACTTTCTCAACTGCCATTTGTAAAATTTGCCAATTTGTGAGTATCTCTGGAACAACAAATTAGAAAACAAAGCAAGAAAATGGATGCTTCTGCATTGTTTTTATATTCCACAGGGAAAGGGAGGGAATACTGAATGGGAAGACATCAAAGAGGAAGACGAACCATGAGAGACTCTTAACTATAGGAAACAAACTGAGGACTGCTGGAGGGGAGGTGAGTCAGGGGATGGGGTAATTGAGTGATGGGCATTAAGGAGGGTACTTGATGTGAGAGCACTGGGTCTTATAAGCAACTGATGAATTATTGAGCTTTACATCTGAAAATATTGATGTACTATATGTTGGATAATTGGATTTAAGTTAAAAAAAATGGATGCTGGCCATCACTAGACAAGTACATTTCTTTATACCAGAAACAATAGTCATTGTATTTAAAAGAAAGTATTTGCCCAGTTAATGAATTTGTCTTTTCTCTTATTTGAGTGTTCTGCTTATCTTCTATTCTGAAACAGCATCTGTATCTGATATTTTCAGTAACTCAACAGATATATATATATATATATTTTTTTTTTTTTTTTCAAACAAATCTTTTATTGATGGAAATGTCAGGGAGGGAGATGGGGGATGACAAGCAAATCAACAGATATATTCTAAGCTCATTCAGACACAGGTACTAGTCTAAATGGTGCTTGTCATAAGACTAGACATTTAGGGTTGTGGGTCATAGTGTACGAGCACTAGTGCTGGGTCTTGAGTGACAGAGACCCCACAAGCATCTCAAAAAATCTATTTTGAGTGTGTTTATGATATGTGAGTCCTTCTACGGTAGTGATTCCAAGATAGGGATCCTTGTGAGAAAGAATGTTATAATGTTAATAAAGTGGTCAAATTAGCTCTTTGGGAAAGTGATGGGGCAGAAAGTTATGATTGGATGGAGTGAGCCATGTGGCTCTATGAGAGAAGAACATTCAAGGCTGAGGAAGTGGCCAGAGCAAAAAACATGAAGCTGGAAGTGTGACAGGTATGTTGATGGATTGGTATGGATTCCGGTATGGGTCAAGTTTATGAGTAAAGAGAGTGGTAGGAGAAGGGAGGCCACTGGAGGGTTCAAATCAGAGGATTGACAGGATTTTGTTTATGTGTGACATCAGCAGCCAGAGTCATCTTCCTAAAGCAGAGCTCTGATCTTGTCCCCTCTTCTCCAACCTTTAGTAATTCCCTACTACTTAAAAAATATACGAATAAATGTTCATTCTTTCCAGGCTAACTCTCAGGGACTTCCACAACCTATCTCTAATCTATCACCTGCTATCAACAGTCTCAGAGAACTATTTAAATTTAAATATTTGTTTTTTCCTAAACATTCCCAGATCTTTTGCCCATGTGACTGTTCTCAAGACATTTCATCCAGTGAAGATGCCCTGTCTATCTCCATTAATGTTCTCCTCAAACACACCTCCTCCACTGCAGTCATCCTTGAAACTCTCAGCCAGAAGCAATCCCCACATCCAGAGCGTTCTGTTTTTGCATCCTTCCTACAGCAAAGATCATCTTCTACTCTCTATCAGAATTACTGTGTTCATGACTCAGGTCTTTTACTATCAAGTCAAGAAAGCTGCTTTATTTACCTTTAGATTTCTTTCAGTATGTTGAACCTAATACATACTCAATGAATGTTTCTGAGTAAATGAAAGAATGAAAAATCTTCTTTTCAGTTTAGCTCAAAATGAAGACAACATAATAACTAATGCCATTGAATGCAGGAAAATGTCCATCAAGAGTCTAGATCTAGAGTCTTGATTCTAGACTAAGGGCTCAAATATAGTCTGTTCTTCATTTCTAAGAATGTGTCTCAGTGTGTGAAAGAAAATCTTTCATAGAATCGAGAAGGTTCTGTGTAAGAATTGTGGTTTTTTTTTTCCCCCCAAATAACCTAAAGGTCAGTATTTGGTGTGCTATAATAAATAATCACATCATATTTCATCTGGTCATGTTTTAATGTTATGAAAATATCTCAATCCGAAGTAAACTTATAGGGTAAATTTCATGAAACACTATCTTACATTAGTAAATTCAAAAATACATTAATGATACATTTATAATGGAATTCAATATCTGGAAGAACTTTTTGCCCATGGCCTTTTAATGAATCTTATTTTCCTTATGAATTGTTTTTCTATACAACTAAAGAATAATAATTCAATTCCATTAATTATTTTGGGTGATCAGAATAGTGTTAGGTTAATCACTGCTATTTTGTTATACTGAGAAATTTAATATGACACAAAATCAAATCAGTTGTATAAATTTTGACAATTTATTGTACTTATAGGTTTAGATTTTAAGCATTACATTTTAACTTATAGGATTTTATCTCTCTAGTTCCAGACTTATATTGGTTTCTTTAGAATATTGACTATTTTTTTAATACTTGAACTGATAGTCCCTTATGTTACCCCCACAGAGATTTTAATTCCCTCATCTTTCATTAGCAAAACAAATTAGTCCAGTCCATATGCATTGAGATTTCATTAACGAAGTGGAAATGTGTTTTATTGTCCCAGATAGTATATAAATCATGTCACTGTGTCTATTCCTTTAGAGATAATTTGCTTTAGACCCCATAAACTTGTATAACACTATTGGTGAGAAACCAGTATTATGCAGTTATTTCAATGAAGTTGAGTGCTTGGAAAACACAAGACCATTAGTTTTTTAACATAGTTAGAGATGGTAGCTAAATGACATCCCAAGTGATAGTTTGTTCCTGGTGAGGAATAAAGTGCACAATTCAACTAACAAGAGAAATACCACAGAAGAACAAGGTTATAAAAAGTCAAATTGTTAGAGAGAAAGAGCAAATATAGTATCAAAATAATGAGTTCTTAGAGACAGCAATATTCATTTATGTCAAACTGAAAACTTTCAGCCACGTACAGCAAGATACTGTTAGAATTTTACTATTTTTATGAATAGATGGTTTTCTCCTTTCCCTCAGGTCTTGATTCTTAGTGTCAATTATTTCCATTTGGCACTGGAGGTCCATGAGGAGAATGTGGAAGGGATGGATCTGGTGATATTTCAGATCCTCCAACATCAGAGTGAAATATTTACAAAGCTAGCACATGCTTCCTTGTTAATACTGCCTACTCTCATGGCGTAATTGCAATGTATAATTATGCTAATTGAGTCTTCCTTGCCTTTCTCTGTTACAGTACAGATTCAGTTCTTTTATTTTAGTATTGCACAGGACAGAACTTCCGAGGCACCAGGATGGGAAGAAAAAAATATCCAACATGTCTTATTAATTCTACAGTGATTAAACAAAAATTATTTGCAGACCCTTTTGGGTAGAAAAAATAGTTATGAGAAATTTCAGCCATTATTTAAGTAATTTTGATATGGTTATAAAATATTCTAATTATTAATACTGAAACCATCAAATTGATTGGAAAAGTTATCTTCATTGGTGTTTAAATGTAGCCCTCCCTGAGATACACAGAAGTAGAAAATAACTTCCAGCAATCACAAGGATTGAAGCAGTTGTAAACTGCTTACCACAAAGTTGTCTTAAGAAAAATTACTTCTATTGAAATGCTTTAAGAATGTAAAATTACATATTAAAATAAATAATTCACTCTTTTTCTAAGAAGAGTATGTTTTGCATTTAGTTTTACATATCATGGTGCTTTATATAAAATGATGTACCAGGAAGAGATGATGAAAAGTACAATGAAGCTCTAGGATTCTCCTCCCCATACTACCATCAACCTCCTCAGCAACCTTCAGGTTGCAGGTCATTCTCAACACATCAGCTCCTTAAACTGAAACTGAACAGTTTGGATGAAGTCATCACTTTCTTGGCTTTGTGTTTAGAAGTGTAGATTTCCACATAAGAGTGTCAGAATGGTGAATGGTGATGTATGGGAGGAGTGGCAGGTTGAATAGCAGGTTCAACCCTCACATCAAAAAAGGCAGCCCCACTTTGTCCTTTTATTTTTGGACTTCACTTATGATTTTTTTGGGGAAAACAATTACCCCACTAAAAGTTGCTTACAAACCACAGTTCTCTTTATACTTTAAATTTAGTTTACAATTATCTTTATTAATTAGCATACAAGGCTGATATGTGATAGACACAAACTTTGTGAAGGTAGAACAGACAAAGGGAGACGGTAAAGAGCCATTTGAATAAAAATGAAGAATGAGACTTTTAAAATACTTTTTTCTGAAAATTTTATTCCATAAGATGTTTTCATGGTCAAATAAACTTAGAAAGCACTATAAATCTCCTTCAGATTTACAGTGTACATTAACTGATTAAAGAACCTGGTAATTCTTTTATATTTTGTTCAATACTGAGTTCCCCAGTCTTATTAGATAACAGAGCTTCATTTTAGCATATCTGTTACTCATTTATGGAAACACGCTGCCATAGGGAAATAGAAGTGAGGCAGAAAGAAGATACTTTATTTTCCACTGTCTCTGTAGCCAATACATGGTGAAATCATCCAGAACATTAGTAAACTTTACATTCTCTTATTTTCTGACATGGATATATTGGGTTCTTGCTACAGCATCCGTGCCAAATACTGCCTGACATACTGACACAGAAGCTTCCAATATTGGTTAAAATGACTTAATGCAGAATATATTACACGGGACTATAGACTGAACAAATAATTGTAAGTTTCTTTTCATGTCATGTCTTTTTAATAATAGGAATGGAATCCATTTACAGACAGGAAAAATACTGTTGCCATAGAAATGATATGTGTTCCTTAATAAAGGAAAATCAACTAAAGGCTTCAGATAAGAAAATCCCATTAATTAGTGGTTTCTACAAAGTATTGATTGGTCTTCTCAACTTGAAAATATTAAAAGCATTTAGCTATTAGTCTAATTGTAGGTTATGTTAATCAAGCTTGTTTCTTGCGTATATGGTATGCAACAGCATAATTTTATCTAAACTAACATAAATTATTATGATTGTGAATTGAATTCTATTGGAGCAGGAGAGGTAGAAAGGAATCAATTGTCAGTTCAAGAAGTCACAAATGTTATTCTTTTGATGGTCCACTATTTTATACATTAGTAATAAATATCCAAACAAGAACAATATTTAAAAATACAGTTAGATATACTACCCAGATTATCGGACAAGATAGTAAAAGACATTAGATTTTTCCTATCATAATCCAAGGAAGACATTATTTTTTTCAAAAATTTTAAATTTGAGATATAGCATACATAGAGCATGATGCTCAAAGCTTAAACATACAGCATAGTGAGTTTTTAAATATGGATACAACAGAGAACCACCAATGAGATCGATGTATAGAACATTTCCAGCACCATACAAACTTCCTTAGGGCCCATTCCTAATGGATACCCACCTGCAACACCACCAAGATAATGATAACTATCATTCTGATTTTTTTCATCGTGGATTAATTTTGCTTGTTCTTGAACTTCATATAAATGAAACCATGCAGTATCCCATATTGACCTATATTTGTGTCTGGCTTTGTCACTATGTTCATGAAATTCATTCATATAAATATGGAAATTAAAAAGAACTGCTATATATATTCCTGGACAGGTCCTTTGTAGAATACCACTTACTTCACTTGGAGTGGAATTTCTTCGTCATAGGTAGATATAGGTATAATCTTAGTAAATAACATCAAATAGTAGTTTTAGTGGATGCTGCATTTTTATTAGGAAAAAGACCATGTTAATCAATGTTACCAATTTAAAGGTTCTTATGATCTCATATAGATTGAACCCCTTACATTAATTAATTGGAGATGACTCAGGGACAAAGTAACTTGTTAAAATTCATGTAACTCACAAATGCCATATCTTGATCTGAGACTCCCCCTTCTTGTTCACCGCCACACCCCGCACCCCACATTCCTATATTCCTCCTTGAGCAGCAGCCTCACACATAGATAGAACTTGAACTTCAGAGTCAGGGAAGGCTGGATTCAAATCCCTTTTCTGCAACCCTCTATCACCGCTCTTGATCACCACCATTGTACTTGATGCAAATTAACTTCCAAATTGTTATGAGAATTAAATGATTTGAGTTAATGTATGCGAAAAGCCTGAGGTAAAATAGGGTCTCAGAAGTCTTTATTCTTAATGCTCTACATTCTGCTGCTTCCTGATATATATCCTTAGGCATATTACTTAAGGATTTAGAGCCTGTAATTCTTTATTTTTAAAGTGGCCATAAGTCTATCTCTTCTGCCAATTTCACATAACCCTTGTGAGGATTAACTGATAATATAATAAAAAAAAAATTCTCTTACCTCATGCCTAAAGACTCACATTTGGGAAATAGAGAAAGCTAGATCCAGGGAGGAACTAAAAATTATATATCAACATTTTATTTAATATAAATTCAAATCTGTATTTATTTTTCAGTCTTTAATTTCAGGTTAGGACTTTTCCTTTGGTTAAGGGTCCACTTTGGCATCCAGACTGTCTTTGTTGTGTAGAAAATACCCACAGGGTGAAGTCAGTGAAAATGGAGTAGGGACATCAGGGGACCATTGCTCCCCAGAAACACCTAAACACTTGTCAAAAACTGTCAAAACTAACCTCACTGGAATGCAGGAAGATAGTCAACGGTTTGCACAACTGAGAGGATGCTTAACCAGGAGAAAGGTCACTGAAACAAGATCAGATAGTTTAACTAATCTCAATCCACCCTCTGCCCTGGTGCACCAGTGATCTTGAAGATGACAACCTGTCCCTACCCTAGGCACCTGTTCCAGAGGCAACAGAGGAGGCTTTGTTCCCAAGGAATTGTGCTTATCTGGTTTTACCTGACCGGGAGTTTCCCTTTGTTTTGCCTAACTCAGAACTCTACAAGGCTGAACAGTAACACAGCCCTCAAAAATGATAAAAGTCAAATGAACAAGCCACTGCTGCCTAGTATGATAAAGAATAGTAGGGATAAACAACAGACATGCCAAAAGCCTGGGAGGAAAAGCTGAACAGTGAGGAGTTTTGGTAAGAAAAGGACATTTGAAAAATTTCCGCGCATACGAAGGGACGTACAAATGTACAACAGAATTAAGACACATCCTCAGAAAAGATCATAAACTTTCAACTGTAGCTGACCTTGAGGATCAGTGTAAGCCGGAAGTGTAGACTAAGAAAGTTGTAAATGACCTGGAGAAGTATTTAAGGAATGCTACAACACAGAGCCAATAGGAAAAGATTTGGATGGTAATTTTTTAATTTCTTTTTTTCTTTTTTGTTTGCACATCATGAATGTCCACTTTTTGACAAAAAATTGTGAAACATGCAAAGAAGCAAATATGGACCGAACATAGGGGAAAAAAAGTTGAACAAAAACTGTCTTGAGTAAGAACAGATATTGGATGTAGTAGACAAAGACTTTACTTACATCAACTCTTAAATATGCTCAAGTATCTAAGGGAAACAATGTACACATAATTAAAGGAATAGGAAAACAATGGCTCAGCAAACAAAGAATACTCAATAAAGAGAAATTATGAAAAGAATGCAGTAGAAATTATGGAGCAGAAGACTACAATAGTTGAAATGAAAAATACACTAAAGGGGTCCAACATCAGATTTGAGCAATGAGATGAAAGAATTAGCAAAGTTGATGGCAGGGCAAATGAAATTATCCAGCTTGTGGAGCAGAAAGAAAGTATGATAAAAAGTGAATAGGGTACCTGATTAGCTCAGTCAGTTACATGTCTCCTTTTGGCTCAGGTCATGATTCTGGAGTCCTGGGATCGAGTCCTGCATTTGTCTCCTTGCTCAGTGGGGAGTCTGCTTCTCTCTCTCCCTCTCCTTCCCCCCCTTCAAACCACTAGTGCTCTCTATCTTTCTCTCAAATAAATAAAATCCTTAAAAAAAAAAAAAAGAAAGAAAAAACAAGAGGATTTGAACAATGTATATATAAAACCTTTCACCCAACAACAGTAAAATACACTTTCTCTTCATGTGCACATGGAACATAAAATTCAGTAAATTTTAAAAGATTAAATTATACAAAGCATCTTCTCTTACTATATAGACTTAAATTAGAAATCAATAACAGAAGGAAACTGGAAAATTCACAAACATGTGGAAATAAAATACACTCTTACATGACCAATGCATCAAAGAAGAAATCACAAAGAAAGTAAAAAATACCTTGAGAGGAATGAAAGCACAATGCAACATACCCAGACTTAAGGGGATTCAGGGAAACCACTGTTTGGAAGGAAATTTATAGTTGTAAATGCCTATTGAGAAAAGAATAAAAGATCTCAAATCAATAAAGTAACTTTATTTATACTCTAAGGAACGAGAAAAAGAAGAGAAAATTAAACCAAAACTAGCAGCAGAAAGGAAATAAGAAAGATTAGTGAGGAGATAGATAAAATAGAGAATAGGAAAATGACAAGAGAACATGAAGGAAAACAAAATTTGATTCCTTGAAAGATTGATAAAATTGACAAATATTTAGCTAGACCAACTAAGAGAAAAGGAATGAAGGCACAGATAACTAATAAAAAATGAAAGTAGGAATATTACTACAAACCTTACAGAAATAAAAGGAATTATGACATAATACCATCACCAATTCATAACCTAGATGAAATGGACAAATTCCTAGAAACACAAAGACTATCATAACTGACTCAAGAAGAAATTTAAAAAGATCTGAAAATACCTATATTGAATTCTATGAAATATTTAGAGAAGAATTAATACAAATCATTCTGAAGCTTTTTCGAAAAATAGAGGAGAAAGAGACGTTTCTTAATATATTCCATATAGCCAGTATTATTCTGATCCCAAGGAACAAATGTTCATAAACTTAGATTGACAACTGTTCCTTAGCAATAACATCAAAACACAAGCAATCATTTTTCAATATATTAAACATATAATTACTGTAAGATCTGGTAATTCCTCTCCTAGAAATATACCCAAAAGGCTTGGAAGTAGGTACTCAAACAAATAATTTGTACAGAAATGTTCATAGCAGCACTATTCACGATAGCCAAAAGGGGAAAAGAACCAAATGTCCATCAAAAAATGAATGTATAAACAAATGTGGTATATATCCATACTGTAAAATATTATTAAGCTATAAAAAAGAATGAAGTACTGATACATGCGATACATGAATGTTGAAAACATTATGTAAAGTGAGGGGAACCAACATATAATAGACCACATATTGTACAATTCTATTTGTATGAAATATCCAGAATAGGCAAATCCACAGTGACAAAAAATAGATTAATGTTTGCTGGGTTCTGAGAGGGGAAGATAATGGGGAGTGACCTCTTAATAGAATGAATTATCCATTGGAGGATGATGAAAAACATCTGAAACTAGATATTAATGAGGATTGCACATGCTGTGAACACGCTTAATGCCAATGAATTGTATGTTTTAGAATGGTTAAAATTGTCAATTTTATGTGATGTGTATTCTACCACAACAAAAAGAAATATGAGAAAAAAACCATAATGCATTACTTTCAACTGGTAGCTTTGTGTTTTGTAAAATAATGGGAAAAAAAACGAGGAAACTTGGGAGGCAATTTGACAAATCATTCTAAATATTTTCTTTCTGCCAATCTTTTTACACTTGTTTTGCTCACACATAGTTTGACTAAAAAGTTGGAAGCAATCATTCCAAAGCTTTCCAGTGAGCTTTTAATATGAACAACACTCTCTTTTTGCACTTTCATTTTATTCATTTTCATAGAATTTAATTAGAATATTTAAGCATATTTATATATGTTAACAAACATTTTTATAGAGACATGTGACTACAATAAGTAGCTTGGCAAAGAAACAAAACCGATTGTTGGTAAGCAGCCCAGACCTCAAAGCAGAGGCGGGTGAGTACGTTGAGGAACATGTTCCTACCGTGTTCTGGGCACCAGGGACAGATACCACTGAATTTTTACAGAGAGGATGAGGAGTATGGATAATCCAGGAAGTCAGTCAAAAGAGCTTCAGTTGTGGTTACTATATGTATAATGAGCCTTGGTTCACCAAGCCTTTTTCTCCTCTACTCTGTGATCTTTACTGTGATCTTTAAGAATGGGAAGACTTAACTTCCATCATTCTTAACTGGGCCTTTGGTGGCTATAAATATTCCCTGGTACATAATCGGGTCTCAATAAATATCTATGACCAAGAAATGACTCAACAACAAAAGTGTTTTACTCATTTACCAAGAGGGGATAAGAACTATGAGAAAGTGTTTGAAAATATGCGCGCTCTATATCATATGCTTTATATTTCTTTTTGCTTTGCAGCTCCTGCCTTCCTGTAGTAGGTAGACAGAAACAACATGCTCTTTCAATCAACAGTGATTTATAAAAGAGCTGCACAGTTCTCTCAGGAAGCCACAAGACACAATGAATGGCGCTTTTCATTATTTTATAAGTTCAGTTATGGGGCCAACATTTTACAGGGCAATAAGAAAATGAAAAAATTAAAGTAGAACTTACACATTATCATAACTTGTGTGCCCCAACTTGCTTTTCGACTTCAGCTTTGCTTTACAATCTCAGCTTTGCTTAACGATTCTGTTAAGCCGGAAAGCCATCAAATGCGGTGGATATGGGTACCCATAGTCTAGCTGACCAAAGGGTAAGTGATACATTTGTTTCTAAAAAGAGTTTCCATTCTTATCCCTGTTTTTAGTTACTTCAACTTCTTTAAAAATTCTTGTTTTTCTTGAATGTTACTTGTGTGGTCAGACCAAGGGCAAACTCTCTTCAGGGCTAGTGAGGGAGGAAAAACAAAATTATTTCAGCTATTTCCAAGGAAGGAAAACATATACTATGTATGTCTTTTATTTTAATTAAAGTAAGAAGAGACATCTGAGGCACCCTCAGCATTTTGAAAGTCATCCAGCGTGCCTATCCCAAAGGCAGTGTGGATGGTGGAAAAAACAGAAGCCTTGAACCAGAAAATCTTGATTTCTGTAAAAATGTTGCCACTTCTTGGCTGTGGGATCTTGGGCAAGTTCTTTTACCATGCTTGGCCTTGTTTTCCATATTCATAAATGTGAAAAATAATAATACACTTGTGGAAGTGGTAGTAAAATAGTAGTCTGATAGCTTTACAAGATATGTTAATGTTGACATTAGTTCTCATATATGAACATGAGGAACGTGCTGACTTCATACAAATGCATACAATACCAATTTCAGTCTCACTCTCCACCTCCACAAAATTTGACAGCTTTTGGTATGGTGAGATAGCCATTAATTTCCAAGAGCTGGCAAGTTCCGCGCATTTTATGCTACAAACAATACAAACTGTTAGCTCTTTATTTTCAGAATCTACCCGAATTTCAAATCCTACTGTTTAACTGATCTATTCCCAGTTGCCCAGAGGTGGGGCAGCATTGCCTCAAGTTTAGGTCTGCTGATCTCTGAATCATCACTTACCTTTCACTTCTGGTTGTGGATTTTGCAAAAACTTCAGCCTACACTTAGGTCCTGGACTCACTGCGACATCTAGAAACCCCAACTTGCCTGAGCTCTGGGATACAAAACCTTCCGTAGATTGAGGCTCATTATTCATTTTCAGTCTTGCTTTGCCTACTAGTTTTGCCACTGTCCTCTACCACTTAGCTAATGGCTGTAGCAGTTCTCACATACACAAATATAGAAATGTGGTGGGTTAACCAAACTTGTATCTAAAAATTTTGAACACAGGTGGCCCCCAGCTAATGATGGTTCAACTTACAATTTTCCAACTTTATGATGAAACAAAAGTGATTCACATTCAGTATAAAGTGTACTATTCTGGAATTTTGAGTTTTCATCTTTTCCTGACACTCTCTTGTGATACTGGATAGCAGTGTCTCCCAGTCAGCCCCTCGACCACAGGGATAAACAAGTGACAGACCTCCAACCATTCTGTACCTGTTTTTCACTTTCAGTCCAGTAGTCTATCAATTTTTGAGTATTCAATCAATTTATTTATTATAAAATAAGCTTTGTGTTACATCATTTTGCCCAACTATAGACCAATGTAAGTTCTCTGGGCACATGTAAAGTAGAGTAGGCTAAGCTATGCTGTTTGGTGGAATAGATATATTAAATGCATTTTTTTTAAGATTTATTTATTTATTTATTTGATAGCGAGAGAGAGAGAAATCACAGGTAGGCAGAGAGGCAGGCAGAGAGAGAGGGAAGCAGGCTCCCTGCCGAGCAGAGAGCCCGATGTGGGACTCGATCCCAGGACCCTGAGATCATGACCTGAGCCGAAGGCAGTGGCTTAACCCACTGAGCCACCCAGGCACCCCTATTAAATGCATTTTCAATTTAACTGTATTTTCAACTTGCCATGGGTCTATCAGGAGGCAACCCCACCATAAGTGAAGGAAGATCTGTATAAAGATGTTTAGTCTCACAGGAATACCACAGGTATAGCCAAGTTTTACATAGAGTGAGTTGGCTCTTTAAAAATATATGAGTTTTATTTTACTTTCTCCACAAGAGGACATCTCCCTTTCTTTCCGTCTACCTACTTTGACAGAGCATGACCTCTTCACAGCCCTATGACACACAGACGTCTACTCATTATGAGTCACGGTCTTCTACTGATGCCAAGAAAGAACTCCATAAAGTAACACCTTTTTAGAAAAAAAAAAAAAAAGCAGCAAAATGGAATTTTCAGCAAATTATTTGACCTCATTTTCATAGGACTATTTAAATTCTTCATAGAAGTTGTTTGAGACATTACCATTTTGAAGAAAGACATACAAAAACAACTACATTATTGAAATGGACTGAGTTTTAAGGTTGAAATTTACTTTAGTAGGGCAGAGTAAATGAAAAGAACAGATTTTAGTTAGAACATAATCCAATATCCATAAATAAAGCACAACTCCGACCAGCATTATGGAAACAGAACAAGAAGGAATTTTTACATTCAGAAAATATGCAGACTTTCTGCAGCAGTATTCTTTATAGGAATAGATGACAGTGAAACTCAAAAGTGTGATTCTACAACACTCTGATTTGAATACGCAATTGCTTTCTCTGTGAAGTTTAAGATATGTTACATTCTCATAACTGAGCATCCTTTTTATAAACCAAAATGGCTCATTTTAAAATGTCATGGTATTGAAAACTTCTTTCAGAATATCACCAGGGAAATTAAATATTTATCAGAAACTCCATGTTCCTATGAATACCTTACGAGAGAGCCTCAAGCTCTTTGCTGTTTCTTGTGGGAGAAACAGCAAGAGAAATTCAGCTGGAGCTACACTGTTCATTGCATCAAGAACCCTAGACACCCAAATCAAAGGATATCTTTCTATCTTCTAATTCTTTCTACAATTCTTTTTGGTTTACGAAAGCTAACTCCTTTGGTTTACTGAATGATTCTTCAGTAGACAATTTATTCAACGAAATATGGGTTTGCTTCTAAGTCAGAGAGAGGGAATTATAGTCCCTTCAAATGAGATAGGGCCAAGGGGTGACTCCAACTGTATTTCCCAGCTAGTTTTATTCTGGGTGGGTATAAAAATGTGGGAAAAGGTAAGAAGGTTATCAAAGGACAACACTGAGCTCAGATTGCTATAAAAGATGATCAATCTTCAATACTAAAGAAATTTCACAACAATCTTAGAGCTAAACTTTTTTTTAAATTAAATATATCAACTGAAAAAGAAAGAAGATTCTATCATTATGGTGGCAAACTAAGTAAATTTATTTTTTAAATTGAAAGTTCATGATTAAGACTTTGTCAATCAAGACACATCTCTATGAAGAATCACAAGGAGGAGAAATATAAAGAGAAGGAAACAGGAGAAGGAGCAGGTAATCGAGAAAAAAAAATGTGCATGTTTTCTTTCATAAAAATAAATAAAATACAAAGGATTGCTTCATACAAAGGGAAAAACAAAGCAATGAAAATGGAACCTATTTTACTGTGATTGTGAAGCTGAAAAAGACAAATTTGAGAATAGTGAAGTATAAAAAAATAATGACGGAATCCAGTGGCCAGTTATGGAAATGGCACTTACCCTGAAGGAATGTCTGGAAAAGTGTTTCCAGTAGAAGCTGGTGAATGGCTGTGCCCCTAGTGAAAATGAAAGTAGGGAGCTACAGCCAGCCAAGGGAGGAGCATCAGAGGGAACATTCCGCTGGCCAGGACAGATGATGAAAGCTGAGCAGCCACACTCAATGCCAGGTCTGGGACAGTCTGGAGAGAGAGGAAGCCAAGGTGGAGCCCGAGCCGGTAGGAAAAAAATATCCAAATCCCTAGTTATAAAAAGCAAAACCAGAAAGGTCACTGAGGTACCTTCTTTCTCTTTAGCTTATGGATATAATTGTGGAATATTAACATAAGGCTTAGGAAAAGCATATCTTTAATGATGTGACCAAAACTAAATTAGGGAGAAGAAAAGGGAATCTGAGCACTTCCTTTATTTAGAGAGAAGTCACATAGAGCGCGTTCTTTGCTAATATGGGGTAGATTTTAGGAATACAAAGATGAAAATAAGTCAGGGGAAGGATGGGTTTCAGTAAGGAGAGACAGGACCATCATTATTAAATACTGCAAAGAAATCAAACTTAAAAGTGTCCACTGGATTTGGGAATCAGAAAGTGATGGGTGATCTTAGCAGAAGCAGTTTTAGTGAATGGCAGAGACAGAAAGATTGTAGTAAACTGAAAAATAATTTAGTTGTGGGTTTATTAAAAAAAAAGAAGTTTATATAAATTTTCCACGTTCCTAGTGGAAACGAGAGGGGGAAAAAACAGAACAGGGCTCAGTGAGTTAAGCTTCTGCCTTTGGCTCTCAGGTCATGGTCTCAGGGTCCTGGGATCAAGCCCCTCAAGGGGATCTCTGCTCAGCAGGGAGCCTGTTCCCCCCCCACTTGCGATCTCTGTCTGTCAAATAAATACATAAATGAATAAATCTTTAAAAAACAAACAACCAAACAAAAAACCAGAACAAACATAGAGTGACCTTCCTTCTTTTCTTCCTTCCTTCCTTCTTTCCTTCTCTCCTCCCAAGATTTGGAAACTCCTTCTCATGCTATCCATTCTAAATAAAGAATACGATTGAGGTTATTATTCAGATAAATTAAGGTGGGAATACAAAAGTATATGTTTTTCTATAGCCACATGTTTAAGCCATATAAATAACAGAAAACTGTATTTTCGAACGATGTTATTATTGCCGCACTTCCACATTTTACTTTGCTTTTGTGGACCTGACATTTGTATAAACCGTTCTTATAAAAAGCAGTTTGTTTTAAAAATAAAACATTCAAACAAAAAAGGGATACTTTTCCTGTACAATTAAACAACAGTTTTAAAGCACTGTCATTAGAAACTGTAAAACTTATAGCTGTACTCCTCTCATTTAAAGTGTCAATAAAAATAATGGTAAACTGTAAGGAGGCCTCAAACCCTAAGCAAATATTACACATTTCGTAGTGCTGAAAATTTTAGCACTGAGAATATTTAGTGTTTAGAAGCAGACATTATGGGAACCTAGGAAAAAATACAGGATTTAAAAACCTTATGTGACCTTCTCCTCTAATTGAGCCAAATACATAAATTATAGCACCATCGAATCCAGGGGAGGAAATGGCCTATTAGGTCACCTAGTATTTTCCCTGCTAAATCTGAACAGTTCCCTACAGCATATTTTCTAACACTGTAAGTCTGGTTTTGAAAGTTTCACGTGATAACACTTGTCACCACGTCCTTAAAAAGCTATTAATCTAGTCGCGCTTCAAAGGAGGTCTCTAATCATGTTGAACAAGAAGCTTTCTTTCCTTAACATGATTCCACCAGCTTCCCTGCCTGGCACCCATCTCCAATAGACTCCCTCTTCCTTCTTCTGAAGATTTGAATTGTATGGAGCCAACCTGAAGGAAAAGTGGCAAAGTGGCAGAACATTGCCAAGAGTGAACTCCCGCTTCTCTCTCCTTCTCCAAGTTCAGTCGCTGAGAGTGAAGCATCGTCCTCATACTGAAAATATCTTGCCCTCTTCCTTTTTTCCAACTGTAGTGTTCCCTGAAAGAAGTCAATGGGAATGTATTATTATATTTATCATCCTTTAAAGGTGGATTTTCTTTTATTGTTAGCACTGTTAGCAGTTTGTTCATAATGGATACAAGATGACAAGCTGATAATTATCCATAGCTCATTTACCTTCTCTAACGTACTTGAGAGAGCAGAGAAGATCTTTGGGGTTCATACCTAGAGAGTGATAAATCATTAAGTGTCATTATAATTAACAACTGAGGTAGTCACTCTGCAAGTGAACTGAAAGGCAATTTTGGAAATTTGGAACAACACTTGCAAAAGTGTAAACAGATATTTAGAAGGTCTTTAAAACACTTAGGTTGGTATTTATGGGCTTTTATGCATTAGGACGGGCACAATGAAGACTCAAATTTTCAGAAATTTTGCAAGCCAGTTAGAGACAACAATGATTAAATATTAAATTATATGAACTAGCAAATAGAGACATTAAAACAAAGACAATACATTCTAAAAATTCATCATTTCCTAATTATTTTACTACATTTTGTTATTATCAATGCTCTTGAGACAATTGGTGGAAATACTATAAACTGTTATATGCTATTGAGCTTTTCTTTCCAAGACTGTATTCAGTGGCTTCATGTTCATAGCTTGAAACCAGTAAATGCCGCAAAGCAAGGCTCTATAGTCCCTCCAAAGCTGGTCCTTGTGCATTTGCCATCACACTACTATTGAGGAGACTATAAAATGACTTTATTTTAAAAAAACCCGGAACACAGACAAGTAAGGAAAAGAGAAGATATTGAACATCTCTCAGCAACTTTATCAGTTGTACAATGTCATTCTTGTATATCCACTTTGATACCACTACACCTTTTAGCTGAATTGTGTGATTGATTTATCTTACTGAGCCCCTTTATTCTAGAATACAAAATTTAAGAAAATATAAAATGAGAAAAATAAAAATATAACTAAAATAAAGTTGATTATTAGAAGCAAAGTTGTGGATGTCACTTTGCAATGTGAACAGGTTAATTCTTGTATGTATTGATTTTGTTTGTTTGTTTGTTTTTTTTTTTTTTAGCCAAACCACGAATGCCATCCTCTTTTTTTTTTTTCCATTTTATTTATTTTTTCAGCGTAACAGTATTCATTCTTTTTGCACAACACCCAGTGCTCCATGCAAAATGTGCCCTCCCCATTACCCACCACCTATTCCCCCAACCTCCCACCCCTGACCCTTCAAAACCCTCAGGTTGTTTTTCAGAGTCCATAGTCTCTTATGGTTCGCCTCCCCTCCCCAATGTCCATAGCCCGCTCCCCCTCTTCCAATCCCACCTCCCCCCAGCAACCCCCAGTTTGTTTTGTGAGATTAAGAGTCATTTATGGTTTGTCTCCCTCCCAATCCCATCTTGTTTCATTTATTCTTCTCCTATCCCCCTACCCCCCCATGTTGCTTCTCCATGTCCTCATATCAGGGGGATCATATGATAGTTGTCTTTCTCCGATTGACTTATTTCACTAAGCATGATACGCTCTAGTTCCATCCACGTCGTCGCAAATGGCAAGATTTCATTTCTTTTGATGGCTGCATAGTATTCCATTGTGTATATATACCACATCTTCTTTATCCATTCATCTGTTGATGGACATCTAGGTTCTTTCCATAGTCTGGCTATTGTAGACATTGCTGCTATAAACATTCGGGTACACGTGCCCCTTCGGATCACTATGTTTGTATCTTTAGGGTAAATACCCAGTAGTGCAATTGCTGGGTCATAGGGTAGTTCTATTTTCAACATTTTGAGGAACCTCCATGCTGTTTTCCAGAGTGGTTGGACCAGCTTGCATTCCCACCAACAGTGGAGGAGGGTTCCCCTTTCTCCACATCCTCGCCAGCATCTGTCATTTCCTGACTTGTAATTTTAGCCATTCTGACTGGTGTGAGGTGATATCTCATTGTGGTTTTGATTTGTATTTCCCTGATGCCGAGTGACGTGGAGCACTTTTTCATGTGTCTGTTGGCCATCTGGATGTCTTCTTTGCAGAAATGTCTGTTCATGTCCTCTGCCCATTTCTTGATTTTGTTCCAAATTTTCTAGAAATAAAATAAAAATGGAACTCAATTAATTATGCTGTGCTTTTTATCTGGAGAGACACTTATTTTTCTTGCAACTTAATACAAAGAGTGATGCATTTATGGGCCATTATGAAATAGATATTAAATTAAATGTAGTTAATGTTGTAAGCCTTTATGGGCACTGGATTAAAACCAGTATATATATAGGCTCCAAATACATATTCTTTGAAGCAATAAATTCATAAGAAAACTATAGCTAATTTGATTTTTTTTTCCTTGATACCTTTTGTGTAAACCCAAGCTGTAACTTCTTTAACATATTAGAAGACATTTCTTTGCTGGAGTTAGAGAGAAGCATGAATTTCACTACAGACTTAAAGATTTTATGAAAAGATATGTTTCTGGCTTGTGAAACCTAAAACATAAAGTGGGAAATTTTTACTCTTCTCCTAAATTATTGATTGAATTAAGTCCCCTCTCATCAAAACTTGCTGAAAGTCTCATAGTAAGTAGGTGATGGTGCCTGAATTGCTCCCAGCCAGTCTGGCATTAGGAATCATCTGCTAGATGCTGTCATGAGCTGCCTCCAGCATGTAGCCACATTCCCTTTGCCAACTGAAAGGAGATCCATGGGCTGAAGGTCTCAAGTGTATAAGAAGCAAAATTGACATTTTCTGACAGAAAATTTGACATAGTAGCTTAATTTTTGCTTAGATAAGCAATCCAAGCTTCTTATACAGAGAGAGACCTGAGGTTGTATCTTAGAAAAAAATATATATATTTCTCTATAAAATGAGGCAAACTATTCTGACTGGTGTGAGGTGATATCTCATTGTGGTTTTGATTTGTATTTCCCTGATGGCGAGTGACGTGGAGCACTTTTTCATGTGTCTGTTGGCCATCTGGATGTCTTCTTTGCAGAAATGTCTGTTCATGTCCTCTGCCCATTTCTTGATTGGATTGTTTGTTCTTTGGGTGTTGAGTTTGCTAAGTTCCTTATAGATTTTGGATACTAGCCCTTTATCTGATATGTCGTTTGCAAATATCTTCTCCCATTCTGTCAGTTGTCTTTTGGTTTTGTTAACTGTTTCCTTTGCTGTGCAAAAGCTTTTGATCTTGATGAAATCCCAACAGTTCATTTTTGCCCTTGCTTCCCTTGCCTTTGCCGTTGTTCCTAGGAAGATGTTGCTACGGCTGAGGTCGAAGAGGTTGCTGCCTGCATTCTCCTCAAGGATTTTGATGGATTCCTTTCTCACATTGAGGTCCTTCATCCATTTGGAGTCTATTTTTGTGTGTGGTGTAAGGAAGTGGTCCAATTTCATTTTTCTGCATGTGGCTGTCCAATTTTCCCAGCACCATTTATTGAAGAGGCTGTCTTTTTTCCATTGGACATTCTTTCCTGCTTTGTCGAAGATGAGTTGACCATAGAGTTGAGGGTCGATTTCTGGGCTCTCTATTCTGTTCCACTGATCTATGTGTCTGTTTTTGTGCCAGTACCATGCTGTCTTGATGATGACAGCTTTGTAATAGAGCTTGAAGTCCGGAATTATAATGCCACCAACTTTGGCTGGCTAAAATGAACAAGTCAGGAAATGACAGATGCTGGCGAGGATGTGGAGAAAGGGGAACCCTCCTCCACTGTTGGTGGGAATGCAAGCTGGTGCAACCACTCTGGAAAACAGCATGGAGGTTCCTCAAAATGTTGAAAATAGAACTACCCTATGACCCAGCAATTGCACTACTGGGTATTTACCCTAAAGATACAAACATAGTGATCCGAAGGGGCACGTGTACCCGAATGTTTATAGCAGCAATGTCTACAATAGCCAGACTATGGAAAGAACCTAGATGTCCATCGACAGATGAATGGATAAAGAAGATGTGGTATATATACACAATGGAATACTATGCAGCCATCAAAAGAAATGAAATCTTGCCATTTGCGACGACGTGGATGGAACTAGAGCGTATCATGCTTAGTGAAATAAGTCAATCGGAGAAAGACAACTATCATATGATCTCCCTGATATGAGGACATGGAGAAGCAACATGGGGGGGTAGGAGATAGGAGAAGAATAAATGAAACAAGATGGGATTGGGAGGGAGACAAACCATAAATGACTCTTAATCTCACAAAACAAACTGGGGGTTGCTGCGGGGAGGTGGGATTGGGGGAGGGGGAGCGGGCTATGGACATTGGGGAGGGGAAGCGAACCATAAGAGACTATGGACTCTGAAAAACAACCTGAGGGTTTTGAAGGGTCAGGGGTGGGAGGTTGGGGCAACCTGAGGGTTTTGAAGGGTCAGGGGTGGGAGGTTGGGGGAACAGGTGGTGGGTAATGGAGAGGGCACGTTTTGCATGGAGCACTGGGTGTTGTGCAAAAAGAATGAATACTGTTACGCTGAAAAAATAAATAAAATGAGAAAAAAAAAATGAGGCAAACTATCCAAGAGGCCATGAAACAGAAAGCTCCCAAAACAAATTAAGAATTTGAGTCACACACACACACACACACACACACACACCTCTTCAAGAGCATAGGTAATACTAAAATGTAGTAAAATATTGGGCCACTATTTTCAGATTCAGATTTGATACTTTGATCCACCAAACTTTTGTTTGTTTCCGCAGAACATCAACTCACCTATATTGACTTACACTCTGCATTTACTTTATGAAGCTTGTAAAGTTTGAATAGAAAAATTTTGTATCTAGCACATGTACAAAAATAAAATTATATACAGCCCCATTATAAATAAAAAGGAATTTTTCAAATAAAATATTATTATATAGTATAGCAACCTAATAATATTTTAAATAGTGCTCATTTCAGTAGTTCAAGGGTAACTTGGTATTAGATCTATAAGAATACCTTATTGAATCAAAGAATTAAGGAAAAGATTCCATAAATCATAACAAAAGATGCTTCAAGGGGTGTCTGGGTGGCTCAGTGGGTTAAAGTCTCTGCCTTGGGCTCAGGTCAGGATCCCAGGGTCCTGGGATTGAGCCCCGCATTGGGCTCTCTGCTCAGCAGGGAGCCTGTTTCCTTCTCTCTCTCTGCTTGCCCCTCTGCATACTTGTAATCTGTCTGTCAAATAAATAAATAAAATTTTAAAAAAAGATACTTCAAAGGCATTTCATAAATTCACCTAGAATTGTAACATTCTTGAGCATATACAGAAAAAGACTACTTAAGTGTGATAAAAATTTAGTGTGGTCCAACTCATATATGTGTTTAATTTATTCTTAAAGTTGATTTCATATTCAGAAAAATATATTTAAAATAAGTCTAAAATACTTTCAGTTTCAAGTGTCAAGAAAAATATCATAGGAAATTAAGATGCAAGTGCTTCACAAGATCTAAATTTATAAATAAAATGTGAAATCTGGAAATATTGCTGTAGAGGTCTGTTTTCGGTGTGCATGGAGAAAATATTATTCTGGGAAACCACGAAAGCCAACTGACTAATGTTACAGAAAATTTTATATCAGAAGTACCAGTTCTGTGAACTCTTCCATGATGTTTCAATTGTTGCCTGGGATAAATCTCAACATAAGATCATTTTTTATTTTAATCAGGAATTCCAGCTGCCTAACTGCTCTTGCCTCCATGTTCTATTTCTGTGTAAATACATCAGAGATCAAAACACCTTCCAAGTTTACTCTAAGAATCCAGTCTCACACCATCAATTCCATGTGATGTACATGTTACCGAAGATTTCACATGGAGGGCAGGGGATGACCTTAAAATTGTATACCTCACAGCAAAGTATGTCAACAACCCCAAAGTTCTGTCAGTTCTCAGAAACTCTCTCTTCATGGTGTGGCCAATGGCAGTGAAATTTATTTTACCTTATCCAAAAATAGTTCTCCCATGCTGAGCTCACCGGACTGGTTTTTCTCACTTGCATTGTACAGAGCCTCTGCCTCCAAATCCACACCAATAAAGTCAATATGACTGTATCTTCCAGTTAAGATGAACTACCTGGCTTTTAATGTTGGTCTGGCCATCATTCTGACCAACGGGAGTCCAGATAAGGTTCTCACTCTCAGCTCAAGGAGACATTATTTTAAAAGAAGAGATTAAAATCAAGGGCTCTCCCAAGTGGGAATTTCCAAACTAAAATTTTGCCTGTAGCTTTCTGGTATCATGCTAAAGCCTACAAAAAATTCACAGCCACTCTTTGGTTCAGTCTTTGTGCAGAATTGGCACTGAGTTGGCTGAAGTACAAGGACATCACTTATCTACTCAGTTGACTTGGGAACACATCAGGGTGGGCCTGCAGAGAAATTCACTTTACTGATTTCTTGGTTCTCTTTTCAGAGCCCTTCTGACTCACATTTTGATTTTGAACAACTCAACCACTTTGAGTCTGAGTCTCATTGTCTTAAAAAATAGAAATAGGGGCGCCTGGGTGGCTCAGTGGATTAAGCCGCTGCCTTCGGCACATTTCATGATCTCAGGGTCCTGGGATGGAGCCCAGCATCAGGCTCTCTGCTCCGCAGGGAGCCTGCTTCCTCTTCTTTCTCTGCCTGCTTCTCTGCCTACTTGTGATCTCTACCTGTAAAATAAATAAATAAAATCTTTTAAAAAAATTAAAAAAAAAGAAAGAAATAATCTTCAGGAGATTGTCAAAATAAGGAATAAAACATAGGTATGAAGGCCTAGCACCTAATAGATATAACTAAATGCCAGATACTTTTGATAATTATTAGACAAGGATTATGAGTTCAACTCCTTTAACTTTTACTAAAAAGTAATAAACTAAGTGCATGAGCTCTAAATTGGTTGGTATATCTTAAAAGCTTAACAGTTGGCTGGAATGTCATCAGCAACAAAACAAGACATAAAAAAAACAAAATAAAACAACAATAATCACTGTGTGTTGAATACTGAATGCATCCTCATTCTTTTGTCTTACAGCTGGGACCTAATTCACCAGCCTTTATACCCTTCCAGTTGGACTAAACAATTTTACAAAATTATTATTTAGTAGAAAGGCAGTATCAGGACACAGATATAATTATGAAGGTCAACTTGAGGTTAAATATTACAAACTTCCTTATTTCTGTTTCTGTGATATTATTGTCCAATTAAATTCTTATAGAGAATCAAGTTCAGATTCCTTAGCATGGCATATAGAATCAACAAAGGATGGAATAACACGATGGTTATTCTTCTAACTTCATTTCCTGTCACTCTCTTTGACATACTACACCTTCCAGACATATGGAACTACTTAAAATTTCATATATCTATGAATTTATGCATTCATTTTTAAAAGAAATTATTTTTAGAACAGATTTAGATTTACAGAAAAAAATGAGTAAATAATAATCAAATCTAATTTCTCCTATTATTAATATCTAACATAAGTATGACACCTTTATTACAACTAACAAATTATTTAGATACATTATTAACTGAAATCCGTCTTTTATTCAGATTTTCTTAGTTTTTATTAGTGTTCTCTTTTTACTCTAGGATCTCATCCAAGATACCACACTACTTTTCACAGTTAGAGTTTCTCAAACTTTCCTTGTTTTTGATGGCCTTGACAGTTTTGAGGAGTACTGGTGAGGGTATTTTGTAAAATGTTGCTCCATTGGGATTTTTCTGGTGTATTTTCATTATGAGGCTGGAATTATATAGCTTTGGAAAGAAGTCCAGAGAAGTAAAGTAAAGTATCATTTTCATTACCTGAGCTGTCAGCGGTCCCTCTGTCTTTTGGGCATTTTCCCGTCATTGTATTTTGTTATTATTGGTTATTTGCTTGTTTGTTTTAGCACTGCTCACAATATGTTCCAGGTTCATCTTGTCTATCCTGCTCCATAGAATCAGACATTCGCCCAGGAGCCCTGATTCCTTTTATTGGAGAATGATTTTAGAAACCAAGATCTGGGAACTTAGCATGTCTACTACTACTGTGATGTTCTTGCTTCCAGCCTCTTTCAACTGAGAGAGCAAGGATGTATGTGTGTGTACATTCCACTTTATTTTTTACTTATAAAAATAAAACTAACAAAATCCTGTTACATAAACTTCAGGTCCCAGTTTAGCAATCCTTTACTTTAGGAAAGCCTTCACTGATTCAGTCATGAAAGTTGATTATCCCTTCCTTTGTGTCAAAACTTGACTATTATAATAAGTACATTGTCAATTGAAATTATTTTCATATTTTTTCTTCTGCTAGATTTGGCACTTTTTGTGTGTCTATTAAGTCATAAACCTTATAAATGTGAGTGATAGAAACTGAAAAGTTATGTCCACAAAGCCAATTTAAAATTGTAGCACTTAAAAACGTGTTGAATTCATATATTAAACATGCATCCTTTTATGATTGCAACTTTATGTGGTTGATAAACTTTTCAAATTATATAGATCAGAAGTGTTTTAAGTACATAAGTTGATGAGTTTTTAAAAGTGGACATGCCATATAAGCACCATTGCAATCAAGACATAATATTTCCATCATGTCAGAAAGTTCTCTTATGACCCTTTCCAGTAAATCATAACTTTGTCTCATTGTGCAACCATGTTAAAATGAAATTACTGTAGATTAGTTTCATCTATTTTGAACCCTATAAAGGAGATTATGTAGTGGATACTTTTAGAGTCTGGCTTCTTTTGCTTAACATAAAATTCTGATATTCTTTCATATGTTTGGTGCAATTAAAAGTTTATTCTTTTCAAAAATAGAACTACCCTATGACCCAGCAATTGCACTACTGGGTATTTACCCTAAAGATACAAACGTAGTGATCTGAAGGGGCACGTGCACCCAAATGTTTATAGCAACAATGTCTACAATAGCCAAACTATGGAAAGAACCTAGATGTCCATCAATAGTTGAATGGATGAAGAAGATGTGGTATATATACACAATGGAATACTATGCAGCCATCAAAAGAAATTAAATCTTGCCATTTGCGACGACATGGATAGAACTAGAGGGTATCATGCTTAGTGAAATAAGTCAATTGGAGAAAGACAACTATCATATGATCTCCCTGATATGAGGAAGTGGAGATGCAACATGGGGGGTTAAGGGGGTAGGAGAAGAATAAATGAAACAAGATGGGATTGGGAGGGAGACAAACCATAAGTGACTCTTAATCTCACAAAACAAACTGGGGGTTGCTGGGGGGAGGTGGGGTTGGGCGGGGGGAGGGGGGTTATGGACATTGGGGAGGGTATGTGCTATGGTGAGTGCTGTGAAGTGTGTAAACCTGGCGATTCACAGACCTGTACCCCTGGGGATAAAAATACATTATATGTTTATAAAAAAATAAGAAATAAATAAAAAATTTTTTAAAAAGTTTATTCTTTTTAATTGTTGATTAAAATTCTATTGTATGATTATATTGAAACTTGTTAAGCCATTTCCTGAATGAAGGATATGTGACTTGTTTTATTTTTTGAGTAAAGTAAGACTGTCTTTCTTCTTTTTTTTTTTTAAGATTGTATTTATTTATTTGACAGAGATCGCAAATAGGCAGAGAGGCAGGCAGAGAGAGAGGAGGAAGCAGGCTCTCTGGAGAGCCTGATGTGGGGCTCCATCCCAGAACCCTGGGATCATGACCGGCGCTAAAGGCAGAGGCTTTAACCCACTGAGCCACCTGGGTGCCCCCTTTTTTTAAGTTTCTATTTAAATTTCAGTTAGTTGCCATACAAGTAATATTAGTTTCAGATATAATAATTAGTAATTCAACATTTATATATTTGCTTTAAGCTTTTGACTGTTTACTAATAAAGCTGCTATAATATTTACATATAGGTTTTTTATTTCTCTTGGGAACAAACTTGGAGCAGAATTGTTGAGTCATACAATGGGCACACATTTAATTTTAAAAGAAACTCCCTGCTTTCCAAAGTTCTGGTAAATATCTTGTACTCACATCAGCCATGTATGAATGTTTCAGATTCTGTAAATCCTTGCTAATGTTTGATGTTTTCAAGTCATTTAAATTTAGCCATTTTAAGGGGTCTTCAGGGAAGTTGTAATTATATTTTCCTGTGATTAATAATGATTATGATTTTTACATGAGGAGTAATAATGATGAGGACTAAACAGTCATTTCTGTATCTTTTTGTATACATATGAATTATATATTTATATGCACTTCTGAAAATATGTTATTTTTATCATTAATTAGATGTATTTCTTTTTAGTAGACATTCATTATATATTCTGGACATAAATTCTTTTAAGATTTTATTTATTTATATTGGACATAAATTATTATTTGATATGCATAGGGTGAATATTTTCTTCTTGTCTGTGGATTTTTATTTTCTCATCAGTGTCCTATGGTGAACAAAAAAATTTAATCATTATGATTGTCAATCATCATTTTGTCTTTCATGGTTTATGCTGTTGTATCTTATTCAAGAATTCCTTGTTTACTTTGAAGCTGTGAAGGTGTTACCCTACATCCTATTCTAAAAATTTTGTTTCTGGCTTTTACATTTAAGCCTATCACCTGCTCCAAAATAGTTTTTTGATTATCAAGGTTCATATTTTTTTTCAAAATTTTTCATGTTGTTCCAGCACAATTCATTGAAAAGACTTATTTTCCTCCTTGAATAGCCTTGGGGCCTTTGTCAAACATTAACTACTCATAGACGTTTTGAATTACTTGAACAGTTTAATTGGTTTTCTTCATCTATTTATCTATATATTTCTTTAAATCTTTTCGAGTATAGTCGGCACACAATGTTTCATTAGTTTCAGATGTACCAACTTCTCTATATGTTATGCTGTGCTCACAACTAGTATAGCTAACATCTGTAATCACAGACTTCTATTACAATATCATTGACTAGATTCCCTTTGCTGAGATCTTACCATTTGTGAGAACATAGCTGGACCTAGAGTGTACAAAATCAAGTGAAATAAGTCACACTGATATGTGACCAATATGTGAAATATGATTTCACTCATACATGGAATCTAAAAAACAAAGCAAATGAATCAACAAACAAAAATCAGAATCAGACTTATAAATACAGAGAAAAAACTGACAGCTGCCAGAGGAAAAGGTTGGGCAAAATGGATGATGGGGAGTAGGAGATAATAGACTTCCAGTTATGGGATAAATTAGTCACAGAGATGTTTGTCTATATTTATAAAAATGTCACAGTTACTATAGCATAATAAATCTTTAAATAAGGTACCCTGAATTCTCTGTACTCCTTTTTCAGTATCGCTTTAACTATTATAGATCTTTTGCATTTCCACATACATTTTGAAATCACTTTGTCAATTTGTTAAAAAAAAAAAATGTTTGGGATTTAAATTGGATTGTATTGGCCTTAAGATCAATTTGGAGAGAACTGATACCAGAATCAGAAGGCTTCTTCTAAGTCATTAACATGACATATTTCCCAATTTATTCAAGTCTTCCTTAATTTTTCTCTCTTTTTCTTAAATTTTTAGAATAGAGAACTTGCACATCTTCTGTTAAATTTATCCCTAAACATTTTAGGTTTCTGATGGTATTGTAAATGAAAATTTTAAATGAATTTTCATTTTGATTTTCCAATTGTTTTTTGCTGCCATCTACAAATATGATTGGTTTTGTACATTTACCTTTATCTAGTAACCGCCAAATTGGTTGATTCTAGAGTTTATTTTTCATACATTCCGTTTAAATACAATTTTATTTAATTGCAATTTACGTCATTCTCTGTTCTTATTTTATTTGATTTACTAGTAAATTTTAAGTGGAAGTGTGTAGAAAAGAAATTTTTGCTTTGTTCTTATATTTCTTTATTAAATTTCATGTTGGCTGCAGTTTTTCATGGGTGATTTCATATTGACAACATTTCTTTCTAACTCTAGCTTGCAAAGAACATTATTTTTTATTATAAATTAAAGTTTAATTTAATCAAATGCCTTCTGTGTATCTACTTAGATGATCATATAATACTCTCCTTTATTTTGTTATATGCTAAATTGCTAATATTTTAAAAACCTTCCAATCAGGGTAGCTAAATCCCACTAGACCATGATATGGTACATTATAGTTTTTTTATATTTCAAGTCTTTATTCAAATTTTAGTTAACATATAGTGTAATTAGTTTCAGGAGTAGAATTTAGTGATTCATCACTTACATATAACACCCAGTGCTCATCACAAGTGCCCTTCTTAATGTTCATCACCTATTTAAACCCTTCCCCCCCACCACCCTCCATCAACCCTCTCTTTTGTTTGTTCTCTATAGTTAAGAGTCTCTCTTATGGGTTGCTTCCCTCTCTGTTTTTGTTTTTGTTTTTTAAATTTCTCCCTCATCTGTTTTGTTTCTCAAATTCCACATATGAGTGAAGTATGTTATTTGTATTTTTTCTTTTAAAGATTTATTTGAGAGAGAGAGTAGAGAGTAGGGGCAGAGAGAGATGGAGAGAGAGGATCTCAAGCAGACCCCCACTGACCATGGAGCCCAATGTGGAGCTTGATTCAAGGCTCATGATCTCAGTAGAAATCAAGAGTCTGACACTTAACCAACTGAGCAAACCCAGCTGCTTGGTACTTATCTTTGACTAATTTATTTGGCTTAGCATAATACATTCTAACTCCATCCATGTCATTGTAGATAGCAAGATTTCATTCTTTTTAGTGGCTGAGATATATATATATGTGTGTATATATATATATATATACACACACACATATATATGTCTCACATCTTTATCCATTTTATCATTTGGGTCCTTTCATAATTTGGCTATTGTTGATAATGCTGCTATACACATCAGAGTGTATTTGTCCCTTCAAATCAGTATTTTTGTATCCTATGGATAAATGCCTAGTAGTGTAATTGCTAGGTCATAGGGTAGTTCTATTTTTAACTTTTTGAGGAACCTCTATACTGTTCTCCAGGATGGCTACACTAGTTTCATTCCCACCAAGAGTGTAAGAGGGTTCCCTTTTCTCTGCATCCTCAGCAACATCTGTTTCTTTTCCCTGAGTTGTTAATTTTAGCCATTTTGATAGTTGTGAGGTAGTATCTCATTGTAGTTTTGATTTGTATTTCCCTGATGATGAATGATGTTGAACATTTTTTCATATGTCTGTTGACCATTTATGTCTTCTTTGGAGAAATGTCTGTTCATGTCTTCTGACTATTAACTGGATTATTTATTTTGGGGTTAAGTTTACTAAGTTTTTTAATAGATTTTTGGATACTAGCCCTTTCTCTGATAGGTTATTTGCAAATATCTTCTCCCATTCTGAAGGTTGTCTTTTAGTTTTGCTGATTGTTTCCTTCCATGCTCAGAAGATTTTTATCCTGATGAAGTCCCAATAGCTCACTTTTGCTTTTGTTTCCCTTGCCTCTTGAGACATGTGTAGTAAGAAGCAGTTATGGCCAAGGTCAAAGAGGTTGCTGCCTGTGTTCTCCTCTAGGATTTTAATGGTTTCCTGTCTCACGTTTAGGTCTTTGATCCATTTTGAGTTTATTTTTGTGTATGGTGTAAGAAAGTGATCCAGTTTCATTCTTCTGCATGTTACTCTCCAGTTTTCCTAATACCATTTGTTGAAGTGACCGCCTTTTTACCATTGGATGTTCTTTCCTGCTTTGTTGAAAGTTTGTTAACCATGTAGTTCTGGTTATATTTCTGGGTTTTCTACCCTGTTCCACTGGTCTATGTGTAAATTTTGTGCTAGAACCATACTACCTTGATGATTACAGCTTTATAATATACCTTGAAGTCTTGAATTATGATACTTCCATCTTTGATTTTCTTCTTATGAAGAGTGTAGATTTTTGTTCTAGAAACAGAGAAATTGCTGCCTGATTACATTAAACTTGTGAAGGATAGATCTGTTGGTTTTCTTCTTACTTTTAGGATGAATCCCTTAGTTCCAACCTGTTTGGAACTAAGTCATTCTGGGGCTTAAATAGAAAGTCACAGTTATTTATCAAGGCTAACAATGCAGGCCTCAAACTCTAAACTCTAATTTTATTTTGCCTTGTGACCCTTTAACTTTTGCTCTTCACTAGGTTCCTCAAAGTTCCCTCCATCATGCAACCACACTTTCATTTCTGTCAAGGCATTCATGGGAGTTAAATTGCAATGTTGAGGTCTCTCACTCTATGGCTATCTTCTTTCCTGGTTATTCCCCCTCTATTTCAGGTTTTACTGGAAGCGCTAAAATTCATTCTCTGACAGACTGAGCCAGAAAGCCATGGCTCTCTTTTTGAGTTCAAGCCAAACTATAGTACATGGACTGTGGACTATACTCAGGAGAAAAGTTCTGTAAATATGGAATTCACCCAGGACAGTTCTCTTCTTTCAAAAGTATAAACCTTTCAAGTTTCTGGTCACTACTGGAAGTATTTTATCATGACAATATGTAAAAATATTCAAATTAGTATAAACCAAATATAGTAACTTCAAATAAATAAGTTGTATTATGTATCCATTGCCCTCATTTATTAGCAAAATAAGTTCTAGTTACAAAATACATATCTTGTAACTAATTATAAAAAGGGAAATTATAATGCAAAATACTGCAAGGTTTTATATCTCCTTTGTTAAGCATTTTGGGTGGAGATTTTTAAAAATATATCTTTTCCTTATAGAAAACAAATTATTAAATTATGACAACTAAAACAGAATTCTAAGAAATTCAAAAGACATAACATAAATTATTAGGTAGAATCAAATAGTTGTACAAAATGAGCTTTGAATGTGTTTCCCTTTTAGTTTATTAAATATTTAACCATGACAAAAATTATTTTTGTTAAAAAATATCCAAACTCTGGAGGAAGATTCATCCAATAAATGCAGAACTTTTTTGCTACCTAACATTACTTTTGATCTCAAACATTTTCCTTGTTTTGTAAATGAAAGTATTCTTTATTTCCCTCCACATAAAGCTACAAGTCATGATTTTGATAATATTTATATTGTGCCTTATCATCTCAGACTCTTACCTTTAAAAAACAATAATCATCATCAGAAACATATGAACAGAAGGTAAAGTCAATAAATGCATCCTCAGTTTCCTACATTGTTCTGTTTCTACAAGACTCTTACCCTGTATCTATAATTCTATTCTAAACTAAACCAGAATCCACAGAGTGCTCCTCTAGCCCCATGTTCACACACTTTTCTATATGCTTATACTAGAAATATATTTCATACTCACTATGCTCACAGTCCTCAGGAGTTGTGAAGTAAAAAAAAAAAAGTATTGATCTGCACATACAGCAGAAACAGCAAATTGAAATGAACAAATAAATTTTAATACCAAATAATATATAAGGTGCAAAATGTAGAAAGAAGTGCAATAGAACCTGGGAATACTGAGAGATCATTTGGACCTTAGCTAGGTCTTGAAGGACACATATTGGTGGGAAGAAAAGCCTGGAATAAAGGAAATAATTGTCAGATGAGGGAGTTTAGCTTGAACAAAAAGAAAGAGAAGGAATAAGTTTAGAGAAAATAAAATGAGTAGGTAATCTTGGCTGACTGTAGAGGGCCCATCGAGGGAAGGAAAGCAAGATACTACAGTACGTAACTGAAAATGTGTACAAAGGCTGGATTGTGCATTTCACAAACTTTTTGACAAACAAACAAACAAACAAAACCCAAAATGCAGTTCATAGAAGGAAAGGGGTAACTCCTTCATCATATTTGCTATTTTAAAACTTTCTATTTATGAAAACTCTGATATTTAAGAATGATCTTGTTGGAAAAATATTTAATCGTATCTTCTTGAGCAGACATCTTTTGATGTCTTTTGTCATTGCCATTTTTAACTGGGTCCATTCTGGAACACTGGAGTTTTATTTTCAATGATTACACAACATGCTTCACAAAATTAATCCGATTCTCAGAATCTCCTAAGATAAATCATTAAATCAGTAAATGATGAGCAGGCAGGGCTTTCCTAGTAGGCTTCCCCCCCCCCCTAATACTTTGATAGAATGTGAGGTGAGTGGAGGAAAGACTGGAAGTCTCAAAGGAAATTTAAAGAAAACTCTTCAGGCTCTAGTTATTGGGACACAGAGTTAACGAAACTGTAATTTCCTGTGACTTGAAATAAGACATGCAATATTGAAGGCATATTTTTAAAGAATCTCAAAAGTTAATTTGCTTTTATGTCAATTTACGGTAACTTGGATATTCTCTTTTAAATATTCAGTGTTGTATAATAGATTTAGTAGATTCAATGTTAATAGCAAGAGAAAAGATAAAGTGTTCATGTTTAAAAAATTCAATAATTCAATCCATTTAAGTGAATATTTTTTAAGCATCTGTGTATATAAACCACTGTTTTGTTTTGCTTTTTTATCTATAGATATACAGAGATGGGAAACATACTATTTGTGTTCCCAATCTAATGATGGGGACAGAATGTTTAGCTTATTGAGTGATAGGCAGAATGTGATAAGTCCCATATGATGGCAAATAAAATGTTTGGAATCACAAACAGTAGTAAAAGTAATGGTAGGAGAAATTGTGGAGAGAGAACCAAGAATTCTTTTGTTTTGGGGCAGTCTCTGAGATAAACATTTTATAGACATTATTTCATTTAATTTTATTAATTAAATAATATAAAATAATAAAATAATAGTGCTATAAGCACTATTGTTACATCATTATTTAAAATGAAAAACCTTTTAAAATAAGGCTCAGTGGGGTTAAGTAACACTTTTTCAACTGGAAAGCTCACACACTCAGATTTTTCTGACTTTAAAAGGTCCTCTTAAACACTGCACTATACTGCCTCCTAGGGGAAAGTTTCATGGAGATGGTATAATTATAACCTCATATAAAGATGAGGGTAAGGGAGTTCTCCAAAGTCATGAGTATGAGGTAACAGTGTTTGTTTAGGAAATGCTAACAGTATAATAGGCTCAGAGTGTCACGTGAATGACTTTGGGCAAGACAAATAATGTATATGCTTAACATGCAGTATAAAGAATAAGGCTAGACTGGCAGAGACTCAAGTACCAAAAGGAAGCTTGGACTTTACTATGTACATTAAGACTCCTTTCATATGAAAAAAAAAAGTATTAAAATTATCCTTTTTGGTAGATTTGAAGTCACTCAGTTTCTCCCCTTTTTCTAGATCTCATATCCACATTTACTCATGGTAATTACAGCATTTCAGAATGTCTTAAAACAATTAGTTTTTTTCAAAGTTTCCAGAAGTAGATTTGATAAACAGAAAGAAACGGACATAAAGAAAATTGTCATAATTTTCAATTCAGAATCCTCGGCTAGTGATTCATATATGTAATCTGACGAATGTAGTTCATTCTATGTTAAAAAAATCTTTCCCAAAAAGAATTAAAAAAAAAAAAACAACTGCCTCCAAGGCTTTCAAATAGCAGTTTGTGCAAATGTCCAACTGATGTGTTTTCCAAGCCATATGTGGATGGTTGAATATGTCAATTATTATGTAATTTGTTAGTTTTTCTGTTTTCAGATTTCTGTAGAAATCCCAGCAGCACCAGGTACTCTACCAGATGCTAATAGTGATAACTTAATGAGACTGGTGATGTTCCAACTCCAGTTTTTGCTTTTCTTTGAGGAATCATAATAGAGAATAGAAACGCCACAGTTTCCCAGCTGATTAAGCACCAGAGTGTCCTGCCCATTTCCTGAGTTATAGCATTTTCTAGTATCTTACATAGCTTGCTGATTATTTTCAAGTCATTTATAGAATTGTCTTTTTCCTGTCAGTCTGCCTGAGGATCACTAAATCTGAATTACATGTGATTTCTGAACTCATCTTGGTCCAATTCCACCATGTTAGATATGAGCAAGCAGATGGTCAGAAAGATAAAATTAGTAGCCATAACCTCCCAGTTGGCCAATGCGCACCTGGAATTTGAACTTGGACTCTCAAGTTATACTATGTTACAATCCTTTTCAAACCCCCTGCTCTTCTTGCAGCTCAGGTCCTGTTCTCACTATCAAATCTTTTATGAGATATATATATATATATATGTATATATATATATATCATAAATATATATATATATACATATATATATATATATCATAAATATATATATATTTACCCAGCCATTTGAGAGAACATGGGTGGACTTAGAAGGTATTACGCTAAGTAAAATAGGTCAGGCAGAGAAAGACAAATACCATCTGACTTAATCTAAAAAAACCCAAACAAACAGACAAAACAAACAAAACAAGAAGAGACTCATAGATACAGAGAACAAATTGATGGTAACCAGAGGGAAAGGATGGGGAGGATGAGCAAAATAGGTGGCAGGAATTAAGAAGTACAATCTTCCAATTATAAAATAAATAGGGGCGCCTGGGTGGCTCAGTGGGTTAAGCCTCTGCCTTCAGCTCAGGTCATGATCTCAGGATCCTGGGATCGAGCCCCACATTGGGCTCTCTGCTCAGCAGGGAACCTGCTTCCTCCTCTTGCTCTGCCTGCCTCTCTGCCTACTTGTGATCTCTCTCTGTCAAATAAATAATAAAATCTTTAAAAAAAATAAAATAAATAAAACACGGATGTATACAGCACAGGGAATATCATCAATAATATGTAACAAATGTAATGAATTTGTGTAGTGACAGATAGCAACTTATTATGGTGACTACTTCATAATGTATATAAATATCAAATCACTGCATTGTATAAACAAAACAAATAATACAGTATTGTATGTTGGTTATTTTTAATGAAACATATTTTAATTTAAAAAAGTTTGTTTCTGAATGTATGAATTAAGTAAACTAGAAAATAGTTTACTTTGCCCCCCAATTTTTTTCTGCCCCCAAATTGTTTTTGAAAAATTTTAACTTACAGTAAAAATTTAAGAAGTATGCAATAAACATACACACACACCTTTTACCTGGGGTCATCAATTCTTAATATTTCATTGCATATTCTTTCTTCCTTTTTCTCTTCCTCCCTTCTTTTTGTCCTTCTCCCTCTCTACATACATATATATAAACATATATGAGATATATGCATATATGTGTACATATGCACACACATATATATTCAAAAGTATGTATACATATATAATATTTTCTCTGACACTGAGAAAGTTTTAGACATCATGAAAATGCACCTCTAGGGGCGCCTGAGTGGCTCAGTGGGTTAAAGCCTCTGCCTTCATCTCAGGTCATGATCCCAGGGTCCTGGGATCGAGCCCTGCATGGGGCTCTCTGCTCAGCAGGAAGCCTGCTTCCCTTCCTCTCTCTCTGTCTGCCCCTCTGCCTACCTGTGATCTCTCTCTGTCAAATAAATAAATAAAATCTTAAAAAAAAAAGAAAATGCACCTCTAAATACTTTATTGTGTATTCTCCTCCCCCTTCCTAAATTCTTCTACATTACCATAATATAGTTATTATACTTCTACAATAAAAATTAATACAATACTATTATACATTTACCATCTATATTAAAATATCACTTTTATTCTAACTGTATCTTATATCTATTTATTTTTCCTTCCAATTCAGGATCCAAACAAGGATCAAAATTGCTTTAGTTATTTCTCTTTACTCCTCTTGCTTCTAGTTGAATTCTCCTTTTTTTTTTTAAAGACCTTCATGACCTTCATGATTCTAGATTGTTTTGCTGTTTGGATTTGTCTGAGTTTTTCCTCCTGATTACCATCAGGTTAAATCTTTTTGGCAGGAGCCTACCAAAGTGGTATTGCCATCTTTCTCAGTGCATTCATTCAGAAAGCACATGATGTCAACCTAATCCATCATTGGTGATGTGATATTAAATCGATTACCTAGTTAAGGTGATATCTAATTGACAAAAGTGCATTTGTTAAGAAGTTAAATATTATCTAGATTCTAAGTTTGTTGCACAGCACCTACCAGATTGTCTACACATTTCAGTTTTTGTATTCTTTAAATAGTAAAAATTAAAAATATTGGTTACATAGTGAAATATCTCATTTTAGTGTCATACATTGTACTTCAAGACTAATTTTTTGAATCCTCACCTCCTTTCTTCATACCAAGGCTTAATATAATCTGAAATTTGGAATTCATTATGTGTGTGCTTTTGCTTCCTAACAAGACATTTTTCAGTATTTTTTAATATGCTTTTACTTGCTGTAATTGTGGAAAGCATGATCTTCAAGGTTATTTATTTGCATTATTATTTCTACTAATCCAATAAAATCAAACAATGCTAAAGGGCTAATATCTTGACCATTGCTGCAGTTATGACATATAGGATTCTCAGCTCATTAATAATATGTTTTCATAAATACAATAGGCAGAATATGCACAATGAAGTAAGTTGTTTTTGTTAATGTTGCATTAAACATTGAGTAATTAATTAGTAACATTATGTTAAACTGTGAGGTTTTGATTAATAATTAACATAGGCATTGAAAACACCAAGAATTATTGTCTTCTTTTTATAGAGTTCAAATACAAACACGTTGACATCTTCTGAAGTACTTGCCCTAGGGAATTAATTATCTCTCATCGGTGTTATATTTTGACTTGTACTTAGTCTAACTGAATTAGGTTCACTTGAATCTGATAACTTGAAATTTTGATAAAAGATAGCCCTTTAAGATTACTTGCAACCTCATTCCAATACTATGTTGCCTTAGATAACCTTGCTTGGCAATGTTTCATTAGGTGTACCCATTTGACAAAAGCAAGTTATTCTAGAAGAAGAAGAAGAAGAAGAAGAAGAAGAAGAAGAAGAAGAAGAAGAAAAGGAAGAAGAATGCATCTCTAATCTTGCAACACTAATTCTTTTGCCAAGATGGCTATCTTTCATTCAGGTTGCTTGCCATTGTACATTTCATGTGTCAGACTGAATCTACCTCTTCAACACTGACACAAATTTTCTTGATCTCAGAAATCAATCTAAGTTTCCAAATAGTGTAAGAAACTGATATTTTTTCAGTTATATTTTTCTCTTTTAGTAAAGACTGGAACTCTAAGAAGGACTTGTTAGTAAAATATGATAAATTCTGTCTTCATGTTTTGACAAGAAAAAAAAATATCATAACGGGAATGCTTTTTTCTGAGGTTTCCAAGTAAAAATAGCCAGCAACTCTTATTTTTTATTTTTATTTATCTTTTGCTTCTTCCATCATCCTTCTCGCTAATATACCTCTTTGAAGGAAAGGCATTAAATTAGACTATATGAGGAAGTCCCTCACTGCTTCATCCATCTCAAAATGCATACAATGCCAAATACGGTGCCATCCCCAATAGTCACATTCCCACATGGCTACCAGGAATACTCTTCTGCGGGTGCTAACTAAGGAAGAATCACCCGGATCACATCTTCTTAACAACTTTGTCAGCTTCAAATGAACTATTTCTAAAACGTGATGTTCCCATGTGATGTAAACCCATAAAAGAATTGAAACAGGCTTAGGGTAATTTAATTTCATAATTTGGAAGGGTTATTTGGTCTAATGTTTCTAAACTCGAAAGGTAATCAGAATCATCTGGGAAGCTCTTTTAAAATATGTGTTATCCAACCTCAGACCTACTGAATCAATATTCCCAGGAACCTGTGTTTAATTTGTGAAATTTGCTCAGCCTTCTAAGTAAATTAAGAGTGACATAAGGTCTAGCTCAACACGCACAAACTTTTGTCATGTCATAGCTCCCACAGAAATTTATCTTGTTAATATGGCACATGAGGAGACCAGGCTGGAGCTCCTCCAGGAGCTTCCAACCAGGTGCACCCATACTGGAAGAAGCAGTATACTGGCCCATCTCTAACACATCTTTGGCTCAACAATCTCTCTGACAAACCAGATTAGGTAACTGTAAAGCGTAGCGGTAGAGAACAGTGGGCTTACTTGCAGGGCAGCACGATCATTCGACTCTACCATTGCTTCTCTTTCTGTTTTGTCCTAAAAGAATGATATTAAAAGGATCCAAAGAGAAATTTATAACAAACCAGGGCACCTTTAGTGAATCATAATTGTCCGAGTTTGGTTCTGCCGTGATAGTCCTGTATAGGACAGTACTGAATATAATTTGTATAAATTGATTATATCAATATTTATAATGAGTTCTTGTTCATCATTGTTAAAGTATCTCTGTAAATTATATATCAGTTGAAAGTGCTCTTTTTGAAACAGTACCATTAAATACTAGTGAGCTCTGTTTTAAAATTTCACTACTGAGCCCTCCTTTGGGTTTTGCCTGTGGCACTGCAGATTTACCAGGCAGATCCAGAATCCAATCCTAACTGAATGTCTTTAGTTAAGTCATTGCAGTTTTCATTGTCTTCTATAAAATGTGATCCACAATTATAATGTATAATGTTATAAGTATAATGTTAACTAAATCACAGTATTGAGTGAATAAACTTGTATATTATCTAATTCTGTTTGGTATCATGTGTAGCATGCATTACTTTTCTATGCATATTCTTGAATATATCCTTGAAATAAGGCCCAATCTAAAAGAATCATCAACATATATTTGAAGATATAAAATACATCTTTGTTTTTTATCTCACAGTTTCATTAATACTTTAAACTCAACATCTTAGCAGTTACAAGTATTTTCACACACATACATTAATTTAAGTTATTCTTCAAAAATCTCATAAGACAAACCACTTAGGGGACTGGGTTAAGTAAAGATTGATTTTTCTCATGGTCATTCATTTTGTACAAGTCACATCTGCTAATATTATCCAACTCTAATATTTTCCAGAGTCCTACAGTTCCTAGAGAAGTATCATAAATCCATGAAGTTCAAGAAGTTCATGAATCCAATATAATCACATTATGTAACAATGGAAATCTTCTCTTCTTCAATGTCTTTTTCTTAAGGTATGTTAAATATGTTAGATTCCCCTGGTTCTTATATTGTAGTCTAGTCACATTTAACATGAGAATATTTTTGACCCTGTGTTATCTTTAGCATTATCTGTAAGTTTTAGAACTACATTAATATTTAATTTGAACTTCCAAATTCATTTTGTGAGGTACCAGTTAAGTTGAATGTAACATACAATTAAATTCAAAACAACATGTTGACTGCTTTGTAAAGTAGTACATGTGTAAAGTCGTATAAAGTTGTGTGTAAAGTATTGTGTGTAAAGTTGACACACAATAGATAGATATTTTGAAAGACATAGTACTAATTGAATCACCTCTTGAGGCATAGTAATAAAAAAATAGTGCTGAAGAATAGTAGTATGGAAAGAGATTAATTTTAAATAGCAAGATCCAGAAGGCTTACAGAGGAAATAGCATGAGTTAGTTTTTCAGTGACAAAAGGGAAATTCATTTATTCACTTATTTATGCATGAAATATTGATTAACATATATTTCCCCATTCCTTCATTCAACAAATATTCACTGAGTACCTACTATGCGGTTTATTGCTCCAGGCGCTAGGGATAAAATAAATGAATAATGAGTTAAGAACTCTCTCTCATGTATCATGCATTACAAGGAGCAGAAATAGAAAATAAATACACAAATGAATAAATGTAAAATATTTTAGAGGGAGGTAAATAAAAGATAATGCCAGATGAATTGCAGAACAATGAAGTTGGACAAAGTAGTCACAGACATTGAATATGGTTCTCAATCTTGACTGAAATGAAAGTTACCTGGAAGATTTTTATTTTGTTCCAGTTTATTGAAATATAATTGACATATAACATTGTATAAGTTTAAGGTATACAACACAATGACTTTAAAGATATATATTATAAAATTATTATGAGAAAAATTTGAATTAATAACTATGTTACATAATTATAGTTTTTTTTTTTTAAGATTTTATTTATTTATTTGACAGAGAGAGATCACAAGTAGACAGAGAGGCAGGCAGAGAGAGAGAGAGGGAAGCAGGCTCGCCGCTGAGCAGAGAGCCCGATGCGGGACTCGATCCCAGGACCCCGAGATCATGACCTGAGCCGAAGGCAGTGGCTTAACCCACTGAGCCACCCAGGCGCCCCCATAATTATAGTTTTTTCCTTGAGATGAGAACTTTTAAGATCTGCTCTCTTACCAACTTTCCAAATATATAATGCATTACTGTTACCTAAAGTAGTCATGCTCTATGTCACATCCCCAGTTTATCTTGTAACTAGAAATTTATACTTTTTGACCACCTTCACCCATTTCCCCTACCCTTCTATGCCTGCCCCTGGCATCCACCCGTCTGTTCTAAGAATTTGGTTTATTTATATTCCACAGGAAGAGAGATCATTCAGTATTTTGTCTTTTTCTGTCTGACTTACTTTTATGCCAATACCATACAGTTTTGATTACTATAGCTTTGTAATATAGTTTGAAATCAGCAAGTGTTATGCCTTCAGACTTGTTCATTCTCGGAATTATTTTGTTTATGCAGGGTCTTTTGAAGATCCAAATGAACATAGGATTGTTTTTCCTAATTTCTGTAAAAAACGACATTGGAATTTTGATAGCAATTGCACTGAATGTATAGATGACTTTGGGCAGCATAGACATTTTACAATATTAATTCTGTTCCATGAACACAGGATATCTTTCCATTTATTTGCATCTTCTTCCATTTCTTTCATGAATATTTATAGTTTTCAGTGTACAGATCTTTCATCTCTTTGGTTAAATTTATTCTTCAGATTTTGTTTTTGTTACTATGATAAATGATTTTTAAAATTTCTTTTCCAGGGGCGCCTGGGTGGCACAGTTGGTTATGTATCCCACTCTTGGTTTAGGCTCAGGTTGTGATCTCATGGTCATGAGATCAAGCACTCCAAGGGCTCCATGCTCAGTGCAGAGTCTGCTTGGGATTCTCTCTTCCTCTTCCTGTTCCCTCGCACTCATGTTCTCTCTTTCTCCAAAATAAACAAATATTTTTTAAAAATGTCTTTTCCAGGTAATTCATTAGTACATAGAAACTCTATTCATTTTTGTATATTGATTTTGTATCTTAGAACTTTACAGAATATGTTGATTTGATCTAACATTGTTTTGCTGAAGTCTAGGATTTTCTCTGTATAAAATCATTTAATCTACAAACAGGACAGTTTTACTTCTTCCCTCACAATTCAAGTGACTTTATTTCTTTTTCTTGCTTGATTGCTCTGACTAGGGCTTCAAATATTATGTTATATAGGAATGGTGATTGTGGGCACCATTGTATTGTTCTTGATCTTAGAGGAAAAGCTTTCAACATTTCACCTTTGAGTATGGTGTTAGATGTAAGAGCTTGTCATTTACAGCCTTTATTATGTTGTGGTATATTCCTTCTATACTCAGTTTGTTGAAAGATTTTATCATGAATGGATATCAAATTTTATCAAATGCTTTTTCTGCATCTATTGAGATGATCATGTAATTTTTATTTTTTATTCTATTAATGTTAGGAATCCCATGTATTGATTTAGATATATTGAACCATCCTTGCATTCCCATGATGAATCCCACTTGATTTTGGTGTATGATCCTTTTAATATGCTGTTGAATTTGGCTTGCAAGTATTTGGTTGAGAATTTTTGGATCTATATTAATCATGGATATTAGCCTATAGTTATTTGTGGGGTGTGTGTGTGTGTGTGTGTGTGTTGTTTCTTGTAGTGTCCTTATCTGCCTTTGGCATCAGAAAAATCCTGGCTTTGTAAAAGGAGTATGAGAGTGTTCCTTCCTCTTCAATTGTTTGGGAAGAGTTTGAGAATTGGTATGAATTTTTCTTCAAATGTTTAATAAGATTCATCCATGAAGCCATCTGGTCCTGGGCTTTTCCTTGTTGGGAGGTTTTTGATTACTGATTCAATCTCCTTACTTACTTCTGTTTAAATTTTCTATTGCTTCATGATTCAGTTTTGGTGAGTTGTATTTTTCTAGGAATATATTTATTTCTTCTAGGTTGTCCAATCTATGGGCATACAGTTATCCATAATAGTCTCTCACAATCCTTTGTACTTATGTTGATCATTATTTATTTGCTCATCCAGAACATCAAAACTCTATATTAAAAACAAACAAGCAACACTAAAAACTTTTATAAAGCCTACCTAGGATCTCAGTAAGGTAATAGAAACAAGAGGAGGCCAAAAAGTACAAGAAAGCATGACAGCAAAGTAGTAAACCATATAATCTGTTTTTGTTTGACACACCAGCCAACCCTAGAGACAAGAAGCTGTGTTTTAAATTGTCAACCACAAATAAGTGACAGGATGCAACACCTTCAGCTCTAGCAGGATGGAAGTTCAGATCCATGTCTTGAATTAAAACCCTGGATTCCCAAGAGTAAGGAGGAATAGGAGCCTTCATTGTTGAGATGCAACTCATGCAACTATTTGGCAAAACTGACATTAACTAGAAAGCTGCTCATGTTTACATTCCAAAATGGAGTATCATCCCTCTTAAAAATTTACCCCAGGGAAAATCTTGCTTGTATACATAATGAAGACATAAAATAATGTCCATAGCCACACTGTAGTTTAAAGCTCCCCACCTGAAATACACTGAATGCCCACAGTGGTAAAATAGATAAATAAATTATCCTGTATTTAATGTCCTGATCCTTTTTCTATTAGTGTCAAATGAGCAGATACTGATGGATGTCAGTAGCAATAGCAATCTTCCACCATACAGAAACTCATTACAAACAAGCTGGATTTTGTGCAATATATATATAAAAAAAGTAAAAGCAATTGGTTAGGTGTTACCACACTTTTCAAGGGCTTGTAAGGTGCCAAAATTCTTGTTAGTGTTCTGATTCTCTTTTTGCATTCATGAAAGGATCCACATGTTGAGAAATGACTCAATGAAGTCTTCTTGCTCAGATAAGCAGAAGATTTTCCTTCTACCCCCTGCCATAACACCTTCTTGTAAGTATGACCTTTAAGTAAAAAAATAAAGATGATTTTAAAACTTGGGAAATTTTTCAAAGAATTATGGAGAGCTTGCAATGCAATTTTTCAGCAGGAAACCTCAAACTTTTTGTTGTTGTTTTGTTTTTGAATTTAATTCAATTAATTAACATATAATGTATTATTGGTTTTAGAGGTACAGTTCTGTGAATCATCAGTCTTATATAATACCCAGGGCTCATTACATCACATGCCCTCCTTAATGTCCATCACCCAGTTACTCCATTCCACCCCCCACAACCCACCAAGCAACCCTCAGTTTCTTTCCTATGATTAAGAGTCTCTTATGGTTTGTCTCCCTCTCTGGTTTCATCTTCTTTTATGTTTTCCGCTCTTTCCCTATGATCCTATGTAAATACATTTATTTATATTTCTGATCTATTTGTGATCTATCTTATGACAATCTCTATAACATCTTTGGATATAAAGTCAAATATTCTTAATTGTGTAATATGCCACCATTTACATAGAGTTTTTTGTTTGTTTGTTTGTTTGTTTTTGGTTTGTTTTTTAAATCAACAGATCTCATAGCCTTTCTGCCTGTTCACTACATCTCTTTCTTTCTTTCTTTTTTTTTTTTTTAAGATTTATTTGAGAGACAGAGAGAGAGCAAGTAAGAGAGAGCATGCATACAAGTGAGGGAAGGGGCAAAGGGAGAGGAGAAAGAGAATCTCAAACAGATTCCCCATTGTGTGTGGAGCCCAATGTACAGTTTGATCCCAGGATCCCAAGGTCATGACTTAAGTTTAGAGTCAGACCCTTAACGGACTGACCCAACCAGGAACCCCCCCATCTCTTTCTCTGTACCTGTTTTTTCTCCTCACAGGGTCTCTAGATCCTACTTTTCTCCCTAAAGTTTTGAATGTCTTCTTGGATTAATTTCCATCTGTAAAGAACTTAGATTTAATAGTCCATGACTTTAAACACACTAAGGTCAAGATATTTGCTTCACTAACTTACCTCATAGTACATCTGTGATATTTGCCTGGCAAAATTACAAATCTACATTCATCTGACTATCCTGTGATTCTGAATGCTGCTGAGGAATTCACTCTGCTAAGCCTATCCCAGACCCTGAAAATAGTTGGCCTCTAACTTTGACTGGGCCCTTAGTGCTGGTCAGCAATAATTTATATTTTCTTAGTGAAGTCTTTCTCAGTTTTCCCTAGTGACAATTTCAGATCCCCCAAGCTTCCCCAACCTCTGAGCCTACCACTTCCACTTTACTCATAGCCCCTTGCCCCTTAATAGAAAGGGACTGTAGAAGACATAAGATTAGAATTCTCTCAACTTCTTGCAGTTACAACCACAAGTTACCTCTACCCATCTACCTTTTTTGACTTCCCTTTGGGAATTTTGCAAGGAAGGTAGCATGATTTCTCTTGCACAAATTGAACTTCCCTGTGCTCTGGCTCCCAACTTCTCCATCTGTTTGGGTAAGTTAATACCCAATCACCAACTCTACCACCACCACTCCTCCTTCTTATATCTCCAGGGTCTTTGTTGTAATGGATCCCTCTCTTGAGTGTGTAAGGATAATCATCTTTTAAAAATATCTCTTATTTTTCATTCTCACATTCCTTCTCCAGCTAATGTCAACTTTCTCCTCCACTGAGAGCCACATTTCTACCTTCTCTTATTCCCCAATTCTCACCTTTATCATCATTCTTTGGTATTCTACTCAGTCTTTTCTTCCTCTCTCAGTAACCTAAACATAAACATTCATGAAATGCTACCCTGGTTCCTTTCTTTCTCTCCATTCCATGTTCTTTGCTTAAGTGATCTCTTCTTTCAGGGCTTTAATAAGTATTTAAATAGAGACTATTCCCAAATCCTCAACCTACATAAAACCTGTGTATTTTACTTCTAGATGTCTCTACCTGAGAGACCAAGAAAACTTCAGTTCAATGTCTCCAAAACTTAACTTAATATTTGCTCGAGCAAAGTTGATTTCCATTCTTTGCCCTCAGAGAATTGTATCACACTCTAACCAATTATCCAGGTGAGAAATTACTCTTCATCTCTATAACCATTCACTACTACAAGTCATTATAATTTCCTGCCAGAATTATAAATAAAGCCCTTGGCTGGTTTTTATGCATCTAGTATTATCCTTCTTCAGATATTCACACTGAAGCCAGAGTGATTCTAAAAAGCACGTCTACTCCCATTGCTCTCCCAACTGAAACTTTTAAATGTCTCCCCACTGACCTGTGATATACCCCAAGTCTTTTTCAGAGTTTACAAAGTCCTGAATGATGTGGTTCAGGCAGCTTCCTCTCACATTACCTTCTCTGTATAGTCTATAATCAACTTTAAATTTTTCATTTGTAAGGTGTATAATTTATCCCTTTACCTCTGAAGCTTTATAAACTATTCTTCTGTGAGGAATAAGTTTTCCTCAGTGACCCACAGAAAACTGGCCTCCTCTCAAAGCACATATTGCATTGTAGAATTACCTGGGTTTTTTGTTTTGTTTTGTTTTTTGCCTGTATGCTCTGAAAAGTTCCTGGGACAGAAGCTGGGCAAACCTTGTTTAACTCCATATCCCTAGCACCTACCAGAGTGCTTGTCACATAGCTGGCCATTCCATATGCCCTTGTAAAATGGAATTTGACCTCTCTGATTCTTTCTGCAACACCATATTCCCGAATTTAAATGCACAGATTAGGTATCAAATAAATGATTATTGAATGGGTGCTTATTGAGAGTTCTTTTTCTAGTCCAACTCTGATTGAAATAATTTGCACTGGTCTTTCTTCCCCTTTTTGTTTCCTCATTTCAGGTTAGGGTCATAACATTTTTCTTTAGCCAGTTCATACCCTGCCAGATATGTTGTCAGCTTTTCTTTCCTTGTGCCACAAAGAAAAGATATATAGCTTCTCATGTCAAAGTCTGTGTAATCAAATCTATCTCTCTCCTCTTTTCTGGGATCTTCCTTTCTCAACTATATTCATAAATTCATTCTGACTCTTCCTTCCAGTTACTTTGCGTACTTTTGTTAATTTACCTATATCCAAGTTGTATTTGCTGATATACCTAAACCCAAATTCTACCCCTGATTTGGATAATTAAAAAATAAAGTACCCGGATTGACCTAAAGAGGAGGAAAGGAACTAGAAAATCTAAAAATCTGACTTTTTCTTTACAATATTGTGAATTTTTTGAGAATAAAAGCTGTTTATATATCTTTATACTCTTGGTACCCAAGACTTGTCAAGTCTATACTTGCTCTTAAAAATCTGTTGAGTGGATATCAGTTTTGATATCCTTGGTAAAAAAAACCCAGGTAATTCTACAATGATTATCAGTCCTTGAATTTAGACCAACTCTGTTCCTGCTAATAGGGTGATCCTAGTCAACTTAACTTTCAAATGAAAGGAAGATCAATTCATTTTTAAAGTCTTCCTACATTTCATAATTAAAAATTAATAAATAAATAAGTCTTCCAAAGTTCCAGAGTCTAGAATTTTATTATTTCAGCTCTCCACAATACAACCTACCCTACTTTACAATTTAATGTTTTTCTCTTTGTAGAGCACCAGTGGAGGAGGAGGGATTGTTCATGAAACAAATGTTGCAGCAAAATGAATCTGTTATACTTTAACCAGAGATTAATTTGACAAACTTTTTTTTTTACTATAATTCAATCTTTGCAGGATGGAGTTAGTGTATTAGATGATAATGATGGTGATGACGATTTGCACTGGCTTATTCACTGTAATGAGCTCATGTGATTGTGTGGTATTTGGAAAACAACTTGATTAATATATTTAAAAACAAAAACAAATTTAAAAACAGAAAAATGGAATACCAAAGTTTTCATATCAACATATTTGAAGTGTTGAAATCTTCAGTAAATATTAGAACTTAATTTGCAACAAACTATTTCTCCCCCTACAATATAACAATACAAAGGGTTCTGAATTATTGCACTTACTTTAGATAGACATTTGTTTCTGAGTCTATTTCAGTAGTAGTGTGATGTGACCATGGGAAGCACCTTCTCTTGTTGGCAAGGAAACAAATTCACCAAGATGTTAGTTTACAATTGTTCGCTTGAAGAAATGGTAGGGACGTTCATATTCTGAGCAATCCCCAGGGTAACCATGGATAAATTGAATATACAGACATCCACAGAGTTGCTAGGTGTGTTTGGTGGAAAATGCATCTTCATGTCGTTTCTATGGCAATCATAAATAAATCTAACTACTCTGAAATCAACACAGCAGCTGCCCATACAAACAGATATGTTCAACAAAATCTGGAGAGTTTCAGCGTCCATCAGTTTGGCTCTAGGCAAGCTTGTTTACAGTAACAGAGTAAGTTGTTCAGTAACATTCAGTTCTTATGCCAACTCCTAGAGCTTCGTTTTAGATTTGACTTTGTTCATGTTCAATAACGATTTTAGAGAGGATTGATGAAGTTAATTTTCCTCGTAAGAGGACTGACTCAATATTGTCTCCATTTACCAATGTAAGAAATAGGAAAAAAAAATTGCGTTCTTTGGGGGGGAATAAAAGGTAATTTGTTCAGCGCTCATTTCATTCAATGACAATAAACAACTATTTATTATTATTACTCTTGTTATCTTTTGTTAATATAAGCCAAACATTATGTTAGGTTTTACATTATAGCTATTATCTTATGTAGTCCTCACAGCAACCTTATGAATTAGGTGGGATCGTTATTCCATCTCATAGAGAAGAGAATAGGCCCAGATCAATTACATGATTTATCCAGGCAATTAGAGGAAAACTAGGAACACAAGCAAGATTTTGTAATTTTTGATTGAGAATTTTCTAAGTGGTACATAAAAACTTAATGCTAGAAAAGAGAAGACTGTACATTTGTTTACATAAGACTAAAAAAAAGTTTGTATAATAAAAAACAAAGTAAAGTTTAAAGAAAACAATAAATTGTGAACAGATGTTTGTAGCTCACAATGAAGTTTTATTTCCCTAATATATAGAGTATTTATAAGTCAATAAGAAAAATATTACACACTCAATGGAAAATTAGTAATAGATATAAATAGTACATAAAAAAGAAACAGTTCTTAAATATGAAATGATACAAACATCACTCTTAGGGAAATGCAGATTAAAACTGTATCAAAAATTTTTCTCACCTAACAGATTGGCAAAGATCAAAAAGGAATAATAAAGTGGATTGATAAAGGTGTGTGAGAAAGGCACTCCTATATTGGTGAGAATATGAGTAAGTACAAATCATATGGACAATAATCTGACAATAACCATCAAAATTACAAATTCATTAGCACTTTGACCCAGAAATTCTCTGGGAATTTATAGCAAAAATAAACACATTTATACATCAGTTTCTCATTGCAGCAATAAAGTACTGGAGGCAGCCTAAATGTCTGTCAGTATGAGAGTGGCTTGGATGAACTGCTATGAAGGTAACCCGTAGAATCTCTATTCCTGGTGTTACTTAGGACACCAAGGCTACGTACTGATGTGACCTCATTCTGTTGTCTCCTCATTAGTCACCTCATTTCCTATCCCTCATGGGACAAGAGCCCCATCTGTAACCCCAGTCCATTTGACCAGGCCTTGATATCCTGTCCGTTCCTTTTTCGCAGAAGATGGCAACTCCCCTAAGTTCAAGCCTTCTCTATAGATGTGACGAAAGCATGCACACCAACTCCAAGTGGTGGTTCCACCTGCAACACACCCCAGGCTCAGCACTTGACAAATAGCACTATGGTGACTTTTTAGGACACTGGGCACCATAACTCTCCAAATACTCTGTTTTCATCTTTTCTTCCTGGATGCAAAGTCTTAATCCCTTTACACATCATTGTGTAGTACTAGATTTGTTCTTCAAGAGGATTATTTTAGTTTCCATTTAAATGTGCAGAAAATGTTAATTTTATATTCATGTGTTCAACAAACTGTTATTGCATACTTGAATAGAGTATACCTAAAGCATGGTGCTGAATTGGGAAATACAAAGAAAGGTAATACATGGGTTCCTAATACCATGACCTAAGAGTTCATCAAAAACCAGATATAGCACAGCATGCACTAGTGTTCCAAGACAGTAAAAAAAGGGGCTTAATCTGACTTACCAGATGGGAGGTAGGGCACCAAAGGCTTCAGAGAACAGTGAAAGTTGAGCAGGGATTGGGAGCAGAAAGGTAAATGGTTAAGAGTGAGATTTGAGTACACTTTCTAAGACATTTTCATATAAATTACTTAACAGAATGTTTAAAGGTCTGAGAGATTTCTTGTTGCTTAAAGTGCACTAGCTGGTGACATATAGTAAATGTTATCTGCTTAGTTATTTTAGTCTTCAAGAACATTCACATCGGAGCAAAATGAAGCCTTTGTTCTTTTCAGAGCATAATACAGTGTTTGTTGATATTGCGTTTCTGTTCTTTTTTTTTTTAAACTGATGACAACCATGAATAAGTTCTCTTGCTGAAACTGCATTATCAATTTTACGTAGATAGAAACGTAATTACTGAAGATGGATTTTAGCCAGGCCACCTGAATTAATAACCAGCCTAAATCTTCTTGCTCTGGGAGAGGGTGGAACAAAACTGTTTATTGACCACAAATGGTCATGACCTTTGCTATCTTCCGCACTCAAAATACCACAGGAGGAAGTCATCTAAAACACCATGACATTTAAACCAAGTGAGAAATTCATGTAGACAATTTATGAGGACAAGCTAACACTCCTAATTTACACCACGATTTTTTAGATTCCATGATTAAAATATGCCTATTTAATATTTCCAGAAAAGTACTAATTTTTTTCCTTATTATACTAGCTTCTTCTTTTAATCCATTTTTGCCCCACATGAAAATGTTCCTCCTCTCAGCTTTTATGATTTTTTTTTAATGCCAGGTGGGCATAAAAGAGAAAATGCCCACATTCTCACTTTGCAGTCATGTATAGTGGCTACTCATACTTGGCTGGGGAAATGCATTCTCAATAGGAATATTCAGCCAATGGTCTATTCATAGCTTTGGTTATATTTGCTATTGCTAGAGCCAAGAATGACCAAGATGAATATCCTGTCACATTTGATTTAACTGTACTTTGATTGGAACAATAGAAATACAATTTAAAGTAATGCAAATAATAAAGTAATTTTTTGGTTCAGTTCACCAAAGCATTACAAGAACAAAGAGTTCCTGGTCTTGGGAAAGTAGAAATGAGAAGTTTGAATGCCATCAGGCTTTTCCTTGTTCTGTCATTTTTATTTGCCCTTGCGTTTCAGCTTTGTCCTTCGGTCTGGCACCTCCATATGACTGAGACTTGGTCCATGGTAGGAAAAAACTACCTCTCAGCTTTATTTAGAAATATCCCAAGAAAGGACACTGATAAGCCCAAGTTGGCTCATAATAGCCAAACATTAGGTCAGAAAACTAGGACTGGAACAGACAGGGAAAAATAATTTCCAAACAGAAGGAGATGCTGTTGCCATGAGAAGCAAGAATACCGAGCAGACAATTCTGTCAACAGTCTGTATGAGTTAGACTTATTACACATCAAAATTGCATTTTTTCAAACTGCAAAAATAATTCCTTAGGATTACTATTTTTTTTTTCAATTTTCACACACAAAAAGCACTAAAGTTGTGGAGCCGCTTGAGGACAGATGTATCACTAAGTGCAAAATCCATTGATTTGCTGTTTGTTGAGAGATATTAACTCCTCTGCAAAGTATAATGGTGCATGTTAGTGTGAACACCAAGAAATTTTAGAAAACCATAAATTATTTTCACATTTTTAGTCTTCTGGTAGTTATTATCTATGAAAGCAAACAAATTTGAAAATATACAGGAAAGAATAAAATCATTGGAGAAAAGACTGATTTTAAAACAAAACCCACTCTAATGAGTCATTCTTTACCAAATTTCTTTCTTTAAAAAACATGAAACAAGATGCGATTGGGAGGGAGACAAACCATAAATGACTCTTAATCTCACAAAACAAACTGGGGGTTGCTGGGGGGAGGTGGGATTGGGAGAGGGGGAGTGGGCTATGGACATTGGGGAGGGGAGGCGAACCATAAGAGACTATGGACTCTGAAAAACAACCTGAGGGTTTTGAAGGGTCAGGGGTGGGATGTTGGGGGAACAGGTGGTGGGTAATGGGGAGGGCACGTTTTGCATGGAGCAATGGGTGTTGTGCAAAAAGAATGAATACTGTTACGCTGAAAAAATAAATAAAATGGAAAAAAAAAACCATGTCTTACAAACAAGTCAATGCCTTGTTTACTGGGAAAAATTAATTCACCATTCATTTATTTATAATTGAGTAAGAATTAGTTGCATGATCATAAAGAGATATAATCTTAAAATACAGAAATTCGTGCCAAAAGGGCATTTGGAGAAATACAAGCAATTGCAGTTCAAATGAGAATGAAACATACCTCTAGGTAGAAGGATTGAGGAATGCTCTCATAGATGAAGAATATCACAATATGCTGTCCATGGTAATTTTTACTGTTATCAGCCTTCTTTTTATATTCAATCTGAAGGAATCGCCCACCAAAGTAAAGGCAGAGCTGTGATCTTTGGGGCATCCATGTCCTCTTTGATAGCCTCACTGCTCATACTTCTCTTCCTCTAACTTCTGTTCTTAAAGAATTATCATTGATGATTAAAAGTGAAGGGGGAACTTTTTTTTTCTTTGATGTATTGGAATATTTTTACTTGGTGGATTTTATTTTTTATTTTTTAAAAGATTTATTTTTTTTTTTGAGAGAGCGAGCATGCAGTAGCGGGGGGAGGAGCAGAGAGAGAGGTATAGAAAGCATCTTGAGCGGACTCCCCACTGATTGCAGAGCCTGATGGAGAACTCAATCCCAGGATCCCAAGATTATGACCTGAATCGAAACCAAGAGTCAGTTGCTTAACTGACTGAGCCACCCAGGTGCCCCTTCACTTGGTGGATTAAAAAAAAAAAAAAAAAGTTTAGTTTCAATTCACACCAACACACATAAAGGTATAAATATGCATTATTATTCATTCATGAAGTAATTATTGAGAAAACCATAGTCACTCATTTATTCATTCAGCAAATATTCAATGAGGATTTGAGGATACACTGATAAACAAGACAAAGTTCCTGATCTCATGGAGATTACAGTCTTGTGGTGGAGGCTGGCATTTATAATCCTGTAGGCCTAATAACCAATAAGTAAATGCAATCAATAAATATAATTTGAGATAGTAGAAAGTCTTTTTTTTTTTTAAAGATTTTATTTATTTGAAAGAGAGAGAGAGAGAGAGCAGTCATAGGAAGAGAGAGGCAGGCTCCCAGCTGAGCAGGGAACACAATGCTGGGCTCCATCCCATGACCCTGAGATCATGACCTGAGCCAAAGGCAGATGTTTAACTGGCTGAGTCACCCACGCTCCCCAGTTAAAAGTCCTTTGAAGACAATAAAAGCAGTCAAAGGATAAAGAGCACCAGAAGAGGAGAAGACTCTAGGATGGAGAGTACAGACAGAAGAGTCTTAAGGATGAGACAGAAAAAAGAAAACCCTGTGCATGTTCAGTATATCATCAGAAGGCACTATAGTAGTTGCTAAAATTTATAAAATTATGTTTGGCATGGTATTTACTTTAGCAACCAAAAGTTTTCAATTTAATTGGAAAAACAGGACCTATGCATGATAAATAATTATATAAAATAGTATTCACAGGGTTGGATATGGATATGAATTATCTGCGTCCATGTAACCATGCAGTTCTAAGACTGGGAAACACAACTCATTATTTCATGAATATATTTGATTATGAGTGGGCGAATATGAAATTAGTACCCAAGTGAATATTCCTTCCAATTAAAGCCATCATCATTTTCTGTGCTAGTGGGTCTCTTGCTATATTGTTGAAGCTATACTCATGCAAATTTAGTTCTTTCTCCGTGAATCCCTATCTCAGGCATCACTCAAATATCCCAGCTAGATAACTAGAGCTCTGTCTCACCACCTACCCTGCACATGCCTTTCATATTACTAGGGTCTTATGTTTGCTAAATTTTCCCCAAATATTATTTTCTCCATCTCCACATTTCTTAGCAACTTCTCTTATGACCTTTTACAAAGATGCACATTATCCTTATTGTTTTTGCATCCTCTCCTGCCCTATCCCATCATTTCTATAGTAGGTAGCCAACATGAGCTGAAGAAGCTGAAATCTAATCATATCTACACCTTTCCATGATATTCCCTTGCCCTTTGCATTGAGACCGAATTTTTTATCATAGTCAATAATCCCTTGGCTTGACCCCTTCCGTGCCTCCAATATTCTCCTCTTGCTGCTTGCACACCAGCCCCACTGGGTTTCTTTCAAGTCCTAGAATATCCAGTGCTACCTCTTGCCACTGGACTTTGCCAGGCAGTACTCTCCAGATTGTTTTTGAACCATCTCTGTTGACCCTGTCTGCAACATCTTGCATTCCTCTAATACAAGATGACTACAAGATGAGCAGTCATCTTGTATATGTCAGGTTGTTTCTTTTCCTCAGCAAGATCTTCCTTGAGTGCCCCCACCCACCGACCCTGCCAAGATTTGCAATGTACCTTTTCTCCTAAGCTGTTACTATACTTAAATTTTATCTTTGTGCCTTGTGGTTATTTTATTAACATCTAACTTATACCCTAAGATCTAATTAGGATAGGGGCTACGTTTGTTTGGTTAACTTAGCAAGCAGAGTGTTTCTTATATTGATTGTGGAATGATGAAAGTGTCATTTTCTTTAAAGCTCTCTTCAATTTTGCCACTTCCTGTGTTGTAAAGGTATAGCATTGAATGAAAAAAAAAAACTTTTCAAAACAATTGGGACCCTGAATTAATATGATTAAGACATCTAGATTTACCTGAAATAGGAAAATGATAACCTTTCAGTACTGTGATTCTTTAATGAAGAAGGTATCTTATTTCCTCCATTGTCTTTTTATTTACTTTGAAGAAAACAAATGTCAAACCACTGCAACAAGTTGTATGTTACTTCAAAATACATGATTTTCTACTTATTAGAATGAACCCAAATAAGAATTTCTGAATGACTAGACTTAGATAATTGTACCTTTTTTTCATTTTTGCCTATAGAAAAAAAGATGCATGATTTATTGCCAAAGATGTGGCATTTATCTTTAAACCTCTCAAAAGCTGGAAATAATTCTATAAGTGCTATATATTTGTATGATCCAGACAAGTAGAATGGATTCCAATGATTCTAGCTAATTCCAACTCCAAAATTCATGTTCCCAAGCTGCTGCTCCTTCCCAAGTATTCCATCATTATATTTATACTCATTCTACATATGACCTCAAGGACTTGACAAAAGCCCTTCCTACAAGGACCAAGTGCATATGAAGTCTACTTCTCCTAAAGTCATGTCGATCAACTAACCCACTGTAACTTAACAATGTAAAATCAATGAAATTGCTTTTCTAGTTATACCTTTGAAGAATTCATTAGCTCCACAAAATGGAGATTTTGGTAATTCTCTGAGTGCAGTAATTTCTGGAGATTTTTTAAAAAGATGTCATAAAATACACAAGCATACCAAAAGTATTTCCTGGTTAGTCCCACTTATGTGGTAGCATGAATCCCATCATTTGAAGGGAGCAATGTCAATGTTAAATTGTAAGAACATATGGGATGGAAAATGCTGTCTACCTTTGGAAAATACACACTCTGCTCTTTGTCCACACATTTCACACACCCCCATATGCAAACAGACAAGTAAACAAAACAACAGTTATCTCTCTCGCAAGAATCTCAAAGTCTTATCTCACTATTGCATCAACTAAAATTTGAATGTGTCATTATATAAATCAGAATTCGTTACAGGTGATAATTCTCAGGTATAGCTCCTTGGATTGTGTTCTTCTTAATCTAAAAAATCTATAATCCAATGAGACAATTTATTTACCCTTCAAACACCCTTTTTACAATGATACAAAAATCACAAATGACTGCTTCAGTCATGTCCATTCCAAAAACAGAAAAAAAAAAGTATGTTCACAGCAGACATTGGGTATAGCAATTCTGAAATCCAGCTCATAATATGTTGTCACCTTCTTGAAAATGGCTCAGTCCTACTTCCTAAGGATTGTTCTCCTTGGTCTTCAGCTCTGCACTTGATTCTTTTTGCCACCCTGAGTCATCCTTCCTCCTCCATGCAAAGTTTAGTTTTCTCTGTAGCTGAGTTTTACACAATGCTTCATTCCAATGGGAATTTTGCATTTTCTCTATACCACCCAGTCCAAATTGGAATACTTATTTTAAAATTTGTTTCTTTTGTATCAAATTATAAGTTTCTTTGTGTATATATACCACATCTTCTTTATCCATTCACAATGGAATACTATGCAGCCATCAAAAGAAATGAAATCTTGCCATTTGCGACGACGTGGATGGAACTAGAGCGTATCATGCTTAGTGAAATAAGTCAATCGGAGAAAGACAACTATCATATGATCTCCCTGATATGAGGACATGGAGAAGCAACATGGGGGGGTAGGGGGATAGGAGAAGAATAAATGAAACAAGATGGGATTGGGAGGGAGACAAACCATAAATGACTCTTAATCTCACAAAACAAACTGGGGATTGCTGGGGGGAGGTGGGATTGGGAGAGGGGGAGGGTGCTATGGACATTGGGGAGGGGAGGCGAACCATAAGAGACTATGGACTCTGAAAAACAACCTGAGGGTTTTGAAGGGTCAGGGGTGGGAGGTTGGGGAAACCTGAGGGTTTTGAAGGGTCAGGGGTGGAAGGTTGGGGGAACAGGTGGTGGGTAATGGGGAGGGCACGTTTTGCATGGAGCACTGGGTGTTGTGCAAAAAGAATGAATACTGTTACGCTGAAAAAATAAATAAAATGGAAAAAAAAATTATAAGTTTCTCCATTAGAAAAAGTCACGCCCCCCCAGCAACCCCCAGTTTGTTTTGTGAGATTAAGAGTCATTTATGGTTTGTCTCCCTCCCAATCCCATCTTGTTTCATTTATTCTTCTCCTATCCCCCTAACCCCCCATGTTGCTTCTCCATGTCCTCATATCAGGGAGATCATATGATAGTTGTCTTTCTCCGATTGACTTATTTCACTAAGCATGATACGCTCTAGTTCCATCCATGTTGTCGCAAATGGCAAGATTTCATTTCTTTTGATGGCTGCATAGTATTCCATTGTGTATATATACCACCTCTTCTTTATCCATTCATCTGTTGATGGACATCTAGGTTCTTTCCATAGTTTGGCTATTGTAGACATTGCTGCTATAAACATTCGGGTACACGTGCCCCTTCGGATCACTATGTTTGTATCTTTAGGGTAAATACCCAGTAGTGCAAGATGGGATTGGGAGGGAGACAAACCATAAATGACTCTTAATCTCACAAAACAAACTGGGTGTTGCTGGGGGGAGGTGGGATTGGGAGAGGGGGAGGGGGCTATGGATATTGGGGAGGGTAAGTGCTATCGTGAGTGCTGTGAAGTGTGTAAATCTGGCGATTCACAGACCTGTACCCCTGGGGATAAAAATACATTATATGTTTATTAAAAAAAAAAAAAATTGGAGGGGGAGGCGAACCATAAGAGACTGTGGACTCTGAAAAACAGCCTGAGGGTTTTGAAGGGTCAGGGGTGGGAGGTTGGGGGAACAGGTGGTGGGTAATGGGGAGGGCACGTTTTGCATGGAGCACTGGGTGTTGTGCAAAAAGAATGAATACTGTTACGCTGAAAAAATAAATAAAATGGATAAAATGGAAAAAAAAAGAAAAAGTCACGCCCACAAATCTCTTTGGTATCTTATTCTCCCTGTGAAATTGCTGTCTAACGACATGCTTAGGATTCTTAAGAACCTCAATAAGACATATTGAGGCTTCTTAGAGGGGCCTTTAAATGTCTGGAAACCTGTTAGGTATTGCCTTAGCAATTTCTGATATCTTAACAGAGAATTTCATAGTCTCTGGATTTTTATCTTTCTCTGAAAATATGTCTTAATTTGAGGATGATTGTCATATAGAGTGGCTGAGAATGAGAAACAGTTTTGCTTTTGAACTCAAAAGCTTCTAGTCTCTTTATATTGACAGTTGATTATTTAGTTCATCTCTCTTGCACTTTAAACATAAGTAGCAAAATGAAGCCTGATGTCGCTTTCAGTCTTCTGCTAGGAATTCTCCTTAGCTAGATTATAGAGTGAGTTATTTTCCTTCTTTACACTTCACTGCAGAAAGTGTTGCTAAACTACCTACCTACAAGAACAAGGCCTCCTTCCCTGCTGTACTGACAATATTTCTCTTGCTTTCCTTTTTTATCTCACCCCCAGCCTCCTCAAGTTTCCCTAGGCCTCCACTGACACCCACCTAAACGACTTGGAGTCTTTTTAAAAACATCTCTGTTCAAAGTCCTCCCAGCTTCCACAAATCTCTGGATCTTAAAACCAAGACTATGAGGTTTCCTTTTTTCTTTTGTATCCTGATGCTTTCTTTTGTTTGTATCAAATTTGGTTTTTTTTAAAGGTTTATTTCCATAACTTATCAATCTTCATGTAGACTAAAATGGTATTCAAGTTTAAGATTTTCAAATCAGGCCATTCTTCTCTAGACCAAGCATCAACTTTTTATTGGCGATACACCCGTGTTTTAGATGGAACTGATTTTTTTCCCCTACCTTATAATCACTGCCTAAAATGTTATTGCTTTTTAGAAGTAAGTTTTTCTATATAATACCAAGCTAAATCAGACTTCTCAGGGGTACTTGGGCTTTCAATAGCTCTATCAAAATGTGTATCTTGAGGTTTTACTATATGCTAAGCATTTTGTTTAATTGCTGGAGATAAACAGATAAATAAAATAAATGTATTAGACATGAATCATAATCTGCTGACACAGGAGGGCAAAGCATGCAATACATTTTTTAAAAGTTTGTTAAAATTTATTTATCAACTCACTAAAAGTAACAGTAATATAAATAATTAATATTTATATTACTATATATTACTATATATGTAATATAAACAGTTAATATAAATAATGCAGTTTATGAAAAATAACTGTTTTTCTAAAAAAAATAGGGGAAACAATGACTATCTTAGTCTATTCTGGCTGCTGTAACAGAATACCATAGATCGGGTATCTCATGAGAAACAACATTTATTTCTCACAGTTCTGGATGATGGAAGTCCAAGATCAAGGTGCTGGCAGACTCAGTGTCTGATGAGGGCCTATCTTCTGGTTCATGGACTGCCATCTTCTTACTGTGCCCACACCAGGCAGTGAGGAAGAGAAAGCTCTCTAGGGTCCCTTTAATAAGCGTTCTAATCCCATTTACGAGGGCTCTGTCTTCATGACGTAATTAGCTCACAAAGACTCATCCAAATATTATCACACTGAGGATCAGGTTACAACATAAGAATTTTGGAGAGACACAAACATTCTAGCCCTGGCCCCCAAATTCATGTTCTCTCACATGCAAAGATGTTCCTTCCATCACAACAGTCACCAATATCTTAACATATTCCAGCATCAACTCAAAAGTCTAAGTCCAAAGTCTCCTTTAATTATCATCTCAATTAGATACAGTTGAGACTTGGGATGATTCATCCTGAGGCAAATTCCTCTCCAGCTGTGAGCCTATAAAACCAAACAACTTACATACCTTCAAAGTACACTAGTAGAAAAAGCATGGCTTAGACATTTCCATTCTACAAGGGAAAAATTGGAGAGAAGAAAGAAGTGACAGGTCCCAGCTAAGACTAAAACTTAGCAGGGTAAATTCTCTTAGACCTTAAGCCTTGAGAGTAATCCTCTTTGGCTCCATGTTCTGTCTTCCAGCTCACTGGGGTAGCAATGTCACCTCACAGGTTCAGAGGGATGTCTGTGTAGTGACCCTGGGCCTGAGTCCTGTCCCACAGTTGGTTCCACTGGGCACAGCCCACACCAAAGCTCTTTGAGGCAACCCCATCCCTGAGGAACTGGAAAGGAACTCCAGGCCTACCTGACCTGAAGAGGTAACATCACCTTTTGAGACTGCTCTGTGCCCTGAGTCCTTGCATTCTGCAAGCCTGCAGAGATGGCACTGCAGAGAGAAGAGCTCCTGGCTTCTACTGAGATGGCTGGGCTGTAATAGTCTTATCAAATAGTCACTTGACCATATGGTTAGTACTCTTATTTTTGGGGTCAGAGAGATAGACTAAGAATTTTCTAAATCTTTAAGTTCCAATTCCTGTTTACTTAACTCTATCTTTAAATCATTTTCCTCTTTTTGCATTTTATTATAGGAAGTCAGGAGAAGCTAAGCCATACTTCAGTATTTTGTTTAGAAATAGCTGTAGCTAAAGATTCATTGTCATCTCTTTTAAGTTCTACCTTCTACCAAATACTGAAACATAACCCAATTCAACCAAGCTCTTGCTACTTTCTAAGAAGGATTGCCTCTCCTCCAGTTTTCAACTCTTTTCTTTCTTCTCTACAGTTCTCTTATTTTTATTCTGAGCCCTAAATTGAATCACCTTTAAGAGTCCCTTCATGGCAATCCGAACTTTTCCTGAACACACTTCAAAGCTCCTTCAGCCTCCAATTCCATTACCCATGTCCATAGCTGCTACTACATCTTTAAGTGTTTGCTATCGCAGCAACCCACTTCTCAGTACCAATTTTCCTTTCAGTTCATTCTGGCTGCTCTTACAAACAAACAAACCTTGAATTTGGGTAGCTCAAATGACAAACACTTATTTCTGGCAGTTCCAGAGGTTGAAAAGTACAAAATTAAGACACTGGCAGGCCCAGTGTCTGATGAGCGCCTGCTTCCTATTCATAGATCGTTGTCTTCTCACTCTAACTTCACCTGGCAAAAGGGTGGGTGGGTCTCTCTGGAGTCTCTTTTGTAAGGACTTTCATCCCATTCATGACGTTCCACCTTCATAATCAAATCCTAAGGACCCCACCTCCAAAGACCAACACATTGGGGATTTGAGGTGGACCCAAATATTCAGGCTATAGGAGTGGGTTGTTTTTTTTATATAAATTTAAAGAAATAAATCCTTTATTTTAACACAGTTTTAGATATACAGAAAAATTGAAAACATAATACAGAGAGTGTCAATATGCTTTGCATTCAATTCGCTACATTTGTATGGTACTTTTTTATAATTAATGCACCAACATCAATATATGGTTACTAACCCAAGTCCACATTTTGTTCAGATTTCCTTAGTTTTTACTTAATATCCATTTCCTGTCTCAGGATCATCCAGAATACCACATTACATCTAGTTGTCATGTCTTTTTAGGTTCCTTTAGACTCCTGTGATAGTTTCTCAGACCTCCTTTGTTTTGATGACCTTGACAGTTTTAAGGAATACTGGTTAGGTATTTTGTTCTTTAATTTGAATATTTTGGATGCTTTTCTCATGATTAGAGTTATGCACTTTGGGAAGGAAGACCACAGAGGCAACGTGCCATTTCATCATAGCATATCAGGATGCATTCTATCAACATGTCATATTAATCTTCAACACCTGGCTGAGGTAGTGTTCATCAGTTTTCTCCACTGTAATATAACTCTCTTTCCTGTTTTCCACACTGCAGGAGTAAGAACTTAAGGAGTGGGAAATTATGCTCAACCTACATAAGGGTAGAGTATCTACAAAAATTATCTGAATACTTTTTACATGCGAGATTTGTGTCTTCTCTCCCACTTATTTATTATTTAATAATTTATATCAATATAGACTCATGAATATTTATTTATGCATTGGTTATAATCCATTACTACTTAATTTTTTAATATTGCACATATGTTTCAGGTTTAGGTATTGGGGATTCTTTCAGTTGGATCCTGTATCACTTTGACATATTCCTTTTTTTTTTTTTTTAGCACTTTATCATTTTTTGGAACCAGGGTGCTCTGTGATCATTCTATGTATTTTTTGCCCCAGTTCTAGAACCTTCCAGTTCCACAATAAGCCTTGGTTCCTTCTGTTGGAGAATGGTATTAGAAACTATTATGCTTGTTGCCTTGATTGCTTCCAGGCCTTCTCAGTTTACATAACAAAGAATTATATGTGTGTATACTAACCCATGTATATCTACACGTATCTGTGTTTCTATATGTAACCATCCATATTGATACATTAAACTAAAAATGTCTTCATACTGATGACTCCAACTAATCCACTATTACATGGATCATTCTAGCCTCCTTGTTTTACATTTTTGCATATTTATTTCATGTCTGGTTTAATCTAAGAAAGCTGGGTTCTCAAACCTGTTCTGCATTTGACTCACTGAGATATTGCATACCATGAAACCTTAAAAAAACTATCCTTGTGTGAGGAATGAGAATGAAAATGATAAATACTACATTATTATTGTGATGAAGAGCTCCTGAAACCTTAGAGGATTTTGTGAACCATCAGCGGTGTCCAGACCACACTTTTGAGATTTGCTGCCTTATATTGTCTATGCTTTTTGTCACTCAATGCAAGATTGGACCAAATCTTGCCTTATATTCTTGTTTTTTTGTGAAGTGTGTAAACCTGGCGATTCACAGACTTGTACCCCTGGGGATAAAAATACATTATATGTTTATAAAAAAAAAATTGGAGGGGGAGGCGAACCATAAGAGACTATGGACTCTGAAAAACAACCTGAGGGTTTTGAAGGGTCAGGGGTGGGAGCTTGGGGGAACAGGTGGTGGGTAATAGGGAGGGCACGTTTTGCATGGAGCACTGGGTGTTGTGCAAAAACAATGAATACTGTTACGCTGAAAAAATAAATAAATTAAAAAAAATTACAGTATTTGAGACTATAGTATTAATATAAGAATGTTAAAAATTTCTTGTCTAGTATTTCTTCAGATATTGTTTCTGCCTCATTCTCTCTCTCATTTCCTACAGGGGTTCCAAATATGACCTTTGAATTTCAATAGAAAGTTTGAGGTATTTACCAAGACCCTATAACTCGGAACTGAATTCCGAACTCTATACCCAGCTCTAGTCAGGTGCCAAAATATTATTAGTTCTTTTAGCATCTACTTGTTACCTTCAGTTGGATCCCTTGGAGAATTTCTCCACCCATATAAATTGAGAAATCAGTATAGGATTTGATAGGATCTTTTAGGCAAAATTTGGGCCTCTCTTTCTTACTCTCTCTTTTCCTCAATTCTTCTGCTCCATGTTCAGCTGCTTTGGTAGGCAACTTGTAACTCTGACCTTTAACTCCTCAGCCAAACAAGACTACTGATTTCTGCTCGCTCTTTATTCTCTATGCAGTACAGAAGACTTTTGTCTTCAGGTCAAAGGTGTTTTCATGTGGATCTCATTCACTGTGTTTGCTTCTTTTATGGGTCTTATTCACTTAGTTTCTGCCTGGTTTTGGTGCTATCTAGCTATGAGCCATTGATTATTATATAGTTTTTCATGTTTATGACCATTATTAGTATCATCTGTATCATTGCCTTTATTAGAGCTACTATCTATATTACTTTTTAAATAAACTTACATCAGTGACAATAACAGAACTGTATTAATAAGTTTAAATTTCAACTGCTTCTTGACCTCTTGTAGATATAGCACTGAAGGAGTATACAAGCAGCAAATTAGGAAATTTTCCAAATGTAAGAAGGAATGACAATGGTTAATACAAATTTTATCATCTGTTGAAGTGAGATTAGCTCCCAGGTGAAAGATTTATTATGAGACTTCCATAGTCAGATCTGGGAGCTTAGCCCTATAATTTAATTTCCTCTTTATGAGGGGATTGGTAACTGTTATCAGAACACTACATCACTGGAATGAAGAGTCCCCAAAATATGACAAAATGGATATTGGTGCATGAGTACAGAGGCCCAAGTGGGAGGTAGAGTTGGTGGATAAAAAGTAGTCATTAACTGAAGATATTATTCTTCATATTTTATTTAAGATTGATGAAACTTCAGCTGTTCATATAAACAAGTGGATAAAGATGAAGACGGTAGCTAAGCCATGTGTAAGCCTCCTTTTGATGCTGTCCATGTTGATAAAAGATCATAATCTACAGCCACAAGATCAATATTTCATGAGAAGATAGAGAACTGAGATCTCCCTGAAAAATATATATTTTGTATTGTGTGTGTGTGTGTGTGTGTGTGTGTGTGTGTATAGATATATATGTATCCCAGAAGAAAAATTATTATTATGGTCAGACTTCGGGGATTTGTGTTCCAATTCTAGTTCTGTTATTAACTGGTAAATCATTCACATGGCAAATTTTAGCATCTTTCAGGATCTGAGCTTTTGTTGTTATGTTCTGTGTTACAAAAGAGAGATATTAGAACACAAGGCTCTATAATTTTGTAAGCGAAAGAAACATAGAAAAGATTAGGCAAAAATAAATTGCCCCAGGAACTTTACCTTAGCTTTTGAGTATTGACAGCCTTTGAGCAAAGATTAAACAAAGCCAAGCAGTGCTCAAAAGGTCAGCGAAAGCTTTACTCAACTGGGTGAAGTTGTAAAAAGACTTCTCATGGGCATGATGAAAAGTTATTGGCAAAAAAAATTTTTTTAAAGGGAGCTTTTGATGTGAAATGGCTTGATTCTTAAAGCAGCATTGATATAAAGTTGCCTGAGAAACATGATTCGTTCAGAGATTAATGGTGTCAAACTGGTGTCTGTCCAATGTATATTGTTTATTTATCAGTTGATTAATTGAGTCAACAAATTACTGGAGCTTATTGCTTTTAGACGCTTTTAAAATCAAGGCTTCTGGGCTCTCTACTCTGTTCCACTGATCTATGTGTCTGTTTTTGTGCCAGTACCATGCTGTCTTGATGATGACAGCTTTGTAATAGAGCTTGAAGTCCGGAATTGTAATGCCACCAACTTTGGCTTTGTTCTTCAATATTCCTTTGGCTATTCGAGGTCTTTTCTGGTTCCATATAAATTTGAGGATTATTTGTTCCATTTCTTTGAAAAAAATGGATGGTACTTTGATAGGGATTGCATTAAATGTGTAGATTGCTTTAGGTAGCATAGACATTTTCACAATATTTATTCTTCCAATCCAGGAGCATGGAACATTTTTCCATTTTTTTGTGTCTTCCTCAATTTCTTTCATGAGTACTTTATAATTTTCTGTGTATAGATTCTTAGTCTCTTTGGTTAGGTTTATTCCTAGGTATCTTATAGTTTTGGGTACAATTGTAAATGGGATTGACTCCTTCATTTCTCTTTCTTCAGTCTTGTTGTTGGTGTACAGAAATGCAACTGATTTCTGTGCATTGATTTTATATCCTGACACTTTACTGAATTCCTGAACAAGTTCTAGCAGTTTTGGAGTGGAGTCTTTTGGGTTTTCCACATATAGTATCATATCATCTGCGAAGAGTGATAGTTTGACTTCTTCTTTACCAATTTGGATGCCTTTAATTTCTTTTTGTTGTCTGATTGCTGAGGCTAGGACTTCTAGTACTATGTTGAATAGCAGTGGTGATAATGGACATCCCTGCCGTGTTCCTGACCTTAACAGAAAAGCTTTCAGTTTTTCTCCATTGAGAATGATATTTGCGGTGGGTTTTTCATAGATGGCTTTGATAATATTGAGGTATGTGCCCTCTATCCCTACACTTTGAAGAGTTTTGATCAGGAAGGGATGCTGTACTTTGTCAAATGCTTTTTCAGCATCTATTGAGAGTATCATATGGTTCTTGTTCTTTCTTTTATTAATGTGTTCTATCACATTGATTGATTTGCGGATGTTGAACCAACCCTGCAGCCCTGGAATAAATCCCACTTGATCGTGGTGAATAATCCTTTTAATGTACTGTTGAATCCTATTGGCTAGTATTTTGGCGAGAATTTTTGCGTCTGTGTTCATCAAGGATATTGGTCTGTAGTTCTCTTTTTTGGTGGGATCCTTGTCTGGTTTTGGGATCAAGGTGATGCTGGCCTCATAGAATGAGTTTGGAAGTTTTCCTTCCATTTCTATTTTTTGGAACAGTTTCAGGAGAATAGGAATGAGTTCTTCTTTAAATGTTTGGTAGAATTCCCCTGGGAAGCCGTCTGGCCCTGGGCTTTTGTTTGTTTGGAGATTTTTGATGACTGTTTCAATCTCCTTACTGGTTATGGGCCTGTTCAGGTTTTCTATTTCTTCCTGGTTCAGTTGTGGTAGTTTATATGTCTCTAGAAATGCATCCATTTCTTCCAGATTGTCCAATTTGTTGGCGTAAAGTTGCTCATAGTATGTTCTTATAATTGTCTGTATTTCTTTGGTGTTAGTTGTGATCTCTCCTCTTTCATTCATGATTTTATTGATTTGGGTCCTTTCTCTTTTCTTTTTGATGAGTCTGGCCAGCGGTTTATCAATCTTATTGATTCTTTCAAAGAACCAGCTCCTAGTTTCATTGATTTTTTCTATTGTTTTTTTGGTTTCTATTTCATTGATTTCTGCTCTGATCTTTATGATTTCTCTTCTCCTGCTGGGTTTAGGGTTTCTTTCTTGTTCTTTCTCCAGCTCCTTTAGGTGTAGGGTTAGGTTGTGTACTTGAGACCTTTCTTGTTTCTTGAGAAAGGCTTGTACCGCTATATATTTTCCTCTCAGGACTGCCTTTGCTGTGTCCCACAGATTTTGAACTGTTGTGTTTTCATTATCATTTGTTTCCATGAATTTTTTCAATTCTTCTTTAATTTCCTGGTTAACCCATTCATTCTTTAGAAGGATGCTGTTTAGTCTCCATGTATTTGGGTTCTTTCCAGCTTTCCTCTTGTGATTGAGTTCTAGCTTCAGAGCATTGTGGTCTGAAAATATGCAGGGAATGATCCTAATCTTTTGATACCGGTTGAGACCTGATTTGTGACCCAGGATGTGATCTATTCTGGAGAAGGTTCCATGTGCACTAGAGAAGAATGTGTATTCTGTTGCTTTGGGATGAAATGTTCTGAATATATCTGTGATGTCCATCTGGTCCAGTGTGTCATTTAAGGCCTTTATTTCCTTGTTGATCTTTTGCTTGGATGATCTGTCCATTTCAGTGAGGGGAGTGTTCAAGTCCCCTACTATTATTGTATTATTATTGATGTGTTTCTTTGATTTTGTTATTAATTGGTTGATATAGTTGGCTGCTCCCACGTTAGGGGCATAAATATTTAAAATGGTTAGATCTTCTTGTTGGACAGACCCTTTGAGTAGGATATAGTGTCCTTCCTCATCTCTTATTATAGTCTTTGGCTTAAAATCTAATTGATCTGATATAAGGATTGCCACCCCAGCTTTCTTCTGATGCCCATTAGCATGGTAAATTGTTTTCCACCCCCTCACTTTAAATCTGGAGGTGTCTTCACGTCTAAAATGAGTTTCTTGTAGGCAACATACTGATGGGTTTTGTTTTTTTATCCATTCTGATACCCTGTGTCTTTTGATTGGGGCATTTAGCCCATTAACATTCAGGGTAACAATAGCCAGACTATGGAAAGAACCTAGATGTCCATCAACAGATGAATGGATAAAGAAGATGTGGTATATATACACAATGGAATACTATGCAGCCATCAAAAGAAATGAAATCTTGCCATTTGCGACGACGTGGATGGAACTAGAGCGTATCATGCTTAGTGAAATAAGTCAATCGGAGAAAGACAACTATCATATGATCTCCCTGATATGAGGACATGGAGAAGCAACATGAGGGGGTAGGAGATAGGAGAAGAATAAATGAAACAAGATGGGATTGGGAGGGAGACAAACCATAAATGACTCTTAATCTCACAAAACAAACTGGGGGTTGCTGCGGGGAGGTGGGATTGGGGGAGGGGGAGCGGGCTATGGACATTGGGGAGGGGAAGCGAACCATAAGAGACTATGGACTCTGAAAAACAACCTGAGGGTTTTGAAGGGTCAGGGGTGGGAGGTTGGGGCAACCTGAGGGTTTTGAAGGGTCAGGGGTGGGAGGTTGGGGGAACAGGTGGTGGGTAATGAGAGGGCACGTTTTGCATGGAGCACTGGGTGTTGTGCAAAAAGAACGAATACTGTTACGCTGAAAAAATAAATAAAATGAGAAAAAAAAAATCAAGGCTTAATTAATATACTTGAACTTCTCAAAAATCTAAAAAGAAAAATTTAAATACAATTATTCTTTAATACATGTGTTACTCCAGCTAATCTTTCTGATCTTTATTAACAATGACAAATCATTACAGAGAGATCTACTTTTTTCCTCATTTTACAACATTTTTTTAAAGATTTTATTTATTTATTTGACAGACAGAGATCACAAGCAGACAGAGTGAGAGGAGAAAGCAGACTCCCCATGGAGCAGAGAGCCCGATGCGGGGCTCGATCCCAGGACCCTGGGATCATGACCTGAGCCAAAGGCAGAGGCTTTAACCTGCTGAGCCACCCAGGTGCCCCAACTTTTTTCCTCATTTTAACATCTTTTAATTCAAAATGAGCCAAACAATACATGATGTCTTAATATTGTGTCATTTATTTGGTGGTCTTGGTGTTACATAAAATAATGATCATCTAAAAAACGATGGCATCTTAGATTAGTCGAAATACAACAGATACATTTTCTATGACATTGGGGTTAATGTAGAGCATGAAATCATCCATAATACCTGGCTTGCTAAAATGGAGGCCACTCCGTGGGCAGGAGTCAGGGAAGTTTTCAGACAAGGGCGTATGCCTATGAAATTCCAAGGCCTGCATGACCTCTCTGCTGTAGGAATGCCACAGGAGTTGCCTTCCCTGGAGCTTTCTTTGCCCAAACTGCCATCCTGTGATCTAAGGGATGTATGCATTGTCCCCTAGGCTATGTTTAGCAGAACTCATAGAACTCGCAGGTTAGCATACTGCATCTTTCCCGTAAACAGATCCTCCTAGTTCCTGCAAGATCCCTTGTCACATATCATGTGCTTGAGAAACAGTGATAAGGATCTGTGATTATCCTGAAGGACCAATAAAGGCAGGAGCAAAGTAGAATAAAAGGTCTTAATTTCTGAGAGCTGACCCCCTTGCCTTCTCTTGCCTTTGGCAGCTAAATTTGGAGTAATCTTTCATCAATCACTGCAGGGATTGCTGGCTATTCCCAGCACTTTGGAATTCATTTTTTTTTTTTAAGTTAAAAACAATCTGTAAAACACATAGCAAATTGTTATTCTCATTCAGATATTAATTGTGAGAAATCTGGCTAGTAGGTTGAGATCTGCAAAACCTTGATCTTATGCTTCTCTCCCTTGCTACCCAATGGCAAATAGTGATTTCCAGGGACTCCAGAAAGGGGCAAGTACTACTGGAGAAAGTAGACAAAGGGCAAGAAGCCACCGATAAAGCTCATTACCTTAAATATACCTTATATATATACCTTTATATATATATAAAAAAATACCTTAAAAGCCCTTTGATTTCAGACCTTTCAGTGATGTAAGAAGGAATTTTCACTGAGTTGGCATGAAATTGAAGGAAGGAACTTAAAATAGACCACCTGTTCTGCGTGGCAGAATGCCAAACAAAAATTCCAGTAACTTGTTTGTCTTTGTTTAAGATAGATTTTTTAAAAAGCTTTAGTACACTGAAAGATATAGTGGAGCATCTTAATTGCTATTAGTCATATACGTTTGAGTTAGTTTTTTTTTTTTCTTTTAAAGGTATGTTATTGTTACTTGGATTTGAAAAAGAAAACCATGAAGCTCTTGATATTTGAAACTGCTAAAAATAATCAGGCTTCTCCTGCCAGATGACAGAAAGGTCATATTTATGACGCAAGCCTTACAATTTACATGATATTCAAAGTTCACAAATGGGAGGATCATTACAATCAGTGATAAACATTTATTCATGCAAAAATATAGATTAATACATCTTTTTCAATTTTTTTTAATATACTGAACCTGAAAATACAAATCCTAGGGATTTTGACATAAGGAATATTTTCTGTTACTCTTAGTGTGTTTAGTCACTTTCCAGTAGAAAAAAAAAAAAGAAATTTGGTTTGAGTGAGTGAAAGTTAAATGTATTCTTTAGTCATGAAGCCATTACATTTTAAGAAGGATTTCCCTTTAAAACTTTTAATGTATTTGATTTCCAAGTTAAAAGAAATATAAAGGATTTCTAAAGATTTAAGATTTAAGAAATGTCTAGATTCCAGCTAGGCTGAATGTGTATCATTCTTCAGGTTGCATTTAAATGTCTGAATTTATTTTGAAACACATTGTCACGGGGGGGAAGCTATTATACTTCATCTATACCTATTTCACCATTTATCACTCTACCATCATATACACACAGTGTCATCCATGTAGTGGACCATTACAACATTCTGCAGAATGTCAAAACATTTTAAGATTCCTATAGACTTTACTTTGACAAACAGAAGATTTTACATGGTCTTATGTTAAGGTGATGGAGGTATGTTTCTGTCATTCCCATGTGAAACTGAACTGCTTTTGATTTTCTTTATTGATATATTCTGGGACCCATTTCCCAAATCAATAATTGCAAACAAAGTGTCAAAGCTGTGTGGCTCATCCCAGTAAAGACACCTTATTAGCACGGCAACTGCAATTAGGGCAGCATAATAGAGGCTCGTGATCGTCTACCATCAATCATCTTGATCAGCTAGCTTTTGCAGAAGACATTTTCATGAATTTAAGTGAGAAATGGTGAGGATCATCCTCTCTGCATTCTTTAAGATTTTAATAATTCCTCCTGCAATTTTATGTTGTCTAAACTGAAGGTTGGGAAGAGGATCTCAGAATATAGGTAAAAGGACAAACATTAGTTTTCTACCACTTACAAATATATGCACTTGGGATGAGGAAAATGCATATAGGATAGATTTGCTGACCCTGGACTCACTAGGAACTGAGCATGTTAGTTATGAAAGCCCTTAAATATGTAATCTATCTCTTCATGGAAACAGAACTGTATTTCTATCACTCGGGCTGTGCTGAGATATGACCTGACCTAGAGGTAATAGGGGTTGCAAAGATGATCTTGAAGAGGCCAAGTGCTTCTTGAAGTGCTTTGCAGGGTATTCAGGCAATCCAGAACTTCTCTAGAAAGGAATAAAACCTGCTTTTCTTGGTTAAGAAAATCCTGGGAGTCTGTGGGTAGAAGATGGGCAGGATTCTCTAATGAAGCCTTTTTGTCTCAAGTCTTGGAATTCCATATTTCCTTATTGGAGTCACAGGATACAAGACTAATATACAAAAGCCAACTGTATTTCTTTACATGTCAATAAGTAATTGGAAGTTAAAATAAAAAGAGTGAAATTTATAAAACACCAGAAAACATAAAATACTTAGATATAAATGTAACAATATATGTTTGAGATCTATATGCTGAAAACTGCAGAACACTGATAAAAGATGAAGAAGAGCTAATTGAAAGGAGATATATCTCATGTTCAAGGATTGGAATAATCACTAATATTAAGATGACAGTTATCCGTTAACTGAACTATAGATACAATGCAAACTCAATGAAAATCTGAAAATTTTTAAGTAAAACCTGAAAAAGATGATTCCGATATTTGTAGGGGAAGAAAAAGGAGCTAGAATTACCAACACATTCTGGAAAAATAGAATGAACTTGGAGGCTTACAACCCTGATTTTTAAGACTTACTGTAATGCTACAGTAATCAAGATTATATGGTATTGGTAAAAGAGAGACATAAAAATCAAAGGAACAAAGGTAAAAGTCCAGAAACTGACCAACATATGTGTGGTCATTTGATTTTTGACAAAGTTTCTAAAACCAAGTCATTGGTGAAAGATAGTTTTTTTCCAAAAACTGGTTATCCATCTGGGAGAAATAAGCCTTGACTATAATTTGCACCATACATGAAAATTAACTCAAAATTGATTATGGAGCTAAATATAAAATCTTAAACTATGAAACTGAGGAGAAAGCATTATGATCTGAGTTAAACAAATATTTCTTAGATACAACCCCAAAGAATGATTCATAAAGAAAAAAATGATGTAACAGTATTCATTGAAATGAAGAATTCTTTTCAAAAGACATTAAGAGGATGAAGACAAGCTATGAAGTGGGAGAATGTTTTCAAACCATGTATCTGATAAAGTATTGTATCCTACACAGACATTGTATCCTATATACTATTTGATTCCCTTTATATGACATTTTAGAAAGGCAAACTGTGTAGGTACAGAAAAGAGATTAGCGTTTGTCTTAGGTTGGGGTTTAGGGGAGGGGTTGATTACTGTGGACAATGGGAGGATTTTAGGGCTAATAATACTTTATTTCTCTTTGTGTTGATTACAAGACTATACTTTTTCTAAAACTTGAAATTTCATAAACACTTAATGGGTATATTTTATATCTAAATTATGCTTATTAAAAAATGAAAACTAGAGGGGCACCTGGGTGGCACAGTCAGTTAAGCACCTGACTCCTGATTTCAGCTTAGGTTGTGACTTCAGGGTTGTGGGATTAAGCCCCATGTGGGCTCCATGTCTAGCATAGAGTCTGCTTAAGATGCTGTCTCTCTCCCTTTGCCCCTCCCCCTTAGGCTCCCTCATGCTCTCTCTCTCTCTTAAATAAATAAATCTTTTTTTTTTAAAGAAATGAAAACTATAAGAGTTGACAGGTCATTGGGCAATAACATGATCCTACCCAAATTTAATATCTCTTCTCCACCTTCGACCTGCTTCTCTGGTGAGCTGTCTTGGTTAGCAAGTGCAATCTGAACTCTAAGTGGAATGCTGAAGGAGTTTACCATGATGTCTTGTGTTTTGATCTGGCCAAGGCATCTGTTTAAATGCAAGTCAGGTTTTTATTTCTATGTAATGAAGGGGCTGTGGACTACCCTGAGCTTTGCTTTGATTTCTACTGGAGAGGCTGTATAGGGTTCCAGCTGTGCATTCTGAAAAATCATGATTCTCATTTATGATCACTGCAGTTTTCAAAGAGAGATGATATTATGAACACCAATCATTTGGTGTTTTAGTGATTTTTTTGGTTTTGAGCAGATATTTTACTCAACTACCAACAAACTATACAGAAATTTTAAAAAAATTCCTGTAGAATTTACTACACTAATTGAAATAAAATGTAGCAAAGTTAAAATGACCAATCATGTTAAAAGAAAATGTAATGGCCTAGAGAGCTGTTCTTGGAAGATGTCAGCCTTATAGTCATCAGGGTAAGCAAGTCCAGGGGAAAGCAGTTAAAAATTAAACAGATCCAACTCTGTACCTCAAAGTTAAATAGATTTTTTTTCCTGCTTTATTGAGATACAATTAATATAACATTGTAAAAAGTTAAAGAGTACAACATAAGGATTCAATACATATATGTATAATAAAATGACTACCACAATAAAGTAACACAGCCATCACTTCACGTAATCACTTTTTTTGTGTGAGAATGTTGAGAACATTTAAGATATATTGTCTTAGCAACTTTCAAGTATATAAATACAGTATTGTTAACTATAGTCACCATATTGAATATTAAATACACAGAAGGAACTTACCTTATAACAGAAAGTTTGTACCCTTTGATCAGAATCTCCCCATTTCCTCCCTCTTCCATCACCACAGCCCCTAGCAACCACCATTCTACTGTTTCTATGATTCTGGCTTCTTTTTATATTCCAAATACAAGTGAGATCCTACGGTATTTGTCTGTCTGATTTATGTCACTTGGCATAAGATCCTCAAGGTCCATCCATGTAGTTACAGATGGCAGGAATTCTTTTTTATAGCTGAATAAATTCATGTATCTATATATGATATTAGATATATCTATTATACATATATATCACATTTTCCTTTTTCACCTACAAATGGATACTTAGACATTTAGTTCATTTCCATTTCTTGGCTATTGTAAATACTGTATGCAATATATGTGGTGTGATAGATTCCTCTTTGAGATTGTGATTTTACTCCATTTAGATATAAGAGATAACAAGTTCTGGTGAGGATGTAGAGTGTTCTCTCTTGTCTTCCTCATAATAGCCATTCCAACAGATGTGAGATGGTACCTCATTGTGATTTTGATTTACATTTCCCTGTGATTACTGATAAGCATCATTTCATGTACCTATTGACCATTTGTATGTCCTTATTGGAAAAATGTCTATTCAGGTCCTCTGCTCATTTTCAATTGGATTATTTGGAGTTTGGGGGTTTTTTTGTTTGTTTGTTTGGTTTGGTTGATTGGGTTGAGTTATTGAGTTGTATGAGTTCCTTATATATTTTGGACATTAACCCCTTATCTTATATATGATTTGCAAATATTTTCTCCCATTCTATAGACTACTTATTTACTTTGTTGATCATTTCTTTTGCTGTGTGGAAGCCTCTAATTAGATGTTATTCCATTTGTTTATTTTGTTTTTGTTACTTGTGTCTTTGTTGTCATATTCAAAAAAATTTTTTTGCAAAGACCAATTTTCTTATATTTGTTTTCCTCTAGGAGTTTTAGGATTTCAGAATTTACATTTAAGTCTTTAATCCATTTTGAGTTTATTTTTGCTAAAGATATAAGATAGGGGTCCAGGCTTTTTTTTTTCTTTTGAATGTAAATATCCAGTTTTCTCAATATGATTTAAAAGATTATAATTTCTCCTTTCAGTATTGTTGGCTCTTTTGTCAAATATTAGTTGACTGTATAAGCATGAGTTTATTTCTGGGGTCTCTATTCTCTTCCATTGGTCCACCTGCCTGTTTCAATGTCAGTACCATACTGCTTTGATTATTAGAGCTTTATAATACAGTTTGACATCAGAAAGTATAATGTCTCCAGCTTTGCTCTTCTTTCTCCAGATTGCTTTGGCTAATCAGTGTCTTTGTCATTCCATATGAATTTTAGGATTGTTTATTCTACTTCTTTGAAAAATGCCATTGTAATTTTGATGGGGATTTCACTGAATCAATAGATGGTTTTGGGTAGTATGGATGTTATAAAAATATTAATTCTTCCAATTCACAAACATGGATCTTTCTATGTGTTTTCTTCCATTTCTTTCATCAATATCTTACAGTTTTCAGTGCACGGACCTTTTACCCACTGGTTAAATTTATTCCTATGTATTTTACTGCTTTTGATGTTATTTTAACTGATATTGTCTTCTAATTCTTTTTGGATAGTTTGTTGTTAGTATAAAGAAATACAACTGATTTTTGTATGTTGATTTTATAATCTGCAACTTTACTGAATTTTGTATTTATTAATCTAATAGATTTTGGGAATCTTTGGGTTTTCCTATATATAAGATCATGTCTTTTGCCGGCAGAGACAACTTTACTTCTTCCTTTCTCATTTGGATACTTTTTATTTCTTTTCTTGCTTGATGGTTCTGGCTAGGACTTCTAGTACTATATTGAATAGTAGTAGTGAGCATGGGTATTCTTGTCTTCTTCCTGATCTTAGAGGAAAAACTTAAACCTTTTTACCATTGACTATGATGTTAGCTGCATGCTTGTCGTACATGGTCATAACATGTGGAGGAATGTTTCTTCTGTTCCCAGGTTTTTAAGAGAGTTTATAGAAAAATCCATGAATGACAGAATTAAAAACATTCAAGATGAATTGATGGATGACATTACAGGAAAGATAGTTGTTAAAACATAACTCAAAATCACAAGTCGCTTTTGAAAATAGAACATCTGCCAGAGATCACTGACTATATGACCTTTCACTCAGGTCAACTGTCATCTGGCCTTCCAGATTCTCAAATTCGCTTCCAGGGTTTGTTCCTCTACCTCCTCCTCCAATTTAGGGTGGGGTTTTGTTTGTTTGCTTGTTTTTTATAGTTGATCTAATAGTAAAGTTCATGAAATGAGGATCTTCTTTTCATTTTGCAATATCTGGAAGCAGGTTTGGACAACTCCATGCATGTTTTCCATTAACGATTTTTTCAGGAACACTGCATTAAAAAGAGACAATGAGAAATTCATCAATCTATTCGTCAAAGATCTTTCTTCTTTCTCCTAATCCTACAGCATGAACATGATAGTAAATTATCTTCTGGAATAATTCAGCCTTCAAACAAACCTACTATAGAATGTCTAGGCCATCAAAACAAACAAACAAACAAACAAAAATTTTCAAGACTCTTAACTATAGAGAACAAACTGAGCATTGCTGGAGGGGAGATGGGTGGGAGATAAATGGATGATAGGTATTATGAAGGCACTTGTGATGAGCACTGAGTATTATATGTAAGTGAAAAATCATGAAATTCTACTCCTGGAACTAGTATTACACTGTATTTTAATTAACTGGAACTTAAATACAATCTTGAAAATATAAGAAAAAAATTAGAATCAACTCTTAGTTTAGTTTAGGAAACTACTTTTAGATAAGTAATTTTATTTTTGTTCAGTGGGAGCTTTCAGAAATGTAACTCTCAGCATAGAGTTGACTTAGTGCTATTATAATTATGCATTTATAATGTGAATAATATTAAAAGGATTTTTCATCTGAGATATCTTTAAGACTGTTTTGTTATTAATTCTGCTTCATAAAAAAATGCAATCCTACTTCCTTAGGTATAAGGGATTAAGAAGCAAAACAGAACCAACATTGGAGAAGACTAACATAACAAATTGCATTCTGGTTGTAATCTATTCATTTCAATTAAAAGAGAAAAAGCATGTTTTTGATAATTTTATCAGACAGCTCAGACTTACATTTTATTTTGCAAATGTCCAAACAACCAATTTACTAGGAGTGTTATTAAAGATATTAAAGATTTCTCCCCTTCCCCCTCCCCCCCCCCCTCCTCCTCCTCCTCCTCCTCCTCCTCCTCCTCCTCCTTCTTCTTCTTCTTCTTCTTCTTCTTCTTCTTCTTCTTCTTCTTCTTCTTCTTCTTCTTCTTTTTGGCTATAAATAACTCATCCTCAAAAGTTGGGGCTCATTTTGGTACTAATGACATTTCATTTGAAAATGCTCACTTGTAAATGATATTTTTTTCAAAATATCCTTTCTGGTGATATTCTATCTTTCTATTATCTTGTTCTTTAGAAGATTAGTGATATTTGAAGGTTACAATTTCAGGCCATGGAGGAGATCATGGGATAAATTTGCATTTGGATTGGTGAACTCTTACCTATGCAGATGATAAAAAGACAGAAGTTTGATAAAAACATCTTTACAAACCTAAGAAAGGGAAAGGAACGGAAAGAAAATGTCAGATTGGCATTTACCTCTTAATTTTAAATACTTTAATTATCCTTTTCTTCTCCTAAGTATGTCATTTTACATTTCCCATCATTATATCTGAATATAAAAGGTATGAATCTGTTCTTTCACAATATCTATATGGACTCATTTTCCTTCTGAAATCAATTTGTCTGTAAATATCTTTGTGGCATCTCAGAACTCCCACTCCAAAGGTCTACTATCATGTTTGTTTGTTTGTTTAATTTGATTTGGAATAACAATTTCTAGCAGAAAATTCTGAATTTTGAATATACTTAAGGATGTAAGGATTTTATAATAGAGAAAATATATAAACTCTATTTCAGATTTTCTTATCAATAAGATAACTTTGAGAAATTATATCTTCCCATTATGGCTTTTAAAGTAACAAAAATATGAATTAAAAATGCAATTTCCAACCATAGTAGCAGAGCACTCGCACACTCTTTATGAGATGCTAATTGACCAAAGTGGGTTTTTTTAAAATATTTTGATGATTTTTAAGTATTTTACATGAGTAACCCATGTGAGGCAAAATCTGATAGAATTGCAAGGAGAAATAGACAAATCTACTTATAGCTGGATACTCCAAAACTTGTCTGTTAGTAATTGACAGGTACAGTACTGTGAAAATCAATTAAAGACACCAGTGACCTGAACCATCAAATGACCTGATCTAGTTGACATTTCTATAATACTCCATCCAACAACAGTGGAATACAAATCATTGTCAAGTTGTCATGAAATATTCACTAAGAAAGACCACATTCTTGGACATAAAACATATCTTAGGAACTTTTTTTAAAAAAGTTAGAAATCAAAATATGTTCACAGATCTCAAGAGAATCAAACTAGAAATCTACAATGAGAGGATAGCTGGAAATCTCCAAATATTTGGGCATTAAAAAAATTTCCAAATAATGCATAGATCAGAAAGAAGAAATTATAAGAGAAATCTGAAAATATTATCAATTTAAAAAAATGAAATGCTGGGATGCTGTGAAATCAGTTCTTTTTTTTTTTTTTTTTTTAAAGATTTTTTTTTAATTTATTTGACAGATAGAGAGCACAAGTAGGCAGAGAGGCAGGCAGAGAGATAGGGAAGCAGACTCCCTGCCGAGCAGAGAGCCCGATGTGGGGCTCGATCCCAGGACCCTGAGACCATGACCTGAGCTGAGAAGGCGGAGACTTAACCCACTGAGCCACCCAGGTGCCCCTGAAATCAGTTCTTAGAAGGAAATTTATAGTTGATGCATATATTTAGAAAATAATAAAGTTCTAAAATCAAAATCTGAAGTTTCTATCTTAGAAGACAGAGGACAAAGGGAAAATTAAGCCTAAAGTAAGAGAAAAAGAAATAAAAATTAAAGCAGAAGACAGGTAAAACAAAACCAAGATTCAATAGATAAAAATAAACAAAACTATAAGTTAGTTCTCTGAAAAGATCAATAACATTGATAAGTCTCTAACCACACTAATCCAGGAAAAAAAAGGGAGAGAGAGAACACAAATTACCCATATCAGAAATGATAGAGGGACCATTTCTGTTGAGTCTATGAACATTAATGGACATTGGGGAGGGGAGGCGAACCATAAGAGACTATGGACTCTGAAAAACAACCTGAGGGTTTTGAAGGGTCAGGGGTGGGAGGTTGGGGCAACCTGAGGGTTTTGAAGGGTCAGGGGTGGGAGGTTGGGGGAACAGGTGGTGGGTAATGGGGAGGGCACGTTTTGCATGGAGCACTGGGTGTTGTGCAAAAAGAATGAATACTGTTACGCTGAAAAAATAAAAAAAAAAGATAAAAAAGTAATATTATCAATAACAAATGCTTACAAATTTGATAAATGAGATGAAAATAAACCAATTCTTTGACAGACACAACTATTAAAACTCTCACCAGGATAAATAGGCAACTGGAATATCTACAGTAAGCAAGATGGTGTGATATTGAGGGAAAAAAGAAATAGACATACAGATCTGTGAACAGAATTGGGAGCTCAGTAATATGTCCATGTAAATATTGTTGACTTTTTTTTTTTTAACAAAAACACAAAGACAACTCAATGGAGAAAGGAGCATGTTTGCAACAAATGGTTCTAGCATGTTGAAAATTTGTATGTGAAAATTGAATCTAAATGTAGACTATATATCCTACACAAAAATTAACCCCAAATTGTAGATCTAAGTGCAAAATACAAAACTGTAAGACCTCTAGAAGAAAACATGGATAAAAATCTATATTACCTAGGCTTTTGGTGATGAGTTTTTAGATACTACACAAGAGACATAATCCATAAAAGAAAAAAGACACATGTTGGACTTAATAAAATTAAAAACTTCTGCTCTGTGAAAGATACTAATTGGAGAATGAATAGTCAAGTCACAGAGAGGGAAAAAATATTTGCAAAATATGTATCTAAAAGGACTTACATTCAAAACATACAAGAATTTTGTAAAATAAGACAAGTAAACAAAGAACATAGGTAAGGGATATGAACAGACACTTCATCTAGAAAAAATATACAGGTGACAAATAATCATATGACACATTTCTCATCATTTGTCAATAGAGAATGGAAATTAAAGCAACAAGATATGACTCCACACCCATTCCAATGTCTAAAATCAAAAACCTGATAATACTGACTATTGACCCTGTTAAGGGACAGCACCTCTCAATTAATGCTAGTGGGAGTGCGAAATGGTATAGCCTCCTAGAAAGACAGTTGGAAGTTTCTTATAAAAAACTAAGCATAATCTTATCTTATGATCTAGTAATCATGCTTCTAGGTATTTACTTAACTTACATGAAAATTTTTCTTCACCCCAAATCTTGCACAAAAGTTTATAGCATCTCTATTCAAAATCGCCCCAAACTGGAAACAGTGAAGTTGCCCTTCAGTAAGTGAATACAGAAATAACCCATGATACATTAATGCAATGAAATACTATTCAATAATAAAAAGAATGAGTTATCAAGCCAGGCAACAATACAGATGAAAGCATGTTGCCAAATGAAAGAAGCCAGTCAGGAAGGGCTACATATGAATATGATTCAATTTGCATGACATTTTGGGTAAAACTGTAGATGATAAATAGATCAGTGGCTGCTAAGGGGTTCAGTGGCAGTAGTGTTGAGTAAGTAAAGCAGAATGGCTCTTTTTTTTAAACTGTGAAATTATTCTGAGTGATACTGTTCACAACACTAGGCATGTGTCAAAACCTATAGAACTTTATGGAATGAAGTGGACCAAAACATATGCAAATTTAAAAAAAATAAGCAAGTAGGAGGTCAATAAACAAAATAACCTTATTGAAGGAGATGTGGGGGGAAAAGTATTGACCTAAGTAACATTGGCAATGAGTGGAGACTATGACTAAAGACAGAAAGATCTCTACATAAACATTTCACTTTAGTTAATGAAGTGCCTCCCTGTGGAGAAACATGGTAACCATTTCCAAAACCACTGTATATGTATATTGGAATTGAATATTTAAGTAAATGAATGAGGGCTGATGGGAGCTAGGTTTTCTCAGTGATGTTGGGAGATTTTAGACAAGCAAAGAGAGAAGACTAGAATGATCCATATGGTTATGGAGTAAAAGTTAGAAATATCGGTATGAAATCATGTTTTAGCTTAAAATAGGTGGTGACATACATATATATATATGTCATATATATATTTTATATACATATAAATCTGTAATTAAGTGTGGATTTGATCAAATAGTGAAAAATTTAAACTGTAATATTATATAAAAACCAGTTTTTATATAAGCTAAAACTCAACTTTTTGCATCTATAAAAGTTTTTCTCTGATTTAATTATCTTTTCAATACTTGAAAAATTATGAAAGTAGAACATGTAATTTAAAAGTGAAAGAGTACTTCAGATTCATAATGAAAAACAGTTGTTCAATGTCACTTTCTTTATTCCTAAAACCAGTTCCTTTGAAGTAAACAGTTTTAAATCTTGTAGCTGTTTATTCTAGAATTTCTACTCATAAAATGTGTACAATGGTATTTTTGACCCATAAATTTAAACATTATCTATCGATTTTTGCACTATGTAAATACTGTGTTCTATTGACCATGCACAGTCTTGTGAGGTTTTATCTTTTTAACATTTTTGTGTGTTCTTCATGGATTTGATACCTACTTATTTTAATTTGCTTAGCTGTATTTTTTTTTAAAGATTTTATTTATTTATTTGACAGAGAGAGCCCACAAGCAGGCAGAGAGGCAGGCAGAGAGAGAGAGAGAGAGAGGGAAGCAGGCTCCCTGCTGAGCAGAGAGCCCGATGCGGGACTCGATCCCAGGACGCTGAGATCATGACCTGAGCCGAAGGCAGCGGCTTAGCCCACTGAGCCACCCAGGTGCCCCTAGTGGAGCCTTATTTTAAAGAATTGGCTGACTCTCTAAACCTTTTCTTTGCATCTTAAGCAAACAGGCAGCAAGAATCAGGAAAGGAACACTTCCCAAACCAACACTTTCTTTTTTTTTTTTTAAAGATATTATTTATTTATCTATTTATTTTTTATTTATTTATTTATTTTTTAAATTTTATTTTATTTATTTATTTATTTATTTATTTTTGTTTATTAACAGCATAACAGTGTTCATTGTTTTGGCATCACACCCAGTGCTCCATGCAGTATGTGCCCTCCCTATTACCCACCACCTGGTTCCTCAACCTCCCACCCCCCCCCCCCCCCCCCGCCGCCCCTTCATAACCCTCTGGTTGTTTTTCAGAGTCCATAGTCTCTCATGGTTCATCTCCCCTTCCAGTTTCCCTCAACTCCCTCTCCTCTCCATCTCCCCATGTCCTCCATGTTATTTGTTATGCTCCACAAATAAGTGAGACCATATGATACTTGACTCTCTCTGCTTGACTTATTTCGCTCAGCATAATTTCTTCCAGTCCCGTCCATGTTGCTACAAAAGTTGGGTATTCGTCCTTTCTGATGGAGGCATAATACTCCATTGTGTATATAGGCCACATCTTCCTTATCCATTCATCCGTTGAAGGGCATCTTGGTTCTTTCCACAGTTTGGTGACCGTAGCCATTGCTGCAATAAACATTGGGGTACAAATGGCCCTTCTTTTCACTACATCTGTATCTTTGGGGTAAATACCCAGCAGTGCAATTGCAGGGTCATAGGGAAGCTCTATTCTTAATTTCTTCAGGAATCTAGCTGTATTTTTAATTAGAACTATACTATTTACTTTGGTAACCTCCCATACAGTTGGGATTGTGGAATTTCTCAGATAATTGATCAGTTTCATTTCAGAGAGTTCTCTACCCTTTTGCTCAGATTTGATTTGCTTCATAGCTATGACATCCTGGAATTTTCTTTCACTATTATTCTAAGAATTATTCATTTTTTTTTGTTTCCAGTTCCTGTATGTTGGATATCCTATATTTTTCTCTTTCTTGTTTGTTCTATTATTTTGGTGGAACATGTTATCAGGAAAAGGCACAGAAGAGGAAAGCTTTTGTAGACTGTCCTCATTTGAAAATAGCCCTTTTATGCTTGATTAATTGTTTGGCTGGTAAGAGAACCTAGGTTGGAAACCAGGTTTACTCTAAATTCTGAGGGCATTTGGTGTTGAGAAGCATAAAGCCATTTTAGTTCCTGATTTCTGTATAAGATGTTTTCACCCATTTTTTCCTGACTCTCTGGATATTTCATAATGATGTGATTTGATAATTCACTCTTCCATGGGATTTCCATTAATCTCTTTTCATCTCATATACTACACTTTTCTGAGGAAATAAGTCTCTCCAATTTTTAAATCTGTGTGGTTCTGCAGCATAAATAGGCTTGTTGCTTGTTAGTATCCCTTTTCACAGTCATTTGGAGTTCTGTTTTCTCAGTTGGGTTTAAAACCTCACCAGCTTTTCACTGGTCCCAAATTAGTGATGTCTTTTTTCCTTTATTATCTGTCCCCCTTTTCCTCTTTGTCCTTGTACAATTTTAACTTTTTCTCATTTAAATAGCCTTAATAATGGAGAAGATATGAATGTGTATGCCTTCAGCCTGCCACATTTAATGTAAGTTTATTCAACTACTTTTAAATTTACTTTAATAACATAACTGTTATAAGATGTTCAGTTATTTTTTCATATCTTCTGTTAATTTGGTAGGTATTTTTCTGTTTTTCCTTTTAACTTTATTTAAACAAATAAATAAGCTCCAGACTGGACTTTGACATATAAACAATATACTTACGGTTTTTAAAGGTTTATTTATTTATTTATTTATTTGAGAGAGAGAAAGAGAGAGAGAGCAGGAGTGAGGGGAGGGACAGAGAGAAAGAGAGAATCTCAAGCAGACTCCTGGCTGAGGGTAGAGCCCCATGTGGGGTTCTATTTCTCCACCCCAAGACTGTGACCCTGAGATCATGACCTGAGTTGAAATCAAGAGTCTGATGCTTTACTGATTGAGCCACCCAAGTGCCCTAAACAATATACTTTCTAACATGTGTGATGGCAACAATTAACCTGCTATTAATTAATAATTAATTATCATTAATATTAAATTAATTAAAATAGTAATTAATTAATAATTAATTAATATTATTAATAAGCTATTTTTAGAAATGAATATTTTTAGAAAACCAAAGGTTATTTTCTAGTTATGGAAAATTGGATCATTAATTTTGGGTGGAACTCTTCTTAAATGAGGTGCTCATTTATATTCTATCTTAAACAGATCATGTACACTAAATATTCTTTCAGCTGTTGCTGATAGTCTTTATAAAAAAACTAGTTGATTTACTCAATAGCAAGTGTAACGTTTCAGGTGCAATTCAGATGTATAAGAAAGTTTGTTAGGAATATATTCACAGATAACCATTACATTGATATTTTTTCTCATGCCTTGCTGTCTACTGTTATAACTATAATTCTTATTTTCACCCACTTAGGCTCCTTTTAAAATCCCTGTCTACTAGAATTTACCAACTAAACAAAATCAAGTAATAAGTTTGTAAGTTAAGGCATTTCTTTTACTAACAATTGAAGTTTTTTACTCTAGCACTAAGGGTTTGTGTCTATAATGTAATTAAATAAAACATTGGGTTATAGAACAGTTTTCCTCAGAGATTTTTTTGTCCTTATTTCTTCTGAGTCCCTCAATGAGTCCTGATTATTTTTCAGTAGGATTTACCTTCAGCTCTGTTTCTTGTCTGGATGTTGTAGTTGTCAATATATCATCACTGAATTAAATTATTACATTGTATTTGTGAAATAAAATACATCTATAATATTTACTTATTTATTGAAATAGTATAAGCAGTATTTCTTTTAGTGATCAAAACAAACACTTCAAATTAAATAATTTCCTGAGTGCTCACTACGAAATATTTAAAAGCACATCTGTGCTCCTGTCTTGGTTCCACCTCTTACTGGCTGGCGCAAGACCTTTAATCACCCTAAAATTTTTTTTCCTCTTTTTTAAAATAAAGATAATAATAACTTATTCCATACAGGGTTTGGCAAAGATCGAATCACATAGTGTATGGCACCCTCTCTCACATGTGGAAAGATCTCCATAATCATTAGCTCTTACTATATTAAAGTTTTGTGCCAAGAGTATAACTAGATGCTGGTGGTAAGTGAAACAGTTACAATCAATGCCTTAATAGTATTATTTCTTCATTCTCCATTTCAAAGTAGAGAGTAATATTTAATTAGAATCTCTAATACTATAAAATGTGATTGATCTCAGAATAGAGGATGGTGATAAATGCATGTGGTTTGCATACAGACTGATCTGGAATTGAGTTTTGGTTCTGCTATTATCTGGCTATCAATTTTGGCAAGTTATTTAACTTCTCAAAGCCTCAGTTTCCTTAAATGTAAAATGGTTGCTTCTTTTTGTTTTGTTTTGTTTTTTTAATGAAGTATATTTGGCACACAATGTTACATTAGCTTCAGGTGTATAACTTAGGGATTTACAACTCTATCCATTAGACTACGTTCACTGTGAGTGTGGCTACCATCTGTCTCTGTACAATGCTATTATAATACCGTTGACTGTATTTCCTATGCTGTACCTTTCATCCCGTGATTTATTCATTCCATAACTGGGAGCCAGTACTTCCCACTACTCTTCACCTATTTTGTCCATTCCCCCACCCCTACCCTTCTGGCAACTATCAGTTTATTATCTGTATTTATGAGTCTGTTTCTGCTTTTGTTTGTTCATATTTTTTGTTTTTTTAGATTTTACATATACATAAAGTCAGTCATATGGTATTTATCTTTCTCTGTTGGACTTATTTCACTTAGCATAATTTTAATAGCACTTTCTTCATGAGGTTGTCATGATGATTTTATGAGATTGCATAAAAGGAACAATAGTGTATATTTCAGAAATGAGTGCATAATACATGTAAGTATAATTGTGTTAGTATTTACTTCCATAACTAAAAGCAAAATTTTAATCAATGGTGTATATATTAATCATGATTTGCCATTAGAGAATTATATATATAGAAATCTGATTTGCACACATGCTTTGTGAACAATATAGCAAATTTAAATGTTTGTCATAATTATATCTGCTTTTAAAATCACATCTCCTAAAAGATGTATTTTGGGGGGAAAGGTTCAAATATCATGGAATGTAGAGATTCTCCACTTTGCTCCTTCTCATCCCATCTCTCCTGAATATGGATGCCCAAATTAGTCTCCAGGAACATACAATGAAGTTGGTGTAAACCTTTCTTTATTGCTATGAATCACAACAACCTGTTTTTACTATTTAATTTCTGAGTGAAAGTGAGTGTCACTTTTACAAAATGAATGATGTGAAATCATTACCTGCATATCTTTCTCTGCAAGTAAAATGTCCAGCATTTATGCTTAGTTTTCTACATTATATCAACACAAAAAATAAGTGAATTCAGTTTGTTAAAGAAACTAAGCAGGGGCGCCTGGGTGGCTCAGATGGTTAAGCATCTGCCTTTGGCTTAGATCATGATCCCAAGGTCCTGGGATCAAGCCTTGCATCAGGCTCCCTGCTCAGCAGGGAGATTGCTTCTCCCTCTCCCTCTGCTGTTCCCCCTGCTTGTGCTCTCTTGATCTTTCAGTCAAATAAATGTCAAAAAAAAAAAATTTAAAAAGAAACTTAATCAGATTAATTATATCACATTTTGAGGACCAGATAACTTTTAACTGAATTTTTCATTTTTATAGTGTATTTTTGTGGCATTACATAGAAACATAATAGGAACAATCATAGCATTTATTTATTGGACATTTTAATAGAACTTTACAACAGAAGAACATGTCTTTGAAAAAACAAGCTATCATAATTTTCTGTGTCTATAACATATGATTTAGTTGTGAGGATTCTACCAAATAAACTAGAACTTAATCAAATGAGACTTTTAAGATGTGATAAAAACTTGAGTATTTAAAAAAATTCTGAATTTGGATCATTTCCCATCTAGAGAATTAATTTATAATAGTTCATATAGCAAAAAGGAACACAAAAATAAAAATAATGCTCAGTGATGTGGAAGTCAGAGACATTTTCACCCATAACAGATAGGAATTTGTGGGCAAACATATGCACAAGGAGAAATGTAAAAGAATAGTAATGGAGAAAACACTAAATAATATATAAATTCTCAGAAGGATGATGGAAGAGTATGAAAAACTTTTACAAGTTTCCCTTTATACTGTCTTTAATATTTTTGACACAGCTTGTTTTGTCAAGTTTTAGCAAGTACTGAGTTTACCAAATAGCAAGTAAGGTTTCTTATATTTCTAAGTTGTTCGAACATTTAAAAAGTTGCAGTATTAAAAGTAATTACTATATGCAAAAATCAATGAAGTAAATATGAAGGTCACCAGTTGAACTCTTATTTTACAGATAAGCAAACAGATCATCAGGGTAAATTGAAGTCATGGACATCTTCCTGTGAGTTACTGGCTGATCTGGGGATGGAATCCATGTGTTCAAGTCCCTCTGTCTTCACATCACTCCATTGCTATGCTGAGATAAAATCCTCCCACTCATCCATGCATTTTAACAAATGTTTAACAACTCTTTCCTTCTTCAAGCTATTTCCTTCAACTACAGCAAAACTTATTCAAGAAGTCATCTCTATCTATTGTCTCCCAACTATGGTTAAAAACAACAACAACAAAAAAAAAACCTGGAGAGTATGCAAGACTAGTCATTGCACTGCAAGAAAACATAGTAGAATTTCCACTTCCATTTACTTTTATCATAGACAACAAAGAATTACACTTCCCAATGTGTTTCAAACATCACAGTCACATATGTTGAATTACAGTTCCTCTCAGTTTGCTCAGAGTGATCATAGTTTGCTCCTGTTCCCTTTTCCTTTAAAAAAAATGGCACAATTTGGATGATAGGTTATTTGAGCCATTTGAAATTTGTGTATATGCATACAAAAAGATAACTTGAAGGAAGTTTGACAACCTAGAAGTGTCACTCAATTGCTGTTTCTCATTTGATCATATCAGTGCATTTTAACACACTATTATTAACTAAGCATAACAAAAATGGCAAGTGTTTGAAAAATATTACTGCAAAATATCTGTAAATCAGTGCTTGTAACTACGAAAGCATGAAGAAACACTCAGACAACGGTGAAACGGGTTCTCTCAACCCTATTTGTCAACTGTCATAATTTGTCATAATTCATTTAGCTATATGATAAAAGCTGAAAAGCAATCAAGTACAGAAATTAAGAAGATTTCTTAAAATATTACATTTTGTCCATTATCATTAAATATAGAATATTACTATCTTCGATAGAATTTTCCAAAAACAATAGAAAAAATACATTAAGAACAGGTATTTTGGAAAAAAAAAATATTGAGTAGAGGGGGGACAGTTACTAACTTTAAATTGGTTCGCAAAGGCCAATGATTCAGAAGTAAAGGAGAAACTGAGAAACCATTATATACTCATAGTAAAGACCGCTAATATCCCTATCCTCAGAGTCCAGGTTGTTTGCCTTAGAGGTCTTATTAACAAGGTCCTTTGGTCCTCTAGTAACTAAATTTCCTTAGGTGATAACCAAGGAAATACCCTTTTTATGCCAACTCCTGATCCATGGTGCTACAATAAGGTATAATGTGTATTACAAAAAAAAAAAAAGGCAGTGTATTACCTAAGCATATTAAATACAACAGAGCCATGTGTTGTGCACATTACATATTGCAGCAAGATTTACTTGCACACTTGCCTTTACTATACTGCAAAAATAATTTTAAAATATCTTGAAAGTAGGGGCGCCTAGGTGGCTCAGTGGGTTAAGCCTCTGCCTTCAGCTCAGGTCATGATCTCAGGGTCCTGGGATCCAGCCCCACATCGGGCTCTCTGCTCAGCAGGGAGTCTGCGTCCTCCTCTCTCTCTGTCTGCCTCTCTGCCTACTTGTGATCATTGTCTATCAAATAAGTAAAAAAAAATCTTAAAAAAAAATCTTGAAAGTAGAAGTTGGATTTTGTTAACAAAAGAAATTGACAATTTGAATTTATACTGGGAAAATGATGATTACCCTAAAATTAACTAAAAATAATCCTATTTGTCAACCAAAAATAGTCCTATTTGTTAGGGAGTATAATTTCAATATGACCAAAGTGACGTGTAGTGTTAATATGGAGCAAAATGAATTGCAAATGGGTTTCAGAATTGAAACTATGGTCTATTGTTTCTGGCACATTATGGTTTACCTTGTCAGCATTCATTAGAAAGGAAGCTTATATCAACCTGATGGTAAAAAAAAAAAAAAGTATGTTATATTTCCAAAAATATTCCAAAGTGAATGCAAGTAGTAGTGAGTCTTTCAATAATTACAATGTAAAAGGGGCATTACCATTGTAAAAGACTCCTCACATTAAGAATCTGTTGTTAAGTGCAGACAATTTCTTTGTTTGTAGAAAGCATTTACAAATTATTTTCTCCTAATGTGCCTTTGAAATTATAATAATGTACCAGAAGAATTCATTGGTGTAATAGAAATCAGCTAAAATTTAAAATTTAATTTTAATTTAATCTATGACACTAGTTTATCCCCTGAGTGAAAACCTGGACAGAGTCTATGGGGTCTTTGCTGTCCTTTAGGCCACAGAGTGTCCTTAAGTATAAGGTAGTATCGGTTCAAAAAATTCTGATACTCAGTTTTATTAACAATCAAATCTTGAAAATTCCCTTAAATAACTCTTTTTTCTCTCAATTTTATAGGTAACTGAGTTGGCAAAAGGATATATTTGGCATCTTCTCATTTTCCTTGCATGGGTTTCTATCTGTTCTTCTTCATCTTATCAACTGTAGGGGAAAGAATGGAGGAGGAATGACATCAGGAAAGGCCATATATAACTAGCACCATCATGACTGTAATTTCACTTGATAAACTTGAAAAGATAGTGTGTTCCACCACAGTTCCAGATACTGCTGACATGTTTCATAGTAGGGTCTGGGTAATATGTTTTTATCTGCTAATTATAAATTAATTGTAAAATATTTTAATATATAAATAAATGCCCAAGTACTAGAAAACAAATAGACATACAAAATGAAAGAACACATTTTTAACTTTTGTAATTGGAAAGGTATTATAGAGAAATAACATGATGTGGCTTTTGAAGACTTTACCTGAAATCTATTCAAAATTGCTTAATGGGAGTTAGTTAGATTGTCCACCCCTAACAGACTACTAAGCTAAGTGTTATTCTGAGCACAAATGAAAGACTGGATTTCTGCCTATTTTTCTTGACTAACATTGATGGAATGATAAAACAGCATCTGCCTGTTCTTCTACAGAACGTTATGTTACCATCAGGTTTGGGTCACAGTTACTTGGAGGTTATTATCACTGTTTCTAAGCTCAGCCAAAGATCCCAGCAGCACCAGTAGCTCAAACATTTTTTTTTTAAGATTTTTATTTGTTTATTTGTGAGAAAGAGAGAATGAAAGATAGCAGGAGCAGGAAGAGAGGGAGGAGCAGGCACCCGGCTGAGCAGGGAGCAGAACTTGGGGCTCCATTCCAGGACCCTGGGATCAGAACCTGAGCTGAAGGCAGATGTTCAAACAACTGAGCCACCCACACACACCATGACTCAAACATTTTTGAAATTCCTATATGATATGAAGGATTGAAGTCAGGTATAGATCCTGCATTAAAGGTATCTTATAGATTGGTAGTTGGGCATTTCTGGAAAGTTAGAAGTAATGTAATGAAAATCATTTGGGCAGACAGTAGTTTGAATGCCAAATTCAGGATTTTAATGGAATTCAAATCAACCAAATTGATTGAAACTTCATTGTTAAAATCATCACTACCCAGGGGAAAACTCACTTCTTTTTTTTTCAGTTCTGCATTTTATTTATTTATTTTTGTTGTGTTATGTTAGTCACCATACAATACATCATTAGTTTTTGATGTAGTGTTCCAAAATTCATTGTTTACATATAACACCCAATGCTCCATGCAATACGTGCTCTCCTTAAATACCCATCACTGGGCTAATCCATCCCCCCACCGCCCTTCCCTCTAAAACCCTCAGTTTGTTTCTTGGAGTCCACAGTCTATCATGGTTCATCTCTCCCTCCGATTTCCCCCCTTCACTTTTCCTTTCCTTCTCCTAATGTCCTCCATGGAACATAAGGAAAACTCACTCTTCTGAAGAGAAAAGAATAGAATAGAGCTGCCCATCCTCATCCTATTCTCACTTTTTTTTTGATCCTCCTTATTACTCAGCACAAAATTTATCTTTTTTTCTAAATTTAACCATATTAATGTTTTCTCTAAACCTACCACATCCATTCCTAAACTTCATCTATGGTTAACAAATCATGCACAGATATATGGCTCTGGAGCTTAAAAAACAAATTGTAAGATCCTGTCCTTTGACCAGGTTGGACACTTCCCCAGTTTATGAGATGGATAAACTTGGGTGGGGTATTTCATCTTTATCAGACTCCATTTCTTCAGCTATAAAATCTGAAAGTGATTATATCCTTTATTTGCTTTGTTAATGAGAAGTCCCTAATACAGTTCTAACACATATTAGGGATCCAATGGCTTTTCTTTTGCTCTCCATAAAGAAACAGTATTCCAGAGAAGAGAAAGAAAACTTCCATCTCAAGAATCAAGCCATGTTTGATGGAGAAGGTGTCACTGACTCTGAAGCTTGCAGCATTACCCTAGTACAAGTTGGGTTTGTGAATAGGTAGGAAAAGAAACTCCCAGCAGGGGCGCCTGGGTGGCTCAGCGGGTTAAATCCTCTGCCTTCGGCTCAGGTCATGATCCCAGGGTCCTGGGATCGAGCCCCGCATCAGGCTCTCTGCTCAGCAGGGAGCCTGCTTCCTCCTCTCTCTCTGCCTACTTGAGATCTCTGTCTGTCAAATAAATAAATAAAATCTTTAAAAAAAAAAAAAAGAAAGAAACTCCCAGCAAAGGAAGTGGCATGAGCAAAGGAACAAATGTAATGTCTTGGAAGTGAAAGGTATACCTATATTTCAATTTGTAAAAAGCATAATAGACATTAAATTACCAGTAGAGAAAATAATGAGAGGGCAGTATTTAGGGTACTGAAATCCTCACTAAGGAATTTAAATCTTAAGTTATAAAGAACGAATAGCTGTTGAGGGGTTTTGTATGGTGTGCTCAGAGGTGCATTCATGAAGAAAAATCCAACAATACTGTATTTAGAATATATTTAAAGTAATTGAGAAGGATGGGTCTGGAAAGCTCTGGCAGAAATGGAGGAGCGGTGGCTGCTGGAGGTATAGTATCATCAGAAATCTCACCTACCCACCAAGGAAACAAATGGAGTCGCGATGCATACATGGAAATTTAATAATGAATCACTACTTTGTGCTCTGCCCGTGCAATATTCGCTTTCCTTTTAATGTTATGTTTAATAATATATTGTGAGTAGTTTAATTATTCCAATTCTGATTTGAATTCATAAGTGCTACCAAATTTTGCTGCCCCAGCTGTGGTTCCTGCCTCATTCAGTTATGCCAGAAGCTAACCTCATTTGCCTCAGCCATATATGTCCACATATGGGGTGTCATTTATTCATGTCTTTCACATTCTTATCCTATTAATCGCCAAGTCCTTGTTTCTGCTGCCTCTGCAGGTCTTAAAGTTATCTACAAGTGAAAAAGGCAAGATTCGCCTCTGATTTTTCACACGTAACATCAAAAGGTAGAATATACTCAAATAACACCAACAGATTTCTCACCAAAAAAAAAAAAAAAGAAAAAAAACTTGTGCCTTGAGATATCATTTAGCAAACTGAAAGAATTCAAGAAAATTATTTTCTATTTATTTCTTCAAAAGAAAATATTTGAGAAAATTCTGTAATGTAATATTAATCAGCCAGAGCAGAGAATTCAAGATGAAGAAGAGCACGGAGTAGAAATAAATGATAGAAGGATCATTAGAACTCCATGAAGGCACAGGTATTTGTCTTGTTCATGGCTGTAGCCCAGTGTCTAGGGCAGTTATGTACAATGAGCATTCCATAATTATTTGATAGTTGAATAGATGATTATGTACAGTGTACCTCATTTAGTCTATATAGCATGTAATTGCATATAAATGGAGAATATTAGATTTTCTGCTACCATGATGGGGAATGTGAAAAACCACTACTATAGAAAAGACAAAATATCAGAAGAACTTATGTCTTAGAGTTTGATAAAATATTAATAAGTATGTTCTTAAGAACTATCTAACAAGTGAGAAGAGGGTAGGAAGGTGTGAAATGGAGATTACCTGAACTGGTTCTTCTTATTTGGATGTGAGGGAAAGCAGCAAGAGGAATTAGTATTAGATAAAACAAAAAGTTGGCATCTTATTTTGATATAAAATATGGTAAGACATGTTTTATTATAAATTCTGAGGAAGGGAGAGTAAATAACACTAAAGTTAATGTACTAAAGAGATGAAAACAAAAATATGAGCAAAGAGAAACAAGGAATGTGGAAGTAGCAGCAGCAATCTCATTAACACCATACAACGGAGTATTGAATCAGGGTATCATTATGTACTGATATGATTCTATGTGGAAGGTATCACAGTAAAACTCTGTAACATAATATACAGCTAAATACACAAAGTAAACACTGGTATATAAATGCACAAAGAACAAGCAAAACATACAGCTTTTTTTTTCTAAAACATACAATTATACAGAAAGACTTCAACTAATTAGATAACCTAGCAGTCAAGATATGAATGAGGATATAAGAAAGTGAATAATCGGGGCGCCTGGGTGGCTCAGTGGGTTAAGCCTCTGCCTTCGGCTCAGGTCATGGTCTCAGGGTCCTGGGATCGAGCCCCATGCCGGGCTCTCTGCTCAGTGGGGAGCCTGCTTCCTCCTCTCTCTCTGCCTGCTTGTGATCTCTCTCTCTCTCTCTGTAAAAAAAAAAAAAAAAAAAAAAAAAGAAAAAGAAAGTGAATAATCATTCTCTCTAGAAGGAAAAAAATTTTAAAGGTATAAAGTAGTAACTAAAAAAATAAAGATAAGAAAAACAATAGACCAGAGATTAATTAGGGTTATAATCTAAAATTAATGAACTGGTAACTATACACAGACACACACACACACACACACACAAATTTAATAAGATAAATAAGTCCAAAAGCTAGTTTGAGAAGACCAATAAAATTAACACCTCATAAGCTTGATTGTGGAAAATGGAGAATACAAAACTAAGTAAAGAAAAACTATATAAAACTACTATGAAGGAAAGATATACAGCTATAGCCATAAGAAACCTTACAGAATTTTTGAGATGATTATTAACTACTAGTCCATACACATTTGAAAACCTTTGGGAAATAGAGAGGAATGTCCTATGATATAAAATTATTAAAAATTTCCAACGTTAATGGAGACTTGAATAGTTCAATAATTACAGAAGAGATTATAAAACTGATTAAAATTCTGTAATCTAAAAGGGCACAGATTAGATGAAGGTCACAGCTGCACTTTAACATTTTAAAAAATTCAGTACTACTTAAAGAATTTCCCGCCATGTGAAATAATGAAAAGTCTCCGGTTTGTTGTATAATGTCACAATAACTTTCATCTTAAAACTCAAAATAATATAAATAAAGAAAACTATGCAGGAATTTCATTTATGATCATGGAATCAAAATATTTAATTTATTACAATAATAAACTTTTATTAGCTGCTAATTGCCTCACCCAAACTTGTTGCCATCTACTGGAAATTGTCAAGATAAATATAAAAAGTTAATACATCTATTTTGTGAATAGTATCCCCTAATGTTGTGCAGTATAAACCCTGCACCATTTTATGGAGTAGGCCTGTCACTTGGACAGCTTAATCAAAATCCTATTTCAGATGGACGAAGAATTTACATAGCAACATTAAACAGGAAAGTGTTACAAATAAATCAAGGACATGGACAAATTCTTAAACAGGTTGGAAACACAAAGGCTTAAAAAACAACGAAAACATTGGGGAGGGGAGGCGAACCATAAGAGACTATGGACTCTGAAAAACAACCTGAGGGTTTTGAAGGGTCAGGGGTGGGAGGTTGGGGGAACAGGTGGTGGGTGATGGGGAGGGCACGTTTTGCATGGAGCACTGGGTGTTGTGCAAAAAGAATGAATACTGTTACGCTGAAAAAAAAAAAAATAAATAAATAAAAAGGGAAAAAAAAAACAACGAAAAGAATGCAATGATTAATTACAAATTAAGGTGTTTTATGATAAAATATTATAACTAATTTCAACAGAATGAAGTACATCTGGAAAAAAAACTTGCAAACCCAAATGAAATAAAAATTTTATATCTAGAATGTGCAAAAAGTTCTTAGGTATTAAAATGTTTAAACAGCCAATGCAAATAAAAACTGGCAGCAAATATATACATATAGTTAATTTATGGAAGAGTAAGTCCAAAAGCTAAAAAACTAAATCCAAGTAGGAAAAAAAAATAATAGCTACTTTAATTTTCATTTTGCTAATTGATAAAAATAAAATTAAATTGTACTCTATTCTTTCATAGTCATCAAATTGGTAGAATTTAGGAAGAGCTATAATATCTATGATGATTGGGGGTGGGGAGGCTTATGCGCAAAGGGTGGTTTCACATATGGCTGGTGGAAATGTAAAGTATTGTGATCTTTGGAAAGCAGTATGACAATACCTCTTAATATTAAAAATAACTTAAGGGGCGCCTGGGTGGCTCAGTGGGTTAAAGCCTCTGCCTTCAGCTCAGGTCATGATCTCAGGGTCCTGGGATCAAGGAGCCTGTTTCCCTTCCTCTCTCTCTGTCTGCCTCTCTGCCTACTTTGATCTCTGTCAAATAAATAAATAAAATCTTAAAAAAAAAAAAAACTTAAGGTTTTGACACAAAAAATCCATTCCTAGGAATTCAATCACATGGAAACAAAAGCATCAATAAGTTAATTAATAATTTAAAAAAACAGCAAAAACCCTTCATACAAGTATGCTTACCTTGTAGTGGACGAAGATAAATTAGAAAAAAAAAGGTGAATCTAATTTGCTGCAGAAAGGAATAACAACTGAAGGCACAGCTACTATATAAAACATTTTGCATTTATTAAAAAACTAAATCAGAACATACAAACTAACTTGAAAGGATTTCCACAGTGCATTCTTAGAAGAGAAAATGAAGAAAAATAGGTGATAAAAAAAGGTGATTATTAAATAATCCCATTTTGTAATTAATAATCAAATCTCCCCTATCTTGGCTAATTTCTATATAAATTTGGAGGAAAATATGGAAAGTGAAAAATGAGGTGTTGGTGTGCGGAGGAGTCTGCAGCAGGAAGTCACAGGAGTGGAAGACAGAATAAAAGAGTAAGAAAACTAAAGGTAAATGTTTTAAATAATTAAAACATAAAGAGCATACATTTTTTTGAGAAGAGGAATATGCTTTCAAAACAGGTCCTAAACATTTGGTTAGCAATTTTATGGTTACATATATTCTTGTGGGATAAATCTACATGTTCTCAATATGTATCAGTTGTTTGACTAAATCAAGCTAGACTCATGGTTAGGATCTGGAACTTTAAGCATTAAAATCCACAGAGAATTAGTCAAGTCTTGGAAAATAATCTCCGCATACGAATATATCTTAGGGTACTTTCATAAGGAAAATGGCCTAAAGCGTGGACACCAAGGTCTTTCAGTGTTCTCTCATGGACAGTCTTCCTCAGCAGACCTTCCACATGGTCTGAAATTTATGTGAAGATCGACCTAACTACAGGTATTCTTTGCATTTCTGGTGATAAAAAGCAACTTTGCAAATTGTGTTTTGGGACCCTTTTTTTTCTCACGAAGACACTACAATACCTGAATGAAATACATATTTAAAAAACAATCCTTCCTTTTAAGGCAGCATCTGCCGAGAGCAGAGAACTAATAAAAATGTCTTTTTTTCTCCACAGAGCCCTCCTGTGTCACAACTGATCACATCAGCAAGTGAGTAGACTGATATTTCCCACTAATAAGATTTTCTTGACTCAAACGCCTCTGGAAATGGAATAAGGCTAGAACGGTATTGAGATATTACAATATCTCAAAGAGCTTTCTGGTAACAGTCAGTCTATAGCAGAAGTTTCCTCCTAATATGTTCCCCAGATTGGATTAATTCTACAAGACTATTCATATCTCAACCCTCCGTAAGAAAGAGAGTGTTTTCTTGGTAACTCCTGGTAGGAATTCCTTGGCTGCCATTCAAAATGAGAGCCAAGATGCGAAGACGCTGTGCTCAGTGAAACAGGCATCTACATCTGGACTGAGCTCATCAATAAATTACCAGAAGGAATATTTCCTTTCTGTCACTTGGGAGCCACAGATGAATTCGACTTGTGCTCACTGCTTGTTCGTGGTCAGGCCCAGGCCTATTGGAGAGCAGGGAAGGCCGGGCACAATGACTCATTCAGGCCTGAGCACAAGGAAGGAAATGCTCTATGGCCAAAATGCTATGTGGAGTTCCATTCAGAGCACCACACATTTCCCTGAAACTTGCTTAGGAAAACATTCTAATGCTGTTTTTAGTGTGTTCTATTTGTCATTCTGAAACACAACACATTAGTCGCTTTGAACTCCTGGGCACTAAAAATATTTAAGTTACATAAGCAGATTGAGTGAAAGAAAGACTAAATGGAGCTTTTAACTCACCAAACTCAAAAGCATCTCCTTATTGCCCTAACGAATAGTGAAGCTCTTGTAAGCGGCTGTGGAAAGCCCTGCAGACAGCCAGCCAGCCCATATTGGACAGTGCAAAGAAGCAGCAAAACCAAGATAAACAGCCATGCATATTTTCTCCCGCTGGAATGAAAAGCGATGTTTTGCAAAAATACATACTCTTTTTTCCTATTACTATTACAATTCTTGCATGACTTTCATGTCCGATTGTTGGCTCAGTTGGGCTTGCAAAATGTTTGAAGGTAGAAAGGAAACTGCGGAAGAGATACTGCTTGTGGGCCCTATTTGTCCCCTAGGCATTTGAAAAGCAGACACTATGTAAATATAAGGGGAAACTATTCAAATTTTCTTGTCCTTTCACTTTTTTTTTTTTTTGCCTCCATCTTTATTTTCTTTTATATTTCTGGAGCTTTGATTCATAATCTTGGATCTCTTAGTGCGGGTCTCTATCTTCAGTACCTCTGTGTTGCTCCCACTGCCAGTGTTTAGGATTCTACAGTTATTAGTGACACTGGGTTTTTGTTTTAAAGATGTATATTGTCTGTGTGTGTGATATATATGTGGGATGTATTTCATAAGGCTGATAAGGGATTCTTTCTAGGAGCTCCTGTTATAAACAAACTTTCTTAGGCATGGAAAATAAGTTGAACAGGAGGATAAGCAGAATAAATGGCATCACACATATTCACAATCTAATCCTTTTTTAGCATTTCTGAAAATAAGTATAAAATCCTTTAACACACATACACACACACCTTCAATAAAAGAGAGGTCAGTAACCTGAACAACTGTTTCTTTGCCGTACCTACTGTAGTACTTTATCGGAAAAGAAAGTGGGGGGAAAATGTTGATGGTGGTATTATAAGCTCATAAAAAGTCAAAAACAAAAGAAACAATTTTTAAATTAAACTTTATTGCTTGATTTTTTTGATTTAGCATTTTGGGTAGAATGTATAAAAATTCAAAAGGAGGCATAATCAAAAATTTTTTAAAAAATCATATTTATACCTAAGTAAATTAGACAATTGTCTGTTACTTTCCCCTAAATATAAACACAATTTCACTCCATGCTAGTTTCTGAAAGGAGGAACTCAAAATTTTCTTGCTCAGGAGGAAAAACAAACAAAACAAAACAAAACAAAACAAAAAACAGTACAGGGCAGCCAAATTAACCTGCATAGCAATAAAAGAAAATAACTGTACAACAGATATTTCTTAGAGGGAAATATTTTCTAAAGCCTCTATATTTGAAGAATAATAAAAAAAGAGATGGTATTAATTAGTGGCAAACACAGATGTGAAATAAAATGAGGAGGGGCACAGGATATAGGAAACTATTTGAACTATTTTAGCACTTGAAAATGTCAGACAATTTATTGAGGATTTATTCACTTGGTTTGGAAGGACTTAGGAACTGGCTATAAAAACATCTAAGAACTGGTGCTGTTTTAACTGAGTCAAACAGCAGTATGAGCGCAGAGTACTTTTCAGGTTATTTTATGACACTAGTGAATGAAAGGGACAAATTAATTACTGTTCTTCTAACTCTAACCCCGTAGATAAAAGCCTAATAATTAGGAAGGAAAGCAAAGGTTAAATCAGGAAAAACTTCATTTTGGAAAAAGAAAAAATTAAACTGTCTTCTTTGTATGCCTCAGTGCCAAAAGAAGATCCTACCCAGTTAACTTCTTTCAAATATCTGTTTTAATTTCAGGGAACTTTTGCTTTAATTTGTGATCCTTCAGTTTTTAAAAGTCAAGCAAATATCAGAAGTACTATTCTACTTCACAGGAATATGTTCACAATATATGAGGTAATTTATATGTTAACTACTTTGAGATCTTAAGAAACAAGGAGTTAAGGTAATCTTTTTTCATTGTTATGGATAAATTTTAAATATTGAGTTATTTAAAGGAATTGTTATTCAGCTAATTAAATACATTGACATTCGACCTCTAATCCAGGTTTTATGCTGTATGTAGCTACCTCTTCCTACAAAAAAGGCAGGCTATCCAGCATATCGTAAATTAATGAATGCCTAAAGCCTGTGTCACAGTTTCTGAATTTGAACTTTTTACTACTTTTTTAGCTTCCTTGTCTTACTATCATTGCATTAGCTCATCCACCAAAGGAAGAATGTTGTAAAACAAAACCAAACTTTGCCTCAGGAAACAGCCTATTTTCAATGAAAAGTTTTGGATTTTCCAATTCCTTTAACACCACAACCAAGGAGAAGTCATTTCACATTATTGGGCATAGGATACAACACAAGTCAATATTATTTCCCTTATTAAAAAAAAACCTGTAATTGTTTACACAAACCCTTTATAAAATTCATTAATTAATCTTGTGGAATTCTTGTAGACACTGATGTTTTCCCCTCCTGTTCAGTGATGAGAAGGCAGACTCAGAGAAGGAAAGAAAATCCACATTTTGAAAAACAAAAATATTATTTTAGGTTTTTTTTTTTCCTGCCCTACAGGTAATCTTAGATTATTACGGTGAGCTGCTTACTACCTTTATGCTGAATGTTGGCATTTGCTGTGTGTGCAGAAAGTGATTCATCTCATCTCTGGGTGTTGAATATTTCTTTATAGCTTCAAATTTCAGAACAGTCATTGTGCACAATTCAAGAAGGTGTGTGCCATGAGAACCGTTAAAGAGTATTCACATAAGACATGTTTCGAATCCCACTTGTTCTTTTCTCTTATGTTTCAAACAAAATAAATAATGTTGTTAATGACCTTTTTAGAGCTAATGATAACTCCATTTCATTATGAATTTGCTTCACATTATCTCATAGAGTCTGAAACTATGAAGCTTTTCCATTCCCCTGTCCTGATTTTGGATTTTTTTTTCCACTTGTAATTGAGTTAGAGAAAAATGAAGTGCTGTAATCGAGTAACTTTATCCAGGTTACTGGAACACCCTGCCTGCCTTCTTCCCGTCTCAGCTTTCCCACCACCACCCCCCAACACACACTGGAATGTGGCCGTGAGCATCATTTTCCCTGTTCTAACGACATCATAAAAACAATTGGATAAGTGTGTATGGTGGCCAACTTTCTCTTTTCCTTTTGGTAAACACTGTGGTTCCCAAGTCTTCATCACCACTTCTGAAGGCTTCAGTCACTCTTGCTACAAATTGCTGCAGTCTGCCAGTGGAAAACACAATCAGAAAAAGTGCAGCCCACAAAGAGGAAAAGGGACAACTATGTGAGAGGGACAGATGTGAGAAGCTGATAAGATGGCAATGGTTATTCCCAAGAAGTTTATATGATTTGTTACTATTACTAGGATGTTGCAGGGGAAAACAAGACGAGCCATTATAAAATGAAACAAAGTTGGACTTTTGGAGGGACAGACTGTGTGTCCAGTTCCCGTCACATCTTGACAGCTGTCCCATGAACCAGGTGAATTAAATGTAACTCAATGAGAAGAAAGCAAAGCTCTTTGCCATTAATGTAAATACCTGCTGGTTGGATTCTTTTTTTAAAAAAAGATCATCTTTTCTAACTTCTGACAAATGAATTTAATGTGACTCGGTGTGAGGAATTTAAAGTTTATAACACAAACTCATAGATCTCCGTATCTGTAAAGAATATTTGCATAAGATATTCACAGACCTTGTTCAGACTTACCAATATTTCAGTACAGTTTTTAACTATACTCACCACTGCTTGGAGCAACCTATGGAAATAAATATCATTTTACTTTGTGATCAGTATATTCAGACCTAACCCACAAAAATGAAATGTGAATGCAGTCTTTAAAGATAGTGAGCTAGAAAGTGGAAAAGTACAGAAACTGAGCACATAAAGAAAAATGGACACACAGATTATAACATAATTATACTGTTATGAATGTCTCCATATTAAAGACCTTTTTATCCTCTCAGAGAACAATTTACCAAATCACCTTCTAAACTCTTTTTTACCTACTTCTCTTTTTATATACTTCTTTCTGATAAGTTTTTCCCAGACATATATTTGAAGCAATTCAGTCTATTTATGTTCAAATGTTACATACAAAAAATGTCACCTAATAATTTATCTTAAAAACTCTGTAGGAGATGATTTGTTAGAGTATCATCCAAAGAAGACTTTACTTTTTTTTCCCCCAAAAGTATTATTACTTTTTAAAATTTAGATTCAGTTAGCCAACATACAGTGCATCATTAGTTTCAGACATAGTGTTCATTGATTCATCAACTGTATATACTACCCAGTGCTCATCACATCATGTGCCCTCCTTAATGCCCATCACCCAATTACCCCATCCCCCACTCCCTCTCCTCCAGAAATCCTCAATTTGTTTCCTATAGTTAAGAGTCTCTCTTGGTTTTTCTCCCTCTCTGTGACTTCCTACTCAGTTTTCCTTCCCTTCCCCTTTGATCCTCTGTGCTGTTTCTTGTATTCCACATATGAGTGAAACTGTACGATAATTGTCTTTCTCTGATTGACTTATTTTGCTCAGCATATTACTCTCCAGTGCTACCCATGTCGATGTAAATGGTAAGTATTCATCCTTTATGATGGCTAAGTAATATTCCTTTGTGTGTGTGTGTGTGTGTGTGTGTGTGTGTGTGTGTGTGTGTGTGTGACATTTTCTTTATCCATTCATCTGTCAGTGGACATCTCGGCTCTTTCCAGAGTGGCTGTACCAGCTTGTATTCCCACCAACAGTGTAAGAGGGTACCCTTTTATCTGCATCCCCTCTAACATTTGTTGTTTCCTGTCTTGTTAATTTTATCCATTCTGACTGGTGTGAGGTGGTATCTCATTGTAGTTTTGATTTGTATTTCCCTGATGCCCAGTGATGTGGAACATTTTTTCATGTGCCTGTTGACTATTTGTATAAGACTTTACTTTTGTAAAATTTCATCTATGCATAAATATAACTTCGAGATTTTTTTCATTCTATTTTTTAGACTTAAAAAAAATAAATAAATGGGCGAGTACTTCACATGACCTGTCAAGGTCAGCCTGCTAGTGGAGAGGGCTAAATGAGTAACGAGATGATAATGAGCACCAGTAAATTTTGGAGGTGGGTTTGATTTCTATTTTTGTCTCAGTAATGGGATGAGATGAGTCCAGAGAAAGGCAATTGGTAGGTAGGATATATGTAAGAGAAATGAAATAATCTAATTTTAAAAAGTGAATGTTTTGAAACAATGTATGAAGAAGGCCTTCTTGTAGGATGATGCACTTTGTTATCAGAATGAATCAGAATCCCAAATCCCACATTGTATTTCTTTTCTGCATCTTATTTTAAGCTTCTAGAGAAAGGAAAATCTTTACTCCCCCCGAAAATGCAACATTCAGACACTTGACATCTGTTCTCTATAAAGACTAACCTTAAAAATGATCAGAATGTTTTAGATGTAGTTAGTGAATTTAATGTTTGAGCTAGAAATCTCATCAATGTGACAAATATAGATCAGTACTTTCCAAAATTGCATATCAAGTATGAGTTCTTGTGGAGCCATATTATATTTTACATATCCAATTAAGTATTTTAAAAGGTAAGGTGTCCAGTTGTCAGTAGGTGTAAAAAGCCAACTCAAATGGCACAGCTATTAAGAGTAAGAAAAGGGACTAATTACTGAACAGCTTCTCTGTGTGTCCCTGGTGCTTCATTCACACCTTCAACAGATATATCAACAAGTATCCTATTTTATAGATGAAGATATGGATGGTCAGAGATATTAAGGGGCTCAGAAATCACATAGGCACCGTCAAAGCCAGGGCGAGAACTAGTCTCATTCTTCTATGTTATAAAAGGAATAAGAAGGGGTTTTTGAAAAATTTGGGGGATGAATTATTATGTTTTTAAGATTTTATTTATTTATTTGATAGATAAAGATCACAAGTAGACAGAGAGGCAGGCAGAGAGAGAGGGGAGGAAGCAGACTCCCTGCTGAGCAGAGAGCCTGATGCAGGGCTGGATCCCAGGACCCTGGGATCATGACCTGAGCCGAAGGCAGAGGCTGTAACCCACTGAGCCATCCAGGCGCCCCACTGGGGGATGAATTAAATGCAAAATCAGAATTTTGACTATTAAGCAGTCCGATCATCTGAATAGTCATCTGAATCTGAGTAAAGACATTCAGAATAACTTAGCTGGTTTTTGTTCCACTTTCTCCTATTCTGATGTACATACCAATAAATTTAACAATTTTTTATTTTGCTGTCATATACTTATAAAGCATCTACAAGAGAAGAAGACATAAAACATCAAGGGTCCCTAAAACCTGCAAAAGCCTGGTGGCAGCTTTTTATCCCACTCTGTGCTTGAACCTGTCTGTGTCGACTGAGCTAGCAGACTGTTTAAAGTTCTTGTGGCTTGGGCAAAAGCCAGTCTTTGCAGACAGTTTCATAGAAGAGAGACTTTTCCCCCTTACAACTGGCCAAGTTTTAAATCCTTTGGTGGCTGAGTCTGATTAGGAAGGTAACACTGGGAGAAGGTGGCATGGGGCGTAGGAGTTTGTTTGTTGAGGAGAAGGTATGTTTTATTTAAAAAAAAAGAAGAAGAAGAAAGAAAGAAAGTCTTCAGCTGCAAAAAGGCATAAGGGCACAGATATTTTCAGTTTATACCAGAGGCTAAAAGATGGATTACTCTAAAGTCACTGCTTGTCTCTGGACTTAGAGCTGCCTGGACATAAAAAAAATAAAATAAAAAATCAGTAACCCCCTTGCCACCTCCATGTCATTGTGTTGTTGCCATTTTTCTTGGCTGGCTCTGAAAACCTTTGTATTTCTTTCACTCATTCACTCACGCGTGCCTTCAGTCCTCACTTGTGCCACTTATACAAGCCATAGCATAGCTTTAAAGTTCTAAGGTGAGCTCTCCACATCTGTCTTGCTCTGCTCCCTAATCATTTAGTTTCAAAACTACTGAAGTGTCTTTCTAATCTTCTGTAGTCTAAAATAAAACAGCTTTTAAAGCATATTTGACATGACTTTTTTTTTGTTATCCTGCAGAGAAATTTGTGTGTGATTCATGTTCAATTCAAAAATACTGATGTAAGTATTTATATTTTGGTTGCACTGGAATAATGTAATGATTACTTTTGTGTTCACAGAAACATACAACAATCACCAGTCACTACAGAACAGGGACTCTTAACCAGGGGTGCTGTACACCCTCATTAAATGCACTTTGAAGTGTTTGTAAATATCTGAAATTATATAATTTTATATATGTATGTGTATACCCATTATACACATATAATATCTAGTAAAGACCTTTGATATCTTTATCAGATTCTCAAAGTACATATATACACATGAAACTGTATGTTACTTATGTTTACATACTTTTGTTAAAATCCATAATGAAACAAATTTTACTGTTAATTGGCAATGATTACAATCATCAATTCAGAAAATGTTCTCTCTGAATCACTCTTCTAAGCCTTGTTTTTCTCACAAAACTACCAGTCACAAATCTTCCGATGTGATACTGTGCTCTAGTTTATAGGAGACAAACTATAAAAACCAACCCAAAATTTTAAAACCCTAAAATACTCCACTTGATCCTATTTTCTCCACCAAATCTTATGCTTTGCTTTCCTCCCAAATTAAAATTCTTCAGCAAAATTCCACAATCATCTTTTTAAAAAAAGATTTTATTTATTTATTTGAGAGAAAGAGAGAGACATCACAAGCACAGGGGGTGCAGAGGGAGAGGGAGAAGCAGACTCCTCACTGAGCAGGGAGCTCAATGCCAGACTAATCCCAGGACCCTAGGACCATGACCTGAGCCAAAGGCAGACGCCCAACCCACTGAGCCACCTAGGCCTCCCCACAATCATCTTCATATCATTCATGAATTATTTCATCTTAATCTCTGTGATCTGAGTCCTACCTAAATCCAACTAAAAACCATTTCAGAATTTTGTATTCATTATTGAGTTGATTCACCACACAGACTGTGAAAAAGCCATAGAGGTCTAAGAGGTGAAGAAGGCAAAGAAGAGAGAAGAAAACGGCTTGTCGAGATCACATTTGTAAGTAAATCTATGTCCTCGGAATCCATGTCATTTGCTCTTTCTCCAACTCCCCATCCATCCTTTGCTAGAACCATTTTTTTCTGCACACTATAACTTCTTATTCATCTTTTTCCAAGTCCAGCTTTTATGTTTTAATTCTCAATGATAGCCAATGTCATATATCTTCTTAAATTTGGCAAGTGACAATATATTTTTTTAAGATTTTATTCATTTATTTGACAGAGAAAGAGAGAACAAGCAGGGGGAGGGGAAGGCAGAGAGAGAGAGAGGGAGAAGCAGGCTTCTGCTGAGCCGGGAGAACAATGCCGGTCTCGATTTCAGGGTTCAGGACCTGGGCCAGAGACAGCACCTCAGCCAACTGAGCCACCCAGAAGCCCCTCAAGTAACAATGTTTACCCACTTTTCATGCATCAGTCATTTATGCAGGTTTTCTCCTAACCTTCTTACAATTCATTTAAAGAAAACCATTTAAAGGAAAAGTACTTTATTCACAAATTAACTGCCCTCCCTCTTCCTCCAAGATTAACTAAAAATTTAGAATTTCAACACTAGATGTCAGTTCTTCAAGCTTTCAGGTTTAGTTTTAATTTTTGTGATCCTCTGAGAGAGTGATCTGGAAAGATCAATCTATAAATATGGGGGGAAAGAAACTGTAGTCATCCTTGTGTTTAGATGTAATGGCTTATCTTGGAGAGGCACATGGAGTCTGTTTTCTTTTATTGCTCCCTGAATGTATCTTAATTTTTTCATTCTCACTTTCAAAGAGAATACCCTAAACCCTCTCTATCTGTTTAAACCTTATATATTGTATAATATTTAGTACCACTTTTAATAGTTCATGAACTCAAACTCAATTATTTAACTAAATAAAGTGCTATTCAAGTTTACTATTATTTCTCGTGTTCATTTTGTTAGCTTAAGTTTTTCAGAACGTTCTCTATTTTGCATATAGATTCCATATATTTGCATAAAGTTGTACATAATATTCCTTCTTGTCCTTTTACTAGTTATTAAAGTTGTAAGTGATGTCTCCTTCTAAATTCCTATACTGAAAATTTGGTTTTCTGTGTTTGTTTTCCTAATTAGCCTTGCCAGTTTTAAAAAAAAACTATTAGTTTCTTGAAAGAAGCAACTTTTGCCTTTTAAAATTCTCTCTATTTTTGTTTTCCATTTCAGAGACTTTTTCTTCCGTATTTATTACATCCTTTTCCTACTCAGGTTTAATTTGCTAGAAATATCCTAGTTTCTTAAATTGGAAATTAAGTGACTAATTTTAACTTTCTTTCCCAATATACACATTAAAAGCTATAAATTCTTCTCTAACCATTATAATAAGCACATTCATATTTCATTAATCATTTGGTTTAAAATACTTTTTGTTTTAGTAATTTTTTATTCTACCAATGGGTCATTTATGAATGTGTTGTTTAATCTCCAAATTATTGGAAATTTTTAAATATATTATTAGTGTTACATTTTAATTTAACTCTGTTTTCCTAAAGAACATATTTTATAAGCTTCAATCTCTTGGAATTTATTGACACATTTTTAATGAACCATTATATGATCTATGTTGTTAAACATTCCTGTGCCCTTGAGAAGAGTGTGCTTCCAGGTGTTGCATGTATTATTCCAAAAGTATGAATGAGGTCTATAAATATAATTTAGGTGAGGTTTGGATGATGGTGTTATTTAGGTCTTTGAGTTTTTAGTTTTTTCTGTCTAGTTTCTATTTCACATACTGAGAGAAGGATATATTCTCTTTTACTGTGTGCTATTCTATTTATTCCTTTAGTTTGGTCAAATTTTACTTTAATGCTCTGTTATTAAGTGCATATACATTTAAGATTACTGTATCTTCATAATTAATTGAGTCTTTTTTCATTTTTAAATGTCTTTTTTAAGTAATATAATTCTTGTTTTAACGTTTGCTTTTCCTGATATCAATATAAAGAATTCTCTTATATTTAGTGTTTGGATAGTATATCTTTTTCTATTCTTTTATTTTCTATCACATTATATTTTGATATATAGAATATTTCTTATAAATGACAAATGGGCATGTACCATTTTAATCTAGTCTTAAAATTTCTACTCAGTAACTTTAAACCATCTATATTTTATGCAACTAATAGTATTATTGATTCAAGTCTACAGTCTTGATACTAAAAAAGTTTGTTGTTATTTTTACTTTCATGCTTTTTATTTGTTTAGTAGATGACTTCTGAGTTTCCCATTTTAATTTATCTATTGACTCTTTTGATATGCCAACTTATATTTATTATTATATTATTTCAGGTTATATAAGTAAACATACAGCAGTATAATTCAATTGGCCTGTCTCTCTATCAGTTGAGCTGTATTTACATATTTTGTACATCAACACATATTACAATGTGCAAGATACAATTTTACTTAATTTTTTATAATAAATAAGATTTATTTATTTATTAGAGAGAGAGTGGTGGGGACAGTGCAGAGGAAGAGGGAGAGAGAACCTCCACCAGACTCCCCACTGAGTGAGAAGCCCCACATAAGTCTTGATTTCATGGACCCTGAGATCATGACCTGAGCCAAAACCAATAGTCAGACATTCAACTAGCTAAATGAGCCACCCAGGCATCCCAAAACAATTTTATTTTTTAGTCTTTTGCTTACTGAGACAATTCTACTTATTGTTTTTTAGATTTATTTATTTATTTGAGAAAGAGCATGTGGGAGTATGGAGGTGGTGGTGAGCAGAGGGAGAGAGCGAGAGAATCTCAAGCAGACTCTCCCTGAGTGTGAAGCCGAACATTGGGCTGGATCTCTCACGATCTTGAGACCATGACCTGAGTCAAAGTCAAGAGTCAGACACATAACCAACTGAGCCACCCAGGAGCCCCAACAATTCTACTTACTTAATAGAAATTAAGATAAGAAAAAAGATAATCTTTTATATTTACTAATATATTTGCCACTAGCTGGGTTATTCATTTATTGCCATTGATTTAAATTGTCATCTAGCGACAGTTCCCTTCAACCCAAAGAACTTGCTTTAGCATTACTTATGGTGCAGGTGTGCTGGCAAGTAATTCTCTTATCTTTTATTTTTCTAAATATAGCTTTATTTCCCTCTTGGTTATGGAAGATCTTGTTTGAAGGATATAAAATTCTGGTTGACAGGTTTGTTTGGCTATTTATTTGTTTTCAGCACTTAAAAATACATTTATATTTCCATTTGCCCTCCACTGTTTCTTATGAAAATTTACCATAATTAGTATTTTTGTTCCCTACATAGTTTTTAATCCCCAGCTTCTGTTCAAGTTTTGTTTCAATGTTTGGTTTTTACCCATTGACTTTTCTTTTATAATACTTTTTCTTTTATTCAGGTAAAGTTCTCATAATAAAAAATTACACATTTTAAAGTGAACAGTTCAGGAGCAGTTACTACATTCCATGCAATCACTGTCTTCACCTAGTTCCAAAACTTTCATCACCCCAAAAGAAGATGCCTTACCAATTAGGCAGTTATTCCCTCATTCCTTCCTCCCTAACAATCACCAATCTACATTTTGTCTGTATGGATTTACCTACTCTGGACATTTCAAAAAATGAAATCATACCATATGTGACCTAGCTTCTTTCATTTAGCAAAATGTGCATGTACACTGTAGCAAGTAACAGCACTTCATTCCCTTTTGTAGCTGTATCCATTATATAGCCATTCATCCAGTGATGGACATGTAAGCTGTTTCTACCGTGAATTCTGCTGCTGTGAACACACTTATTCATGTATTTGAGTAGCTGGTTTAACTTGTTGGGAGGTATAAATCTAGGAGTGAAATTACTGGGTCATATGGGAACTATATAACTTTTTGAGGAACTGGCAAATTATTTCCCACAGTGATCGAACAATTTTATATTCTCACCACGAATATACATGGGTTCAATTGCTCCACATTCTCTCCGACACCTACTGTTTACTTCTTATTGTACAGATAATAAAAAGTGTGAAGTGGTACCCTATTATGGTATTGATTTGCATTTTTTCTGTTAACTAATGACATTAACATTTATGTGCTTGTTGGCCATTTGTATGTTTTCATTGGAGAAATGTCTACTCAAATTTTTGCCCATCTATAATTTGGTTGTCTTTTTGTTGGTGAACTGTGAGAGTTCAGATATTCTGTTTACTATGACCTTATTAGAGATGTGATTTTCAAATATTTGCTCCCATTATGTAGGTTGCCTTTTTACTTTCTTGATAATATTCTCTGTTGAACTAAAGTTTTCAATTTTAACCTGGCTGAATTTACCTATTTTCTTACTTTGTTTTTCATGCTTTTGCTCTCATAACTTCAAGATTATAAAGATTTACCTCTATGTCTTCTTCTAATAACTTTGAGATTTTTAATCATAATATTTGGGTGATTGATCCATTTTGAGTTGATTTTTGTATATTAGTCATTGGACTTTGATGCTCCTTGCTGTGGTTCCCCTTGCATCTACCTAACTTAGCACACTGATCTTGATTTGAAAGCTGATACTTTGGTAAACTTTTATCCACTATTTATTCAAATATTTTTAATACTTTAACCTCTCTTTCTTTGATTACATGGATGATGCAGCACTGACTACTGCCACACAATGTATAATAACCTTGTTCATGATATTTTATTCTCATTGCTTCCTATAATTTTTGTCTTTTCTGCATATTGGACAATTTCTATTGATCTCTCTTTAAACTTACCAGCTTTTTTCTTCTGTTTCCAATATGTATTCATACCCATGCAGTGAACCTTTCATATCATATATTGTGCTTTTAAATTTTAGATTCCCATTAAGTTAGAAACTTTGGAGTTTCCAGTTCTCTGTTAGGATTTTTCCATCTGTGCACTCATTATGCCCACTTCTCACTCTAAGTTTTGAATATATTTCTGATAAACTTGGTGCTAAGTGAAATAAGTCAATCGTGAAATAACACACACCTATGATTCAATTCATATAAACTTGAAAAATTAATAGATGGTGGAATAAAGCAGAATAATGTTTACCTCTGAGCTGGTGGTGGGAATATTGTGTGAGGCTGGTATGTAGGGACTTTCTGGGTGGATGGGAATTCTTTATACTTTTTTAAGGTCAGGTTTATGTATGTGTACCTCATTTTTAGAACTCATCAAATCATACATGCAAGATCTGTACATTTTGTTATATATTGAATTTACTTCCAAATTCAAATAATATACAGAGTATTATTTAGGGTGTACAAACTACTAAAGTAAGAAAGAAAATGATTAGGACAAAATGCATAATAGTATTTACCTCTGTAAGGATGAGGGAATGTGATTGGGAAAGGTACCTGGGAGCTTCTCAAATACTGGTAATGTTCTGCTGCTTCTTTTTTTAATGTTCTACTTCTTAAACTGAGTACTGAAGTACTGTCATTCTTATTATTATGTCTTAGCATGCACAATATTTATGTATATATGTCTATTTTGCTTTCAGTATTATTATTGTTTAAATTCTGGGGAGAAGGTTAGGTGAATGTCCCTTGAATGTTTTCCTTTTTTCACAAAGGTATGTAATTTTTTCATCATAGAAGAGTTTGGCAAGTAAAGATTAAGCATGAGGAAATGCATGTGGTTTATGGTATGCCATATGTTTGACCAGGGGTTTATAGTTTATGAAGTTTATAGTTTATCACTTTAAAGTCAATTTAAGCTTTTTTCCCCCCAAATAATTCCAGGAAAGAAAAGCAGTTTTAAAAAAGGATTTTTTAAAAATAAAAAAGTTTTTATTCTATTCTAGACATTCAATACTCACATACATATTTACTAGAATGTTAGAACTGGAACCAGGGAATCCTGAATGGAAAACCTGGAAGAAACAATACCTATTTTATATCTTCCATTGTTTTAAGCTTCAGATGAGTTAAATTTTGTATTCGATCAAGTCTCTGGATGGTTACCACCAAATTTACAATAGCATGATGAATAAAATAGTCACATACAAACGGGACCTCCTTAGCAGCTCTCACCTATCCTATTCTCTTTCATAACTCGTTCATTCATTCAGCATTCAAAGGACTTTGCAAACAGTTTGATAGTTTGCCAATCATCATTATTAATTTGAGAGAAAATAAGAATAAATAAGATTTAGTATGTCCAGTGATCTTTTTTTTAAGACAAAAAATGTCAATCCAAGGTTAAAAATACATGCTTTTTAACCTTTTCCATATGTCAAAATGATTGATTGCTATACTTTCTTATCTTCTCTATTGATGTTATCAAATGATTCCTTGATACTATTTTCTTTAAACAAAAATAAAAATGAGCTTTGGCAAAAACTTAGTAATTCATTTTAATTTTTCCTGTTAATATGTATTTATATTTTGTTTGGAGTCATATATAAATTTTTATATTTTATTTGGGTGTTACATATAAATTTTATAAGCTTTGTACTTAATTATTTTGTGGAAAGGAATTTCAATGGCATTTCTCTATTTATTGTTATATGTTCAGTTTAGTATCTTTTCTCTTCATATAATTAGATTATCAAACATTAAGAAATCTTGGAGTGGGTATATTGCATCAGCCATACTAAATTGCTTCATAAACTTCAATGTGTAGAAATACCATTGTCATTTTAAAGACATAAAACTAAAAATATCAAAACAGAAACAAAAGCACATTAGTAGAAGTAGTCTCCACCCAAACTGAACTTTATCAAATTCAATCAAATTAAATCTTTGAATCTTAAGGGTAGAATTAAACTCCAGATATTTCAGCCTTTACTATTTCTTCCTATGAATACCCTGATTAGACACAATAAATTCTAAGTGATTAATTAGTAACACTATAAAACCATATAATACAGAAGATAGAGAGGGTGAAATTGAAAGAAAGCAGGAAATCCCTACCACAAAGGTGAAATAATATTTTGAGATATTTTTAGTCAGTCCTTATTCATTAAATATCACATAGCAAAATTCTGTATGTAGAAAACTTCAAATAAAGATGCAAATTTAATACAAAATGCAGTTATTGATCACCCATCACTTTGTTCTATGGAATAAGTCTAAATACACCAATTAAAAGGCAGATTAACACAGTGATTTAAAAAAAATATGACCCGACTATGTGTTGTCTATAAGAAACTCATTTCAATAGCCAAACTATGGAAAGAGCCTAGATGTCCATCAACAGATGAATGGATAAAGAAGAACTACAATTCGCATTATACTTAATAATGAAAGACACACACACCAAATGGAATATTATGCAACCATCAAAAAATGAAATCTTGTGGGGCGCCTGGGTGGCTCAGTTGGTTAAGCGACTGCCTTCAGCTCAGGTCATGATCCCAGAGTCCTGGGATCGAGTACCGCATTGGGCTCCCTGCTCCTTGGAGAGTCTGCTTCTCCCTCTGACTTTCTCCCTTCTCATGTTCTCTCTCACTGTCTCTCTCTCAAATAAATAAAATCTTTAAGAAAAAAAAAATGAAATCTTGCTATTTGCAATGACATGGATGGACCTGGAGGGTATTATGCTAAGGGAAATAAGTCAATCAGAGAAAGACAATTATCATATGATTTCATTGATATGAGGAATTTGAGAAACAAGACAGAGGATATAGGGGAAGGGAGGGAAAATTGAAACAAGACCAAACGGAAGAGGGAGACAAACCATAAGAAACTCTTAATCTCAGGAAACTGAAAGTTTATGGAGGGAAGGGGGTGGGAGGGAATGGGGGGTTGAGTAATAGACATTGGGGAAGGTATGTGCTATGGTGAGTGCTGTGAATTGTGTAAGACTGATGAATCACAGATCTGTACCCCTGAAATAAATAATACATTGTATGTTAATAAAAATTAAAAAGAAACTCATTTCAAATATAAAGATATAGGTAAGCTGCAAGTAAAAGAATGGAAAAAGATATATAATGCAAATATCAATTGAAGAAAAGTAGGAATACCTATGTTAACATCACATATTGTATATTATAGAACAAAGAAAATTATCAGAGACAGAAAAAAAGATAATATTTTGATAAAAGGCACAATCCACAAAGGAGACGTGGCAATCCTAAATACTATGAGAGGAGAACAATGTCAGCAAGATGGTAGAATCAGGAGTTGCAAATTATGTGACACAGAAAATGATATAATTGAAATAACAAATTGACAAATCCACAATTATAGTTAAAAACTTCAACATCTTCTCTCCAATAATTGATAGACCAAATTTTGGAAAATTTTTGGCCATTATTATTTCAAATATTCATTTTTCTCCCTCATATCTTTCTTCTTCCTCTGTTATTCTAATAATGCATATGTCACATGTTTTGAAATTATCCCACGGTTCTTGGAAATTCTGGTTCTTATGTATGTTTTCATTCTTTTTTTCTCTTTGCATTTCAGTTTTGGAAGCTTGTACTGATATATCTTCAAGCTCACTGATTCTTTCCTCAGCAGTGTCTAGTCTATGGATGAATCCAACAAAAGAATTTTTAAATTTCTGTTACCGTGTTTTGATTCCTAGCATTATTTTTATTCTTTCTTCGAGATTCTTTTTCCATGGAGCCCTTAACATATTAATCATAGCTATTTTAAATTTCTAGTCTGATAATTCCCACATTTCTGCTGTATTTGAATCTGACTGTAATACTCGTTTTGTCTTTTCAGACTGTGTTTTTCTTCTCCTTTATTATGGATTGTAATCTTTTATTAAAAGCCACACACACACACACACACACACACACACACACACACACACAGAGTCATACACAATATATTGAGTGAAGGGCACGAGTTAAATAGGCATTTGGTGTGTGGTTTTATGTGAATCTGACTAGGAATTCATCTGTGTTTAATGTTTAATGTAGTTGTAGTTGCCAGAGGTTCAAATGCCTCCACTATTCTTGACTTCATCTTCCTTGCTATCTTGGGTCTTTCTATTAATTCCTCCTTAAGTAAAGACTGGTCCTTGCAATTCTTTCAGCTGTAATCCAATATTATCACACTTAAGCCCTAATGATGTGGTGGGAAGCTGCGTGGGAGAGAGGGGAGCATTCTATATTTCTACAATTAAGTCTCAGTCTTTATTGGGCCTATGGCCCTGGGCTGTGATCATCACAATTGTTTCTTCTTATCTTCTGTTACCCACTTAGGTGAGACAGGAAGTCTGGAGGGAGCTAGACATGGCTACATTCCTTCACCCCATAATAAATAAGGCTATTGTAAATGTATTTCTCTTAGAATATTGGCTTTTCTTATGGTGAATTCTTTGGGCATATTTCAAAAAGATCAGTTTTCTCCTCCCACCTTACAAAAATACAAGAATTTTTCTTGTTTCTTCTCATGAAAACTTGGTGAGGTTTCCAGAGGCACAACTCATGAAATTCTCAGGACCCTTTAAGACTGAAGCCCCCAAGAGTTTTCTTTTTTCTTTTTTTCCCCCCATTTTATTTATTTTTTTCAGCATAACAGTATTCATTGTTTTTGCACAACACCCAGTGCTCCATGCAAAATGTGCCCTCCCTATTACCCACCACCTGTTCCCCCAACCTCCCACCCCTGATCCTTCAAAACCCTCAGGTTGTTTTTCAGAGTCCATAGTCTCTTATGGTTCGCCTCCCCTCCCCAATGTCCATAGCCCCCTCCCCCTCTCCCAATCCCACCTCCCCCCAGCAACCCCCAGTTTGTTTTGTGAGATTAAGAGTCATTTATGGTTTGTCTCCCTCCCAATCCCATCTTGTTTCATTTATTCTTCTCCTATCCCCCTAACCACCCATGTTGCTTCTCCATGTCCTCATATCAGGGAGATCATATGATAGTTGTCTTTCTCCGATTGACTTATTTCACTAAGCATGATATGCTCTAGTTCCATCCACGTCATCGCAAATGGCAAGAATTCATTTCTTTTGATGGCTGCATAGTATTCCATTGTGTATATATACCACCTCTTCTTTATCCATTCATCTGTTGATGGACATCTAGGTTCTTTCCATAGTTTGGCTATTGTAGACATTGCTGCTATAAACATTCGGGTACACGTGCCCCTTCGGATCATTGCGTTTGTATCTTTAGGGTAAATACCCAGTAGTGCAATTGCTGGGTCATAGGGTAGTTCTATTTTCAACATTTTGAGGAACCTCCATGCTGTTTTCCAGAGTGGTTGCACCAGCTTGCATTCCCACCAACAGTGGAGGAGGGTTCCCCTTTCTCCGCATCCTCGCCAGCATCTGTCATTTCCTGACTTGTTAATTTTAGCCATTGTGACTGGTGTGAGGTGACATCTCATTGTGGTTTTGATTTGTATTTCCCTGATGCCGAGTGATGTGGAGCACTTTTTCATGTGTCTGTTGGCCATCTGGATGTCTTCTTTGCAGAAATGTCTGTTCATGTCCTCTGCCCATTTCTTGATTGGATTGTTTGTTCTTTGGGTGTTGAGTTTGCTAAGTTCCTTATAGATTTTGGATACTAGCCCTTTATCTGATATGTCGTTTGCAAATATCTTCTCCCATTCTGTCAGTTGTCTTTTGGTTTTGTGAACTGTTTCCTTTGCTGTGCAAAAGCTTTGATCTTGATGAAATCCCAATAGTTCATTTTTGCCCTTGCTTCCCTTGCCTTTGCCATTGTTCCTAGGAAGATGGTGCTACGGCTGAGGTCGAAGAGGTTGCTGCCTGCATTCTCCTCAAGGATTTTGATGGATTCCTTTCTCACATTGAGGTCCTTCATCCATTTGGAGTCTATTTTCGTGTGTGGTGTAAGGAAGTGGTCCAATTTCATTTTTCTGCATGTGGCTGTCCAATTTTCCCAGCACCATTTATTGAAGAGGCTGTCTTTTTTCCATTGGACATTCTTTCCTGCTTTGTTGAAGATTAGTTGACCATAGAGTTGAGGGTCGATTTCAGGGCTCTCTATTCTGTTCCACTGATCTATGTGTCTGTTTTTATGCCAGTACCATGTTGTCTTGATGATGACAGCTTTGTAATAGAGCTTGAAGTCCGGAATTGTGATGCCACTAACTTTGGCTTTCTTTTTCAATATTCCTTTAGCTATTCGAGGTCCTTTCTGGTTCCATATAAATTTTAGGATTATTTGTTCCATTTCTTTGAAAAAAATGGATGGTATTTTGATAGGGATTGCATTAAATGTGTAGATTGCTTTAGGTAGCATGGACATTTTCACAATATTTATTCTTCCAATCCAGGAGCATGGAACATTTTTCCATTTCTTTGTGTCTTCCTCAATTTCTTTCTTGAGTACTTTATAATTTTCTGTGTATAGATTCTTAGCCTCTTTGGTTAGGTTTATTCCTAGGTATCTTATAGTTTTGGGTGCAATTGTAAATGGGATTGACTCCTTAATTTCTCTTTCTTCTGTCTTGTTGTTGGTGTACAGAAATGCAACTGATTTCTGTGCATTGATTTTATATCCTGACACTTTATTGAATTCCTGTACAAGTTCTAGCAGTTTTGGAGTGGAGTCTTTTGGGTTTTCCACATACAGTATCATATCATCTGCGAAGAGTGATAGTTTGACTTCTTCTTTACCAATTTGGATGCCTTTAATTTCTTTTTGTTGTCTGATTGCTGAGGCTAGGACTTCTAGTACTATGTTGAATAGCAGTGGTGATAATGGACATCCCTGCCGTGTTCCTAAACTTAGCGGAAAAGCTTTCAGTTTTTCTCCATTGAGAATGATATTTGCGATGGGTTTTTCATAGATGGCTTTGATAATATTGAGGTATGTGCCCTCTATCCCTACACTTTGAAGAGTTTTGATCAGGAAGGGATGCTGTACTTTGTCAAATGCTTTTTCAGCATCTATTGAGAGTATCATATGGTTCTTGTTCGTTCTTTTATTAATGTGTTGTATCACATTGATTGATTTGCGGATGTTGAACCAACCCTGCAGCCTGGAATAAATCCCACTTGATCGTGGTGAATAATCCTTTTAATGTACTGTTGAATCCTATTGGCTAGTATTTTGGCGAGAATTTTTCCGTCTGTGTTCATCAAGGATATTGGTCTGTAGTTCTCTTGTTTGGTGGGATCCTTGTCTGGTTTTGGGATCAAGGTGATGCTGGCCTCATAAAATGAGTTTGGAAGTTTTCCTTCCATTTCTATTTTTTGGAACAGTTTCAGGAGAATAGGAATTAGTTCTTCTTTAAATGTTTGGTAGAATTCCCCTGGGAAGCCGTCTGGCCCTGGGCTTTTGTTTGTTTGGAGATTTTTGATGACTGTTTCAATCTCCTTACTGGTTATGGGTCTGTTCAGGTTTTCTATTTCTTCCTCGTTCAGTTGTGGTAGTTTATATGTCTCTAGGAATGCATCCATTTCTTCCAGATTGTCAAATTTGTTGGCGTAGAGTTGCTCATAGTATGTTCTTATAATTGTCTGTATTTCTTTGGTGTTAGTTGTGATCTCTCCTCTTTCATTCATGATTTTATTGATTTGGGTCCTTTCTCTTTTCTTTTTGATGAGTCTGACCAGGGCTTTATCAATCTTATTGATTCTTTCAAAGATCCAGCTCCTAGTTTCATTGATTTTTTCTATTGTTTTTTTGGTTTCTATTTCATTGATTTCTGCTCTGATCTTTATGATTTCTCTTCTCCTGCTGGTTTTAGGGTTTCTTTCTTGTTCTTTCTCCAGCTCCTTTAGGTGTAGGGTTAGGTTGTGTACTTGAGACCTTTCTTGTTTCTTGAGAAAGGCTTGTACCGCTATATATTTTCCTCTCAGGACTGCCTTTGCTGTGTCCCATAGATTTTGAACTGTTGTGTTTTCATTATCATTTGTTTCCATGAATTTTTTCAGTTCTTCTTTAATTTCCTGGTTGACCCATTCATTCTTTAGAAGGATGCTGTTTAGTCTCCATGTATTTGGGTTCTTTCCAGCTTTCCTCTTGTGATTGAGTTCTAGCTTCAAAGCATTGTGGTCTGAAAATATGCAGGGAATGATCCCAATCTTTTGATACCGGTTGAGACATGATTTGTGACCCAGGATGTGATCTATTCTGGAGAAGGTTCCATGTGCACTAGAGAAGAATGTGTATTCTGTTGCTTTGGGATGAAATGTTCTGAATATATCTGTGATGTCCATCTGGTCCAGTGTGTCATTTAAGGCCTTTATTTCCTTGTTGATCTTTTGCTTGGATGATCTGTCCATTTCAGTGAGGGGAGTGTTAAAGTCCCCTACTATTATTGTATTATTATTGATGTGTTTCTTTGATTTTGTTATTAAGTGGTTGATAGAGTTGGCTGCTCCCACGTTAGGGGCATAGATATTGAAAATTGTTAGATCTTCTTGTTGGACAGACCCTTTGAGTAGGATGTAGTGTCCTTCCTCATCTCTTATTATAGTCTTTGGCTTAAAATCTAATTGATCTGATATAAGGATTGCCACCCCAGCTTTCTTCTGATGCCCATTAGCATGGTAAATTGTTTTCCACCCCCTCACTTTAAATCTGGAGGTGTCTTCGCATCTAAAATGAGTTTCTTGTAGGCAACATACTGATGGGTTTTGGTTTTTTATCCATTCTGATACCCTGTGTCTTTTGATTGGGGCATTTAGCCCATTAACATTCAGGGTAACTATTGAGAGATATGAATTTAGTGCCATTATTAGTCTGTAAGGTGACTGTTACTGTATATTGTCTCCATACCTTTCTGATCTACTACTTTTAGGCTCTCTCTTTGCTTACAGGACCCCTTTCAATATTTCCTGTAGAGCTGGTTTGGTGTTTGCAAATTCTTTGTTTTTGTTTGTCCTGGAAGCTTTTTATCTCTCCTTCTATTTTCAATGATAGCCTAGCTGGATAGAGTATTCTTGGCTGCATGTTTTTCTCGTTTAGTGCTCTGAATATATCATGCCACCTCTTCCTGGCCTGCCAGGTCTCTGTGGATAAGTCTGCTGCCAATCTAATATTTTTACCATTGTATGTTACAGACTTCTTTTCTCGGGCTGCTTTCAGGATTTTCTCTTTGTCACTAAGACTTGTAAATTTTACTATTAGATGACGGGGTGTGGACCTATTCTTGTTGACTTTGAGGGGGGTTCTCTGCATCTCCTGGATTTTGATGCTTGTTCCCTTTGCCATATTAGGGAAATTCTCTCCAATAATTCTCTCCAATAGACCTTCTGCTTCCTTCTCTGTTTCTTCTTCTTCTGGAATCCCAATTATTCTAATGTTGTTTCGTCTTATGGTGTCACTTATCTCTCGAATTCTCCCCTCATGGTCCAGTTGCTGTTTGCCCCTCTTTTGTTCGGCTTCTTTATTCTCTGTCACTTGGTCTTCTATATCACTAATTCTTTCTTCTGCCTCATTTATCCTAGCAGTGAGAGCCTCCATTTTTGATTGCACCTCATTAATAGCTTTTTTTATTTCAACTTGGTTAGATTTTAGTTCTTTAATTTCTCCAGAAAGGGCTTTAATATCTCCAGAGAGGGTTTCTCTAATATCTTCCATGCCTTTTTCGAGCCCGGCTAGAATGTTCAGAATCGTCATTCTGAACTCTTGATCTGACATATTACCAATGTCTGTGTTGATTAGGTCCCTAGCCTTCGGTACTGTCTCTTGTTCTTTTGTTTGTGGTGATTTTTTCCGCTTTGTCATTTTGTCCAGATAAGAGGATATGAAGGAGAAAATAAAATACTAAAAGGGTGGCAAAGACCCCAGAAAAATGCGCTGTAACTAAATGAGAAGAGACCCCAAATTGTGGGGTGGAGAAAGGGGATAAAAAGAGGTTCAGAAAAAAAAAAAAGAAAAAAATTTAAAAAATAAAAGAAATAAAAAAATAAAAAAGAAAGAAAAAATATATATATTTAGATAAACTAGTCAAAAAACGTTAAAAAAGAAAAGGGTAAAAGTTTTAAAAAATTTAGCAGAAGAAGAAAAAAGAAAAAAAATTGAAAAAAGAAAAAAGAAAAAAAAAATTGAAGTAGCCGCAAGACTAAAGAATCATAGGGAGAAAGCCATGAGTTCCCTGCTTTGCTTTCTCCTCCTCTGGAATTGCGCTGCTTTCTTAGAAGTTGAACCTACTTTCCTTGATAGATGAACTTCGTCCTGGCTGGATATTTTGTTGATCTTCTGGGGGAGGGGCCTGCTGTAGTGACTCTCAAGTGTTTTGCCCGAGGCGGGATTGCACCGCCCTTACTGGCGGCCAGACTAAGTAATCGGCTTGGGTTCGCTTTTGGGAGCTTCTGTTCCCTGAACGCTTTCCGTAGAGTTCCGGAGGACGGGAATGAAAATGGCGGCCTCCTAGTCTCTGGCCCAGAGGAGCCGTGAGCCTGGGGCCCCACTCCTCAGTGCGCCCCCAGAGGACAGCACCCAATCACTCCCATATCCCCAGCCTCTAGCCACGCTCTGAGCTCACCCAGCCCACGACCAGTTCAAGGTAACCCTGAGCTGAGAGTTCAGTCCTCAGCTCTGTATCTGCAGCCGGCTTCTCCGTTCTAATACCTGCGAGCTCTGCGACACTCCAACACCCCCGATCCTTCTGTGACCCTGCGGGACCTGCGGCCACGCTGACCCCGCGTGGGCTTCAGCCTGGGTTAGCCTCTGGAGCAATGTCCCTCAGTGGAACAGACTTTTAAAAGTCCTGATTTTGTGCTCCCTTCCTCCGCTGCTTGGCGGGAGCCGGCCCCTCCCCCCGCGGTCTATCTTCCCGTCGTTTTAGATTCACTTCTCCGCCAGTCCTACCTTTCAGAAAGTGGTTGATTTTCTGTTTCTAGAATTGCTGTTCTTCTTCTCTTCGATCTCCCATTGGATTTGTAGGTGTTTGCAATGTTTAGATAAGCTATAGAGCTGATCTCCTGCTACCTGATGTAGTTTCAGCCTGCTACTTCCCCCCAAGAGTTTTCTAGTCTCACACTAGTACACGTTCTGCTTCCAGCAATTTAAAATAATCACATAAATTTATCTAACAGTTTCTGGCTCCAGCAGCCTCTTTTCCTCATAAGCTGATTTCAACTATGATTTTCTATATTTAAGATTTGAAATGGTGGTTTGCTCTAAGAACTCAATTCTATAATGGTTTAAAAAAATTGACTTTGTTTGTTCAACAATTTTTCTTGTAATATGGGAGTAATGACTTCTAAGTTCTTTACATGTCAGAACTGAAACTAGGAATCCTCAAAACTTACGTATGTTTGATAAAACTTTTAGAAAAATAGAAACAGAAAGATTTCCTCAACTTAATAAAGAGCACTACAAACACAGACACACACACACACAACTTACATTATACTTAATAGTGAAAGAGGGGTTCCTGGGTGGCTTAGTTGGTTAAGCAACTGCCTTTGGCTCAGGTCATGATCCCGGATTCCTGGGATTGAGTCCCACATTGGGCTCCCTGTTCGGCGGGGAATTTGCTGCTCCCTCTGACCTCTCACCTCTCATGCTCTCTCTCTCTCTCTCACATTCTGTCTCTCTCTCTCAAATAAATAAATAAAATCTTTTAAAAAATAGTGAAAGGCTACATATTCTCTGAGGTAGGAACAAGACAAGGAATATTTGCTCTCACTACCCTCATACAACATAGTTATAGAAGTACTAGTTAGTGCAATAATATAATAAAGGGAAATTGAAGACATATATCTGAAAGAAAGAAATAACTGTCCCTATATGCAGATTCCATGATCATCTATGAAAATGAATGCAAAATCTATTAAGAAAAAGTCCTAGAATTAATAATTGAATACATCAAAGTCACAGGATACACAATAAATGTAAAAAATTGTCTTTCTATAGACTATCAATAGGGCACACAAATGCTACAATCAAAACCACAACATCATTTATAATTTCCCCAAAATAAAAAGAAATACTTAAGTGTGGATGTAATAAAACATAAACAAGACTTATATGCTGAGAACAACATAATGCTGATGAAAAAAATAAAATATTTAAATAAATGAAGAGATCTACCATTTACATGAATCAGAAGACTCATAGTATCACATTGATTGATTTGCGGATGTTGAACCAACCCTGCAGCCCTGGAATAAATCCCACTTGATCATGGTGATTAATCCTTTTAATGTACTGTTGAATCCTATTGGCTAGTATTTTGGGAAGAATTTTTGCGTCTGTGTTCATCAAGGATATTGGTCTGTAGTTCTCTTTTTTGGTGGGATCCTCGTCTGGTTTTGGGATCAAGGTGATGCTGGCCTCATAAAATGAGTTTGGAAGTTTTCCTTCCATTTCTATTTTTTGGAACAGTTTCAGGAGAATAGGAATCAATGTGATAGAACACATTAATAAAAGAAAGAACAAGAACCATATGATACTCTCAATAGATGCTGAAAAAGCATTTGACAAAGTACAGCATCCCTTCCTGATCAAAACTCTTCAACGTGTAGGGATAGAGGGCACATACCTCAATATTATCAAAGCCATCTATGAAAAACCCACCGCAAATATCATTCTCAATGAAGAAAAACTGAAAGCTTTTCCGCTAAGGTCAGGAACACGGCAGGGATGTCCATTATCACCACTGCTATTCAACATAGTACTAGACGTCCTAGCCTCAGCAATCAGACAACAAAAAGAAATTAAAGGCATCCAAATTGGTAAAGAAGAAGTCAAACTATCACTCTTCGCAGATGATATGATACTGTATGTGGAAAACCCAAAAGATTCCACTCCAAAACTGCTAGAAGTTGTCCAGGAATTCAGTAAAGTGTCAGGATATAAAATCAATGCACAGAAATCAGTTGCATTTCTGTACACCAACAACAAGACAGAAGAAAGAGAAATGAAGGAGTCAATCCCATTTACAATTGCACCCAAAACTATAAGATACCAAGGAATAAACCTAACCAAAGAGGCTAAGAATCTATATGCATAAAACTATAAAGTACTCAAGAAAGAAATTGAGGAAGACACAAAGAAATGAAAAAATGTTCCATGCTCCTGGATTGGAAGAATAAATACTGTGAAAATGTCCATGCTACCTTAAGCAAACTACATATTTAATGCAATCCCTATCAAAATACCATCCATTTTTTTCAAAGAAATGGAACAAATAATCCTCAAATTAATATGGAACCAGAAAAGACCTCGAATAGCCAAAGGAATATTGAAAAAGAAAGCCAAAGTTGGAGGCGTCACAATTCCGAACTTCAAGTTCTATTACAAAGCTGTCATCATCAAGACAACATGGTACTGGCACAAAAACAGACACATAGATCAGTGGAACAGAATAGAGAGCCCTGAAATCGACCCTCAACTCTATGGTCAACTAATCTTCGACAAAGCAGGAAAGAATGTCCAATGGAAAAAAGACAGCCTCTTCAATAAATGGTGCTGGGAAAATTGGACAGCCACATGCAGAAAAATGAAATTGGACCATTTCCTTACACCACACACGAAAATAGACTCCAAATGGATGAAGGACCTCAATTTGAGAAAGGAATCCATCAAAATCCTTGAGGAGAACGCAGGCAGCAACCTCTTCGACCTCAGCCACAGCAACATCTTCCTAGGAACATCGGCAAAGGCAAGGGAAGCAAGGGCAAAAATGAACTATTGGGATTTCATCAAGATCAAAAGCTTTTGCACAGCAAAGGATACAGTTCACAAAACCAAAAGGCAACTGACAGAATGGGAGAAGATATTTGCAAACGACATATCAGATAAAGGGCTAGTGTCCAAAATCTATAAGGAAGTTAGCAAACTCGACACGCAAGGAACAAAGAATCCAATCAAGAAATGGGCAGAGGACATGAACAGACATTTCTGCAAAGAAGACATCCAGATGGCCAACAGACACATGAAAAAGTGCTCCACATCACTCGGCATCAGGGAAATACAAATCAAAACCACAATGAGATGTCACCTCACACCAGTCACAATGGCTAAAATTAACAAGTCAGGAAATGACAGATGCTGGCGAGGATGCAGAGAAAGGGGAACCCTCCTCCACTGTTGGTGGGAGTGCAAGCTGGTGCAACCACTCTGGAAAACAGCATGGAGGTTCCTCAAAATGTTGAAAATAGAACTACCCTATGACCCAGCAATTGCACTACTGGGTATTTACCCTAAAGATACAAACGCAATGATCCGAAGGGGCACGTGTACCCGAATGTTTATAGCAGCAGTCTACAATAGCCAAACTATGGAAAGAACCTAGATGTCCATCAACAGATGAATGGATAAAGAAGAGGTGGTATATATACACAATGGAATACTATGCAGCCATCAAAAGAAATGAAATCTTGCCATTTGCGACAACGTGGATGGAACTAGAGTGTATCATGCTTAGTGAAATAAGTCAATCGGAGAAAGACAACTATCATATGATCTCCCTGATATGAGGACATGGAGAAGCAACATGGGGGTTAGGGGGATAGGAGAAGAATAAATGAAAGAAGATGGAATTGGGAAGGAGACAAACCATAAATGACTCTTAATCTCACAAAACAAACTGGGGGTTGCTGGGGGGAGGTGGGATTGGGAGAGGGGGAGCGGGCTATGGACATTGGGGAGGGGAGGCGAACCATAAGAGACTATGGACTCTGAGAAACAACCTGAGGGTTTTGAAGGGTCAGGGGTGGGAGGTTGGGGGAACACGTGGTGGGTAATAGGGAGGGCACGTTTTGCATGTAGCACTGGGTGTTGTGCAAAAACAATGAATACTGTTATGCTGAAAAAAATAAATAAAATGGAAAAAAAAGAAGACTCATAGTAAAAAATATAATAAGACAATGTAAGCGAAAGAACTCTCAAGACTCAGTAGTAAGTAAAACAAACAATAAAAGTAGAAAATGGGCAAGTACATGACCAGACATTTTACCAAAGAAGATACACAGATGGCAATTAAACACATTAAATTATGTTTAATATCATTAGCCATTGGGAAAATACAAGGTAAACCACAATGAGATATCATTAGATACTTATCAGATTAGCTAAAATAAAAATAATAAAAACACTATATGCTGACAAAGATTCACAGAAAATTGATCATCCATACTTTGCTAATGGGAATGTACAATGTTACAGACACTCTGATAAATCAGAGTCTTGTATTTCCCCCACCATTTTTTTTGTTGTTGATGGCTTTTTGTTTGTTTGTTTGTTTTGTTTTTTGTGGGTTTTTTTTTTTTTTTTTTTTGGTGGGGAGAGCCTTGCATTTCAATAGACAGACAGGTGATGGGAGAGGGAGAGGGAATTCAGGTGTTCTCCTAGCAACAGATCAAGAGCCAAGTGTCCTGGTAGCAGAAGACACACCTGGATTTAGGCTGCCTTACCCAAAAGCTACACTATTACACTATTAAAATACAACTTGTATCTTGTCCTTGTAACTTGTTCTTATAGATATTCCTTCTAAGAAGCTAAATTAAAGATGAAAATATACTAGCAAGAGTTGAACCAGCCTGAATATGTGTTCTCAAATCACCATGACCTTGGGCAAGTTGGATGACCTCTCTGATACTTAGTCTCCCTATCCGTTAAAAGAAAAAATGGTTCTGATCTAATGAACTGATTGTTTAATAAAACTTCCTATGGGACATATCTATAAATAAATACCAGATATTTCTCTTCCCTCCATGTATATCTCCATTGTATAAATATTTATTTATATGTTGGTCTTCACTGCTAGACAACATATGCAAATGTACATGGAGACCAGAAACTCTGCATTGTGTAAACATCTAAAGGGTCTGTATAATTTCTGGTATATAAGAAGAACTTAATAAATACTAGTTGGTTAACTTAGTGATTCATATAACACAAAAGTTGAAATTTCTTTATGATAATATATATCTAATATACAAAAGACCCATATTTTATATTTTTAAAAAAAGTAATAAGGCAAAATCTCTATTCAATGGAATATATGCCAATTATATGAAATAAAACCTTTTTTTAAGTTAGGTAATATAAAGCTATACTTGAACTCTATTCCCAGGAATTAGTCCAAGAAGATATTTTCAGTGGTGGGCACACAAGAATAACAGTCTGTAGGACTCACAGTAGTTTTTATATTCTTACTCTTACATGGAGTGACTGGGTGGCTCAGTTAGTTACATGTTCAACTCTTGATTTCAGCTCAGGTCATGATCTCAGGATTGTGAGATCAAGACCCATGTCAGGCTCCATACTAAGGATAGAGCCTGCTTGAGATTCTCTCTTTCCCTCTCCCCCAACTTATGCTCTCTCTCTCAAAAATATAAAATAAAATAAAATATAATAAAGTAAAATAAATTTTTAGTCTTACTCGATAGACATATATAAAAGCAAATGATAATAGCATAAGCAGTACTATGTTAGACATCTCATTGTCTTGCAAATGGACCAAATAAGATATCACTGTGAGAGTAAGAATGATTCACATATTTAGACATAAATAATAGATCCATTGTTTATATGAGATTTTAAAATGTCATGAAGAAAAATACATGAACATCCTTGTGATGGGCACAGTTTGAGTAGAAAGTAAACAGGAATGTATACAAACAAACCTCTGTCATACCGCTTCCTAGGATTTGAGTTGAATTCATGCCTATCTATGACATAATCCTGTTTATGGGCAAATCTAAGAAATCAGACAAATAATTATAAAATGAATTGACAGAGGATAACTATGAGGCCTCTTTAAAAACTGTGTGGCTCAAGAGAAGAGAATTTAGTAGTCAAGAAATATTTTTATTGCTTAGTAACTGTTTAGCTAAAGCTCTAATTCCTAGGAATACCATAGTAAATGAAATAGAGAGGTTCCCTGCCATAATTTGATGCAGATTGTATAATCCAAAAACTCAAGGTCACAAAAAAAAGAGTTTTGTCTATGGATTATGTGCTATGAGAGAAAAATATTACAGGTTTAAGAGTGAGAAGGAGAATTAAAAAAAAATGCCTAGGATAAAAAACAAACCAGCTGGGTTTAAAACTTTGATGGTGAATGTGATGATTAGAAATCTAGGGAAATCCAATCAATATCACTGTTCTTCTATTCCTGAATTCAAAGCCAATTGAAAGCCAGTGCAAACAGATGAGGAGCATGATATTAGCTTCATTAGCTATCATTAAAGATAAAAGCTCGTTTTGGAGAACTCTACTTATATCTACAATTTAGTAAACTTTGTAACAATGAAGAACACTAATAATCTAACTAGTGATTTTTGCCTGGAACTGAAGGAGGTCCTAGCATATAGGGCATTGGGTACTACGATTAGCAGTCGACAGAGCTGACCTGTACTTTCAGCCACATGGTTCATGAATGCTCCCATAACCTTAGGACTGGGGTTTGAAAATATTACTGTTCTTCATAACATATCTTTCCTTTGAAGAATCTCAGCTCAGTATAGTTCTCTGAGGCAGGATGTTCTGGGAAAGGGTTTAGTCTAGTCAACTTTTCTTATCAGGTAGCCTCCACAGCATTTACTCTTTCTTTATGACAATTCCTTGTGTATATATGTGGGGGGGAGGGGTTCATAGAATAAATTTTGTTCTATAATATAAACTCTTTTTCATTAAGAATAAAATATTTTCTTCTCTATGTCCTCATATCAGGGAGATCATATGATAGTTGTCTTTCTCCGATTGACTTATTTCACTAAGCATGATACCCTCTAGTTCCATCCACGTCGTCGCAAATGGGAAGAATTCATTTCTTTTGATGGCTGCATAGTACTCCATTGTGTATATATACCACTTCTTCTTTACCCATTCATCTGTTGATGGACATCTAGGTTCTTTCCATAGTTTGGCTATTGTAGACATTGCTGCTATAAACATTCGGGTACACGTGCCCCTTCGGATCATTGCGTTTGTATCTTTAGGGTAAATACCCAGTAGTGCAATTGCTGGGTCATAGGGTAGTTCTATTTTCAACATTTTGAGGAACCTCCATGCTGTTTTCCAGAGTGGTTGCACCAGCTTGCACTCCCACCAACAGTGGAGGAGGGTTCCCCTTTCTCTGCATCCTCGCCAGCATCTGTCATTTCCCGACTTGTTAATTTTAGCCATTCTGACTGGTGTGAGGTGATATCTCATTGTGGTTTTGATTTGTATTTCCCTGATGCCAAGTGATGTGGAGCACTTTTTCATGTGTCTGTTGGCCATCTGGATGTCTTCTTTGCAGAAATGTCTGTTCATGTCCTCTGCCCATTTCTTGATTGGATTCTTTGTTCCTTGGGTGTCGAGTTTGCTAACTTCCTTATAGATTTTGGACACTAGCCCTTTATCTGATATGTCGTTTGCAAATATCTTCTCCCATTCTGTCAGTTGCCTTTTGGTTTTGTGAAATGTATCCTTTGCTGTGCAAAAGCTTTTGATCTTGATGAAATCCCAATAGTTCATTTTTGCCTTTGCTTCCCTTGCCTTTGCTGATGTTCCTAGGAAGATGTTGCTGCGGCTGAGGTAGAAGAGGTTGCTGCCTGCGTTCTCCTCAAGGATTTTGATGGATTCCTTTCTCACATTGAGGTCCTTCATCCATTTGGAGTCTATTTTCGTGTGTGGTGTAAGGAAGTGGTCCAATTTCATTTTTCTGCATGTGGCTGTCCAATTTTCCCAGCACCATTTATTGAAGAGGCTGTCTTTTTTCCATTGGACATTCTTTCCTGCTTTGTCGAAGATTAGTTGACCATAGAGTTGAGGGTCGATTTCAGGGCTCTCTATTCTGTTCCACTGATCTATGTGTCTGTTTTTGTGCCAGTGCCATGTTGTCTTGATGATGACAGCTTTGTAATAGAGCTTGAAGTCCGGAATTGTGATGCCACCAACTTTGGCTTCTTTTTCAATATTCCTTTTGCTATTCGTGGTCTTTTCTGGTTCCATATAAATTTGAGGATTATTTGTTCCATTTCTTTGAAAAAAATGGATGGTATTTTGATAGGGATTGCATTAAATGTGTAGATTGCTTTAGGTAGCATGGACATTTTCACAATATTTATTCTTCCAATCCAGGAGCATGGAACATTTTTCCATTTCTTTGTGTCTTCCTCAATTTCTTTCTTGAGTACTTTATAGTTTTATGCATATAGATTCTTAGCCTCTTTGGTTAGGTTTATTCCTAGGTATCTTATAGTTTTGGGTGCAATTGTAAATGGGATTGACTCCTTCATTTCTCTTTCTTCTGTCTTGTTGTTGGTGTACAGAAATGCAACTGATTTCTGTGCATTGATTTTATATCCTGACACTTTACTGAATTCCTGGACAACTTCTAGCAGTTTTGGAGTGGAGTCTTTTGGGTTTTCCACATACAGTATCATATCATCTGCGAAGAGTGATAGTTTGACTTCTTCTTTACCAATTTGGATGCCTTTAATTTCTTTTTGTTGTCTGATTGCTGAGGCTAGGACGTCTAGTACTATGTTGAATAGCAGTGGTGAAAACGGACATCCCTGCCGTGTTCCTGACCTTAGCGGAAAAGCTTTCAGTCTTTCTTCATTGAGAATGATATTTGCGGTGGGTTTTTCATAGATGGCTTTGATAATATTGAGGTATGTGCCCTCTATCCCTACACTTTGAAGAGTTTTGATCAGGAAGGGATGCTGTACTTTGTCAAATGCTTTTTCAGCATCTATTGAGAGTATCATATGGTTCTTGATCTTTCTTTTATTAATGTGTTCTATCACATTGATTGATTTGCGGATGTTGTACCAACCTTGCAGCCCTGGAATAAATCCCACTTGGTCGTGGTGAATAATCCTTTTAATGTACTGTTGAATCCTATTGGCTAATATTTTGGTGAGAATTTTTGCATCTGTGTTCATCAAGGATATTGGTCTGTAGTTCTCTTTTTTGGTGGGATCCTTGTCTGGTTTTGGGATCAAGGTGATGCTGGCCTCATAAAATGAGTTTGAAGTTTTCCTTCCATTTCTACTTTTTGGAACAGTTTCAGGAGAATAGGAATTAGTTCTTCTTTAAATGTTTGGTAGAATTCCCCTGGGAAGCCGTCTGGCCCTGGGCTTTTTTTTTTGTTTGGAGATTTTTGATGACTGTTTCAATCTCCTTACTGGTTATGGGCCTGTTCAGGTTTTCTATTTCTTCTTGGTTCAGTTGTGGTAGATTATATGTCTCTAAGAATGTATCCATTTCTTCCAGATTGTCAAATTTGTTGGCGTAGAGTTGCTCATAGTATGTTCTTATAATTGTCTGTATTTCTTTGGTGTTAGTTGTGATCTCTCCTCTTTCATTCATGATTTTATTGATTTGGGTCCTTTCTCTTTTCTTTTTGATGAGTCTGACCAGGGGTTTATCAATCTTATTGATTCTTTCAAAGAACCAGCTCCTAGTTTCATTGATTTTTTTCTATTGTTTTTTTTTTGTTTGTTTGTTTCTATTTCATTGATTTCTGCTCTGATCTTTATGATTTCTCTTCTCCTGCTGGGTTTAGGGTTTCTTTCTTGTTCTTTCTCCAGCTCCTTTACATGTAGGGTTAGGTTGTGTACTTGAGACCTTTCTTGTTTCTTGAGAAAGGCTTGTACCGCTATATATTTTCCTCTCAGGACTGCCTTTGCTGTGTCCCACAGATTTTGAACCATTGTGTTTTCATTATCATTTGTTTCCATGATTTTTTTCAATTCTTCTTTAATTTCCTGATTGACCCATTCATTCTTTAGAAGGATGCTGTTTAGTCTCCATGTATTTGGGTTCTTTCCAGCTTTCCTCTTGTGATTGAGTTCTAGCTTCAAAGCATTGTGGTCTGAAAATATGCAGGGAATGATCCTAATCTTTTGATACCAGTTGAGACCTGATTTGTGACCCAGGATGTGATCTATTCTGGAGAATGTTCCTTGTGCACTAGAGAAGAATGTGTATTCCGTTGCTTTGGGATGAAATGTTCTGAATATATCTGTGATGTCCGTCTGGTCCAGTGTGTCATTTAAGGCCTTTATTTCCAAATGACTCTTAATCTCACAAAACAAACTGGGGGTTGCTGGGGGGAGGTGGGGTTGGGAGAGGGTGAGGGGGTTATGGACATTGGGGAGGGTATTTGCTATCATGAGTGCTGTGAAGTATGTAAACCTGGCAATTCATAGACCTGTACCCCTGGGGATAAAAATACATTATATGTTTATAAAAAAAAATTGGAAGGGGAGGCAAACCATAAGAGACTATGGACTCTGAAAAACAACCTGAGGGTTTTGAAGGGGTGGGAGTGGGAGGTTGGGGGAACCAGGTGGTGGGTAATAGGGAGGGCACGTATTGCATGGAGCACTGGGTGTTGTGCAAAAACAATGAATACTGTTACGCTGAAAAAAAAAATAAATTCATTTATTTAAAAAAAAGAATAAAATATTTTACTCTTTTAACATGATTCTTGTGTTTTTTTCCCTCTTCCCCACTAGGTTGAAGTTCCACACACAGATTGATTGTGACTGGTTACCATTGAATAAAATGGTATCTGACATAGAGTAGGCACCCAGTAACTGTGTGTGAATAACACACAAATGAAACATTATATACAACTAAATCATACAGGGAAGGACAATGGATGAAAACGCATTACTTCTTCAAGACAATTTTGAACAGGACCTAGATTCGGGTCAACTGGTGTGTTCTACTTCTTCCCCAGGCTCAACTAAAATCTGGGATTACCATAAATGCTCTGACTTTACTGTCATTATTGTTCCACCATTCATAAAGGGGCAGAGTCCAAATCTCTACTACTCTTGTTTAGCAAGCTATGCTAAAGGGAAGAAATGAGGGAAATATTTGGCATGTTAATTATCCTCTAAAAGAGATATTTTGTAGCTGTAAAATGGGAATAAAGCTTACTTTACTGATTCTTGAGGAAAGAAAATTAAATAACACAGTCAAAGAAGTTAGTCCAATGCTGGGAAAGATATGTGCTTAGCAAGCAATTGGTATCATTGATAAAAGCAGCAAATAATTTGACTTGAATGACTGTTTTAAAGTTGTTACTGCAAAATGTGAGAAGTCTTCCAATTTGTGAAGGCTGTATTACAAATTTTCAGAGATGTTTTTATTGATGCATTCATCCATACATTCAAAAATCTTTATTGAATACTATACATGATAATCCCTTATATTTTTCTTGGCATTGGAGATAACAATGATCAAAGAAGACAGAATTTCTGTGTCTTCAGAGAACTATTAGTCTAATGACTCCTGAATTAATATAGATTTAGTATCTTAAATAGGAAAGAGAAGATTGCAGGAAAAGCTATAATAGTAACTATAAATATAACAATTTAAAGGGAGGATGATGAACTACCTGAGAAAGTAGCCAACAAATTTTAATAAACTGATATATAGCATGACGGAAGTTTGAGATTCACAAAAGGAATAGAAGCTACTTAAAGGTGAGGGCAGTGATATTAAAATGTTATATCATTTTATAAAAAGTTAATACTCCTTCTATATCATTAACATTTGTACATTCACTTTTAACTTTTCTGTTCATGTAAAGCATGTGAGTTAGAAAAATGTCACCATGGTGGAACCTAGATTTCATTCAAGTCCTTCTGTAAATCAAGTGTGGGCTGTTAGCCAAGCTGCCTGAGCATCGATTGACTCTCAAAACAAAGAGGAAATTATTTAAGCTGTAAAATTTAGTTTCTAAATAAGAGATATAATGTGTAGACATTGCTGCTATAAACATTCGGGTACACGTGCCCCTTCGGATCACTATGTTTGTATCTTTAGGGTAAATACCCAGTAGTGCAATTGCTGGGTCATAGGGTAGTTCTATTTTCAACATTTTGAGGAACCTCCATGCTGTTTTCCAGAGTGGTTGCACCAGCTTGCATTCCCACCAACAGTGGAGGAGGGTTCCCCTTTCTCCACATCCTCTCCCGCATCTGTCATTTCCTGACTTGTTCATTTTAGCCATTCTGACTGGTGTGAGGTGATATCTCATTGTGGTTTTGATTTGTATTTCCCTGATGCCGAGTGACGTGGAGCCAGACTATGGAAAGAACCTAGATGTCCATCAACAGATGAATGGATCAAGAAGATGTGGTATATATACACAATGGAATACTATGCAGCCATCAAAAGAAATGAAATCTTGCCATTTGCGACAACGTGGATGGAACTAGAGCGTATCATGCTTAGTGAAATAAGTCAATCGGAGAAAGACAACTATCATATGATCTCCCTGATATGAGGACATGGAGAAGCAACATGGGGGGGTAGGGGGATAGGAGAAGAATAAATGAAACAAGATGGGATTGGGAGGGAGACAAACCATAAATGACTCTTAATCTCACAAAACAAACTGGGGGTTGCTGGGGGGAGGTGGGATTGGGAGAGGGGGAGCGGGCTATGGACATTGGGGAGGGGAGGCGAACCATAAGAGACTATGGACTCTGAAAAACAACCTGAGGGTTTTGAAGGGTCAGGGGTGGGAGGTTGGGGGAACAGGTGGTGGGTGATGGGGAGGGCACGTTTTGCATGGAGCACTGGGTGTCGTGTAAAAAGAATGAATACTGTTACGCTGAAAAAAAAAAATAAAGGAAACAGCAAAAAAAAAAAAAAAGGAAAAAAAAAAAAAAGAGATATAATGTGTAATTCAACATTGTTGTAATCACCCCACAGAGGAAGAATGGACCTTCATTCACAAACCTGGTTCAGCTTTTCAAACTGATGAAGTCACACCTGAGCCAAGAGGGTACTAAAAGTTTTATTACTCACAAAATGGCAATCTCTGGGGAGAGTGTGCTTGTCTCCCAATCACTCTTGAAAATGACTAAGAGGGCAGAAAGGAAAAACTTGTTTGGGGTTTTATGGTAGTTAATGGGAGAGGTCAGAATGAGAACTCCCATGTGGACCAGGATTGTGGAGTTTGAATTTCCCACGTTTGCCAAAGGAAGGAGGACTTGGACTTTCTTGGCTCAGACAGGAGGCAATGGGGGTGGGGAGTGGCCCTTAAAAGCTGTCAGCAGCCAAACATCAAACATGGAGTCAGATTCTTTATCACAAGCCTATAGACCAGGGACTTTGCTTCATCAGTGCATACCAGCCACCTTCTAGACTGTTGTTCCTGAGGTGGTTGAAATTTATTCGTAGAGTGTTGCTGAACCCTCAGGCCCTTTAGCAACCTAATGATTTATTCACATTATGCTTTTTATTTTAAAAAAATGGCAAGGGGCGCCTGGGTGGCTCAGTGGGTTAAGCCTCTGCCTTTGGCTCAGGTCATGATCCCAGTGTCCTTGGATCCAGTCCTGCATTGGGCTCTCTGCTCAGCGGGGAGCCTGCTTCTCCCCCTCTCACTCTCTGTCTGCCTCTCTGCCTACTTGTGATCTCTCTCTGTCAAATACATAAATAAAATCTTAAAAAAAATAAAAAATAAAAAATGGCAATATAGCTGATTCATTAAGCTATATGTTTAAAGTGTCCCATGCTTGAATTTATGTGTTACACCTGAAGGTTTAAAAGTAAAATGAGTTTTATGTGCTTAAAAATGGGTGAGTTCGGCTGAAAATTCAGCAAGTTTTTAGTGGTTAGCATTGCAAAAACTCTTTGCCTGATAAGACATGGTTAATTCTTTTAAAGAAAAATTTGTAGTGTGTTTAAATTTAAAAAAATTTCTAATATTTTGAAAATAAAATTCCTTGCATAGACATAGAAATCAGGCCACAGTGTATGCTGAGACTCTCCCTTGCATGTGGCATACTCAGAGGCACATGTTCTCTAGAAAAAGATAATCATAAACATCTGTCTTTTCAGTGGTACTTTTTTCATCATAATACATGAAGAGACTAGTCCATGGACTTCTATGGATAAAGAAATATGAATTTTTACATGCACTGTTGGAATCCTTGGTTTAATAGAAGCTTAGTGAAGTGTGGAAAATATGTAAAATATGTTGATTTACTATCTCTTAGAGAAGTTCTAAGGAAGTATTCATAAACTTGACTGCCTTTAAAAACAAAATGAAATTCTATAAGTCTGTAGCTTGATATATTCCCAAGTTAACTGCTTTTTTCTTTTCTTTTCTTTTCTTTTTTTCTTCCTTTCCCTCCCCTTCCCTCTCTTCCCCTCTCCTCCCCTCGCCTACTCTTCCCTTCTCTTCTTTTTCTTTTATCTTCTTTTCTTTTTCTTTTCTTTTCATTTTCTTTTCTTCTCCTTTTTTTTTCTTTTTTTAGGCACACCATGTCTATGAGCATAATTCAACTATTAAGAGGGCTATTGAAAACAAAATGTGGGTATTCTGATATTTATATTTCAGATTCCAAATGGATATTTAAAATTTGACTGTTAGGCTACAAGGATGTATTGAGAACAACTCCACTCAGAGACAGAGAAACAGGGGCGCCTGGGTGGCTCAGTGGGTTAAGCCGCTGCCTTGGGCTCAGGTCATGATCTCAGGGTCCTGGGATGGAGTCCCGCATTGGGCTCTCTGCTCAGCAGGGAGCCTGCTTCCCTCTCTCTCTCTCTCTGCCTGCCTCTCTATCTACTTGTGATCTCTCTCTGTCAAATAAATAAGTAAAATCTTAAAAAAAAAAGACAGAGAAACAACCAGACTTGCAGAATCTGTGAGTGTGAGCCACACATTGAGAGTTTATCAGAACCATGGGTTCCTACTCAGAAACATTCAGGTGAATGGGTCGTGTAGTTCTCAATATAGATTTACATAATCTACAGAATACATTTTTTTTCCTCACTGAAACCCAGAAATTGAGTTCTCAGAACAGTCTTGTTGTCTATATTGTCTAACATATTTAGACAATTGACAGATGCGTTATGAGTTTTAACTGAAAATTTGTATCAAATTAAATAAGTATTAAAAATTTCCAGCTGTCTTTTTAAAAACTGCTCAGTACTTGATATTTCTCCTCTTAGAATTTTTTAAACCAGTGGATTATGTTCATTGAATGTCCTAATTCAGGATGATTGAATGTCCTAAATGGGGTTTAAATTACCTTGAAGTCTAATATTTATTACAGTATTTCTCATCTTATTACTACATTCATTAAGAATTTAAGGGGACATAATAAAGGATACATTCAAGAAAATTATCAATACAAAAATACTACAAGGAGAAAATATCAAACACATGTCAGGATAGTTATTATAATTGATACTAAATGTGGCTATAAATTATCTGGCAGCTATAGCAAAAATGAAATATAAATATTACTTTAATTGTTTGAATAAGAAAATGTGTTTCAGTAATCAGTATAGATGATAGTTTACTTGGAAATTAATTTTATCCTTATATACTTTTATATATAACTATAGATAACAAATGTATAAATATACATTTATATATATAAAGTATAGTATATTATTATAATACATTTTCCTGGTTTTATAAAGAGAACTGCTGAACATAAATGAAAACATTTATGGAGAAAATATAGAACATTTTGGCATGAAGCTATTTCTTGTTTTTTTTTTTTTGTTTTTTAAGATTTTATTTATTTATTTGACAGAGAGAGACACAATGAGAGAAGGAACACAAGCAGGGGGAGTGAAAGAGAGAGAAGCAGGCTCCCTGCTGAGCAGGGAACCCAATGGGAGCCTCTCGATCCCAGGACCCTGATATCATGACGGGAGCTGAAGGCAGAAGCTTAATGACTGAGCCACCCAGATGCCCCGCCATTTCTTGTTTTAACCTTTATGAATATTATGCCAAAAGTAGCCTGAAAATATATTTTCATGAAGGCATTTCTGTAAGGGTTATTGCTTAAAAGTACTGACATTTACATAAACATATACATATACACATATTCTGTGTTCTACAGTGATAGAGGACTATAGATCATACTACCCAAATAAGAGGTTGGTCCTCTGGAACAGGATCTTCTGGATGTTTTAAAAAATGTAGTTTGCTAAACTCCAACCCCAACCCATTATTCAGAATCTCTAAGTATAGAACTTAAATTGACATTTTGGGGTCATTTTTCAGATTAAATTGTAGCATACAACAGTAAAATTTTAACTGTTTTTTAGTGGAAATTTCTGAGTATTGACAAACAAAATCCACATGTTGAGCAAGTACTTTAGATGATTTTTTTCTTTTCTTTTTTTTAATTTTTTTAATTAATTTATTTTTTCAGCGTAACAGTATTCATTGTTTTTGCACAACACCCAGTGCTCCATGCAAAACGTGCCCTCCCTATTACCCACCACCTGTTCCCCCAACCTCCCACCCCTGACCCTTCAAAACCCTCAGGTTGTTTTTCAGAGTCCATAGTCTCTTATGGTTCGCCTCCCCCTCCAATTTTTTTTTTTTTATAAACATATAATGTATTTTTATCCCCAGGGGTACAGGTCTGTGAATCGCCAGGTTTACACATTTCACAGCACTCATGATAGCACATACCCTCCCCAATGTCCATAACCCCCTCCCCTTCTCCCAACCCCACCTCCCCCCAGCAACCCCCAGTTTGTTTTGTGAGATTAAGAGTCATTTATGGTTTGTCTCCCTCCCAATCCCATCTTGTTTCATTTATTCTTCTCCTATCCCCCTAACCCCCCATGTTGCTTCTCCATGTCCTCATATCAGGGAGATCATATGATAGTTGTCTTTCTCCGATTGACTTATTTCACTAGAGGATATCATGCTTAGATGATTTTTTATCCATTAAATTTTATCACTATTGATTACATCAGTGGTTCTCAAACTGTATAGCATGTCAGAATCACCTGAAGCGCTTATTAAGACACAACCCTGTTGTTCTCCACCCCCATCATTTCTGATTAAGCAGATCTGGAGAAGGGTCTGAGAATTTGCATTTTGGACAAGCTCCAGGTGCTGCCCCTGATGCTGGCACTCCTCTGCGAGCCCCACTGAGAACCACTAGTTGAGAGCAATAGTTCTGAACGCTGACTCTTCATCACAATCACCTAGGGAATTTTGCCAAAAAACCTGAATACATAAACTCCAACCCTCTACAGATACTGACTTAATTGGTCTGTAGTTGATCCCAGAGATAGCTTTTCATGAACTCCCCAGGTAATTTTAATATGCAGCCAAGGCTGAGAATCATTGTCCTAGTGGAAAAAATGGGTATCATTCCTTTTAGTCATTTTCTCCAGAGTATACATCAGTTGGACTTTTGATAGGAACCAAGGAGTCAAGTACTGATGTCACAAAGCATCGCTTTAAATGTTTTCATTTTAGCACATTTATTTTAAAAATATCTTACTGCTCCCATTACACTGAGGAGGAAATTGAAACATAATGCTATTAATTAAAACTGAAGAATATAAAATTAATAAGAACTAGAGACAGAAAACAAAACCATTTCTCTCTGTTTCTATAACCCATAGTTCATGATTCATACTTTGAATATCAGACAGTCCTGAGGGAAAATTATATTTTGTTATAAAAATTGAGGGTCTGACTTGTCTTACTCTTCATCTGCCAGTTTTACAAATGCCATGGACTGCTGAAGTACCTCTGAGGAAAATTTGGATCTATTCAAGCACTTGATAAAATACTAGTTTTCACTCCACAGTTATTCGCCATTAATCTTGAGAGAAATTATTTGAGCCGGGAAAAATGGAATAGTAGATGTTATAATTTGACCATCTGGGCCATAGTATTGCTCCGATGGGATCTCTGATTTTGAATAATATTGCATTCAGATGAGCAGGCCAAAGAGCAATGATTCCCTAATAGCTAGAGCAAAGCCTCAGCTTTTCTCTGGGGGCAGCTTCTGCAGTGGAAGAACATGCTCTTAGGACATACACTTTTCAAACATTACTCTTTTTGGTAACAAGATAAAAACACTAACATATGAAAAATTCACAGCCTCTTTCCCTTTTCCCAAACATTACACGTTTTATTTATTTCCTCTCCACTTATGTTTAATTCACATACCCACACTAATGTTAGTTTTACCTTAACTACTCCTTCATTTTAATTATAAAAACCAAAGCAAATTTGGAGGGCCAAATTGAGGTAGCCTAAGGGGCTATCTACAGTGTACTCAAAAAGGGTAGAGAAATACACACACACATACACACACACACAATGAGAAAAACAAAACTCGCCTTGTATTAATGGCCCTGATTCTTCTCTACTATACCTACACTGCACTGAAGCTCATTATACTTAACTCTTAGTTTCCACTCTGGATTTTGTTCTGCCATGTGACATGTCCTGGCCAATAAGATGTTAGCATATGTAATGAACACAGAGACTTGAAAAGTATTTGTTCAATTGGTTTCACGCTTTTTGCCTTCCAACATCACCATTCAAAGTACATGTCTGAGAGGCACCTGGTTGGCTCAGTGGGTTAAGCCTCTGCCTTGGGCTCAGGTCATGATCTCAGGGTCCTGTGATCGAGCCCCACATCTGGCTATCTGCTCGGGGGGGGGGGCTGCTTCTTCTCTCTCTCTCTGCCTGCCTCTCTGCCTACTTGTGATCTCTCTTTCTCTCTGTCAAATAAATAAATAAAATCTTTAAAACAAACAAAAACATAACATGTCTGTGTGAAACCACTAAATGATGAGACACGGGACAAACCCAAATGCTCTCAACCACCGCAATCCAAATTATTCTAGATCAATCAATAAGCAGCTAATTTTAGTATGTGAAAAAACCTGGCCAAGATCAGCAGAGCTGCCTAGCTGGCCTGTAGCTGATGATAGATGCATGTGTGAGCCCAGCACAAATCAAATGAACCTTTCAGTTTTGTCAGCTAAAAAATATTTGTTTATGCCTGGGGTTTGCTGTGTATTGCTTGGCAACATTGTCATAACAATAGATAACTGATACATAGCTTCAGCATCTACGTTTAAGATAATTTAAAAGGAAGTAGACCAGAGACAGAGAAAGATTTTGGAGCTAGCTATCATTAGAGAGAGAACAGGCAAAAGAAAGTGACTGCAAAAAGATTTGATGTGTGTTTTGAATGGAACATTCTTTTTAACATTATTTAAAAGACTTTAAGTAAATTTTACATTTCTTTCCAGTTAATTTTGATTATCATAATTGCATTCATAATTGATTTATAATTTTATTATTGTAATTGATTATCGCGAATTGCATTCAATGTAACTTATAATGAGCCTGGCCTCAACATTACATGAAGCAGACCCAAACTTTTATGGGTTATCTTTCATACAAGTTTATAGAACAAGAAGAATATTCAGGAAACTTCAGTCCAGGATAAGGATGCAGCCATGATACTTGGAAGACCTAGGAACTAGGCATATTGTTATCATCTGCTGACTTCAAAACCTAGTACAGATTACTCCAGAAAGATAAACAGGGTGATATGAAAATGCAGTTTGGGCAAATCTATTTGTGCTTAATGGATTGAAATAATTGAATTCTAAATTACCCATAGAATATGAATTAACAAAATAATCTAAAATGAGAAAAAAATCTGCTGGATTCTTGGGTCTTTAAGCCAAAACAATATCTATAGCATATTTGTAAGTGGGTTGCTGCTAATAAAGAAAGCATAACCGTTGATATTCTATAAGTATCTTAATAAGCTTTCATTTGAATTGAGATTTTTAATAAATATTTGGAAAAATCATGCATGATGATCCCAATGATTTGAACAAATAGAAGCAGTTTTCTAGGAAAAAAGTTTTTTAAATGTTTTCTTAAAATCACTGACATTTTTACCTATTAAGCAGAAACAAAATGAACTCAGCTCTGAGACATGTAATATAGGCACTACAACCAAACACTGATGATGAATGGGAGAATAATTTGATAAACTACTTCTTAGAGAGAATTTGACAGCTATTAAAAATTAATCAGAAATTATAAAACAAATATGGTACATCCATATTATGGAATGTGCTTTAGAATTTCAGATCATGGTTTTAAGTAAATTTAATGAATAGAAAAAAAAACTAACAATATAGAATTAAGGACAAAAGCAAAATTAAAAACCACCTAAATATGAAAAATATGATATAAATACATATAAGTTTGACATCAATAGCTTTTTATTAATTAAATCCATCTAATTTTAGTTCTCATTTCCTATGAAAGCAGCAAGTTTTAGATCACCTGCTTTGCATGGCTTCTTCCCCCTTTCTTGGTTCATGATCCAAGGCCAAACTACCTTGATTGTAAGGAGAGTCTCTTACAATCAAAACGTACTGACCGTTATCAGTATTTTTGCTAAATAATGATACTGTCAATTACTAGACAATAATGTTGTCTAGACAGGCTGTATAGATGATCTTCATTCATCTGAATACAGATTAGCCTTTCAACTCTCTGCATTTCTGTTAAGGCCATAGTCTTAGCAGCAAATTCATACTGGCATTTCTGTAACCACCTTACAAGGTCTTGACAGCTTCATTTGCCAAACACTGAGATACAAAACTATAGGGGGCATTTTCACTTTTCTTTGCTATGTCAATAGAAACCCCTGGAATGATACAATACAGCAGCCCTACCCATGCTACTCTGTGTGAATAGGGCAGAGTCTCTACCTTTCTAAGAAATCAGAAAGTTTAGCCTGTCTCTCCCAATCCTGGGGAAGTTATTCTCCAGCCAAGAGATCAATTCCTCTGTCCTCTTGAAACATCAACAAATAACCTCCTCTTCCAGGAAATCTGATCAAATCCTTTAGTGGACAAGAAGTTTTGAGAACAAAGCCATGCTCTGGGTCTGTGTGTATGCAAGAGGTTGTCTCTAGGACAATCTTTCCCTACTTGTCCAGAACACACATCTAAAAAAGAAATGCTGTTACTACATCTAAGCAAATGTAGCCCCACAACTCAAGAATATGAAGTCTAATCTGCTTTCCTTTTAGGAAGTTGGGGAAAACATCTTTTTTTTTTTCCAATCTGGAAGTTTGTTATATCTCTCTATCTATCTACTGATAGATAGATAGATAGATAGATAGATATAGATATATAGATAAAGATACAGATATATATATATAGATATAGATATTCACACACACACAAACGCAGCTTTTTAAAAAACAATTTAAAACAATTAACATTAAGCCAATGATAAGCACTATGATCATCTGCATATACATATTTTATATTCAGGGGAGAAAACCTCAAATATTCAAAGAAAAAGGCAAATTAATATGAAGAAGTTTAAACTTGTTTTTTAAGACAGATGTTAACAATGCAGGACAGAGTAGACATTTTAGGCATAAGTAGAGAAAAAAAGCTCCTGGGAATCAGAATTAACTGTAAATTGAGAATCAATGACTCCAAATTTAACAAATGGCACTGTTACAAGTGGATAAATGAATGAAAAATGAATCTCAACTTCAAATCTCTCACCACACATCAAAGGTAATTGGAGATACTATAAAACTTATTGAAGCCATCATAAAAAAAACCTTTGTGCTAATAAAGAAAGCAAAGGCACTAATCATGAAAGAACAATTTGTAGACATTTACTTGTAGATTTATAGACATAATAATGGCCCATGCCTTAATCTGCAGAATCTGACTATGTTACCTTACATGTGAAAAGGTACTTTGCAGATGTGATAAAGAGTGTGGAACTTGAGTAGGGAGATCACCTGGTAGTTCCAATCTAACCACATGAGTCCTTAAAAGCAACTGGGTCAGAAAGGAGTGAAAACAGAAGATGAAGGAAAGACAGATTCAAAGTGTTACAGGGACTCAATCCATCATTTCTGGCTCTGAAGATGGAAGAAGGAGTCATGAGCCAAAGAATGCAGGAAACCTCTGGAATCTGGGAACAACCTTTGGTGGGCAGCCAGCAAAAGAATAGGATCTCAGTCCTTACAATTGCAAGGAACTGAATTCTGCCAACTATGTTAATGGACAAGGATCAGATCTTTCCCTTGGAGCCCCCAGCAAGGAATGTAGTATGCTGACCTCCTGGTTTTAGCTCTCTGAAACCCATGTGAAATTTACAGAACTTTAAGATCATAAATTTGTGCTGCTGAAACTGCTAAGCTTTAGGCAATTTGTTAGAGCAACAGTTAAAAGTAAATGTAAATGAATAAAAAGATGTTTAACTTTTATTAATCAGAAGTCACCATTAAGAAGATGTAAAAGTAAGTCACAGTCTAGGAGAAAATATTTACAATTCATATATCTAAGAAAAACTTTGATCTGGAATATAGAAAAAACTCCAACAAATCAATACTAAAAAAAAAAAACAAAACAACTACTTTTTAAAAATTTATTTTCATTGTTTTATTTTATTTTTTACCTTTAACTTTGGGTGTACAATACAATGATGCAACAGTTCTATACACGACTCAGTGCTCATTATGGTAGCTACACTCTTAATCCCTTCCATCTATTTCACCCATCCCCTTCACTCACCTCCCCTCTGGCAACCACCAGTTTGTTCCCTATATTGAAAAGTCTTTTTTTATATCTCTTCTTCTATCGCTCATTTCTTTTGTTTTTTAAACTCCACGTAAGTGAAATCATGTCATATTTATCTTACTCTGATTGACTTTACTTAACATTAAACCCTCTAGAACCATCCACATCATTGTAAATGGCAAAATATCATTCTTTTTTATGACTGAGTAATATTCTTTTTATATATATGCCACATCTTCTTTATCCATTCATCTTTTGATGGATATTTGGGTAGCTTCCATATCTTGGCTATTACAAATAATGAGGCAATTTTAGGGATGCCTATACATTTTTGAATTAGTACAACCACAGTTTTTTAATTGGGAAAATAGTTTGAAAAGACATTTAATAAAATAAAGATGCTAATAATCAATAAGCCAAAGTTCACCTTTATTCATCAGGGAAATTAACACACATGTGACATCATTTCATACCTTCAAAATGACTAAAACTAAAGACTGACATTGTCAAGTATTGTCAAGAATGCAGAGAAACTAGAACTCTCACACATTGCAGATGCAAGAGTAAAAATGTACAACTACTTTTGAAAACAGTTTGGCATTTTCTTAAGAAGTTAAGCATGCATCTCCTCAGAAAATCCTTGACTATATAGTTACCCAAGAAAAATGAAAACATACATTAAAAAGAAAACTTGTGTATGAGTGCTGACAGAAGTTTTATATTAAGTTCCTACTACTTAAAACAACTAAAATGTTCATCAATGAAAAAATCGATAATCAAAGTCAAGTATAGTCATATAATAAAATCCTATTCAGCAATAAAAATGAATGAACAGGACCATTTCCTTACACCATACACAGAAATAGACTCAAAATGGATGAAAGGCCTCAATGTGAGAAAGGAATCCATCAAAATCTTTGAGGAGAACACAGGCAGCAACCTCTTTGACCTCAACCGAGCAACTTCCTTCTAGAAATATTGCCAAAAGCAAGGGAAGCAAGGGAAAAAAATGAACTATTGGGACCTCATCAAGATCAAAAGCTTTTGCACAGCAAAGGAAATAGTCAACAAAACCAAAAGACAACTGACAGAATGGGAGAAGGTATTTGCAAATGACATATCAGATAAATCTATAAAGAACTTACCAAACTCAATATACAAAGAATAATCCAATCAAGAAATGGACAGAAGACATGAACAGACATTTCTGCAAAGAAGACATCCAAATGGCCAACACACATATGAAAAAGTGCTCAAAACCCAACAACTTACTCAGCATCAGGGTAATACAAATCCAAACCACAATGAGATACCTCATCACACCAGTCAGAATAGCTAAAATTATCAAGTCAAGAAATGACAGGTGTTGGCGAGAATGTGGAGAAAGGGAACCCTCCTACACTGTTGGTGGGAATGCAAGCTGGTGCAGCCACTCTGGGAAACAGTATGGAGATTCCTCAAAAACTAAACAAAACTACCTTATGAGCCAGCAATTGCATTAATGGACATTTACCCCAAAGATACAAATGTAGTGATCTGAAGGGTCACATGCACCCCAATATTTATAGCGGCAATGTCCACAATAGCCAAACTATAGAAGAACCTAAATGTCCATCAACAGACGAATGGATAAAAAAGATGTGGTATATATACACAATGGAATATTATGCAGCCATCAAAAATTTCAAAATCTTGCCATTTGCGATGACATGGATGGAACTAGAGGGTATTATACTAAGCGAAATAAGTCAACCAGAAAAAGACAATTATCATATGATCTCACTGATATAAGGAATTTGGTAAACAAGACAGAGGATCATAGGGGAAGGGAGGGGAAAATGAAACAAGATGAAACCAAAGAGGGAAACAAACCATAAGGGACCCTTAATCTCAGGAGACAAATTGAGGGTTGCTGGAGTGGAGGGGGGGTGGGAGGGATGGGGTGCTAGATGATGGACACTGGGGAGGGTATGTGCTATGGTGAGTGCCATGAATTGTGTAAGACTGATGAATCAAGGACCTGTACCCCTGAACCAAATAATACATTATATGTTAATAAAAAAAAAAATGAACAGTAGTTCAGCAAGTCTTAACATACATTCATAAACATACTTTCAAAAGTATTATGTCATATGCAAGGATCAAAACACAAAAGAATACAAATTGATTTCAATTATTTTATATATATAGATATATATATACACACATACATATATACATATATGTATATATATAGATATATATATACACACATACATATATATGTATAGTGTGTGTGTATATATATCTATATCTATATATGTATATATATCTATATATGTATATGTGTATATATATATAGTGGGATAATAGAAATCAGAAGAGAGATTCCCTATGTGAATGACTGGAAGGGAACACAAGGAAACTTTCTGGTATGATGGAAATGTTCTATATTTCGTTTGGGGTAGTGGTTACAGTATTTTATTTATTTATCAAAACTTCAATTATACTTTTAAGAACTGTGCATTTCAGTGCATTTTACCCCAATTTTGGAAACTTTGACAAGGAATATGTATACATTAGAAGTGAAATTGTTCCAGACATTCTGAAGTTATGAAACACATAGAAGACACATCGGAGACAATTTGCTAAAAATTATTAATTCAGCAAACCTTTGTATTAAGAAAACACTATTCGGGGGCATCTGCGTGGCTCGGTGAGCTAAGCCTCTCCTTCTGCTCAGGTCATGATCCCAGGGTCCTGGGATGGAGCCCCACATTGGGCTCTCTGCTCAGTGGGGAGCCTGCTTCCTCCTCTCCCTCTCTCTGCCTGCCTCTCCACTTCCTTGTGATCTGTCAAACAAACAAAAAAAAAGAAAACACTATTTGAGTAGAACAGTGTTAGATTCAACAAAAACAATGATAGACAAATATTAAACAATGATAGACAATCACGGACCCTTCAAATTATATAGTGCACTTCAAATTATATAGTGCAAGAAACAAAACAAAATGGTTATGCACACAATTATTTTTTAGATATACTTTAAAGGTAATAGTTATCAAATTCAACAATATGAACATTGACATAACTTCCCCTGTCCACAGTGTTATTACCAATTTCTTTAGAAAACATACAATAAAAAAGAGGGACTAATCAGTCTTATTTACAGTGTATAGTCACCACTTATTAAATGCTTTTCACATATGATATGCTTCAAAATGTCTAATAAATAAATATATGAATAAATAAAACATGTGTGTTGGTGAGAAGACAATAAGGTTTTCAGTGTCCTAAGAGCTGGAATATATTTTGTCCAATATTTTGTTTACTCAGGTCTCATTGTGGAGTTATATGTTAAATTTGATTTCAATTAAAATTTTTATTTTAACATTTTAAAAATAATTTTTTCATATTATAAAAGTAATATTATTGCATGAAATTCAGATGTACTGGAAAGTCTAAAGGGAAAAGAAAATAATTATCTTGTAGTCAGTCTAGAAATAACCACTGTTAATACTTTTGCTCATATTTTGCAAGGCTTATCTAGGCATAGAAATATATTTATGTACAATCATAGTAAATAACCGTATATGTTTATACTGTTTATAACTTTTAGCATACTGCGAAATTCCATGTTAAAAATGATAGATAAGGAATGGCGATTTAAGCATTTTAAAGTACTTAATAACTATATATCATTCCTTATAAGGAAATGTCACAATTTTATTAAACAGTTCCTTAATTATATATTAAATTGTCTTTTTAATGTTGTATTGCTATTATATAAAACACTGGGATGCATAATACTTTATTGAATACTATGTTATTAAAGTCTAAGAATAATCAAGAAACATTTTTGTGAAGATCTCAAAAAATGTAAGAATGTGATAAAATGATCTCAATTGTTGAAGCATCTTGGAGGATAATTACATACATGTGAGGATGTGTGTGGGAGAAGCAGGATTCTGAGAATTTATAGTGAGTACTTTAAGTGTTTTCCTGTAGTTTTGCTTTTTTTTTTTTTCCTACTGGTGAGAACTATTAAAAATGAATATTAAAGAGTCCTTCAATGGAGAAAAAGATGGTTCAAAAATATTATATACAACTTCAAAAGTTTGTTCATGAAACAAATATTGGTTTGGCCTTGATGAAAACATGAAGCTACGTAAACTGCATAGATGCTAAGCCCCTTGGCTGTCATTAAACACTAGTTGGTAGAGTCGCTTCCCTCCCAATCAAAGACAGCCTTCTTTGGTCACTATCCAGGAACCATTTCTTAAGCCCTTTCAAAGAACAGACTCAGTGGGGATAATTGTGCTGGTCAGAAGAGAAGGCTTATTAGTATTGGCAAGTCTATGGAGTAATATCCTGTGGGGGAATAGTTAGAGAAAATAAAACATAATAATCCTGAAGTATTTCCATTCCTTGAGATCTCATACAGAACAGACACCACCTTCCTGTGCATTTAATCCTCAAGTACCTGATAACAAGGAGCTAGAGCAGTGTCTCCAGTTGCAGCTCTACATTCCCAGTAAGCCATTTTCTTAAAAGCCAAAACATTCAATGAAATATTGATGGCATATTGTTTTCTTCATCATTCACACATATTTTATATTGACGTGCTTCTCAGGACATTTAATAATTTAAAAGAACAGCATATCTTCACTTCTGACTTAGCCGATTGTGGTCATAATGTCTGATTTCCCCATTTAAAACTAACCCAAGAAACTTTTAATTAAACAAAAAGAAAGGAAAAGTCAAATCTTTTTACCTAAGAGTTTTTCTGAGCTGATTTTTCTTAGAACCACAGTTAATAAAGTGAAACCAGTGTTATCAAGCCAAAGTCTACTTGTTTTATAATTCAACGTTTTCAGTCACTAATGTGCAGTTTGCCTCAAAACCACTTAACATACTAAATATTTTTCTAATTTTTTTCAAAACATATATTGAATTATCATTCCAATTTTTAAAAAATCTTTCAGCTCTTATTAGGTAGTTTCCAAGAAAAAATAATAGACTGATATAAACCTAAACTTGTCCAAAAGGACAAGCAAAGAAAATAATTATCAAATGTCATAATAAATATAACATTTTATGCTATAAAACAACATTTTTTAAAGACAAAGATAAGACAACTTCGTTCACAGAATGTGATGCATTTTAACAATATAACTTTGAGCCTGGTGAGCACTGGGTGTTGTACATAAACAATGAACCTTGGAACACTGCATCAAGAACTAATGATTTATTTTATGGTGACTAACAGGACAATAAAAATATATATATAACTTTGAATAATCATTACAGTCAAAATATTTCTTACTGCTGTACTAGAACTCTAGGATCTTCTCTGTGTCACCTTGTTTACATTTCCCCATTTCCTCTACACCAAACATTCAAACATAAATGATTATATCTGCCCCTCCCTCAATATCTAGAATATATATTTTGAACTGATACAAATTCATGTTAACTTGCAGTTACTGAGCTTATCTTTTATAAGGTATTTTCAAGTATTTATTTCTTTAAATTAAAAAATATTTATGAACTAAAGTAAGTGCAATCTCTATTTCTGATATATATATTCTCATTATGTTTAAATAGTTCCCTTTTGTTTAGGAATTTCCTAGAATAATGACTTGCTGACAGAACTGTAGACTATAAAAGCCATGATGCACTGGGATTAAGACCCACATCAGGTTCCCTGCTTTTCCCTTCACCTGCCACTCCCCCTTCTTGTGCTCTCTCTCTTTCTGTCAAATAAATAAAATCTATACAAAACGTAATGTTGATTGATAAAAGAAAATGTAGACTGAGATATAAAACATGACCTAAATTAAAATCAAATTAAAATATATCCATATAAAATCAATATACCAGATTTTCAAGAACACAAATGAAAAATCCTATCTATTAAATATATTAGAATTATTGACTCCAAGTGGAAATTTTTTGTATTTGTGTATTCTATTTAATATATACATCTGTGTATGCATACATACATACACACACATGCATATAATTTTTTCAATCTCAGAAGATAGAATAAAGTTAAAGATGAAAACCTCTATACTTGAAATCTCAAGTCAATAATAACAAATAAGCTAAATGAAACAATGGTTAATAATAATAATTAAACAGAAGAAAAGGTCTAGCTGTTTTTGGTTTTATACAGTTTTTCTTAGCTTAGTTTTATACAGTCTCCAACTCAAATTTCTCAAAATTCTAAACCAACCAATGAGTATTCAGGTGAAAAGTGAAAGTTTAAATCCTTAAAAAAATTTCCCAATACATATATGCCAATCCAAAGATAATTATATTTTGTATTAGTATCTAGAAGAAATTTTTCCATACTATAGTCTTTTTTCCCATTGTCTTTTTTTTTTCTTCAGAGATATAGTAGAACAAAATACAAAAAAAACCAAAATTTTCTGGGGAGAAAAACCAGTAAATTCTCTATGAACCCATAAATATAGGTACAAGGTGCTAGTGTTACGTAATTGTTCCCTCTTAGGTATGAGTGATGTAGAGATGGGTGCCAGAGAAAAGTCCAATAAACTTGGGAATGTGAATGACATAGGTCATTGTTTTTCTTAATGGTGAAGACATCCTCTTTGAATTAGTGGAATAATCTGAAGTCAAGTTTCTCTCCACTGTGATAAGATATAATTATGTTGTGATGCAATTAGCTCTATTACTAGACTTTTACTAAGAGTAAAAAAGAAAGGTAGATTATGGGATCATTAATCCCAACTGACCTAAGGGCTCAGCATGCTCTGTCCCTTAGGATCTGCAATACGTAATTATTCAGTGGCCCCCTTCCTAAGATGTCCAAGTCCAAATCTCTAGAATTTGTGGATATAATAGGCTGCATGGGAAAGAGGAAATGAAATTGCAATTGAGATTAAAGTTGCTACCTAGCTGACTTTATGAAGAGGAGATGATCCTGGATTATTAGAGTAGACACAATGTAATTTACCAGGTTCCTTCAAAGTGAAAAAGAGAAGAAGAGAATTAGAGAATGATATGTGACTATGGAAGCTGGGTCAGAGAGTTGCTAAGTTGCTGGTTTTGAAAATGGAAGAGTGTTAAGAGTTAAGAAATCTAGATTGCCTCTAGCAACAAGAAAAGGCAAGTTGAATAGGTTGTCCCTTATAGACACGCAAAAGAAACACAACCCTGCCAACAACTTAATTTAGCCAGTGAGATCCATGAAGGACTTCTAACGACAGAACTGGAAGATAACAACTTGGATTCAATATTAAGACAGTGTACTCTAATTAAAAGTCCGAGATAATCAGAATAGATAAAATACATAAAACACAACTATATTTCACCTACAAGAGAAATATTTTAAATATAAAGATGCAGCTAGATAAAAGTAAAAGAATGGGAGAAAGTACATTCCATTCAAACAAAAAACATGAAAGTCAGAGATACTATATGAATCACATAAGAAAGATTTCAATACAAGAAGTATTATCAAAGATAATGAAGCATTTCATAACGACAAAGGGACAACTTTATCAGGGGGACATAACAATCATACATAAGTACACATGTGATTATAGAGTATTGAAATGTAAGAAACAATATTTGAAATAATTATAACGGAAAACAGATACTTCCATATTCACAGTAATAGATGTTAATATTTTTCATTCATTAATCTATAAAACTAGAACCAAAGCAATAAGACACAGAAGATTTGAATATCATTTTCCAATAAACTTAAGTGAGATATTTATAAAACACACTCCCAGCAAGTGAAAAATGCACATCCTTTAAAATGTACATAGTACATTTAACATGATCAACCATAGACTGGGCAATTAAGTCTTGGTTAACTTAAAAGGATTAAAATCATACAAAGCTGTTTAATAACCACAAAATTAGAAATTAGAATTGATTTAGAATAACAGTAAGATATTTTGAACTACAGATTTGCAAATTAAAAATAAACACACACACACACAAATTTAAAAAAAATAAACACAGAGACACTAAATAATGCATATGTAGGGCAAGGAAATTAGAAAATATTGTTAGTGAATGTAAATGACAGCACAACATAACAACTGCTTCCCCTAAGGAAAACTGATAGCTTTAAATGTTTTTACTAAAAAAGAATAGAAATCTACAGCAATGATCATGAGTCCCCTACAAGTAGCTAGAAAAGGAGAACAAATCAAAGACAAGTAGAAGAAAAATTAAGTCAAGAGCCCAATTCAATGAAATAGAACACAGACAGATAATACAGAAAATATGTCAAAATCTAGTTCTTTGGAAAGATCAACAAATTCAATAAATCTCTCCCTAGGTGGACCGAGATAAAGAAGGGAGGACATAAAACACCAATATCACAAATAAAAGAGTCTATCACTACAGATTCTACAGAGATTAAAAGACAAATAAGAGAATGTTATTAACAACTTATGCCAACAAATTCAACAGCACAAAATAAGTGAAAAAAATTCCTGAAGTTACATGTGATGCTAAAGTAGCCTTGAGAAGAAGAAATATATGCTGAATCAACTAGTTTCAATTGCTCAGTGACATAAGGTCCTTTAGGGAGAGTACAAAGCTCTGACCCTATCAAGGGTCTATATGAAGCTCTCAAGGGTTCAGAGAGCCAGGAGCCCCAAAGGCCCATTTGGGGAGTTGCCAGCAACCAGATTAGGCAATTTGGTACAGGGTGGGAAAGTCTTTTCTGCAAAGGCAGGTTCTAAGCTGAGCTCTCCTCTGAGCTCTCCTCCTCTTGAGAGTAACTTGACAGGTCCTCAGTTGATTCCCTAAGGTTGGGTGCCCAGCACTGTCAGTGAGGGCATGAAAATGTAGAAGACAATGTTTCACCTGTTAGGGAATTTTCTATTTTCTATTTTCCAACGAGAAAGGAGCAAAAAGTAGGACCACTGATTATTGTGTATTATAGCAGTCCTAAGACAACCGATGCTCAATAAGTCTCACACAAAACAGTGTCATCTGTCTTAGTTTTACATTTTAGTATCTAAGATGCATTAAGAGTTCAGTATTATTCCCTGCCCATATAACAAAATAAATTGTAAAAGAAATTACTGTTTTTTAAATTTTTATCCCCAGGAATTGTGTCAGGAACATCCTTTATTGTTTATTCCTTATAAAAACCCAGTAAGGGGGTGCCTGGGCAGCACAGTTGTTGAGTCTGGATCTTGATTGCACCTCAGGTTGTGATGTCAGGCTTGTAAGATCAAGCCCCAAGTTGGGTTCTATGCTCCATGTGGAGTTCGCTTGAGATTCTCTCTCCCTCTCCTTTTGCCCCCCTCCCCAATGCTTTCTCTTTTTCTCAGATAAATAAATCTTTTTAAAAAAACAATAAGGTAGGTATTTCGTTATTTTCATTTTGTAGAGAGGATATTGAGGCTCAAAGAACTACAAACTTGTAAAGTCAAATATAGCTGGTATTGGGGGCAGTAGGGAGGGCTGTCTAATCCAAGCTTACACATTGTTCCACTCCGCAGTACGTGAAGTTTATCTATACTTTGGAGGAAGCAAAGCATTCTTCACAAAGATGAACACTTCTGGAAACTGGTCGAGACCAGATACAGTTATCAACCTGGACTTTCTGATGAAGTCTTATGATCCAAGTGACCATTCTCTTTTGGAGTTTATTATATATGTATCATGTACTCAGTAAATATTTTTCTCATAAAAAATAAGAAATAAGACATCATATTTTATAAATTAAGAATCCTCCTGCAAATAAAACTCTGTGCTAAAATGACTACTAGTGAACTCTACCGAATACTTAAGGAAGAGAGGGTAATATTTATTATATACAAACTTTTCTAGAAAACAAGAGAAGTAGTAGCACCTGGCTGGTTCAGTCAGTGGAGCATGTGATTCTTGATTTCCAGATTGTGAATTCAAGTCCCACATTTGATGTAGATATTACTTAAAAATAAAGTATTAGGGGCACCTGGGGGGCTCAGCTGGTTAAACATCCTACTCTTGGTTTTAGCTCAGGAAATGATCTCAGTATCATGAGATTAAAATTATAGAAACAAATTTTTTCAAACTAAAAATAGACTTTTATGGAAAACAACTATGGCTAAGAGCATACATAAATGTGAAATAATATACACTTCCCTCCTAAGCTTGGGAAGAAGGCAAGGGGGTCTACACAGTCACTTCTTTTCTTTTAAGCATTGTCCTGGCAGTTCTAGACATTTATAATAAGACAAGAAAAAATATAACTGACATACTGGTCAGGAAAGAAGTGGTAAAACTGAACTTAGTTCATAAGAAATAAGCTTAAAATTTCAAAAAAGCAATTAAATTTGTATTTACTATCAGTAAATATTTATAAAATTAAATGTTTAGAAGTCCCATTTATAATAAAGCCACAAACAAAATACTTAAGAATAAATTTAACAAATGCTTAAAAATACATGCAAAACCTTCATACTGAAAACATTACTGGAAAAAACTGAAGGTGCAAATATATGGAGAAATATGTCATAGACCAGAAAACAATATTTTTGTTTTTATTTAAATTCCAGTTGGTTAACATAGAGTGTAATATTAGTTTGAGGTATAGAATATAATGATTCAACACTCCCATATATCACCCAGTGCTCGTTACAATCCCCTTCACCTATTTAACCCACCCCCCTGCCCACCTCCCTTCTGATAACCCTCACTTTGTTCTCTATATTTAAGAGTCTGTTTCTTGGTGTGCCTTTCTCTCTCTCTCTCTCTTTCTTTTCTTGGCGAGGGAAACAATATTTTTAGAGTTTTATTTTTTCCAAATATATTTTAAAATCAAATCAATTCCAATAAAAAATTCTAGCATTGGTATAAATCGACAAACTGACTCTAAAATTTATATGGAAAGGCAAATGGTCTAGAATAAATGAAACAATTTTAACACAATAAAATTATTACACTACTTGAACTAAAGTCTTCCTATGAAGCTTTGGTAATCAATACAGTGATATAGGTGGAATGATAGATCAATGGAATAGAACAGAGTGTAGAAATAGGTGCCGACCCATATGGCCCAATTGACTTTTCACAAAGGGGCCCAGGTGTTCAGTGGCAAGAGGAAAGTCTTCAAAAAATTGCTGGAATAGCTGGATATACCCAGAGGGAAAAAATGAACCTTTTATCATACTACATACCAAACATGATACTTGACATAGGTCAAAAATCTATAGTAAACCTTAAAAAAATTAAAATCTTAGGGAAGAAAATGGGAGAAATGATGTTGATAGATGTGAGACCTTATAGAAAAAGAACCACAAAAGAAAAAAAAGATAAAAGTTGAAACATATCAAAATTTCAAGGTTTTTTTTTTCTTATAGGCACCAGTAAGGAAACAAAGTATTTCATAGAATGAGAAAAAATATTTGTAAATTATATCTGACAAAGGATTTGTATGCAAAATACATATGAAAACTTATAAATCAATATTAAAACAAATCACCATATCAAAAACAGGCAAAAGATCTCACAGACACTTCACAAAGAAAAGATATATGAATAGACAGTAAGCACACTTTTAAATTATTCAACGTCATTGGACAATCCCCATGAGAAAGTATAACTAAACTTAGAAAGACTGACAAAACAAGTGTTCATGAGGTTGTGGAGTAACTACAATTTTTTTTATGCTACTGGCTGGTTATCAAGTTTCAGTTCCTTAGAAAAGTTAAATATATAACAATTTGACCCATCCATTCCACTTCTAGGTATTTATCCAAGCAAAATGAAATCTTGTATCTATATAGAAGGCTTGCAAAAACATACATAATGGGGCACCTGTGTGGCTCAGTGGGTTAAGCCACTGCCTTCAGCTCAGGTCATGATCTCGGGGTCCTGGGATCGAGTCCCACATGGGGCTCTCTGCTCAGCGGAGAGCCTGCTTCCCTTCCTCTCTCTCTGCCTGCCTCTCTTGATTTCTCTCTGTCAAATAAATAAATCTAAAAAAAAAAAAACAAAACAAAAACATACATAATATCCTTATTTATTATAAACTGAGCTTGGAAACAACCCAAACATCTATCATTAGATGAATGTTTAAACACAATTTGCCATATCCATAAAAAGGAATCCTATTCAGCAATAAAAAAATAAATGAAGCATTAATACATCCAATAACACAGAAAAATCTTTTAAAAAAAGTGTGAAGAGAAGGCAGACACTAAAGAGCACATTCTGTAAAATTTCATTTTTAAAAATGATAATGAATTTATATCAATAAAAAGTAGATCATCTCTATTGAGTCAGAAAGAAAGGAGGAGAGGATTGTAAATGGGGCAAACAATATTTTGAGGAGGATGGGAATATTATGATTTGTATTATGATTTTTGTGTTGGTCTTAAGGGTGAATATGACTCAAAATTTTGAATTATAAGCTTTAAATAAGTGCAGTTTATTGGCCTTCAATAAAGTTGATGAGAGGAAAAATCATAAAAATATTAACAGTGGAAGAAAATTTAATCCAAAAAACTGAAGGCAAATCTGTAAGAAGATATTAATTGAAACTATGGGAATGGTCTCAGTTCCCAGGATCCTCTTTATTCAGAGAAAGGCTGCAGGTCCCCTGTGGAAAGTTACATAACAAGGGAGATGGAAACTGAGCCATCTATGTGCTGCAATCCCCACTATCCTCCACCTTTTCTCAGTATGAATCTTTATGTCATTCCTATAGTAGCCATTCAAGAATTCAGCATTGTCTTCAAGGAACTTGCTCCCTACTCACTAGGTGATTTGCTTTTTGCATCACTCAGAAAATTAAGACCATCAGTATGAACCTTTTTAGAAATTCTTCAAATGGAATAAATAAAAGTCTCCATTATCTGGTATGACTTACCTCTCCAGCATGATTTCTTTTGAGCCTCACACTCAAGCTTCCTACTACTGTTCTGTACGGCAGAAAGAGTGCTGGGGAATGTCATTGAAAATATAGGAATATCTATTATCTGTGAGCTGGACCCAGATACTCAGAGGCTCCTTACGACCTCACCTGTCTTTGGAACATGGATTCCACTTGCCTTTCTCACTCAGACTGTTCCAAAGACATAGCCTTGAGATACTGATATGGTATTGAGAACACCTGTATAGTATATGTGACTGAACCCAGTTAATGCCTCCTTTTAATTTTAAAGATACAGTGGGCGGGTGCAGGTATCCATTCATCTTACTGCTGCCCAAGACAAGCTTCATGTGAAAGTTTCCTTTTTTTTTTATTCTTAATTTAATTTATTTATTTTTTCAGCGTAACAGTATTCATTGTTTTTGCACAACACCCAGTGCTCCATGCAAAACGTGCCCTCCCTATTACCCATCACCTGTTCCCCCAACCTCCCACCCCTGACCCTTCCTTTTTTTTTTTTAATTAAAACTGCTACCTACAAATCTAGAATGGCCTGTCTCTTTCTTTTGTCTCTCCCTGTCCTCTGCATATGAGGGCCAGTTTCAGACTACACTTGGGAAGCTCCTGGAGAGGTTATAAACCAAAAGAAAGTCTATGAGTGCATTCAGGAAAAAACACGCCATTGTGAACTTGGCAGAGCATCTAGGTATAACATATCTAGTGGAACAGAGACACCAGAACAGCAGCAATGCATTCAGAACAGCAGCTTATAAGCCAAACCTAAGCTAGTAAACTATGCCCCACGTGCCTTTGACAACAGGTCAATAGGTGAGATTGAAGCTGTTGTGTACTCTATAAAAGCTTGGGTGGTAATCCTATGAGTTAGTTATTACACAGAAAGGACCCATAAAATTGAATTATCCTAGGAAACGTGAAAAGCTTACAATACCAAGTCTATGATTTTCCACCCACTAATTAATAACATCTTGGTTTAAGGAAAGGGCATTGTGCATACCTTGTATTGAAAGCAAGGGGGAAAAAAGGCCAAGCAATAGATGCAGATCCATGAGAGCACTGTTTTATATAACTAAAGGGATAAGAACATTTCAAATATGATTGAACAAGTATCAAGTGCTATAGAGAAGAATAAGAACATGTCATTGAATTACAGTTTCAACATCGACAAATGATAGGAAATGTATTTCTTATAGCCACCTGAAAGTGTGGTACTTCCTTAGGTGCAATCGTCCATAACTTAAGTCAAAAAACGTACTTTTGTCCCTAATTGATTTTTAAAATTAAAGGACCCTTGCAGGCGAACATCCTTCTTTCTCAAGATACCATTAACAAGGTAGTTTTTATACCTTTAACCATAAGAGACTCTTAACTATAGAGAACAAATAGACTGAGCATTTGTGGAAGGGAGGTAGATGGGGGATGGGCTAAAGCAGGTGATGGGCAATAAGGAGGGCACTTGTGTTGACCATGGGGTGTTATATGTAAGTGATGAATCACTAAATTCTACTCCTGAAACCAATATTACACTATATGTTAACTAAACAGATTTTAAATAAAGATTTGGAAAAAAAAATTCTCTACACCTTTTTCTCTCAGTTCCTGGTGTTCTGCTGTATGCCTTGACTCACATTTCCACTCCCAGAGTCTTTTCCTTCCAGGAACACTACTCCCAGTGGCTTTATAGGTTATTACTGTGTTGATTCCTTTGGTTAAACTATGCTGTCCTCATGTGATCCCTAGCTGCAGAATTTGGGTTTCTTCCAGGCAAATGAATTTTGTCTGTGAAAACTGTGAACCACCTCATACAATTTACTTCTTTCGTTGCTGAAAGATATATACTAAATTATCAGGACTCTCTTCCAATTCTTCTTAGAGTTTTGTATTCTTGTTATGTCTAGGATACTACCTATGCCACATTCAAGGTATTAGGCTTCTATTGTACACCTTCCAAGAGTGGTATGTTCTTTGCTTTAGGTGACTATTTTCTGTTGATTGTGATGGAGGCATGATAATATTGACAGATTTCGTATTTACTTCAGATGATTATGTTAGACAAAGACACTCAAATGGAGAGAATGTCATCTTTTACTCCACCTTGGATAAAAATACCAGGTATAACCCAGTTTGGGGAGTTCTGGCAGTACCTTGGCAATCCTAGAAGCAATCGTGCCAGTACTTTCAATCACTACATTGACCCAACTATTTTCTAGTTAAAAGTAGTTTAAGATTAAATCATATAAAATTGTTGATACTTTACTGTATTACACCCACAAAAGTAGGTATGTCACGTATTTCAGCAGAATACTACTGCTACTGCTAGGAGCTTTCTGCTTTCTCCTCTCTGCTTCATGATTTCTCCTTACTCATTATTCCTAGTGTCTTCTAACTTCTCTTCATTTTAGCTTCTGCTTATTGATTTCTCTGTGTCGTGTAACTCTTGGGACTCTAAACCATTTGTCTCTATTTGTAATTAATGACATATCTCACAATAGGTGATTTGATTGGCTTAACTGATCACTTCTTAGAGCAGAGAACACTCTTGAGGTAGAGTTCTCATACCAGGCCATTCCATATTCTAGCCGGACTATAGGTGAGCTGCCTCTGGTCCTGGTGCCATATCTATTTATGGATATAAAATCTGATTTCCTATGAGCCATAAGTAGGTACGAGGGGGAACATTGAAGGTAATAGGTATTGGAGATGGTCAATATAGTTACTCTTTTTTTTAAAGCTCTTTTCATAGTTGGAGAAAAATATATACTCATTTCTCAAAGACTCAAACCACATTTCTCCAGAGGCAGTTATCTTACTTTGATTCTTTTTTTTCCCCTTCTCTATGACTCAGTGGGGCACATATTCAAATGACCCCACTAAAAACACATGAAATAAAGAACCTCTGACAAATTGCTGGGCCACAGACTTAATTATGGTTCATCCTTTCACAACTATAATATATTTTATAGATGACTTATACATTTCATTTTCATTTTCTTCTTCCCAAAATGGGGTTTCTCTATATTTAAATTCTATCCCAACTAGTCCTCATATAGTTAAGATCAATAATATATATTTAAATAATCTTTGAAAACTGTATCCAGACTGGAACAGTTTCAAATGGCCCTCAGGTTTTCTTTGCTTTAACACAAACAATAGGTCAAGCTGTCTCCAAATGAACCATGTCTAAGTAAGTCTGGCTCTCTTCTCTCCTTTTTACTGCTTGGCAGGCTAAAGGCCGTAAGGTTAGGTCACAGCTGTCTTTCCAAAATATGATGGAGCCTGAAGTCCGGCTTCTCCTTCACTCCCTTCCAGACTGTTTAGTTTTTTTTTTTGTTTTTTTTTTCCTCCATGTGGCCAGATGGACTTTTTTATATCCTGTACTCAGCACAGTTTGGATTCAGTTTTTCAAGATGAATCCAAGTTTAACCTCTCAATGTTACAGAATCTTTCCAAGGGAAATTTTTTCCAACCACTCTTGTGCATTTATAATGTCTAAATAATTGTATTTTAAAAAAATAATTGCTTCATCCAAACTTCCTTCTAGCTTCATATCTATATCTAGTGGACATTCACATAGCACACACAGGGGCAGAATTCTGCATGGATTCAAGTCATGCTTATGTAAAATTAAAGGAAAAGTCAATTAGAAGAATATATTTTATATAAGAATATTCAAAGGCAATTGGGGGAAAACAGAAGAAAGAATTATTTTCACAATTATGGTTTATTTTACTCAGTTATGGTGTATCTGTAAATTAGTTCACGAGGATTGTCCCATAGATTTAAAAGACAGCAAGCTATAGACAATTTCAAATATTAACTGCAGGTTGACCCTATTTTGTTTCACTGCTTGCATGCCTAAAGTTTACAACTGAGACTCATTCTATAGGTGAGGAACATCAAAATCTTAAGCAACTATCAAAGGTATTAACGTAAGGAGAGGGAGACAGTGAGTCTAGAATACAGAATTCCTGGTTCTTTGTCTAACTTTTTTCCTTTGAACTTCGTCAGTATGAACCTTGGATAGGACCCTGTGGATTGCCTTTATTTATGGCATACAGAAGATGAAAATTTACTTCTTTCTTGCCCAAACAGCTAGAATTGAACAAATCTCAAGTCTCCTCTAAGAGGGAAGCATTGGGGTTGTTTAACATCCTGAAGGTGTCTGAGTGCCCTTATCTTACTCTTTTGAAATCTGAGTTGAAGGAAAGCATCAGCTTTGGTTATTTTGGTTACTTATGTTTATTATTTAAACTTAGCCTGTTGCTGGTTCCAGGGAGATTTGGATTTTAGATTTAGATTTTAGATTTAGATTTAGATTTTTGGATTTTAGCTATTTCCAATGGTGGATAGAAAAGACATTGTTCCTTAATAAAATAATTTAATAAATCAGAAACTAGGTAGTTGAAGTGTCTGAAGACAGAGGTCTTCCTGCCAAAATGCTAAGCCTGTTAGGATATATGCTCTCCAGAATGGCAGAGCCCCTTCAGTTTTGGATTGACACACATTCATTACAAATAAATTAGTGTTCCCATCTGGTCTGACTCATTTGATGGGAACAAGAAGTTCCTTTAAAAGTACAAATAGACAGGGGGAGGGTAATGGAAAATAGAGAGAGGCATGGGACTGGCCTTTTGCAATCTTCCTACGTCTAAGGGCCACAGACATGATTCTGATGTACAACTAAAATATTCTGAGCAGAATATCAACAAGCCCACCTATGTGTGAAGATATTTATTGCCTTGAATTACCCCACAGATCAATTGAATTTTCTGTCATTGAGAGCTTTCTCTTATTCAATTTTCAAAACTGACTTCTGTTCCAGGATCAAGTGTTAAATTATAAAAGGATGGGAATAAAGGTGTTCTGTGTTCATTCTGATTACTTTTACCAAAGTAGTGGTTGAATTTATAAATAAGTTAATTAAAATGTAAATTCCTTTAGCAGGGTTCTTGAAACAAGTAGCTCTGAACTCCTTCCATTCTCTAAGCCCTCTGTGGGTTGCATGTTACAATCTATAGTCAGAGAGGGGAGAAGGTCATGAGGAAAGAAAGAAAAATGTATATATATATCCAAAGTTCCCAATCACCATAGTAGACTCAAAATACTGTAAATTGGGTTTATTTATTACCCTTTTTTTGGCAAGGAAAAGATTATCTCAATTTTCATGTCAGACAATCAAAATTCTTTCATTTCTCAGGTTCTTAAATTACTTTCTATTCCCATTTTAATCTCTTTGGCCTTTATAGACTGATAAAACATAGTTGTCTTGGCAGAATTAATATGTTATTTTCTGGGTATTTTTTAAATCCTTAATCCAGGAATTACATTTTCAAAAACATATGTAATATAATGAATTAAATTGAAACAGTATAGTAAATTCAACTTTATATATAAAACTGTCTTGGTTATTCTTGTGGGCAATTTTAAATTGGCATGCAAAGTGAGATTTCCATTGAATCAATGTTTTTAATTCTCTGTCAGCATATTTCAAGGGAAAAAGTTCATGAATGATAAGCCAAAGAGGATTTGCCAATTTTGACGATGCATTTTTCTTCTTTCATAGATGAACTAGGAAAGGAATTGTATGCTTGTAAGATTATTTTTTTGAAAACTGATATTATCTTTCTCTGAGAAAGACCATATGGAACAACACAAAGATATGTGTGAAAGGAAGTTAGTGTGTGTTATCAAGAAAAAAAAGTAGACAATATAGACAAATTATCTTTCAAATGGAATTTTATCCAAGTACATAAAAGATATTTTTTACCCCATTCTGAATTTGAAAAATAGATTTAAACTTGTTTTGAATTAGCACAGATTCTGGGGGGGTGGTCTAGTAAGTTCAAGATCTCTAATCATCTTTCACTCTGAAAATCAAGCATCTTATCGTAAGAAATTAGAGCTAAGTTATAATCTATATAGAAAATATTCTTTCTTAGTTTTGGCTCCAGGTTTTCTTCACTAAAGAAAGCCAATATTTCCTTCCAAGGGACTTCTAGGATACAACAGTTTAATGTTTTATAACATGCCTATATGTGCAGTTTAAAATCCATGAAAACATTACTGTTGATTTTAGTCAAGGTCCCTGAAATGGACTCAAGGAAAGAATGTGTTTACAGTTGTTTGGCCGGCTGCTTAGTCAGGGTCTTCTAGGGGTAATACTTTAATTGGATAACACCAACTAAGGTCTAGTCCTCCACTTAAGACATTTAGAAACTCAATTCAGTAAGTCCTTTCTGAGATAATCAGTCTCCCTTGGACTGGTTCATGTGAATCCAATTCATAAGAGACTTAGGAGTTATATTTAGTCTCCTTCTCTATGCTCTAGGCACTCTAGACTTTGTCCTGCCAAATATAATCCTATCTCACAGCTTTTAAACTAGATCCTCCCTATGTCTGAAGTGCTCAATCATCAAATCTCTGTTTGGTTTGGTCTCAGCAGAAATATCACTGTCTCAGAGAAGCCCTATCTGACTACCCTAGCCAGCATAACCTCTCTCCAGATTCTCTGTTCTTCTTATTTACATTACTTTTAAACAAAGCACTGAGTGCTAACAGAAATACTATTATTTATTAATTTTCTACCAAATGATCCTCTCTTCCCACTAGGATATATGGCTTATAAGGACACTTTGTCTTTTTCACTGCTGCCCCAACACTAAGAACAGCAGAAAGCTGGTACTCAATATATTTATAGGCGGGAGGAGGAACTATGCCAGAACCAAAGGTACGACCTTTGATTTTTCCCTGTTTTGATCCACAAAAACAGGACAGCAAGATGACATAGCAAAACATAAGTCTACACACAACATATACAGCACTTGTAGGTAAAAAAGTGATCCTACTAGCCATCAGGGAAATACAAATCAAAAACACAATGAGATATCACATCACACCAGTCAGAATGTCTAAAATTAACAAGTCAGGAAACGACTGATGTTGGCAAGGATGTAAAGAATGGGGAGCCCTCTTACACTGTTGGTAGGAATGCCAGTTGGTATAGCCACTCTGGAAAACATTATGGAAATTCCTCAAGATGTTAAGAATAGAGCTACCCTCTGACCCAGAAATTGCACTACTAGGTGTTTACCCCAAAGATACAGACATAGTGAAAAGAAAGGGCACATCACCCTGATGTTTATAGAAGCAATGTCTACAAAAGCCGAACTGTGAAAGGAGCCAAGATGCCCTTCAACAGATGAATGGATAAAGAAGATGTGGTACATATACACAATAGAATATTATTCAGCCATCAGAAATGATGAAAACACACCATTTGCACCGACATGGATGGAAGTGGAGGGGATTATGTTAAATGAAGTAAGATAAACAGAGAAAGACAATTACCATGTGGTTTCACTCATATGTGGAACATGAGCAACACCATGGAGGACCATAGCAGAAGGGAGAGGGAAACCCAAATCAGAAAGGGAGATGAACCATGAGAGACTATAAACCCAGAGAAAAAATCTGGGCGTTTCAGAGGGTGGGAAGGTGAAGGAAGGGGTAACAGGGTGATGGGTATTGAGAAGGGCGCATGCTCTGATGAGCACTGGGTCTTATATTTAACTAACGTATCATTGAATACTACATCAGAAACAAATTCTGTACTATACAGTGGTTAACTGAAAATAATTTAAAAAAAAAAGTGCTCCCCTACCATCTTCAAAATGGAGTGTCCAAATGCTGGCCCAGACCTGTCTAGTATCACCAACTGTTGAAAGAAACCAAGGGAAGGCAAAGGGATGTCTGCAGTACTGAAAACCAGAGAACCCAGAAACTGCCAAAAGATTCTTTTTCCTTACGTATTTACACTGTGTGCAAAGTCTGGTGAGCCAATGAGAAGAAAAGCTAAAACTGGGAGGGGACGCCACAAGCTCTGATATAAGGGTACAAGGAGACATCAGGAAAGCTAGATTATTTGACCTAAAAGAACACTAGAAAATAATCAAAGAACCTATGATAATTAATTCTACGTGTTAATGTAGAATGCACATGAAGTGCCCAGATCATTTGGTCATATATGAAGGTGTTTCTGGATGAGATCAACATTTAAATCAGGAGACTGAATAATACAGACTGCTCTCCCTAATGTGACTGGGCCTCATCCAAATACTTGAAGGCCTCAACAGAACAAAAAGACTGACCTTCCATTAGAAGAGAATGTTCCTCCTGCCTAACTGCCGTCAAACTGGGACATCAACTTTTTTCTGCCTTTGGACTTGAACTGAAACAATGGCTCTTCCTGGATTTCCAGTTTACCAACTGCAGACTAGAACCACACCATCAGGTTTTTTTGGGTTTTCAGCTTGCCAATTCACCCTGTAGTTCTTGGGATTTTTCAGCTTCTACAATAATATAAGCCAATTCTTTACAATATCTCTCTTTAGCTAGATGGTAGATGATAGACACATAAATCTATTAGTCTTATTTTTCTGGAGACTCCTGAGAAATTCAATCCTTTTCAGAACAAAGTCTCACTGAAGAGAAACTCCTGGGAATAAAATCTAAATTGAGTCAGAAGGCTCTTGTCTAGAGACAAGAGAAGTTCCACATGGAATTGTTGTAAGAGGGGCTTAGTGAAAGAGGGGGAATTCTAAAGATAAGGTCAAAGAGGCAAGTCTAACAACTGAAAAACAACTGTAGCACCCTATAACTAGAAAAGATATTCTAATCTACTATCTTTTTTAAGAGCACTGGAAAACACATCTTAAATATAAGCAACACAAGATTGTAATTTATATCATATATGAAGCTATTATAACAAAAAGTGCTATTAAAATTTTAAAAACTGTTTCTACAGAAAAGGAATATTAGTCAGAAAGATATGCCCACAAAAGAGACAAAACCCTATAATCTTGTATTTTAAAAAGAGCTAAAAGATAATTAAGAGGGGCTAGTGGAAATTAAAACAGTTATATAAGATACGAAAGAAAAGCACAGATCAGAAGCAGAAAAATTTAGGAATAAGACAATTAAAATAAAAGTAGATTTGAAAAAGGAGCTCACAGATATCAGGATAAATTTTTATTATTTGTTTTGTTTTGATTTTTGAGATTTTATTTATTTGAAAGAGAGAGAGGGAGAGAGAAGACATTAGCAGGGTGGAGGGGCAGAGGGAGAGGGAGAAGAAGACTCCCTGATGAGCAGGGAGTCCAATGCAGGATTCGATACCAGGACCCCAGGATCATGACCTAAGCCAAAGGCAGACGCTTAACCAACCGAGCCACCCAGGTGCCCCGGGACAAAATGTTTTTAAAAAAGAAAAATATTCTGTCAGAAATGAAAACCAAACTAGAGGATATATACAAGTAAATACATACCATGAATTATATCCTTAAAAAAGGAGGATGTGTTCAATTTAAAAATATTTTCACAAAATAGTAATCCCCAAAGAGAAAATATGTCAGAATGAATATGAAAATTTATATTTATATAAATTTTTATATTTATTTATATTTATATAAATTTATATAAAATTTATATTTATATAAATTTTTTATATTTATTTGTATTTATATAAATTTATATAAAATTTATATTTAAAAAATGACCTGAGGTTCATTAAAAAAATGAACCACCCAGGTTCAGTGGGTTAGGCTCCTCCCTTGGCTCAGGTCATGAAATCAGGGTCCTGGGATCGAGGTCCGCATCAGGCTCTCTGCTCAGCAGGGAGCTTGCTTCCCCCTCTCTCTCTGCCTGCCTCTCTGCCTATTTGTGATTTCTCTCTCTGTCAAATAAATAAATAAAATCTTTAAAAGGGGCAGAGGGTGGGAGGTTGAGGGAACAAGGTGGTGGGTTTTAGGGAGGGCACATATTGCATGGAGCACTGGGTGTGGTGCAAAAACAATGAATATTGTTATGCTGAAAAGAAATTAAAAAAAAAAACAATGAATACTGTTATGCTGAAAAGAAATTAAAAAGAAAGAAAGAAAGAAAGAAATTTGTCCTGAAATGGACAAATTCCTTGATAGGTCAATTAGAAAAACAAACTTAAGGAGAAATAGATAATGCAGATGGTTTTCTATTAAAGACATTGAACTTTTATTCTCACAACAAAAACTTGTTGAATTGTAGCAAACATTTAATGAATAAATATTACCAATTCAATAAGAAATTTTCCAGAAATTTTAAGAGGAGAGCATACTTTTCAACATATTCACTGAGTTCAGGATTACTCTGAAACCAAAACCATACAAAGACATGTTAAGAAAATTTTGAAAACTACAACTCAACATTCCTCATGAACAAAGACACAAAAATTCTAAACAAAACTTTAGCCAAATTGAATTCAACAATACAAAAAATGAAGGTTTTTTTTTTCCAGGCATGCAACGTATTTTAACACTTGAAAATGAATCAATGTAACTCACCATATTAACAGATTAAGAAAGAACCATACAGAAATTTCAGTAGTTGTAGAAGAAGACTTTGATAAACCCAACATACATTCCTGAGAAAATTCTCATCAAACTATGAGTAAAAGGGAATGTCTTCAACCTGATAAACCTGACAGAGTGTATCTGTGAAACACCTAGTGCTACCATCATATTTAATGATAAAATGAACACTGTTTCCTCCTAAGATCAAGAAAGGCAGGATGTCTATTCTGGCTGTTTCTATACAACATGGTCCAAGAATTTAAAAAGAGAGAGAAATAAAAGTGTCCCTATTAGAAAAAGGGGTAAACTGCTTATATTTACAGATGACATGCTCACCTATGTAGGACATCTGATGTAATCTACAAAAAAAAAAAAAAAAAACCTACTGGAACCACCAAGAAAGTTTATCTAGATTGTAGGATATGTACATATGTGTGCGCATACACACACTCACACACACACACACACACACATAAATGTCAAATAACAAATGTTATATAACAAACAGCAACCAGAAATTGAAATAAATGGAACAGTGTCATTTTCAATTGTATCAATATATGAGGTTCTTAAATAAAAGTCTGGCAAAAGTATAGGACATTTGCATTGAAATATAAGGCACTGAGAAAACGTAAAACGTTAAATAAATGGAGATAGACATTCATGTTTATGAGATGGAAAGTTCAATATTGTTAAAACATCAAATTTTCCACAAATTGGTCCACAGATTCAACACAACTGAGATAAATATTTAAGGTTTTCTTGTAGATATTAAACACTACGTCTAAAATTCATTTGGAAATGCACAGGGCCTAGAATAGGTAAAGTAACTTTGAAAAGGAACAAAACCAGAAGGCTAAGAGTAATCAAGACAATATGACATTGGCATAAGTCAACAGAATAAATAGTACAGAAATATATCACAATATAAGGGACAACTGACTTTTGACAATGGTGTAAAGGCAATTCAGTGGAGAAAGGATAGCATTTTCAACAAATGATGCTGGGAAAATTGGAAATCCAGATGCAGAAAAATGAACTTTGCACATAATCAAAATAATCATAGATATAAATATAAAACTAAAAAAACTAAAAATACAAAACTTTTAGAAAAAACAGGAGATAACATCTTTATGATCCTGGGTTAGGCAAAAGTTCTGAAATTTTGCAGTAAAATGCAGTCCATAAAATAATTTGATAAATTAAACTTCATCAACATATTTTAAAATGTTCTTATTTAAATGACACAATTAGAAAAACGAAAAGAACACTATAAGAACAATTTTGCGAAGCAAATGTCTGATAAAGAATATGCATCCAGAATACATAAAGAACTGTCAAACTCTGCAGTGAAAAACAACCCAATCAAAAATGGCCAAGGATTTGAATAGATACTCCAAATAAGCTCATGGAAAGATATTCAGCAACAGCCAAAAACCAGAAATGATCCTAATGCCTATTGAAAGATAAGTGGATAAACCCACTGGGGCATATCCATAGAATGGATAATATATAACAATAAATAACAATGAACAATTGGTACATGCAACAACATAGATGAATCTCAAAATAATTATACTAAAACAAATTATACTGCCATGGTTGTCTAGATATAGGGATAGGTGATAGGAAGGGGTAGGAGGGAGGGATAACAAAGAGACACAAACTTTTAATGGGTATATTCACTAGTCACTACATTCTTGCTAACCATTCCTTTGTATTCTGGATAGTTGTAGAGATTGAAACATTGTTTGATTCTACATTATTTAATAGTGGTTCTATTCAATGGTGAGCTTATAAAATTCCTGAAAATGTAACAATCTGCTCTTGAAAGCTGGTTTAAGCAAGCTTGAGCACACCAGTGTAACTGACTCTCCAAAAAGAACTAGGTCAAGATGGTTTCACAGAATTCTAAAAAAATATCAAAGGTCCCAATATTACATAAAATTGTCCAAGGCATAAGAAAGGAAGGAAAACTTTCAAATTCTTTTTACAGAGCAAGTGTAACATTGATATATAATTCTGATATAAAATTAAAATTAATTGTTTAAATTTAAAAGTATAAAAATTAAAAACTAATACCACTTATGAATATCAATGAAAAAGTACTAAGTGAAATAATGAACTAACAAAGCAATAAATCAGATATTCTAAGGATGCACAATTGGTTCAGTATTAGGAAATACATTAATATAATATATAATAATAATAAATCTATAAAGATAAATTATATGTATATGCCATGGATGCTGAAAAAAACTTGACCCAAATTCAACACCCATTCCTAAAAAACCAAAACAAAAGAAACAAAACCAAACCAAAAAACCTCTGGAAAATAGAAATTGTTAGATGTCCTGGAAAGGTAGATAGAGTACAACTATCAAAAAATGAGAGATGAATAGGGAGAATGTATAGAAAGTAGAATAAGTTTGCATGCCTTTTGGATTTAAGACTTTAGTGTAAGAGAGACATACATATAACACTAAAAATGTAAAAATTCTAATCATCATTTTGAATTGGAAATATCAGCATAAATTTGATATGTTTTCTCTTAAAAATACAATTTCTTATTTCTGAATACTGAACATATCTTAAATGCTTAAAGCAATAAGCATCCTAAGAACCTGTATTTGGGAATCTCAGTATCATTCCCTAACAAAGATAAAAATGGTCATTAGAGAACTGATGTATTCTAGACTTAAAGATAAACATGGACTATCTTGTCATAGTAAAAAATAAGGACTCAGAAATCAACTAGAAAAGACCCAATTAACCCAAATTGGCACAATTAGAATACTAACTGCAACACAGTGAACATATCAAATATATTTATTTCCATGAGTTCACAGCAATGACCTCCAAAAAAGACACTTTGAAAGATACTAGTAAGTGAAAATTATTATTTTGAAAATGAAATGAACCATGATTTGTAAATTTAATCAAGGGGAAAGAAAACATCAGACATAATTGTGCATTTATTGTATTTTTCCCTTACCACTGGTAGCTCAGAGTAACCAAATAGATGATGAAGGGATGCTTCTATTTTATAGAAGTTTTCCAGTTACACATTTGAAAAGGGAAAAATAAAATTAGAATATCTTGATACCACTGTATCGTGTAACAGAAATTTGCTGAGCATAGAGAGTAAGAACTTAAATATTCTTATACAATGACACAAAAAAAGGTAAAAATGTGAGGTGATGGATGTGTTAGTTAATCCAATGGTGGGAATCCTTTCAGAATATATATATCTAATCATTAAATTGTACACTTCAAATGTCTTACATTTTGTCAATTATATCTCAATAAAGATAGGAAAAATATCAATTTTTCAAACCTTTGTAAACCATCATGAATTGATGAAATGGATAATCATCAATGACTGCTAATATCAGAAACAGAAATCCAGGCATCATGTATCTACTGATGAATAGATAAATGCCTATCAAGTAGCCTTGCAAAAGTTTAACAAAACAAAAATTGAATTTGGACATGATCAAGTCTTTTATATCAGTCTGGGTCTAACCAAGAGACAGAAACCCTAGAGTAATTTGGACAGGAAAAGTTTAATATAAAGAACAATTAACTATAATTCAGGATTGGTGTAATAAGAGATTGGATAGTATGGAGTAAAGAAAATTCTAATAGTATAAGAGGGGCAGATAAAGAGAGTAGCCACTGGCCCAAGAGCTGAAACAAAACACTCAAGAGAGGAATCTTGAAATCAGACAGAGACCACCAACCAGGGATAAAACCTAGATCTCACAGGAGAGGGTTTGGTCAAGATACACTGAATAGCAGATTCACGGAGGTGCTGCACAGAGGGATTTACTGATAATCTTCCCTCTGAAGTCCCAAGAGAAGTTGTCCAAGAGGAAACTCCACACTAGAGAAACTTATTGGAAAACCACTTTGTGAGGTGATTGAGAAATTCCTCCCACAGTGCAGTATCCTGGAACTTATTGTAAAAATGCCCAATGGATGCCAGGAAAATCATCCTCAGGAGGTCTTTTGTGCTGTTGGCTACCTTGCACTGCAGAAGATAGCCAAAGGAACATGCCAGAGCCATGAGGCAGAATTCCTTTCCTCCTCTAGAATCCCTTTGGCAACCTCGACTGATAAAACTAAACATCGTCCCCACGTGTAAGAAAAAATATGTTCCAGTATCATAAGCAAGGTAATGACAGGTGGATTTGGAAATGGAGAGCAATAGATTGATAACTGGTAAACTTCTAACTCTAACTCCCTATACAGAGAAGTACAAGGGGGATGTTTTAGTTAACTTAAATTGTCATAACAAGGTAGCTTAAACAGTAGACATTTATTTTCCCACAGTTCTGGGACCTGGAAGTTCAAGATCAAAGTACCATCAGTATTAGTGTCTGGCAAAGCTCATCTTCACTTGCAGACAGCTTCCTTCTCTCTGTGTCCTCATGTGGCTTTTCTTCTGGGTGCAGCTGGAAAGAAAGAGAGAGAGAGAGATCTATGGGGTCTCTCCCTCTTATAAAGACAAACAGTCCTACCAGATTAAGGTCCCTACCCTAATGGTCTTAATCTTTATTATTTCTTTATAGGTCCTATTCCCAAATATGGTCACATTGGGGGTTAGAGCTTCAAACTATGATTTTGGGGAGTGTATAGTACAGTCCATAGAAAGATGCAAAGCAATGTCTTCATCTCATGGAGATACAATCAGAAAATTTTAAACAAATGAAGAGGAAGTCTAATCAAAAATAAATCAATATACACAACTAAAAAAAAGTGGGAGGAGTCAAGATGGCAGAGAAGTAGCAGGCTGAGACTACATCAGGTAGCAGGAGATCAGCTAGATAGCTTATCTAAACATTGCAAACACCTACAAATCCAACAGGAGATCAAAGAGAAGAAGAACAGCAATTCTAGAAACAGAAAATCAACCACTTTCTGAAAGGTAGGACTGGCAGAGAAGTGAATCCAAAGCGATGGGAAGATAGACCGCGGGGGGATGGGCCAGCTCCCAGCAAGTGGCATAGCCATGGAGCACAAAATCAGGACTTTTAAAAGTCTGTTAAACTGAGGGACATTGCTCCAGAGGCTAAACCAGGGTGAAGCTCATGTGGGGTCAGCATGGCCCCAGATCCCGCAGGGTCACAGAAGGATCAGGGGTGTTGGAGTGTTGCAGAGCTTGCAGGTATTAGAACAGGGAAGCCGGCTACAGAGACAGAGCCAAGGAGTGAGCTCTCAGCTTGGGGGTTACCTTGAACAGGTCACAGGCTGGGTGAGCTCAGAGCGCAGCCGGAGGCCGGGGATACGGGAGTGATTGGGTGCTGTTCTCTGGGGGCGCACGAAGGAGTGGGCCCCAGGCTCTCAGCTCCTCCAGGCCGGAGACTGGGAGGCCGCCATTTTCATTCTCATCCTCCGGAACTCTACGGAAAGCATTCAGGGAACAAAAGCTCCCAAAAGTGAACCCGAGCGGATTACTTAGCCCAGCCCCTGGTAAGGGTGGTGCAATTCTGCCTCGGGCAAAGACACTTGAGAATCACTAGAACAGGCCCCTCCCCAAGAAGATCAACAAGAAATCCAGCCAGGACCAAGTTCACCTACCAAGGAGAGCAGGTTCGATACCAAGGACCAGCAGCGGAATTCCAGAGGAGGAGAAAGCAAAGCATGGAACTCATGGCTTTCTCCCCATGATTCTTTAGTCTTGAAGTTAATTTATGTTTTTTTCAATTTTTTTTCTTCTTCAGCTAAATATTTTTTTAACTTTTATCCTTTTCTTATTTAATGTTTTTAATTAGTTTATCTAATATATATATTATTTCTTTTTAAAATATTTTCTTTATTTGTTTTCTTAATTTTTTCTTTTATTCTGAACCTTTCTATCCTCTTTCTCCCCCCCCACCCCCCATGCTATGGAGTATCTTCAGATTTAGTTAAAGCGCATTTTCCTGGTTTTTTTTTTCCACCCTTTTAGTTTTTTACTTGCTCCTTCATATACTCTTATCTGGACAAAATGAAAAGGTAGAAAAATTCACCACACACAAAAAAAAGAACAAGAGGCAATACCAAAGGCTAGGGACCTAATCAACACTGACATTGGTAATATGTCAGATCAAGAGTTCAGAATGATGATTCTGAACGTTCTAGCCGGGCTCGAAAAAGGCATGGAAGATATTAGAGAAACCCTCTCTGGAGATATAAAAGCCCTTTCTATAGAAATAAAAGAACTAAAATCTAACCAAGTTGAAATCAAAAAAGCTATTAATGAGGTGCAATCAAAAATGGAAGCTCTCACTGCTAGGATAAATGAAACAGAAGAAAGAATTAGTGATATAGAAGACCAAATGACAGAGAATAAAGAAGCTGAGCAAAAGAGGGACAAACAGCCACTGGACCACAAGGGGAGAATTTGAGAGATAAGTGACAACGTAAGATGAAACAACATTAGAATAATTAAGACTCCAGAAGAAGAAGAAAGAGAGAGGGGAACAGAAGGTATATTGGAGAGAATTATTGGAGAGAATTTCCCTAATATGGCAAAGGGAACAAGCATCAAAATCCAGGAGGTGCAGAGAACCCCCCTTAAAGTCAACAAGAATAGGTCCACACCCCGTCACCTAATAGTAAAATTTACAAGTCTTAGTGACAAAGAGAAAATCCTGAAAGAAGCCTGGGAAAAGAAATCTGTAACATATAATGGTAAAAATATTAGATTGGCAGCAGACTTATCCACAGAGACCTGGCAAGCCAGAAAGAGCTTGCATGATATATTCAGAGTACTAAACAAGAAAAACATGCAGCCAAGAATACTATATCCAGCTAGACTATCATTGAAAATAGAAGGAGAGATAAAAAGCTTCCAGGACAAACAAAAACTGAAAGAATTTGCAAACACCAAACCAGCTCTACAGGAAATATTGAAAGGGGTCCTCTAAGCAAAGAGAGAGCCTAAAAGTAGTAGATCAGAAAGGAACAGAGATAATATACAGTAACAGTCACCTTACAGGCTAATAATGGCACTAAATTCATATCTCTCAGTAGTTTCCCTGAATGTTAATGGGCTAAATGCCCCAATCAAAAGACACAGGGTCTCAGAATGGATAAAAAACCAAATCCAGGGCGCCTGGGTGGCTCAGTGGGTTAAGCCACTGCCTTCGGCTCAGGTCATGATCTCAGGGTCCTGGGATCGAGTCCCGCATTGGGCTCTCTGCTCAGCAGCAAGCCTGCTTCCCTCTCTCTCTCTCTCTGCCTGCCTCTCTGTCTACTTGTGATCTCTCTCTCTCTGTCAAAAAAAAAAAAAATCCAGCTATATGTTGCCTACAAGAAACTTGTTTAAGACCCAAAGACACCTCCAAATTTATAGTGAGGGGGTGGAAAACAATTTACCATGCTAATGGGCATCAGGAGAAAGCTGGGGTGGCAATCCTTATATCAGATCAATTAGATTTTAAGCCAAAGACTATAATAAGAGATGAGGAAGGACACTATATCATACTCAAAGGGTCTGTCCAACAAGAAGTTCTAACAATTTTAAATATCTATGTCCCTAACATGGGAGCAGTCAACTATATAAACCAATTAAGAACAAAATCAAAGAAACACATCAATAATAATACAATAATAGTAGGGGACTTTAACACTCCCCTCACCGAAATGGACAGATCATCCAAGCAAAAGATCAACAAGGAAATTAAGGCTTTAAATGACTCACTGGACCAGATGGACATCCCAGATATATTCAGAACATTTCATCCCAAAGCAACAGAATACACATTCTTCTCTAGTGCACATGGAACATTCTCCAGAATAGATCACATCCTGGGTCACAAATCAGGTCTAAACCAGATTCAAAAGATTGGGATCATTCCTTGCATATTATCAGACTACAATGCTCTGAAGCTAGAACTCAATCAGAAGAGGAAATTTGGAAAGAACCCAAATACATGGAGACGAAACAGCATTCATCTCAAGAATTAATGGGTCAACCAGGAAATTAAGGAAGAATTGAAAAAATTCATGGCAACCAATGATAATGAAAACACAATGGTTCAAAATCTCAAGAAACAAAAAGGTCTCAAGTACACCACCTAACCCTACACCTAAAGGAGCTGGAGAAAGAACAAGAAAGAAACCCTAAACCCAGCAGGAGAAGAGAAATCATAAAGATCAGAGCAGAAATCAATGAAATAGAAACCAAAAAAACAATAGAACAAATCAATGAAACTAGGAGCTGGTTCTTTGAAAGAATTAATAAGAGTGATAATCCCCTGGCCAGACTTATCAAAAAGAAAAGAGAAAGGACTCAAATAAAATCATGAATGAAAGAGGAGAGATCACAACTAACACCAAAGAAATACAGACAATTATAAGAACATACTATGAGCAACTCTATGCCAACAAATCTGACAATCTGGAAGAAATGGATGCATTCCTAGAGACATATAAACTACCACAACTGAACCAGGAAGAAATAGAAAACCTGAACTGGCCCATAACCAGTGAGGAGATTGAAACAGTCATCAAAAATCTCCAAACAAATAAAAGTTCAGGGCCAGACGGCTTCCCAGGGGAATTCTACCAAACATTTAAAGAAGAACTAATTCCTATTCTCCTGAAACTGTTCCAAAAAAATAGAAATAGAAGGAAAACTTCCAAACTCATTTTATGAGGCCAGCATCACCTTGATCCCAAAACCAGACAAGGATCCCACCGAAAAAGAAAGCTACAGACCAATATCCTTGATGAACACAGATGCAAAAATTCTCACCAAAATACTAGCCAATAGGATTCAACAGTACATTAAAAGGATTATTCACCATGATCAAGTGGGATTTATTCCAGGGAGGCAGGGTTGGTTCAACATCTGCAAATCAATCAATGTGATAGAACACATTAATAAAAGAAAGAACAAGAACCATATGATACTCTCAATAGATGCTGAAAAAGCATTTGACAAAGTACAGCATCCCTTCCTGATCAAAACTCTTCAAAGTGTAGGGATAGAGGGCACATACCTCAATATTATCAAAGCCATCTATGATAAACCCAGCGCAAATATCATTCTCAAAGGAGAAAAACTGAAAGCTTTTCCGCTAAGGTCAGGAACATGGCAGGGATGTCCATTATCACCACTGCTATTCAACATAGTACTAGAAGTCCTAGCCTCAGCAATCAGACAACAAAAGGAAATTAAAGGCATCCAAATCAGCATAGAAGAAGTCAAACTATCACTCTTCACAGACGATTTGATACTATATGTGGAAAACCCAAAAGACTCCACTCCAAAACTGCTAGAACTTGTCCAGGAATTCAGTAAAGTGTCATGATATAAAATCAGTACACAGAAATCAGTTGCATTTCTCTACACCAACAATAAGACAGAAGAAAGAGAAATTAAGGTGTCCATCCCATTTACAGTTACACCCAAAACTATAAGATACCTAGGAATAAACCTAACCAAAGAGGTTAAGAATCTATATGCAGAAAACTATAAAGTACTCAAGAAAGAAATTGAGGAAGACACAAAGAAATGGAAAAATGTTCCATGCTCCTGTATTGGAAGAGTAAATATTGTGAAAATGTCTATGTTACCTAAAGCAATCTACACATTTAATGCAATCCCTATCAAAATACCATCTATTTTTTCAAAGAAATGGAACAAATAATCCTAAAATTAATATGGAACCAGAAAAGACCTCGAATAGCCAAAGGAATATTGAAAAAGAAAGCCAAAGTTTGTGGCATCACAATTCCGGACTTCAAGCTCTATTACAAAGCTGTCATCATCAAGACAGCATGGTACTGGCACAAAAATGGACACATAGATCAATGGAACAGAATAAAGAGCCCAGAAATTGACCCTCAACTCTATGGTCAACTAATCTTCAACAAAGCAGGAAAGAATGTCCAATGGAAAAAAGACAGCCTCTTCAATAAATGGTGCTGGGAAAATTGGACAGCCACATGCAGAAAAATGAAATTGGACCACTTCCTTACACCACACACGAAAATAAACTCCAAATGGATGAAGGACCTCAATGTGAGAAAGGAATCCTTCAAAATCCTTGAGGAGAACGCAGGCAGCAACCTCTTTGACCTCAGCCACAGCAACATCTTCCTAGGAACATCAGCAAAGGCAAGGGAAGCCAAGGCATAAATGAACTATTGGGATTTCATCAAGATCAAAAGCTTTTGCACAGCAAAGGAAACAGTTAACAAAACCAAAAGACAACTGAGAGAATGTGAGAAGATATTTGCAAACGACATATCAGATAAAGGGCTAGTATCCAAAATCTACAAGGAACTTAGCAAACTCAACACCCAAAGAACAAACAATCCAATCAAGAAATGGGCAGAGGACATGAACAGACATTTCTGCAAAGAAGACATCCAGATGGCCAACAGACACATGAAAAAGTGCTCCACATCACTTGGCATCAGGGAAATACAAATCAAAACCACAATGAGATATCACCTCACATCACTCAGAATGGCTAAAATTAACAAGTCAGGAAATGACAGATGCTGGCGAGGATGCGGAGAAAGGGGAACCCTCCTACACTGTTGGTGGGAATGCAAGCTGGTGCAACCAGTCTGGAAAACAGCATGGAGGTTCCTCAAAATGTTGAAAATAGAACTACCCTATGGCCCAGCAATTGCACTACTGGGTATTTACCCTAAAGTTACAAACATAGTGATCTGAAGGGGCACGTGCACCCAAATGTTTATAGCAGCAATGTCCACAACAGCCAAAGTATGGAAAGAACCTAGATGTCCATCAACAGATGAATGGATAAAGAAGAAGTGGTATATATACACAATGGAATACTATGCAGCCATCAAAAGAAATGAAATCTTGCCGTTTGCGACGACATGTATGGAACTAGAGGGTATCATGCTTAGTGAAATAAGTCAATCGGAGAAAGACAACTATCATATGATCTCCCTGATATGAGGACATGGAGATGCAACATGGGGAGTTAGGTGTGTAGGAGAAGAATAAATGAAACAAGATGGGATTGGGAAGGAGACAAACCATAAGTGACTCTTAATCTCACAAAACAAACTGAGGGTTGCTTGGGGGGGGGGGGTTGGGAGAGGGGAGTGGGGTTATGGACATTGGGGAGGGTATGTGCTATGGTGAGTGCTGTGAAGTGTGTAAACCTGGCAATTCACAGACCTGTACCTGGGGATAAAAATACATTATATGTTTATAAAAAAATAAAAAATAAATAAAAAAATAATAAATGTCAGGAAGGGAAAACAAACAAGAAGTGGGGGGCTCTTCATTTGAAGGTAAAAAAACTTAAAAAATAAAGACATATAATCAAAAAAAAGTAATTTTGGCCAATGTAAACATTTACAAGATATTTGAGGATATTAATAGTTAATGTTTTCAGATGTGATAATGCTAGTTCTCATATTTTTGAAGTTACATGCTGAAATATTTTCATATAAAGTGATATAACATCTTGGGTTTATGAAGACCAAAGAATGGGCGATATGTTATGCCCATTATATCACTGCTTTAACTTTTACCTTAAAAAGAGAGGGGCGCCTGGGTGGCTCAGTGGGTTGAGGCTCTGCCTTCAGCTCGGGTCATGATCCCAAGGTCCTGGGATCGAGCCCCGTGTCGGGCTTTCTGCTCAGGGGTGAGCCTGCTTCCCTTCCTCTCTCTCTCTGCCTACTTGTGATCTCTGTCTGTCAAATAAATAAATAAAAATCTTAAAAAAAAAATAGAATGGGGGTGCCTAGGCGGTTCAGTCGGTAAAATATCTGCCTTCAGCTCAGGTCATGACCCCAGGGTCCTGGCTTTGAGCCTCAGGTCTGGCTTCCTATTCAGGTGGGAGTCTGCTTCTCCCTCTCCCTTTGCCCCTCCCGGACTCATTTACTCCCTCTCTCTCTCTTTCTCTCTGTCAAAAAAATAAATAAAATATTTAAAATATAAAAATAAGGAATTAGAAAGTCTTACATAGGAGTTTGTAGTTTGCATTTCTTTAAGTTGATGTCTGCTTAATAAGGCCAAGCTTGGCATACTTCTCACCAAGTAGTTAGTGTCTCTCCTCTAATGGTGCTGACAGGGTGACACTATGCAGCATAAAATTATAAATAAGGAGATATCTAGCCCTTTTATTTGACTAAGAAAATGGTTTATAAAAGAACAGAATATTGCGGACTTATGACTAGAGGGACCACATATCTCAGTTTTGCCAAGGAAATAACAGTTTAATTTATTGTCCAGAACGGAGGGAGCACCTGGTTGGCACAGTCATGTAAACATCCGACTCTTGGATTCAGCTCTGGCTGTGATCTCACGTTTGTGGGATCGAGCCCCACATTGAGCCCTGCACCAAGCACTGCCTCAGGTACCGTATCAGGATCAGAATGCAGTCTGCTTGGACTTTCTCCCTCTCTCTCTGTCCCTCCCATTTTCTCTCTCTCTCTCAAATAAATAAATCTTCTAAAAAAATATTGTCCAGAGTGATTTACTTCTGGTGTTTTCTTTCATACCAAAAATATTTCTACATGGGAGATAAATTATATGGTCCTACCATCTGAAACCTATGGCCTTCCAGAGATGATAACATCCATTTCATCCTCAAACCAAATAAAATAAAAAAGTAATGTAGCCACAGACAGAAGTTCTTTGCGAAAACCATAGTGAACTGCTAAGTAAAAAAAAAAAAAAAAAAAATGGGTTTTTGCTCTTAATCTACTCATACAATGAGCAACAAATGTATAAAAAATGTATGAAAACAATAACAACATGAAATCAATAAATTAAATTAAATTAAATATAATCACTTGGAGTTAACCAGAATGGTCTTTTCTGTATAATAAGCAATAATGGTAGGATGAAAAATAGAATATACATAATGTTTTCAAAAATGTAAATACAAATAAAACTAAGGAATATAGTTTAGAAAAAGAGAAATAGTATTAACACAGTATAATTAAAGGTTGACATACTATTCCATTATAATTTTCTATAATTTTATTACATTAGGTATTAGGAAAACAAGAGAAGAAAACCACAGAAAAAAGTAGAATATAATCTACCCATATAAAGTCATATGATGTTAGTTTGGAGAACAACTTCCAGTCAGTTATAAGGTGATATCTTTTTCTTTTAACTACTTTAAAGTTTTTATACTCAGTTATATTAATGGGGATTCTTATTGCTTTTTATCACTTCGGGGATTTCCGCAGAACTCATTTTACCTGAAAATATATATACTCCCTTTACAAGGGTTGATATACACCTATTTACAATCAGTTTTGATAATCAAGGGCTTCAAGACAAAGAAGAGCAGAAAAATTTGTCCGTTGGGCAAACATGCCTCTAGGAAGGACATTTTGGATATCCTTCCAAATGACATAGCATAGTAATATGTACAACATTTTCAAAGATGGAAAAATACATATATGAAAAGTAAGACTTTGTTTTTCCATACAAAAGGAAGTCATGGAAAGAGGAAAGGGAGGCTATTTTAAAATCAACAGTCATGGGACACCTGCGTGGCTCAGTCAGTTAAGTGGCTGCCTTTGGCTCAGGTCATGATCCCAGTGTCCTGGGATCAAGTCCCACATCGGGCTCCTTGCTTAGCATGGATCCTACTTCTCCCTCTGCCTCTGCCTGCCACTCTGCCTGCCTGTGCTTGCTCTCTCTCTCTCTGACAAATAAATAAAATATTTAAAAATAAAATAAAATCAACAGTCCTGATTCTGGTCTCCATTCTGCCATGAAGTGGTGTGACCTTGGGTAAGTCCTTCACTACCCAGACAGATAATGAGGAACAAATGTGATAATACACTTGAGAGCACTGTAAAGTGTGAAGTCCTATACACATGTTGACTGTAGAGTACATCATTATTTCAGAAAGATTTTAAAAATTGCATATAGAGTGAGACAGATATAATAGTATTGGCATGCATTTAAATAAAAACTAAAACAAAACAAAACAAAAACTACATGAAAGGTAGAGGAAAAGGGAAAATAACCAGGATTATTATTTCAGAAAATGCCAAAGCTTCTTTGGAATTATAGAGCAAAGTGATGTGCATTTTCTCCAACTAATAATGTAATTATAGAAAACTTTAATTCATTCTTTCTGTCAATAAAAATGATACTTTCTCATAGTACTGGCATAATAAGTCAGTGCTTTTAAACACTGACTTGTCTCAGAAATAAGGTGCTAAAGATATTGGCTTCCTCATAAATCTAGCATGGAAAATTCCTAGAGATTCCATGATGGTTGAAAATGCGGTAAGTATAGATTGAGAGAAAAAAAAATTTAAAAATGACAAAAAGAATCAAATGACACACTCATTGAATTCAAAAAGAAAAAAAACTAAAAAGCCAGGTTATCTAGCCATCGGAATTGGGCTTTTAAAATCAGATGTGACAGTTTAGATCATTCAGCTTCAATGTTAACGTTGGCAAATGACGATTCCATGAGCTAGAAGTGGAAACGGGAATTCAATTTGGTACATAGATATTGCAGATTTTTTCTCAAACAGAAAATATTTTCGCAGACTAATAAATTCATTTTTAATGTAGCTTATAGAACTTCCAAGTGCTTCATTTTCAAAACAGTCCTGAAGAAATAAACATCCAGCATCAAATGTTAGTAACTGTTGCTATCTCTGTTGATGAAACAGCTCAAGACTCTGAAAAGGAAAGTCAATAAGGGTACTCAATACGTTTCTAGAAATTGTCAATGTTCCTATTATTCCAACGATCACTTTGAACCTTAGGAGCTGAGTACCATTAACAAAACAAAACAAACAAACAAAAAATCAACAAACTGAATGATCCTTTACCAAAACCCACTGCACATCAAGCTCCTTTGCTGAAGGATTTCACCTAAATGTGTGAAATTAGTCCTTGTTCTGGAGCAACGGGTTGGGTGCCTTAAAAGCCTGCTTGTTTCCTTGAGTCGTGCCTTGCAACCCAGATGAGTTTAGTGTTTCCGAAGCAGACACTAGGGGAAGTGGTGAGCCTGCCAATTTTGTAATAGATACCAGCGTGTCGTCATGTCTCACAAAGACCACCTTTGTGGACCGCATTCTTTTCCCATCAGGCCGTGCAGCTCTGACCTGTGGTGTGTTTTTAGTTTCCAAAGAATGCTGATCCTCTCTAAATGATCTACTGAAAACTGAGTGTTGAAGCACAAATAAAAAGTGAAAAGTGCCATTTAGCACACAACGTAATTATTTCATGGCCTACTGCAAGTTAGCAAAGGTACGTTTCGGCTTTTAAGATGTGAAAGCCAGACCATGCTGTATCATAATATTTTGTGTGTTTTCTGGAAACAGCTTTAAATCCCCCTTTTCCTGGGCCGGAGGTTGCTGAGAAGGAAGGGAGAAGGGAATGATATTTTCATGTGGAATAGCTTTTTAAAGACCGAGTAATAAAACCTTGATTAAGTGAACAAACATTGAATTCAATATCTGCAACGGCCAGACCCCTTCAAAAGAAACTAGCTTAACCTCAGGAAATAGCATAAGCCATTGTAGCTATTAAATTCACTTTGTACTAAAATTTAATCCAGCCAAGTGCACCATTGAAGTCAATACCACGAATAGCCATATAGTGTAGACATGTGTACACATACTAATTTTGAATACCACATAGGTCTAATTTTATATACATTCTATGTAGTATGTGCTTGCTAAGTGGAAGAGAAAGTAAGTTTATGTGACTTCTAATTCTCACAAAGTTTCCTTCAACAAATTAACTTTTTTCCCCAAAGATTTATTTATTTATTTGAGACAGAGAAAGTGGGGGGAGCGGAAGAGGGAGAGAGAGAATCCAAAGCAGGCTCCACAAAAAGCTCAATGCAGAGCTTGATCTCACAACCCAGGATCATGACCTGAGTGAAATGGAGAGTTCAAAACTTAACCAAGTGAGCCACCCAGATGCCCCAATAAATTAATCTTTGACGGCATAAAAGATGCCATTTTCCTAGAAACTCTCTAAGGCTCTATAAACTAGTGTCCCTGGTCCTAATTACTGAGAATAACTTCTAATTAGAAAAAAGAGAATGGATAAAAAGGAATTACATATTTTACCAGGAAGATCCAAAATGTTGGCATTGACAGTTCTACCAGGAAAGGATTTTCCGTTGGACTCACCACCACATGCCACTGTATCACAAATAAATTTTGAGATAAGGTAATTTCCTTCAATGCCCAAATATCACATAATAGAAGAAAAATAAATAGCTCCTTTCCTGCTTTCAGTGGATGAAAATTTTTTGATTTTTCAGAAAAATTATTAAAAAATGATACTCTTGTGATTGCATATTTTCCCACCTGTGTCTGTAACAGCTCCACCAGAAGTGGAACATTTTGTTTACTGACCACAGTATAATGACTGTTATCTAGAACCTTCTTGATAAGTGTTATTTGAATGAATCAAGTTTTGAGTGAATTTTTCAAGAGCCTGTTAGCTTTCATCAGTGTGAAATATAGAGATGAGACTATAGAAAGATAGAAGAAAGATAGAAAGGGGAGAATATTTACAGCACTTCTTCTGTACACCTCAACTTAGACTTTTGCCCGACTCCCAGGATCAGCCATTTCTCAGTGCTGCTATTTTTTTTTTTTATAATCAATGCTAGTCGCTTGTTGAGGAAAACTTTCATTGAAAAAATTGATGAAAAGCATCCCCCAATATATTTATTCTGCAATTCTTTACTAAGTGTCCACAATATACCAAGCATTGTGTCTGGCAATATGAATAAAGATTCAAAGATAATCTATGTTGCTATTTGACAAATTAACACTTATTATAACATCATGAAATTATTTAAGGAACAAATTATTTATTGATTTTTTTTACCATATATTGGATATCTATACTCATTAATACCTATGAATTGAGAGTTATTATAATTTCCCATTTTCAGATGAGGATAGCAATGCACAAAAAAATTAAGAAATTTGCCCAAAACAATTCAGATTGTTAGCTCTTCTGGAGCCAAGGTTTGGGCCACAGTAGCCTGGCTCTGAAGAAGGGTTTTTAACCACTAAATTATGTAGCAAACGCTTGCTGGGTGATGATGAGAAAGACTTGCCATAGTATGTGATTGGTGTTAGAAGTATATTTTTAGACTCTAATACAGCTCTTTCTGTGGCTTAGCCAAAGTTTTGTGTAAAGCAATCACGTATTTGCTAAACCACCCCAAAGAAATATATCTATTTGATTAGGACTTCTCTGAATTATCAGTTGAACGTTACTCATTTACAAACCTTCAACAAATTGTACCACTCACACAAACACAGTAATTAGTTTTAACTTCCCTTTGTCCATCTAAAATAAAAGTGGAGTAATTGATATGTTGGTACTGAGAATTTCATTCTACCTAAAGGCAAGTTTAGTACTTTAGTAATTGTCAAGAATCTTAAAATTCTGATGATCTCTACCTGAAAATGTTGTTTTATGAATTAAATTTCCTGTAACATGTTTTACAAATAAATTCTGCATCTTAGATTTTGATGATACTTATTTCTGTTAGTCTTCTGGCCCTAGGAAGAATATTTTAAGATTATAAATACAAAGAGCTCCACAGCTCTTTTTACTGTAAGTGAAATGACATCTGGTTAAGCAGATTCAATGTATTAAGAAATACCTCTCAGTCATAGACTTTCTTTTATGTCCCAACTTGGGCTTTATTCTCTATCAAAATGCTTTATTGTTCTCTACTTTTTTGCCTCCTTTTTTTCATATATATTTTGAAGTCTTTCTCCTTCCACTGTAAATATTTAAAATGTGTTTTTAATGGTTCATGCTTTGGTTTATCAAATATGTATGAAGAACCTGTTATATGCCGATACTGCTTATGAGTTGGAAATATGAAGGTGAATTACATTTTGCATTATATTTAGATTGTTCACATTGCATAATAATGCTCAATTTATACAGCTTATACAGTTTATACAAAATGTGCAGCATACATGTCTAACTATAAAGTTTACAATAAAAGGAAAACCTCTGAATCTACTGTCCAACACAAGAACCAAAGACCATCAAAATTACCAAAATCTACAGATTCATTCCAATTCCATTCCCTCTTTTTTCTCTCAAGAAGTAACTACTATTAGAACTTGTCTTTTTAATTCCTTTGTTTCTCCTGATCTTTATTGTTTATCTCCTCCTTTTTCTTTGAGTTTTTTTTTTTAGATTTTATTTATTTATTTTTTGAATTTTTTTTTAATTTGTTTATTTACAGCATAACAGTGTTCATTGTTTTGGCATCACACCTAGTGCTCCATGCAGTACGTGTCCTCCCTATTACCCACCACCTGGTTCCTCAACCTCCCACCCTGCTCCCGCCCCTTCAAAACCCTCTGGTTGTTTTTCAGAGTCCATAGTCTCTCATGGTTCATCTCCCCTTCCAGTTTCCCTCAACTCCCTCTCCTCTCCATCTCCCCATGTCCTCCATGTTCTTTGTTATGCTCCACAAATAAGTGAGACCATATGATACTTGACTCTCTCTGCTTGACTTATTTCGCTCAGCATAATTTCTTCCAGTCCCATCCATGTTGCTACAAAAGTTGGGTATTCATCCTTTCTGATGGAGGCATAATACTCCATGTGTATATGTACCACATCTTCCTTATCCATTCATCCGTTGAAGGGCACCTTGGTTCTTTCCACAGTTTGGTGACCGTAGCCATTGCTGTAAGAGTTTTAACATGGGTACATATACCTACTTTCGCTGTTCTATATTATTTCATTCTTCAAAAAGACAAAAATTTTTAAATTATTTATTTATTTGACAGATAGAGATCACAAGCAGAGAGACAGGAAGAGAGAGAGGGGAAGCAGGTTCCCCGCTGAGCAGAGATCCCAATGTGGGGCTAGATCCCAGACTCTGAAATCATGGCCTGAGCCAAAGGCAGAGGCTTAACCCACTGAGCCACCCAGGCACCCCCCAAAAGACACAATTTTATTTATCCATCTCCTAATGAGGAAATTTGGGACGATTTTCAGATTTTGCTATTGTATACAATAATGCAATGGGCATTTGTGTATATGTTCTTTAATGCATGCTCTAGAATCTCTTGTACACACTTCATAGTGAAATCGCTGTAATGATAATAAGAAGATCCATATTTTCAATATGTTATCAATGTATATGCCAAATTAAACTCCCATCAGAATTGCATAAGAGTCTCCATCGATCCTATATTGGAAATTATCAGGATTCTTAAATTTTGCCCAAATAGTCTGTGCTAACTAATGTATAATGTGATATTTACAATTTCACTGATTCCTAATAAGTTTAATATCTTTCGGATGTGTCTGGATCATTTTTATTGCCTCTTCCATGGAATATTGTTTCATATAATTTGATCCCTTTTTAAATATTTTCCACTTTAATATAAGCATGAAAGATTTTCATCCATGAAGAAATTATTTTGATGAATGGTATATATAATAAATAAGCTCCATTTATTTAAAAGTACATTTATTCCCAAGTGCTCTTCAAAGTCACTGGTCTTGTATGTACAACTGGAGTCTGTTTCTGATACAGCTCTTTCATTCTATCAGTACTTGTCTATTCCTGTTCCAATGTCACAGGGCCTCAATGAGCTTTATAACATATTCTTATTTTTCTTTTTTCAGAAGTATCTATATTATTAATCCTCAAAAATCCCATTTGAATTACACTAAATCTATTGATCATTGACGAGAATGCCATCCTTATGATACAGAATTTTCTCACTTATGAAGATATTAAATATCTTTTAATAAAATCTTATACTTTTTTATATATACATGTTTAGTTGTGTTTATGCCTAGGTGTCATGTTACTTCTTTTTTAATTAGTTTTGGCAGGTGATATTTCTATAAGAATATATTTCCAGGGGTCCTTGGGTGGCTCAGTGGGTTAAGCCTCTGCCTTCTGCTCATGCCATGTTCTCAGGGCCCTGGGATAGAGCCCCACATTGGGCTCTCTGCTCGACAGGGAACCTGTTTCTCCCTCTCTCTCTGCCTGCCTCTCTGCCTACTTGCGATCTCTCTCTCTGTGTCAAATAAATAAAATCTTTAAAAAAATATATAACATCCAATAAATCTAGCTTTGTACATATTTCAAATCTTTTAAGAACATTTCTAATCTTAACTGAACTATCAAAAAAATTGTAAGATGTATGTTAACGTCTCCCACTTCAATGGATATTTCCAAGTTTCTCCCTAGAATTTATGTAAACTTTAGCTTTTTTACATTTTGAAGCTTTATTATTTAGTGCATTCTAGTTATATTTCTGTAAGTTGAAACTTTCTGTTCTAATAATGATTATAATTAGCATTAGAAGTTGTTTAATAAAAGATAGTGTTTTCATCAGACATATACTATTCAGCCAATGATAACTAAGCATTGTTACATGGAAGCACTAATGTTTGACTAGGTATAGTTCTTTGATTGCATTAAATCTTTATATTTAATTTTCCCTAAATGTAGTCATTTGCTTTATTTCCTACTAGAAACATTTAGTAAATAAGAAGAGTGAAAATAACTTTCCAGTATATAGCCTAAAGTTTAAAAAAATGGGTTTTCTATTTATTATTCATTTAATTAGGTTCCCAAGTACAGAGGACCATACTGATCATGTTCCTCAGCCCATGCTATGTTCTTATCATTGATTCCTACATAAACCTATGTGTTCGCTTTTATCTCTTAATTCCATTTTCTTCCCTTTCTCCCAAGAGGCACCAACTTCATTTTTGGGGTTTTTTTTTTAAAGATTTTCTTTATTTATTGTCAGAAAGAGAAAGTGCCCAAGTACAAGCAGGGGTGGGGGTGCAGCAGATAGAGGGAGAAGCAGGATCTCATCCAAGCATGGAGCTGGATGTGGGACTGGATCCCAGGATTGAGTGATCCCAGGACCCTGAGCAGAAGGCAGATGCTCAACTGACTGAGACACCCAGGTATCCTGAAGCACCAGCTTTAGTGAATTTAATGCACATCTTGCAATTTATCTGCCTGTCATTTATTTTCATATTTGTTATTCCACAATAAATAATACATGTTTTGTGTCTATGGAATTTTCATAACTGGGGGTCTTTCATGTTTTACCTCAGCATTATTTTTTTTATTTAGTCATGTTGCTCTTGTTTATACAACTCTTTTGACTCTTTTGTATTAGTTTATATCATAAATTTATAATACATTAAATACAGTTGTCCTTTGTGACACTTAGGTTGTCTATAATTCTTCGCTTTCAAAAACTGCTCAGTTTAGAATAATCTCATTCATGTCTCTTTGGAGACCAATGTGAACATTTCTCTGGGCTATATAACCAGAATATAATTGCTGGATCATACACATATTATATTATACTGTAATATATACTAAATATATATCATAATATGTACTAGCATACACTAAAATATATGTGTGTAATACATATTATATATTTCATATTCATATATCTCATATTTTTATGTATACTGTACATGTATTATATACATTTCATATATCATACATGCTATATATACATACATATTTCACATGTGTATATATTCCCATATCCTTATAACTCTTAATAATATCTGACTTTCTAACTTGCTCAACATTAAAGATGTAAAGTGATATTTCACTGAATCAACTTGTGCTCTTGTGATTACTAGTTAAGATGTATATCTTTCAAAAAAAATATAAAAGACATATATCTTTCCCATGTGCACATTTGCCATTTAGGTTTCCCTTCTTGTGAACTGATATTCATATTCTTTGCTAATATTTATCTCAACTTGATTTTCAAATTTTTAACAGATTAGCAGAAAGTTTTCTTCTGTGTTAGTTGTTGAGCTTTTGCAGTTGCTGATGTTGTAAATATCCTTTGCCAACTTGACAATTTACTTTCTTTTTGCATTTACAGAGGGCCTTTTGGGATGTTTAAAAATTAGGTTGACCTCCCCTTATATTTTCTTCTATTAGATTTATTGTTTGTAGCATTTTATAGTTAGGTATTAAACAACCTGGAATTTTTTTTAAGATTTTATTTATTTATTTATTTGACAGAGAGAGCTCACAAGTACACAGAGAGGCAGGCAGAGAGAAAGAGGGGGAAGCAGGCTCCTCACTGAGCAGAGAGCCCGATGTGGGGCTTGATCCTGAGATCCTGAGATCATGACCTGAGCCAAAGGCAGAGGCTTAACCCACTGAGCCACCCAGGAACTCCAGGAATTTTTATTTTAATATATGCATATGTGATGTACAAATTCTGAAATTTTTCCCATATGGTGAATCAACATTCTCAATGCAATCATCTGAATAAGGTACTTCTTAATATAAATTTGTGGGGTTACTTCTGTATACTAAATATAGGCCCACTATTCTATTTGTCTGTTAGAGTGTTTGGGTATCAGTGTTACACTTTTTTTTTTTTTTAAGATTTTATTTATTTATTTGACAGAGAGAGATCACAAGTAGGCAGAGAGGCAGGCAGAGAGGCAAGCAGAGAGTGAGAGGGAAGCAGGCTCCCTGCCGAGCAGAGAGCCCAATGCGGGACTCGATCCCAGGACCCTGAGATCATGACCTGAGCCGAAGGCAGTGGCCCAAACCACTGAGCCACCCAGGCGCCCCCAGTGTTACACTTTTAGTAACTATGGTTTTGTAATAATCATAATATATGTAAAATATGTGTATCCTTTTTTTATTTCATATTTTCCTCAAATGGCAGTTAATGTCTTTACATTCATGACCATTATCATGAACTTAATCAAGTTCCTCATATATTTAAACCTTTTATTATATTCTTTAACATAATTTTGAAGTACTTCCCAGTAGATTAGTGGCACTACTTGATAATTCCTAAATTCTGAATACTAAATAGTTTATTTTTAGTGTAAAGGAAAATTCCTTACTTTTTCATATAAATGTTGATTGTGTTTTGTTAACTTGGCCAAATATATTTTTAATAGTTAAAAAGATTAACATAAACATAAAACATAAATGACATGAACAATAGATATAAATAAGACAATTGTTTAGAAAATAAGTGACAGTGGGTTACCAATGGCTATGTTTTTTGAGAAAAATGAGGACTTAAACAAATAAAAGTAACAGTAAATATTAAGGTTGAAGTTGGGGTTTGGCACTTCATAATGCCAAGATTATTACAGTATCCTGCATTTTTCTTTGTATATTCTTTCTTATTCATGTCATGACAAAAATAAATAGTATCATACCAGCAGTTAATTTTTACACTGGTTGTTTATGGTTCCAGTCTAGAAGGGTCTTGATAATTAATGCACTCGTTCCTCAGGGAACATGAAAAAGCTCTTTGGTGAAAATATCCCTATATATGCATGAAATGTTAAATTATGAGAACTTGTCTGACATTTTCTAACACACACATGCCAGCACTCCCAAAACCAAATTCCATTTGGACAACAATTCCCGCAGCAATTTTTCAAGCTGTCATTGCTTTGCTTTCTTGGAACTTATTTTATGAACATAGATTAGTCCCTTTCAAGATAGAGTTGGACGTCTCCCCAAAATAAAGGTTTTTCTTTTACTTATAAAAGGAAAATAAGTAATGTAGTTGGTATATGTTTATATCATCCCATATAAAATTGTTACTCTGAGCAAATTCATTAGAGAGGAAATGTTTTTTAAAAAAAGAAAAGTGGTAATCTTCAAAAATTGAAGATTTGTGAAAAAATAGCCAATTGGCTAATTTCGTTCTTTGCTTATGATGCTGTAAATGGTAACACTGTCCCACCCAAATAAAACTGGATATGAAAAGAAAGATCATGTTTGTTTGCCCTAAATTTAAAAAAAGAAAAGAATATGTCACAATACTGAACTAATTTTCAATTATGAATAAACTTAAATACTGTTATTTGGCCAATTTAGCATTTGTGTAAGAAGTTTTCAGCTAGGTCCTAAATATATTTTTAATCATAATATCAAAATCATGCTATATTTAAATGTAATATTTCTGAATTGATTTTAATTCTTTAGACTTTCTTTAGAATTGAGAAAGAAGCAAGCATCAGGATATATAAACAGATTCTAGCAAAACTACTCATCAATTATAATCAGCGAAATTCACTATTCCAATACCCAATCATTCATATACTCAATAAATATGCACTAAGCACTTCTATGTGATCCTTGTCTTAGGCAAAAGACACATAATACTAAGAAAGGATTGACAGTGGTACCTGGGTGGCTCAGTCAGCAAAGCATCTCCTTCATCTCAGGTCATGATCCCAGGGTTCTGGGATTGAGCCCCATATCAGGCTCCCTGCTCAGCAGGGAGTCTGCTTCTCCTTCCCCATCTGCCCTCCCCCTGCTTGCGCCCTCTCCTTCTTGTGTTCTCTCAAATAATAAATAAAACCTTAAAAAAAAAAGATTGACGAAGTTTTGAATGGAGATTATAATCTAGTGGGATTGACCTATAACAATTAATTTTGTCAACAACTAAAGAAATAGTTTCAGTAAAATATGATGGGTATTGGGGCACCTGGGTGGCTCAGTGAGTTAAGCCTCTGCCTTCACGTCAGGTCATGGTCTCAGGGTTCTGGAATGGAGCCCACATAGGGTTCTCTGCTCAGCAGGAAGCCTGCTTCCCCCTCTCCCTCTGCCTGTCTCTCAGCCTACTTGTGATCTCTCTCTCTCTCTCTCTCTGCCAAATAAATAAATAAAATTTTAAGAAAATATATGATGGGTATTGAGAAGAATACAGTGCGCAGTGAGAGATCTTTAAGAAGGGACCTCTGCATGAACCCAAACAGGAGGTTTTAGGAGAAGCCAAAACAAGTACTCTAGAGGAATTGACATACAGACAGACAGATGTTTAATATAGAGTTAGGCCCGTGAATGGGAAGAAGGGAGACAGAGGGCAAAAAATATTCTGGGGAAAAAAAAATATATATTCTGGGCATACAAAGGGATTGCCTGTTGGAAGACATGGCAGGGAGACAGAGCTGACACAGTGGACGAGCTGAATGAGTTCTCTACGGCTACAATTTGGCAGAAGGAAGAGTGATGCCCAGAGAACAGTGTGAAGAGAAAACCACTGGTCAAGTGCATAAAACTCTCAAAAATTCTGTGAGTATACATGCAATCTTAGGCAGCCTGGGGGATTTGAGACAGAAAAGTGTCATGGCTGTATTTTAATTTCAGGAAGATCATGCTGGCACCATTCAGTGAGTAAATTAGAAAAAGTGAAAATGGTAACCAGGGGATTTGGTAAGACAAAAAAAAAATTTTTTAATCTGTTAGTGAACTAGGAATTGAAATGCCTTTCTTTCTTTTTTTCTTTTTTCTTTTCTTTTCTTTTTCTAATTAATTAGTTTTACTAATATTAGGTTTGCTAAACAGAGTTCTTAAATATATAAAATGATGTTAAAAATGGGAGGTTTATCTTATGTTTAGAATATTTATCCTTTTAGAGCCAAGATGGCGGGGAAGTAGGAGGAGGCACCATTTCAACCTGTACCCTAAAGTGAGCTGATTACCTACCAAAGAACTCCGACCACCCATGAAATCAGCCTGAGATCAGAATTATACACGTCTGGATCTCTACAGGAGCAGAAGACGCCAGTGGCAGGTAAAGCAGACTGGGAATGACCGACTGATATCAGAAGATAAACAAAAGGGGGAGGGAGCCACCAGAGGTGACCGATCGGAAAGTAACACCCCAACACTAGAGTGCTCTGCATCTGGGGACCAGCATTAACTTGGAGTCTGGTTGAAAGCACTCAAAAAACAAACAGCAAAGGATCGTGGGGGGTAATAGTGGGAACCTGGGCAGTTAGGGTCAAGGACCTAAGTCCCCGGGCCCAGGACAGCCTTCCCTGGCGTGGAGCCAGAGAGAGTGCGGCGGAGAAATCAGGTCTCCGTCCCTGAGCGGCCAGTGCACCTGAACGACAGCGCGCCCGAGAACGAGTGGGGTCTGGCTCCCGTGAGGGGCTGGGAGCCTGGCCAGACGGCAATCCTGAAACGCGCGCGTCCCACACCCTCCCTTGGGATAGGTGCTCATAGGCACTAGCCTGGAGCTCTGGCAGCCAGAAAAACCAGACATTCCCAGCCCGGGACAGCGGGAAAATCTCAGTGTGCGATCTCTGCTCCGAACCTCTCTGGCGGTCTGGAGCTGCCCAGACAGCCACCGCTGCCCTGGTTTTGGGTACACCGAGGAGCTCCTGCATCCCCAGGGACAGTGACTCAGAACCGACTCTGCCAGCAGCTTTTGCAAAACAGTCTGAGGCTTCTCTCTGAGAGGGAGGTTGGGGTGCTGTTTGCTCTCCTCTAAACCTCCAAAAACCATCAAAAGCTGTCAAGGCGAGAGAAAGCAGATGAAAGAACATAAAAACCCCCAGAGAACAAAAGGCTGGAAAAAAACAGTTTCCTGAAAAAAAAAAAGAGCTCACCCCCTTGAAGGGAGCGGGAGGACCTAACTCAGGGAACATCATTGTCTGAAAACCCACGTGGCAGGCCCCCCCCAGAAAACCAACCAGGAAGGAAGAAAAAAAAAAAAAAAGACTACAAGAGAACAATCACCACTACTTCATAAATACAACTTTTATTTTTAACTTTTTACCAATATTCTGGTTCTTTTTTTTTTATACATACAGATAATTTTTTAACCTATTTACCATCACACCGAGATGTCCAGTACATCAAATTCTTTAATAACCTTCTAACCTGAACTTTTTGATACATACACCCGTGTTTTTCTTTTGTTTTTCTATTTTTTTAATTCTTTTTTAATTTTAACTTAGTTTAGTCTAGTTTATTCTTTTTTAATTTTTATTTTCTACTATACATATAGAGTTAAACTTCAAGGTAATCCCCTTTCCCCAATCAATGCTACCCCTATAGGCAAACCAGTTTCTAATCCCCCTGTAACTTAGGAAAGTTGAGTCCCTTAACAAAAACATCAAGATACCTTCAGGAAGAATCAAAATAACCTTCCTCACCCACACTGAGAATCTATAACCATTCTCCCAATTTTTCCTTCTGTCAGTGTTTCTGTGAATTTGTGTTTGTCCTGATAATATATAAACCTTATACTTGGGGTTCTTTCTGATGAGGTTCTTCCCTTTTTTTTTTTTTTTGCTTATATATACATATTTTTTTCTCTTGTCATATACTTTTATCACTCTTTTTGTCTGTCTGTTTTTGTTTGTATACTCCACAAATCTTACCTTGTGGCCCATTTGGGCTGAGCCTTCTCTTTTATCTTCCCTTTTTTTTCCCTATCTCTCTCTCTCTTTTTTTTTCCTTTTTTCTTTCCCCCTTTTTTTTCTTTCTTCTTCTCTATTTCTTTTTCTTCTCGTTTTTCTCTCATTTGGGTGGGGAATCCTGATTGCACAGAAGCGTTCCAGGGTGCACATTGACTGCACCACAATCGATAAGTCCAGCTGCATCTGTTTAGTCATCTCTTACCAAAATGACTAGGAGGAGGAATATCCAACAGAAGAAAAATACAGAGGATGGGCCTTCTGCAACAGAGCTAATGGCTATCGACATAGACAATATGTCAGAAAAGGAATTCAGACTAACAATTATCCAGGCAATAGCTACGTTGGAGAAAGCCATGGATGACCAAACAGAATTGATTAGGGCAGAACTGAAAGCCACCAGGGATGATGTTCACAATGTTAGGGCAGAACTGAAAGCCACCAGGGATGATGTTCAAAATGCTCTCAATGAGTTCCAATCCAATCTAAATTCTCTAAAAGCTAGGGTAACTGAGACAGAAGATAGAATTAGTGATCTGGAGGACAAACAGATAGAGAGAAAGGATCAGGAGGAAGCCTGGAACAAACAGCTCAGAAGCCACAAAAACAGAATCAGGGAAATAAACGATGCCATGAAACGTTCCAACGTCAGAATTATTGGAATCCCTGAAGGGGAAGAAAAAGAAAGAAGTCTAGAAGATATAGTGGAAGAAGTTGTCTATGAAAATTTTCCCAATCTCACGAATGGAAACAACGTTCATGTACTAGAGGCAGAAAGATTTCCTCCCAAGATTTTAGATTCTCGAAAGTCCTCATGGCACCTTATCATTAGAATGGGGAATTTTGTTTCAAGAGAGACCCTCTTAAAAGCAGCTAGGACAAAGAAGCTTCTTACATACAGAGGAAAGCCCATTAGAATAACGTCAGACCTTTCCACAGAGACCTGGAAAGCCAGGAAGGGCTGGCAAAATATATTCAGAGTACTAAATGAGAAGAACATGCAACCAAGAATACTCTATCCAGCAAGACTGACATTTAAAATGGATGGAGAGATAAAGAGTTTCCAAGACCGGCAAGGCTTAAAAGACTATGCAACCACCAAGCCGACACTGCAGGAAATATTAAGGGGGGTCCTATAAGAGAGGAAAAATCCTAAGAATATCATTGAACAGAAATACAGAAACAATCTATAGACAGAAAGACTTCAAAGGCAACACGATGTCAATAAAAACCTATCTCTCAATAATCACTCTCAATGTGAATGGCCTAAATGCGCCCATAAAACGACACAGGGTTGCAGATTGGATAAAATGACAGGACCCATCCATATGTTGTCTACAAGAGACCCATTTTGAACCTAAGGATACACCCAGACTGAAAGTGAAGGGATGGAGAAGCATCTTTCATGCCAATGGGCCTCAAAAGAAGGCCGGAGTAGCGATTCTCATATCAGATAAATTAGATTTTAAACTAAAGACTGTAGTCAGAGATACAGAAGGACACTACATAATTCTTAAAGGGACTATCCGCCAAGACGATCTAACAATTGTGAATATCTATGCCCCCAATATGGGAGCACCCAATTACATAAGAAAACTATTAATCAAGATAAAGAGTCATATTGATATGAATACAATAATAGTAGGAGATCTTAATACGCCTCTCTCAGAAATAGACAGATCATCAAAGCAGAAAATTAATAAAGAAATAAGAGCATTGAATGAAACATTGGACCAGATGGACCTCATCGACGTATACAGAACATTCCACCCTAAAACAACAGAATATTCATTCTTCTCAAGTGCACATGGAACCTTCTCCAGAATAGACCACATACTGGGTCACAAAGCAGAACTCAACCGATACCAAAAGACTGACATTATTCCTTGCATATTCTCCGATCACAATGCTTTGAAACTGGAGCTCAATCACAAGGAAAAGTTCAGAAGGAACTCAAACACCTGGAAGCTAAAGATCACCTTGCTCAAGAATGCTTGGATCAACCAGGAGATCAAAGACGAACTTAAACAATTCATGGAAACCAATGAGAATGAAGACACCTCGGTCCAAAACCTATGGGATACAGCAAAGGCGGTTCTAAGGGGGAAATACATAGCCATCCAAGCCTCCCTCAAAAACACTGAAAAATCCAGAATACACCAGCTGTCTCTACACCTTAAAGAACTGGAGAATCAACAACAAATCAAACCAACTCCACACACAAGAAGGGAAATAATCAAGATTAGAGCCGAGATCAATGAGGTAGAAACAAGAGATACAGTAGAACGTATCAATGAAACTAGAAGCTGGTTTTTTGAAAGAATCAATAAGATCGATAAACCATTGGCCACACTAATCCAAAAGAAAAGAGAGAAAGCCCAAATTAATAAAATTATGAATGAAAAGGGAGAGATCACAACTAACACCAAGGAAATAGAAACAATCATCAGAAATTATTACCAACAGTTATATGCCAATAAGCTAAGCAACCTAGATGAAATGGATGCATTCCTGGAAAGCTACAAACTCCCAAAATTGAACTAGGAAGAAATTGACAACCTGAATAGACCAATATCTAGTAATGAGATTGAAGCAGTGATCAAAAACCTCCCAAAAAACAAGAGCCCAGGACCTGACGGATTCCCTGGGGAATTCTACCAAACTTTCAAAGAAGAAATAACACCAATTCTCCTGAAGCTGTTCCAAAAAATTGAAGCAGAAGGAAAACTTCCAGACTCTTTTTATGAAGCCAGCATTACCCTGATCCCCAAACCAGGCAAAGACCCTACCAAAAAGGAGAATTTCAGACCAATATCACTGATGAATATGGATGCAAAGATTCTCAACAAGATCCTAGCAAACAGGATCCAGCAGCACATTAAAAAGATTATCCACGATGACCAGGTGGGATTCATCCCTGGGTTGCAAGGTTGGTTCAACATTTGCAAATCAATCAGTGTGATAGAACACATCAATAAGAGAAGAGAGAAGAACCACATGGTCCTCTCAATTGATGCAGAAAAAGCATTTGACAAAATCCAGCATCCATTCCTGATGAAAACGCTTCAAAGTATAGGGATAGAGGGAACATTCCTGAACTTCATAAAATCTATCTATGAAAGACCCACAGCAAATATCATCTTCAATGGGAAAAAGCTTGCAGCCTTCCCGTTGAGATCAGGAACACGACAAGGATGCCCACTCTCACCACTCTTGTTCAACATAGTATTAGAAGTTCTAGCAACGGCAATCAGACAACAAAGAGAAATAAAAGGTATCCAAATTGGCAAGGAAGAAGTCAAACTCTCTCTCTTCGCAGATGACATGATTCTTTATATGGAAAACCCCAAAGACTCCACCCCCAAACTACTAGAACTCATACAGCAATTCAGTAACGTGGCAGGATACAAAGTCAATGTACAGAAATCAGTGGCTTTCTTATACACCAACAATGAAAATACAGAAAGGGAAATTAGAGAATCAATTCCATTTACTATAGCACCAAGAACCATAAGATACCTGGGCATAAACCTAACCAAAGAAGTAAAGGACCTGTACTCGAGGAACTACAGAACACTCATGAAAGAAATTGAAGAAGACACAAAAAGATGGAAGACTGTTCCATGCTCTTGGATTGGAAGAATAAACATTGTTAAAATGTCCATACTGCCTAGAGCAATCTATACTTTTAATCCCATTCTGATCAAAATTCCACCGATATTTTTCAAAGAGCTGGAGCAAATAATCCTAAAATTTGTATGGAGCCAGAAGAGACCCCGAATTGCTAAGGAAATGTTGAAAAACAAAAACAAAACTGGCGGCATCACGTTACCCGATTTCAAGCTTTACTACAAAGCTGTGATCACCAAGACAGCGTGGTACTGGCATAAAAACAGACACATAGACCAGTGGAACAGAGTGGAGAGCCCAGATATGGACCCTCAACTCTATGGTCAAATAATCTTCGACAAAACAGGAAAAAATATTCAATGGAAAAAAGACAGTCTCTTCAATAAATGGTGCTGGGAAAACTGGACAGCGATATGTAGAAGAATGAAACTCGACTATTCTCTTACACCGTACACAAAGATAAACTCGAAATGGATAAAAGACCTCAACGTGAGACAGGAATCCATCAGAATCCTAGAGGAGAACATAGGCAGTAACCTCTTTGATATCAGCCACAGCAACTTCTTTCAAGATATGTCTCCAAAGGCCAAGGAAACAAAAGCAAAAATGAACTTTTGGGACTTCATCAAGATCAAAAGCTTCTGCACAGCAAAGGAAACAGTCAACAAAACAAAGAGGCAACCCACGGAATGGGAGAAGATATTTGCAAATGACAGTACAGACAAAAGGTTGATATCCAGGATCTATAAAGAACTCCTCAAACTCAACACACACAAAACAGATAATCATATCAAAAAATGGGCAGAAGATATGAACAGACACTTCTCCAATGAAGACATAAAAATGGCTATCAGACACATGAAAAAATGCTCATTATCACTAGCCATCAGGGAGATTCAAATTAAAACAACATTGAGATACCACCTGACACCAGTTAGAATGGCCAAAATTAGCAAGACAGGAAACAACGTGTGTTGGAGAGGATGTGGAGAAAGGGGAACCCTCTTACACTGTTGGTGGGAATGCAAGTTAGTACAGCCACTTTGGAGAACAGTGTGGAGGTTCCTGAAGAAATTAAGAATAGAGCTTCCCTATGACCCTGCAATTGCACTGCTGGGTATTTACCCCAAAGATACAGATGTAGTGAAAAGAAGGGCCATTTGTACCCCAATGTTTATTGCAGCAATGGCTACGGTCGCCAAACTGTGGAAAGAACCAAGATGCCCTTCAACGGATGAATGGATAAGGAAGATGTGGTCCATATACACAATGGAGTATTATGCCTCCATCAGAAAGGACGAATACCCAACTTTTGTAGCAACATGGATGGGACTGGAAGAAATTATGCTGAGCGAAATAAGTCAAGCAGAGAGAGTCAAGTATCATATGGTCTCACTTATTTGTGGAGCCTAACAAATAACATGGAGGACATGGGGAGATGGAGAGGAGAGGGAGTTGAGGGAAACTGGAAGGGGAGATGAACCATGAGAGACTATGGACTCTGAAAAACAACCAGAGGGTTATGAAGGGGCGGCAGGGGGGTGGGGGGGGTGGGAGGTTGAGGAACCAGGTGGTGGGTAATAGGGAGGGCACGTACTGCATGGAGCACTGGGTGTGATGCCAAAACAATGAACACTGTTATGCTGTAAATAAACAAATAAAAATAAAAAAAAAGAATATTTATCCTTTTATAGTCTTTTCTTAATTTAACTAAATTATTAAATAATAATTATAATCAACTGGTAGAAACCTAGTTTATAAGGGCAAAAATAAAACAAAGCCTAAGATTTAAAGCAAGAAGGAATTTAAAATATTTAGTTTTGGAAAAGAAGCTTAAAAAATTGACCCTCTGAGGGGCGCCTGGGTGACTCAGTCCATTAAACCTCTGCCTTTGGCTTAGGTCATGATCCCAAGTCCCGGGATCGAGCCGCACATCAGGCTCCTTGTTCACTGAGAAGCCCGCTTCCCCCTCTCCCTTTGCCCGCCACTCCCCCTGCTTCTGCTCACTCTTTCTCTCTGTCAAATAAATAAATAAAATCTTTAAAAAAAAATTGACCCTCTGAGATACACTTTAACACCTATATGTAAGCCTAAAATGGATTTAATTGTCTCTAATAATCAATACAAGCAATAATCCATCCTGAAAATTGTTGCGAGATAGCTTACTTGGTGAGAATATCATACCTCTCTTTATAGCCTGAAGATGGAGTCAACCTAAATTACAATCAGTGAAACACCTGTAAACTTGTGTATTTTAACCTGTTCTGAAAGCAAATGGAAATGAAGACGTATAATATATATTGAGGGGCTTTGGTAAAATAGACATGTGCAGTGGCAAATGAGAAGTCCACAACCTCAACTTACTATGTGCCTCTCAAGACAATTATTGTTTAAATCATAAATATTTTAATATAAAGAAATAATATATTATTTTACATAATTTTCATTATATCATATATTTTTCTCTGTCAATTATTTTTCTCTTCTATCTCCTTAGGATAAATATGGAGTGAGTTATCATTTATTTTCTGATCTTTTCCTCAAGAACTTCCTCCACAAGTTAAATACTTAACATTTTGTCAATATGGGACAAGAGTTGCTCAAAAAAATGTTAGTTTATTTACTCCTCTCTAACTTCAGTTTAGTTATGCAAATAAGTACAGAAATTTCAACAAACTAATTATGCTTCAAAGTTTAAGTCAGGGAATCCTGATTCCTTGTTTTAATAAAAAGAGCATGTTGCTAAAAGATAAGCTGACTGAAATAAAGGACACTAGGTCTCTGAGAAGGCACTGGGAGCATTAAGGTGAACCTGAGGACAAAATGTTTCTGGCACTTTTGGATCCCAGGGAGCTATTTCTACCTATTACTAAAACTCTGAGCCAGACCATACTTACATTCTTAATTAATGTCTTTGTGTTTTCCCCATAGCTGTCTGTACAGCAAAGCTTTGAGAACCTCTCTGTTTGTTGGCAGGAATATGGCCTTTATGAAGAAAGTCAACTTTAGCATGCTCTGAAGACAACATAAAGGTCAACTACACAGTGGATTCCTATCAACCAAATCAAAGGCTTTAAGAGAAACTTAACCCTGATATTGAATCTGTCAATACTTCCTGTCTCACTGAGTGCATATATTCTCCACAGTTCCTTCACTGTTGGCCTAAATAAAGAGCAGATGAGGAAGCAGGAGTTATGAACCATCTCAACAGCCCAATAAGACTTTCTTCCTAACAGGGGATAAATCCAGCCCATGTAGTCTCACATAACTTACCATGTATGCTATATTTTGCCAACTCATAAAAGAATTATCAAAGAGATAATACATATTCCATGTTTAGTAAATATTACATAATTAATCTGAAGTTTAAATTGTATTTTCCATATATGGCATGATTTTGTGGATTCCTTGGTAGCATCCAGCTATAGATACCAAATTTAATGTCAGTATACCAACAGACAGCTAAAATACTTCCCTGATAGCTATAAGGAATCTCCTAGAAGTGCTAATAAAAGAAGTGCTTTATCACCACAATTTGGCCATAAATTTCCCCCCAGAATTTGGGGGGAACATCACAACATACTCCTTCCCTATATTTTATCCTACAATATCACAACTTTCAAATCTAAATACTGATGTCTTTTTGTCAGCTCCTAGAAAGGGCAGGAATTATTCTGCTATATTATAAATTTTTTTACTATTTTATATAAAAATACATTTTAAAACAATGAAAAAGTCTAATTGATACCTACAATGAGATCTAACATTATATGGATAAATTGCACCTCCTCTTTCCCAAATATTCATTTATATTTCATCAGTAAGCCCAATATTATGTCCAATATCTGGGGCTTAGAAGTAGGTTGTAAACCCTTATTAACTCCCAGGGAACATTATATCAAATCAAACATTTTAGCTCCATGGGCTTTTTGTTTTTTGTTTTTTGTTTTGTTTGTTTGTTTGTTTTTTTGTTACTGTGCTTTGTAGCACACAGCACATGACAAAGAATTAAATTTTCTTGGTATGAGAGAAACTCTCTCTCTGAGCCTGTAAGATCTGACATTTCCCTTCTAACTTTGTCTTTGATATCTTTGCTTTTCTCAGAAGTGACACTTTCCTAAAGGAATGAGAGTTGGGTTCTTTTTGTTTGTGTGTGTATGTATCTGTGTGTCTGTGTGTTTTGTTGTTGCTGTTTTGCTTAGTACTTGATAATTACCTAGTTCTGAAGGTAAAGGAGATGGCAAGGAGGAGCACTTAGTTTCATGATCTGGTCTAAGAGTATCAGGATATAAACAGAAAAAAGACATTTAAACATCCTCAGAATTAAGTATTTTGTAGATTTTATTTAATATGAAACTACTATCTACCATGTAAAAAATTCAAAGCACAGGCAAAAGCATTAAAAAAAAGACAATGGCAAATTAGTCAATATAGTTAAGGAGATAAAAAATATACCTGCATATTTAAATATATATTAAAAACTTAGTATTTCCCCCGTAGAAACAAGTTGCTCAATAGACGACTTCTTTTCTTCCTTTCTATAATTTATACAATCTGATTATTTTTTAATTCATACATATTTCTGATTTTATGTTTAGAACAGCCAAATATTTATATATGTTTTTCTCACTGAATAATAGCAGTTCTTGTTCTGAGTTACTCTGACTGTACCAAATTTTGTTTCCAAAAATATGTTAGTGAACCTTAGTCCTTAATCTATTACAAAATTGATTAATTATGGCTCATATTTTAAAAAGTGCTTCTTTAAAGTGGGTTTACTTGAATTATCCACTCTATCTACGCTTTTGATCCCTGTACTTTGTATTTTAAAAGTCCTTAGTCAGAAGACTATGAGACATTTTATACACCAGATAAATACTCTTAACAGCAATTTTTACAGTTGGAAAATATAGGCTTTTAAACTACAAAATTGAAAATGTAATTTGAGCCTCATTATTTAGTAACTAAATGCCATCAGGAAATGTTTCTTACCTGTTTAAGCCTATTTTCCCATCAGTTAAAGGGATTGTATAGAATAAGGGGATAATACTAGATATTGAGATTTTCTCCACAATATTAATTCTGCCTGCTCCTAGGTGTAGCTATCATATGTACTTGAAAGTGATGCTGACTCAGTCATCAATTTGAGGAATGGTAATCTTATTTCTCTGTCAGTTATTGCTTTCAATGACCTCATTCCAAACTAATCCATACATGGTTTCCCTTCGACCACGGAAACTGGTTCAAGTCATTCAATTCAGGACATATAGATGATACAAGTGGAATTTTTCTGGAAGCTGTGTGTGGAAAAAAAAATGACAGGGAGCAGATTTCTCTTTGCATTTTTGTTCCACATGTTGTGGGACACAGGTGTGAAACTTGGAAGTGTTGCAGCAATTTTGCCTCCATGAAGTGTCAACTTTAGGTTAACACTAACACTACAGAAGACAGAGAAACAAAGAGAAACTGTGTCTTTAGTGTCATCATTTGAGTGACAAGATCAAACCAACCCCAAAGGCTGTCTTATACCTATACTTTTTGAAGTGTGTTTGAGGAGTTTTGTTTACTTTTTGTTTTTGCTTTTATTATTGTTTTTTCTTTTTTTGCTATTATTTTCTGCTTTCAATAGGAAGAGTCATAATTGCCAAGAAGGAATAGTCTATACCAATGTGTACTTTATTTATTTCCCAGATTTTATACAGGCAATGTGTTTCATTTTGTTCTGAAAAAAAGAAAAAAGTTTTGTTTTGTTTTAATACTCTCCTTGTTGTGTATGCTCTTCCATGTCCTCTCTCTACTTTCCCCCATCTTGTTCTCTGCCCTAGAAGACTCACCCTTGTGGAAGATGTTAAAACTTCATCACATCTCCAGGTGATGTTTAGAAGGGCCCACATGAGATTGAATTGAAGGAAGAGAGAAGGAAGTCAGGGTGTATTTTACTCTGGGCTTTCCCCACTAAGTATTTGCATTGAGCTTAATGTGTCCTTACACTGAAGGCCACTGATGAGTTTATATAACTATCTTCTTCAGAGTCCCAGGAACTCTACCCTTCCCTTGTTCCTGTGTCCTAAGAGTGGTAAAAACTTGGATGCTCCTGCACTGGGTTGCTGTACTTCTTTTGTTCTACAAACTTCTCATATTCATAAATGAATCCTATGTGAGTGCTCCTCAAATGATCTCTTTGAGTAAATTGTCTATTTCTGATTGGAGCGCTGACAGATACATGATTCAAATCAGATGAAATTGTATTAACCGAACTATTCTGTTTCCTGTCTGTTCTACATAAGTCCATAACATTATTTCTAGTGGTCTTTATCCATGATAAAATTGATTATTCATAGCACATGCAATAAAATGGAAAATATGAATTTGGTGGCTTCAGATAGGGTTTCAATTAGTTATTATGAAAAGAGGCTTTTCAAGAAATTTTTTTAAACTGTTATGAAATTTGGTAACATCCTTTGTGTGATATAATCAAGTTCTCTTTCATTAAAGAGAGAAGCTGTTATGATGCAAACTCCCACAGGATTAAGTTAATTTTATGTCTTTTCATCAAGTTTGATAGTCCTACTCAGCTGTCTTCATATTGAATATATACAAAAAATTGGCCATTTTAGCTATTCAATCAGCATTCGATAACAAAAGAACATATTTTCTGGACTACACATTATGCGAACTACTATGTCATTGTGAGAAAAATCCTGGGACATAAGCTGCTTTATATGAATGCTTTCAAAGATGCGAAAGGAATTATCTCACACTATGAGGATTTCAATAATGGCTTTAAATTATAGCAGGTTGGTACAACCCTGGTCCTAATGCAGTAGGAATAGAAGACCTAAAACTGCATTCCAACTTCTAAATAGAGCAATTACTTTCAGTCCCCAAAGGCTCTTGGTACATGAGCTCTAATACAACCTGATTTTGCATGCACATAACTTAATGTGGCAGTACAGAAATTACATAAATTCTTAATTCCACTGTGGCTTCTCAGGGTATGAGTGAGCAGAGGAGATTAGTTTTAAATACTTGTTGCATTAGGCTTAAAATGACCACTAACCACTACTGATCTGAATGGACACAGTGACAACTTAAATAGACATTACTTTTCTTTATATTATAAATCTCCTCAGTAAAGTATTTATTTTGTCTATCTTATGAATAATTACAAAACACAGTCAGATACTTCTGCTTCTGATTTAACAGATGATGTGTATGCACACACATGGATTTGGGGTTATGAGAACTGTGATTATCACTTGTCCAAAATTTTCTAACTTCAGATGATTAATAAGGTATTTGAGATGTGGTTTTCATCTAAATCTTAGTTAAGCATGACGTCTTAACTGAGATTCTTATTCAAAGTATTTCTCCATCTCTGAGTTGTAAATAAAGCAAAATAACAAAAAGAATATTTGATCACAAAGCTGTGATAAGGAGGAGGAAAGAAAATTGATAAAGTTCTATAATTTTTCTATTCTGAACTATTAGAGGAAATTTGTAGAGGGAAAAGTTCAAGATTAAGTAGCCTATTATCCTTAATATTTGAAGACTTTCATTCCTATCACTGCAACAACTAAGCTCATTATTTCCTTCATACCACTTATATCTCAGATTTATTTCTCCTAAGATTCAGAAACTAAGGAAGAAAGATAGAATGGCAAGAATTTCTACGAATGTGTCAAAAGAATGATGAGTGTTGTGGTCCCTTGTGTCCGCAGTTACAGCCAGATTACTTTTAAGAATAACTGAATTTTGTTTAAATATCATTTATAAACTGACCCACGTGTGGGTTTGATATAACATTAAAAACTCAATAGACATAAATGACTCTTAATCTCACAAAACAAACTGGGGGTTGCTGAGGGGAGGTGGGGTTGGGAGAGGGGGAGGGGGTTATGGACATAGGGGAGGGTATGTGCTATTGTGAGTGCTGTGAAGTGTGTAAACCTGGTGATTCACAGACCTGTACCCCTGGGGATAAAAATCCATTATATGTTTATAAAAAGAAAAAAAAGAAAAAGAAAGGATGAATACCCAACTTCTGTAGCAACGTAGATGGGACTGGAAGTGATTATGCTGAGTGAAGTAATTCAAGCAGAGAGAGTCAAGTATCATTTGGTTTCACTTATTTGTGGAGCATAACAAATGACATGGAGGACATTGGGAGATGGAGAGGAAAAGGAAGTTGAGGGAAATTGGAAGGGGAGGCGAACCATAAGAGACTATGGACTCTGAAAAACAACCTGAGGGTTTTGAAGGGACGGGGGTGGGAGGTTGGGGGAACCAGGTGGTGGGTAATAGGGAGGGCAAGTATTGCATGGAGCACTGGGTGTTGTGCAAAAACAATGAACACTGTTATGCTGAAAAAATAAATAAATAAATACCCCCCCCCCAAAAAAGTAAAAAAAAAAAAAACCAACTCAATAGACAATAATTTCAAAATTCTCAAAAGACATTTTAATCATTTAGTTTATCACTTTTTACAGAGCAAATGTGGATGAGGTCTTAAGTTATTTTACCAAAAATTCTGCATATGATGTATTTCAACCCATTTTGAGGATTTTATTTATTTGACAGAGTGTGCGTGCGTGCATGCACACACACACACACACACACACACACACACACACACACACAGCAGGGGGTAACACACTGGATCTCAAGATCAGGACCTGAGCTAAAACCATGAGTCAGTCAAAACCCACTGAGCAGACCAGGTGCACCATCAACCTGTTCAAAAATAAAGTAAGCTTCATGTTATTAAATGATTTTGTCATCTAATCTATAATAGTTTGTATATAAAATAAATTAGTATCTTTACATTCTACATCAAAGCAATTCCTCTAATGGTGTTAAATATTTTATAATACCTAACTGTGTGAAATATTTTAAATATGCTGCCAAAACGTATTTTAATAAAAATTTTTAAGATGCATCATATAAAGTACTCATGAAAGAAATTGAGGAAGACACAAAGAAATGGAAAAATGGGCGCCTGGGTGGCTCAGTGGGTTAAGCCTCTGCCTTCGGCTCAGGTCATGATCTCAGGGTCCTGGGATCGAGCCCTGCATCGGGCTCTCTGCTCAGCAGGGAGCCTGCTTCCCCCTCTATCTCTGCCTGCCTCTCTGCCTACTTGTGATCTCTCTCTCTCTGTCAAATAAATAAAAAAATCTAAAAAAAAAAAAAAATTCTGGGGGCACCTGGGTGGCTCAGTGGTTTGAGCTGCTGCCTTCGGCTCAGGTCATGATCTCAGGGTCCTGGATCGAGTCCCACGTCCGGCTCTCTGCTCTGCAGGGAGCCTGCTTCCCTCTCACTCTCTCTGCCTGCCTCTTTGCCTACTTGTGATCTCTCCCTGTCAAATAAATAAATAAAATCTTTAAAAAAAAAAAAAAGAAAAGAAATGGAAAAATGTTCCATGCTCCTGGATTGGAAGAATAAATATTGTGAAAATGTCTATGCTACCTAAAGCAATCTACACATTTAATGCAATCCCTATCAAAATACCATCCATTTTTTTCAAAGAAATGGAACAAATAATCCTCAAATTTATATGGAACCAGAGAAGACCTCGAATAGCCAAAGGAATATTGAAAAAGAAAGCCAAAGTGGGTGACATCACAATTCTGGACTTCAAGCTCTATTACAAAGCTGTCATCATCAAGACAACATGGTACTGGCACAAAAACAGACACAGAGATCAATGGAACAGAATAGAGAGCCCAGAAATAGACCCTCAACTCTATGGTCAACTAATCTTCAACAAAGCAGGAAAGAATGTCCAATGGAAAAAAGACAGCCTCTTCAATAAATGGTGCTGGGAAAATTGGACAGCCACATGCAGAAAAATGAAATTGGACCACTTCCTTACACCACACATGAAAATAGATTCCAAATGGATGAAGGACCTCAATGTGAGAAAGGAATCCATCAAAATCCTTGAGGAGAATGCAGGCAGCAACCTCTTTGACCTCAGCCACAGCAACATCTTCCTAGGAACATCGGCAAAGGCAAGGGAAGCCAGGACAAAAATGAACTATTGGGATTTCATCAAGATCAAAAGCTTTTGCACAGCAAAAGAAAGAGTTAACAAAACCAAAAGGCAACTGACAGAATGGGAGAAGATATTTACAAACGACATATCAGATAAAGGGCTAGTATCCAAAATCTATAAGGAACTTAGCAAACTCAACACCCAAAGAACAAACAATCCAATCAAGAAATGGGCAGAGGACATGAACAGACATTTCTGCAAAGAAGACATCCAGATGGCCAACAGACACATGAAAAAGTGCTCCACATCACTCGGCATCAGGGAAATACAAATCAAAACCACAATGAGATATCACCTCACACCAGTCAGAATGACTAAAATTAACAAGTCAGGAAATGACAGATGCTGGCGAGGATGCGGAGAAAGGGGAACCCTCCTACACTGTTGGTGGGAAATCAAGCTGGTGCAACCACTCTGGAAAACAGCATGGAGGTTCCTCAAAATGTTGAAAATAGAACTACCCTATGACCCAGCAATCACACTACTGGGTATTTACCCTAAAGATACAAACGCAATGATCCAAAGGGGCACGTGTACCCGAATGTTTATAGCAGCAATGTCTACAATAGCCAAACTATGGAAAGAACCTAGATGTCCATCAACAGATGAATGGATAAAGAAGAAGTGGTATATATACACAATGGAATACTATGCAGCCATCAAAAGAAATGAAATCTTGCCATTTGCGACGACGTGGATGGAACTAGAGGGTATCATGCTTAGTGAAATAAGTCAATCGGAGAAAGACAACTGTCATATGATCTCCCTGATATGAGGACATGGAGATGCAACATGGGGGTTAGGGGGATAGGAGAAGAATAAATGAAACAAGATGGGATTGGGAGGGAGACAAACCATAAATGACTCTTAATCTCACAAAACAAACTGGGGGTTGCTGGGGGGAGGTAGGGTTGGGAGAGGGGGAGGGGATTATGGACATTGGGGAGGATATGTGCTATCGTGAGTGCTGTGAAGTGTGTAAACCTGGTGATTCACAGACCTGTACCCCTGGAGATAAAAATACATTATATGTTTATAAAAAAAAAAAAATTGGAAGGGGAGGTGAACCATAAGAGACTATGGACTCTGAAAAACAACCTGAGGGTTTTGAAGGGTCGGGGGTGGGATGTTGGGTGAACAGGTGGTGGGTAATAGGGAGGGCACATATTGCATGGAGCACTGGATGTTGTGCAAAAACAATGAATACTGTTATGCTGAATAAAATAAATAAATTTAAAAAAAGATGCATCATATACTATGTTAAGTATATTTATAAATATTCTTACTTTCATTTAATGGTTGCTAATCAAATGTACAGCTATCATTTTTAAGAACTTACTATGTATACTCTTCTCTGTACTGAGATGGTATTTAGGCCCAAGAAAATATCAGCAACTGACACTTTTCAAAGGTTAAATTAAAATTATCTGTGGTAAGTACAACCCTCCCCCACCCAAATAAAAGAAGATATTTGTCAAACTCAATTTTATAAACTTTTAATTAATCTCTTACTAAATCTAAACACATCTAGAAATCAAATAGAGATCACATATAGTAGCATTTTGCTGAATAAATAGATCTTTTTAAAAAAAGGTTAGGTAAGAGTTGTAAGAACTTCCGTATAATAATTAATGTAAATGTATGCAGGAATTAAAATGTACTAGTATTCACAAGTACAATATGTTGGAAATAGATGGTAACATGGCAATTTATGATATATTCAATGAATCACCAAAAGTTTTAAAAGTGAACTTCAAGACCATGAAGGTGAAAGTTCTGACACCAAGATTTTAATCACTCAGATATTGATCTTGATAATAGTTAAAACCATAAAGGACAAACTTGAGCATTCAAGGACAGAATGACTTTGAAAGTTTGCAGTGGTAGGCTGTAAAGCAACCTATTCCTAAAAAGTCTGAAAATTCCATATTATTCACTTCTTGTTCCCTTTCCCCAAAATGTCTGCTAAATACTGACATTTCTGGGGTGCCTGGGTGGTTCAGTGAGTTAAACCTCTGCCTTCAGCTCAGGTCGTGATCTCAGGGTCCTGAGATGGGGCCCCACATCCAGCTCTCTGCTCAGCAGGGAGACTGCTTCCCCCATCTCTTGGCCTGCCTCTCTGCCTATTTGTGATCTCTTTCTCTCTGTCAAATAAATAAATAAATAAATCTTTAAAAAATAATAATAAAAATAAATAGTGACATTTCCTCTACAACATTTCCATGTGTGCTGAAAACCCCTGTAGCTGTAGAACTCTCTGCTGCATCAGCCTTCTGCACGTGGACATTATCTAATTTAGAACTTCATTCTTTATCTTCGCATCCCTGTAATTGTGATTCATTGTCTACTTGTCAGCACACAGCAAATTAAATGGATCAACCTAAATCATTCTGTTTCTACATTTTCTTCCAGTCTAACAATTTTCAGTTTCTTTAAACATATTTCATGTGGTACTTTTTTGAGTCCCTCAATCTTCCAGGTATCGGCTTCTAGAAAAGAGTCTCCTATCAACTTTTGTATTAAAATCCGCTACCCCAAATTACAGGTATGATCTGATCTGACAAGAACAGGATCATCATTTTGCTCTGAAAAAAAATTTGGCTACTTCAACAAATATTGTAGCTGCCGTGGCATGTTTACTATGTTAGGCATTAAAGGACTAGAAATACGGTCTGAGGATTACTAATTATTTCTAAAAACTAGAGTGACACAACAGAGAGGCACATATAATATGAACTAATTAGATAGGACAGAGCTCATTTCCTTTTTCTTCTTTAATACTTTATTTTTTAGGGCCACCTGAGTAGCTCAGTTGTTAAGTGTCTGCATTCAGCTCAGGCCATGATCCCAGGGTTCTGGGATTGGACCCCACATCCAGCTCCCTGCTCAGCAGGAAGCTTGCTTCTTCCTATCCCACTCCCCCTGCTTGTGTTCCCTTTCTCACGCTGTCAAATAAATAAATAAAATATTTTTTAAAATACTTTATTTTTTAGAGGAGTTTTAGGTTCGTAGTAAAATTGAGTGGAATGTAGAGATTTCCCATATACCTGTTGCCCCCCACATGCATAGCCTCCTTCGCTATCAACATCCCCTATCAAAGTAGCATCTTCGTTACAAAGGATGAACCTACACTGACACACCATAATCACCCAAAGTCTATAGTTTACATTAAGGTTCATTCTTGATGTTGTATATCCTATGGGTTTAAACAAATGTATTGTGACATATCCACCCTGAACTGTATTTTCAGGATCCTAAAAATCCTCTGCGCTCTGCCTATTCCTCTCTGCCCTTCCCTATTCCTGGCAACCACTGATACTTTTACTGTCCAGATTGTTTTGTCTTTTTCAGAATGTCACATACAGTATGTAACCTTTTCAGATTGGCTTCTTTCCCTTGTGAATATGCATTTAAATTCCCTCCATGTCTTGTCATGGCTTGATAGCTCATTCTCTTTGGTACTGGATAATATCTTATTGTTTGGATGTTTCCGTTTATCCCTTCACCTTCTGAAGTGTATCTTGGTAGCATCTAAGTCTTGGAATTATGAATAAAGCTCTTATAAACATCTATGTGCAGGTTTTTGTGTGGTCTTAAGTTTTCAACTCCTTTGGAGAAATACTAAAGAGGACGATTGTACAGTAAGAGTAGGTTTAATTTTGTAAGTAACTGCTAAACAGTGTCTTCCCACCAGGATGGAATGAGAAATCCTGTTGCTCCATACCCTCAATAGCATTTAGTGTTTTCAGTGTTTTTGATTTTGGCCATTCTTATTGGTTGTGTAGTGCTAGCTCATTTTTATTTTCATTGCATTTCCCTGGTGACATATAATGTGGAACATCTTTTCATACTCCTTTTAGCCATCTGTAAGTTTTCATTGGTAAGGTGTCTGTTCAGGTCTATGGCCCATTAGTCAGTAGTCAGTCTGGTTGTTTTCCTGTTGTGTGTGTACACACACACACACACACACACACACACACAACAGTAGTCCTTTCTCTTTTTTCCCTTTTTTCTTTTAGAGAGGAAGAGAGGGTGTTGGGAGGAAAGGAAAGAGGGAAAGAGAGAATCTTAAGCAGGCTCCAGCCCAACACAGAGCCTGGACATGCAGCTTGATCTCACAGATCATGACCTGAACCAAAATCAAGAATCAGTTGCTTAACTGACTGAGCCACCCAGGCAGGCACCCAAGTAACAGTCTTTTTTATTAGCTGTGTCTTTTGCAAATATTTTCTTGCAGTCTGTGGCTTATCTTCTTTGGACATTGTCTTTCATAGAACAGATAGAAGCTAACTTTTTAGTTAGGCTACATCTGAAAAATGAGAAAAATTTTAAGGTAGAGTAAGAGAAAAACATATCTTCTGGGACTAGCAAAAGGAAAAGTAAATACAGTGAAAAGATATAATTTGTTCCAGAATTGGGGGAATGATGATGTTAATTTAGAATGGTTGGTGAGAGATAGAAAATGAGACTCCAAAGACAAGTGAATCAAATTGTGAAACATGCCATGATGAAAAGTATACATCAATGAGAGCCAGATGGGAGAGCCAGATTTTTGAGGAGAGGAGTAATCCAGGTTTTGGTTGGTGTGATACATGATTCACCTATATTGAATTTAATGTTAACACATTTGTAATGTCGTTTCCCCAATCCTTTATTTGTGTGGTTGCTACAGGACCTATATCAGGAGAGCAACACAATCCTGATAATTTCCACCTTCTTAGGGAAATCCATCATCACAACCTAGCTGGAACCTAGCACTGATGTTAGGACTCTCTTTCCCATACTGGAGGCAGTCATGTATTTGGTGAGCCACTGTCTTAAAAATATACATAATTGTTTTCCTTATCTTTCTTTTAAGTTAAAAATAAAAACAATGGCGTTATGTCTTCTTTGCAGGCCACATATCAAAAGAGACCACTGATACTACCCAGCAGAAGGAAGCAATGACGTGGGACTGAAGTCAGGCCTTCCCACTAAGGAACCTATTTCTACTTGTACTCTGTGAAGCTTTTGGTCTTTATCTGTAGAACAGCTGAGGATAATAAGACAAAACTGATAATATTACTTAGAGAATCAGAAAAAATTATATATGTATGTTTATATATATATATAAAATACTTAAGACAGGAACTCAATACAAATACAAAACAGCTTTTATGTATACACATATTTTAGTCTATTATTAATATTAGTAATAATTTTGTTTCTTTTAAAAATATTCTTATTGAATATTAACTTTCACTCAAGAATATAACAATTGAAATATCACTTTCATACAAATAAAATAATTGACCCTTTTAACATATTGTTGGGAAGATAGAACACGGTCTTTTGACCAAGAAAGAAGCTTTTGTTAATGAATGTGGTGAAACTGATTTCAAATCTTAGGCCTCCAAATCATATTAACTCTTCACAGGGGCCATTATCTGCAGAAGCTTGACTTACCTTGAGTGACCTGTTTATTTGAAATAAAACCAAAATCACCATATTTGCATGTTGCATGCTACAGAGTTCTCATATTTTCCTTTTTGAGTTTCTTCTCAGTTCATCAGTTATCCAGAAGTCACAGGAATATTACCTTCCTAAAGCTTTAGAGCATACCTATTAGACATCATTAATATTTTTATTCCTCTTTGGAAAAAAATTGTGTTCTTTGAATAAGAAATGTATTTGGATGCAAAACTGTATTAAAGTTTATTTCATTGTTTTGTTTTTAAATGTGAACCTTTCATTCCCAACTTTCAAAAGTATAAAATATTTGGTATTTTTTTCTTTCTTCTATCCATGCCAGAAATCCCACTTTCCTGTATGAGCAAAAGAAGAGAACATATCTCTGTATACCCCTGGTTTTGTATTCAAGTTGCCTTGGGAACTCATTTATTAGATTCTGCTATTAGAATCACAACTCTGAAAAGACACTATTGTGTTCAGTGTTAGGATTAATCTTGCATGGATACTAAGCTGGAAACCAAAAATGTCCTCTAATAATCATAAAGCTTTTCTATTTCATCCTTCTTTTCCAAAACCCCTTTATACCTTGTGATTCTAAATGTGAAAGATTGAGTCAAGATGGGCAATATCTGGGACCCCTGGGTGGCTCAGTGGGTTAAAGCCTCTGCCTTTGGCTCAAGTCATGATCTCAGGGTCCTGGGATCGAGCCCCACATTGGGCTCCCTGCTCATCGGGGAGCCTGCTTCCCCTCCCCTCTCTCTGCCTGCCTCTCTGCCTACTTGTGATCTTTGTCTGTCAAATAAATAAATAAAAATCTTAAAAAAAAAAAGATGGGCAATATCCTCCCATTAGGGAGAATGCTTTTGTTACATCTTGATTTGGTACTTCAAACCTTTACCAAAAAATTGACAAGATTAAAATACAAGATTTCCCCCTTGATCTTTCATGTGTGTTCAAGCCAATGTGATCTCTCTAGAGAGCCTGACTGTTCAGAGTTGTTTCCTCACTCTATTCAAAACCCTTCAGTGATTCGCATCTCTTACAAAACAAACTCAAAATTCCTTAGCCTCACATGTGAGGTTTTAATATCAGTACAAAAATTGCTTTCCCATTTTTATTTCCAACCACAAGAGCCCTACCCTTTGGGCACACTAAATTACACTGCATTTTCTGAACGTATTTTCCACTCTGCTATCTTTGAGCCTTTGTTTGTGTCATTCCTTCTATGAGGGATGGAATTCCCTCCCTCTTCTCTTCCAGTCAATATCCTACCTTGACCTTCTTTGGAATGCTAGCATGGATCTTGAAGTTTCTGTTGAAGTTTGAGAATTTGGGAAATATGTCACTTGGATAAATTCTGAGTTTTTGACTTCTTGTGTTTCTGGTTGGCAGCAAGGGTGCATTTTCTAACTTGCCAACAAATAGTTTAGACTCAATTTTCTTATTTTAAAAATGACACATTTTCATCTAAAAGAATGGTTCAATAGAAAAAATATCTAATGTAAAAACATTGTTTTATTTTAAGCATAATTTGTCACTATCACATCATCCCATCTTCAACATTTTGCCGGATTGATTAGCAGGTGAAATAACAAATTTGTTGAAAAATTCCAGTTTTTCTTCTGGAAAATCCAGTACTTGAGTAGTTCAGCAAGTATTTACGATTCCCATCGGAACCTGGAGACAATCCTTCTTTAATCTTGCCACTCATCATCATCAGCTTCATATTTATGAACAGCATTTTTACCACGGATATCATTTCATTTTCATTTTAGTTTAATTCAACAAATTGAACTTTACAAATAAATTCTGAATTTAAAATGAGCCATCTAATAAACTGAATAGAAGACCAGATGCCTGGAGGCCCTTAAGTCACCAGAGTATTGGAATCAGGAAGCATTTCATGGGGCACATATTTACCACATGTTACAGTAAAGTCCATTGAATATTGAAAGCAACAAATTTTGTCTGGTTTTACTTAGTGCTTATAAGACACTGATTGATTGATCTAAAAATAAAAGTATACATGGTGAAAGTTTAAGTGTGAAACATGTAACACTACAGCAGCTCAAAATTTCTCACCAAATGTGTCACAATGATGCTTCTTTAATCTTCAACACTTGCAAATGTTTGTCAGTACCAGTTGGTGTCTTACACTGTTCCAAGTGCCACACTAATGGCCACATAATTATATTGTAACATAGGATAGTTCAGTATGACAAAATGAAGTCAAGTTAGAGGATTCTCATTTATTCTTGATTAGCTTTGGACTAGGTTTAGTAATATCAAATTATTGTTTTAAATTCTATTGACCTTATTGAATGGTCTCTCACTATTCATTCTGTAGAATATTCAATCAGGTATTTAGGGCTGTAAAGTCTAAATAAATTTCTAAATGATGTACGGAGTGAGCTAGCTTTGTAACAAAACAAAATGCATTCTAAGCACATGAATGTTCTATTTATGCAGGACATTTGCAAGTGTCATTTACTAGAATCAAAGCAGTTTATTATGCTTTACAAATCTTCAGAAACCATTAATAGTATGCGTTGACATGCAAAAGCTTTGGATGCACTCAAGCATTATGCATATTTAAATGTGATTACTATTTAATCCCATGGTAAAAATACTGCATGTGGCTTATAATTTCCTTTTCCTTTTTTGCTTAAAATATTTCACTCTTTTCAAAGCCTACCTCTTTAATTCTTAACTACTAGCATATACTTGTTTCAACAAGGCCTAGCATATTTTTGAAATTTATTGATTAAAATTTCAGTGGTGTCAACCTTTTGTCTTTATTGTTTTTTTGTTGTTGTTGTCCTATTTAATGTAATAGGTTTTATATAACATTATTGTAATTGTGTGCTTTTTAATAACTTTGTCAGCAGGAATGATAGACAAAATATTTATGTTTTTCTTTTTAAATTTTTAAAATTTATTTTAAAGAGAGAGGAGCACGAGCAGGAGAGGAGGGGGGAGGGACAGAGGGAGAGGGAGAAGGAAAACCTGACTCCCTACTGAGCATGGAGCTTCATGTAGGGCTCAGTCTCAGGACCTGGAGATCATGACCTGAGCTAAAGGCAGACGCTTAACCAACTGAGCCACCCAGGTGCCCCCAGGAATAATATACAAAATATTTAATAATCGATAAAGCAAGAGCTTTAACCAGTCACCCTGAATTCCTTAACTACTCCCCAGGATGCTATAGCTAATCAGAACAATCACTACCATAAAAAGCCAATGTACTTGACCAAGTGTGTTCTGGTTGCTTATCATCCTTGTTCTGAAGGGAAATCTCTATCTACTTTATGATTTGGGTGCCCAGAAACACAATGACGATAGAATAAGTCTCCTACTATCCCTCTATAAATACAAAAATCCTTTTTTGGGGGGGCGGGGAATCAAAATATAAAGGAATTATTTGATGATATGTTGTCTACTTCTCATTCACTGATTAATTTTGGCTCTATTCAGATGGTTTTCAGGTTTAACTGCATTATAAAGAAAACATGTCCAATTTGGAAGACATCACTTTCCATCAGTTTGTACCCTACTTATAGCCTTCCATTGTCTAGTCTCTGAAGGTATTGTTATGTGAAGAGTCAGAAAATCAGTGTTCCAGACCCAGGTTTGCTACTAACAAATGATACATTCTCATATCTTTTGGACTTCTGTTTCTTTTCTTGCAAAACCTAGGCTTTCACATTACCTGTCTGTAAACATTCAAATTACTTTTTTATTCTTTGATTGAAAATATGTTTGAGATAAAAGCAGATATTTCTAGCTGTGATAGACAAACTTCATCTCATTATGAAAAAAGGAGCATTCATTTGTAAAGATATTTTAGTCATGGGCTGAAATTTCAGAACTTCAACTAACTTGAAGTTCATATTCATAAAATTCTGTGCTCACTGGAGGTTATTGGTCTTCTGTTTTCCTTACTGTTTCACTATTAACTTCTCAGTTCTACCAGACAGTAAGAGGTAGTGGAATAATCCAAGACACATTGAGAAGTTACAGAGCATTTCTCTTAATTTCTCTCCATAGAACAACTTTTAATTTGATCATTTATCTTTTGATGATTTGAAGTCTGCCTTTGCCCTATCACTGAAAATAAAGTATTTACATAATATTACTAATTTTCCAAGAGCATTCCTGAGGAAACAAACATTTGAAAATAATTTAGTAAAATGGTTACTTCAAAATGATACTACAAATTTCCTAATTATTAGCTGATCATTTGGCTGTATTGGTCATTTGTGTAACTTGAAAAGTATTACTGACGGGGTGCCTGGGTGGCTCAGTGAGTTAAAGCCTCTGCCTTCAACTCAGGTCATGATCCCAGGGTCCTAGGATCGAGCCTCACATCCAGCTCTCTGCTCAGCTGGCAGCCTGCTTCCTCCTCTCTCTCTTTCTCTCTGTCTGCCTCTCTGCCAACTTGTGATCTATGTCTGTCAAATAAATAAATAAAATCTTAAAAAAAAAGAAAGGTGTTATTGAGCACTTTGGGGTGGAATTCTCAAACCCAATTTTTGAAAACTAGACTAATTTGGAGAACTTTGAAAAAATACTGATAACTGGAATTTACCTTGTAACACTTCATTCAGAATTTCTTGAAACATTAACTTAGGGTAACAATGTATACTGATGTGGGAAACAAAGGCGAGAGAAAAAATTAAATTTCCTTACTACCTACACACTGACACATCCTTGAAACTGGCAGAGCGACCTTCCTTTAGGAACTCAGCTGCCTCAATGTTAATACTTTGCTAAGGACAAAAGGCAATCTTAGCTTAACATTATCCCGACCTTCATTATCCTGTAAATCTACTTGAACATATAAAAATTCCTTCGGAAACTTCCTTTATCTTTACCCCTCAGGATATGTGTTAGCAATCATCCTCCAAGTATATGACTCCTTGATATAATCTGAAGGGTTTCATGACTGAGGTTTTATTAGATAGCAACAAATGACCTTTTCCTAATAATAGCTAGACCTCACAAAGTCCTGGAAACCAAGCTTACAAATTCCTTAGGGACTTATGCTAACCCTAAACCCCTTCCAACTTGAAAGAATATAATCAGTCACCCTGCACAACTCCAGTGCAGCTCTTTCTGGCCAAGGGTTCTGTCCCTATGTTTTAATGAAACCATATTTTTGCACCAAAGATGTCTCAAGAATTCTGTCTTGAACATTTTCTCTGAACCTCAACATTTCCACATCATATATCTGAAATAAAAATGACATTTATTTGAACTATTACATGACCGTGACTTTAAAGGAGTCATTCCCAAACCTTCCTGCATATTGGAATCACTTGGGGAATCTTTAGAAACTGTGTATATCTTCATTGCTTCCCCCACATTCTGATTTAATTAGTTTGAGGTTCAGCATGGGCATTGGTTTTTTAAAAGCTCCCCAGCTGATACTAATATGAAACAAAGTCTGGAAACAACTGCAATGAAAGAAAACTTCTGTATTAATGTGTTTTGCTCTTTTATAATAACTGAGTATTAAAAATGTGAAAGTAGAAAACATTACTATTCAGAGATCTCTAAAAAGAAACAGAAATTGAAAATATTCAGAATGGAGTATTCCAGGTTTATTAGACTCAAGTATTGTTCCAGGTATGATGCACCAAATAACATTTCTTCATAAATCTATTTTTTCAATATATGTGGTGTTGTAATGTTTGTGTGCTTTACCTTTTTAACACATTTGTGCTGTAAATTATTCAGAAAATTGGAAATATTGGGAGCTGTCAATGTTAAAAACAGACATACTGCCTAATTTTTATTGCCAATTCATCTGGATTATTATTTTCACTTGCTTGATTTGAAATTTCAAGGATAGATTCAGATTAGCTAATGCCAATGGATGTTCCCTCTTAAAAAATGTGCTGGCTTTTTTTTTTAAACAACTCCAATACTATTCAGTAATGGATAAAACAGATTTTTTTCCTTTGTTCTCTCTGTTGGTGATTTCTAATAGGTAGATAACATAAGGCCTTGCTATATATTTTTGGAATTGCTCAGAAGGTTATTTGCACTTTTTGGAGGTCTTATTTTGTTTTGATTTGTTTTATTTAGGAGACTCTGTATTGAGCATCCAAAAAATAATTAATGATTTGTGTGAACTACACTGCTCTTGGTGAAACTAGATCTCTAATATTGACATTAAAACTAAATCTTTCTATTAATTAAGCAGGGTGGATGAAACTGAGAATGCTACAATCATTAGATGATCATTGAAGACTGCCTATAAAATTGCTTGGGCAAAGAATATACACCTGGCAGTGGGCATGGCTGAGAATAACAAAACAGTGCAGGCACATCATCAGTAAAATAGATACGTAGGAGGGTTAGGATCTTCAATGCCATTGATACTTTCAAAATAACAACTTCCCTTAATATTTGGTAAGAATATAAATTCTATCCCAGCTGCCTTAAGAGACTGTAATAAATTATTTTTGGCATGGTCTGTAGAGTAGAAAGTAGAGGAAGAGTTGTAAATTTATAAACTGTAGGAAGATCGTGACCTCAACAAGAGCCCGGTACCCTGTCCCTCACCATTCCCCACTGTTCATCCAATCATGGCTGATTATTAGAGCCTAAAGGAAATAGCGTATATGATACATTGCATATAGCTGAGACCTTTAAAGTACACCTTGGTAGATAGCACCTAGAAAAGTCCTCAATGCTTAAAATGTCTTGTACTGCCAGTGGAATCTGAGGCAAAGTTTATGACTGGAACCATTACATCAGTGTTAGGTGGGAAGACGGGAGTGATCTGTGTGACAGTGTATTTGGAGCATGGATGGGGTGCTACTCCTGCAGCTTTGTGGAGACTATCTCTGAATAGAAATGGAAACATTAGAAGAGAATTATAATAGTTGGCTGAGAACAGCCTTCACATTTGCACCTGAGAGTAGAGTAACCTCAACACAACGTCCTAAACTAATGACCTTGAGCCTCTGGAGAAAAAGTTCTCATCCAGGTTTCTACTGTTTATGAATCCATTGCTAGCCAAGAGATACCAACAACTTGACCTACATTTTAAGAGGTTCCACACATGCTAACACAAGTTGGCAGGGAAATTTATGTCCCATGGAAGCTCTTAGTTCATTTTTCCTGCTATGAAGTATTTCATTGATTAAAATACAATTGTATAGGGGCGCCTGGGTGGCTAAGTGGGTTAAACCCTCTGCCTTCGGCTCAGGTCATGATCCCAGGGTCCTAGGATCGAGCCTCACATCCAGCTCTCTGCTCAGCAGGGAGCCTGCTTCCTCCTTTCTCTCTCTCTCTCTCTATCTGCCTCTCAGCCTACTTGCGATCTCTATATGTCAAATAAATAAATAAAATCTTTTAAAAAATACAATTGTATACAATATTTATCTATGTTTTGTGCATTTAGTTTGCTTTTTTTTTTTTTTTTTTTTTTTTTGCTATTACAAAGAACACTGCTCTTGATGTCCTCATATAGGTCTTCTTGTGTTCCTGGGAAAGAGTTTCTCTCAGCCAAATTCCTAGAAATAGAATGGCTAGAATATATATTATGCATATTTTCATCTATATGAGATATTTCTAAGTTGCATTTCAAAACGATGGTACTAATTTTAGCTTCAGCTAGTGGTTTATGAGGGTTTACACTATTTCATATCCTTTCTGTCATTTTATTGCCAGACTTTTCAATGTTTGCCCCTATATGGCTGTGGTTTTAATTTTCATTCTTTTGGTTACTAGATAGTTGAGCTTTCCTTGTGTGTCATAGTTTTTATTGCCTCTTGTTTCTTCATTTGCCCAAAACATTTATATATGTATATTTTTCCTGACAATATTCCTGTATATTTAACCTAAAATAATCACAAAACTATATAGGCTTCTATAATTGTGCCTTCTAATTTCCTTCCAATTCTTACTGTCCCCTACTTCTTTAGTAAAATAAAGCTTTTATTTCAGCTGAATATATCATTGCCTACATATATTACTATATGTCTAAGTGTTCTTTTGTAAGTTCAGTGTAGCCAAGAGTTAAGTTCTAACTGATGAAATATATGTGACATGTTAAATGTAACTTTAAGAATTTCTACTTAAATGGCAAGGGATTTTCTCTTAGTTTCTAGTCTATATGGAATAACTGGTAACAGACTAGCTCTCCCAATATTGACAATTAGAAAACTGAATGAAATAACTAAACATCTGTCTGCAGACATTAGATAAGAAGCATCATAGAATTATAATACCAGAAAGAATGAAACCAAATGAGGTAGATCCAACAATTATCTCAGCTTTCTACCTGGGAGTGATATCTAGATATTAGTGGGGAAAGCAAAAATTAAAACAGATCAGCTATCTCACTTATTTGAGAAAATAGATATTGTTGGGCATTTGAAATTTGTACAGCATAATTCTAGAGAGAAGTGAGATATGTGAAGAAATAACTCTAGAAATCTGCCTGGAGTTTTCTTTGAGTCATTGGTTGAAATTTCATAGGGTGATATACCATAAGACCAGGCAAAAAGCAATTACTGGGGATTGTAGAACAACTTAGAAATAAAATGCTATTCAGTACCAGGTGGTGGGTAATAGGGAGGGCACGTATTGCATGGAGCACTGGGTGTTGTGCAAAAACAATGAATACTGTTACGCTGAAAAAATAAATAAATAAATAAATAAAATAAAAAATAAGAACAAAAAAATGCTATTCATCAATAAAAAGGCACAGACTCCCAATACACAAGAAGAATTGATAAATCTCAAAACTGTTACATGAAAAAGAAGTCAGACACAAGATAATACATACCAAATGGTTCCATTTGTATGAAATTCTAGAATAGGTGATAATATCCTATCATAAAAATCAGATCAGTATTTGCTTTGAAATGGAGTTGAAGTAGTTAACTGATGAGGCATGAGAGAACTCTTTGGAGTGATGAAAATATTTAAAATATTGATTGTGGTGGTGCTTACACAACCATATGCATATGCCAAAATTCACTGAACACTTAAAATAGGTGCATTTTATTTTATGAAATTTATAACTTAATAAGGTTGACTTCATAAAAGAAAAGGGATGCCATTTTATTCTCATTTTTTTTAATTTGTTTCTTGAAATGAAAATCTGATTACTGGAGCTCCAATAGCCATTCTGGTGCATGAGGACAAGATCTGTTTCCTAGGGGAAACAAGTGGTGAGTGAAAGACCTCCAGTCTCTGAAATGATATGTATCCATGATGGTTATACATAAGTTATGTATATCTAGATAAGACAGACACATCTAGAAAAATAGGTCACTGGACTTTTCATTTCTCAATTTATTACATGGGAGAAAAATAAACTTGTATTTTGTAAGCTATTCTTTTTTCTGTATTATGTTCCTTGAAGCTGAGTCTAATTGTAAATAATGCATATTGCTTATGGGCAGAGAGAACATTTGATTTAGTAAAAATTAAACTGGTGTTTTAATTTATTGTCTGCAATGCTAGAATTTTTTTTTTTTAATTCTTTGAGAGAGAGAGTGCACACAAGTGGTGGTGGGGGGCACAGAGAGAAGCAGACTCCCCATTGAGCAGGGAACCCTGCACTCTCTCCACATAGAAAGACTGAGAATGTATGCTATCTCTGTACCTTATATGAGGAAATTCCTTAGGAAACTACTCTAATTCAATTAAAGATAGGGAAAGACAAAGATTATAATAAACGGTGATGAACAATAAATATGTAAAAATGATAGATTAATCTATACAAATGATGATTGTACAACTGAGGATTGGAAAAATGTGTTAAAGATCACACACACACACACACACACACACTAAAGTAAGGGAAGAAATAGTACCTTAGATGAAAAATTCTAGTTTTTGTAATTAAACATCATAGGGAGAATTAAAGCCAAATAAAGTTTCATCTCAATGGTGAAAAGAGAAAAAGGTAAGTAAATCAACCTTATATAGAAGGGTTTTCTTTAAATTTAACAGTAGGAAAATATATATTGAATATTCTTAATAAAATGATAAAAGGATAAATAGACAAATAGAGGTAGTTGATGGAAATTTTAAATTAGTGAGGATGTGAATAATAAAAAGAAACTTGTTCAAACATATTTTTGAAGAATATATAGTAAGAAATTTCTCATAGAGGATACTGATGGGAAAATGGGAATGGGAAAATTATAATGAATATGAATGAGTTCATTTCCCTAATAAAAAACAAACACTTCAGAATATCTAGAGTTTTTAGAAGAAAGGGGACCAAATTCTAATCTTTGCAGATGGGACGTGCATATCTAGAAAGAGAAATCAATTGTATGTTGACTAGGCTGTTTCTGTGAATTTCTGAGTTAATCACTAAGACTAAAATATTCTCACTTTTTATTTTGAATTTAAAATTCTACTTATCTTCCCTCTTGTCTCTCCTTCTCAGCCTAGTATTTTATATGTCTACTATAATATTACTCTATTGTGGTTAAGAGACATTTCTGTCTATAGACTGTGACCTCCTGAAGGAAGGTATTATACAGTATAATAGCTCAATAATGATTCTATTATTAAGAAAACTCCTTATTATAAACCATTTGTGATTCTTTTGTCATACTTCTGCCATTCAGAGGGCTTAATGTTTCCTAAAAAGAATGTTACCTCAGAGATTGTTTAATAAAACTGAATTTAATATATAGAATATGTTCAACTATAGGAAATTCTGTTAAGAATATAAACTAGATTGCACCCAAAACTATAAGATACCTAGGAATAAACCTAACCAAAGAGGCTAAGAATCTATATGCAGAAAACTATAAAGTACTCATGAAAGAAATTGAGGAAGACACAAAGAAATGGAATGTTCCATGCTCCTGGATTGGAAGAATAAATATTGTGAAAATGTCTATGCTACCTCAAGCAATCTATACATTTAATGCAATCCCTATCAAAATACCATCCATTTTTTTCAAAGAAATGGAACAAATAATCCTCAAATGTATATGGAACCAGAAAAGACCTCGAATAGCCAAAGGAATATTGAAAAAGAAAGCCAAAGTGGGTGGCATCACAATTCCGGACTTCAAGCTCTATTACAAAGCTGTCATCATCAAGACAGCATGGTACTGGCACAAATACAGACACAGAGATCAATGGAACAGAATAGAGAGCCCAGAAATCGACCCTCAACTCTATGGTCAACTAATCTTCAACAAAGCAGGAAAGAACGTCCAATGGAAAAAAGACAGCCTCTTCAATAAATGGTGCTGGGAAAATTGGACAGCCACATGCAGAAAAATGAAATTGGACCACTTCCTTTCACCACACACGAAAATAGACTCAAAATGGATGAAGGACCTCAATGTGAGAAAGGAATCCATCAAAATCCTTGAGGAGAACGCAGGCAGCAACCTCTTGACCTCAGCCGCAGCAACATCTTCCTAGGAACATCAGCAAAGGCAAGGGAAGCCAAGGCATAAATGAACTATTGGGATTTCATCAAGATCAAAAGCTTTTGCACAACAAAGGAAACAGTTAACAAAATCAAAAGACAACTGACAGAATGGGAGAATATATTTGCAAAAGACATATCAGATAAAGGGCTAGTGTCCAAAATCTATAAGGAACTTAGCAAACTCAACACCCAAAGAACAAACAATCCAATCAAGAAATGGGCAGAGGACATGAATTTCTGCAAAGAAGACATCCAGATGGCCAACAGACACATGAAAATGTGCTCTACATCACTCAGCATCAGGGAAATACAAATCAAAACCACAATGAGATATCACCTCACACCAGTCAGAATGGCTAAAATTAACAAGTCAGGAAATGACAGATGCTGGCGAGGATGCGGAGAAAGGAGAACCCTCCTACACTGTTGGTGGGAAATCAAGCTGGTGCAACCACTCTGGAAAACAGCATGGAGGTTCCTCAAAATGTTGAAAATAGAACTACCCTATGACCCAGCAATTGCACTACTGGGTATTGACCCTAAAGATACAAACATAGTGATCCGAAGGGGCACGTGCACCCGAATGTTTATAGCAGCAATGTCTACAATAGCCAAACTATGGAAAGAACCTAGATGTCCATCAATAGATGAATGAATAAAGAAGAAGTGGTATATATACACAATGGAATACTATGCAGCCATCAAAAGAAATGAAATCTTGCCATTTGCGACAACGTGGATGGAACTAGAGGGTATCATGCTTAGTGAAATATGTCAATCAGAGAACGACAACAATCATATGATCTCCCTGATATGAGGACGTGGAGATGCAACATCGTGGGTTAGGAGGATAAGAGAAGAATAAATGAAAGAAGATGGGATTGGGAGGGAGACAAACCGTAAGTGACTCTTAATCTCACAAAACAAACTGGGGGTTGCTGGGAGGAGGTGGGGTTGGGAGAGGGAGGGGGGGTTATGGACATTGGGGAGGGTATGTGCTATGGTGAGTGCTGTGAAGTGTGTAAACCTGGCGATTCACAGACCTGTACCCCTGGGGATAAAAATACATTATATGTTTATAAAAAAATAAGAAATAAATAAAAAATTTTAAAAAAAGAAATATAAACTAGAAAATGAGACATCAGAGTGGTCAAGAAAAATGGCATGCATATGAATTTCTAAATCTCACCTTATTTCATAGAAAACTCCTTTGTTTTTAACATATAATCCCTCTTATGTGGCCACATAGTTAGCAAAATTAGCTCTTTCTCAGGCTCATAGTAGATCTGAAGCAGCATATTATAAATATGCTAAATAGAAAATTTAAAAAGTGGTACTAAGTGCCCATGTAGCGGTGCAAAAAGATTGTTCATTGCATAAATGTGGCAAAATGCCCTAGAAATCCAACAATTCCTTTGGACATATTTCCACTGAAGTACAAACAATAAGAACATATTTTTAATGATGACATTGATACTTCAACATGATCAAAGTGTTCCACAATCCATTTGTTGCAGAGAGCATGCAATGCAGTTTAAATATTTCTATTAAAATAGAAGAAAGAAGCTCATTTAGGATATTATTCACCTAGATGAACATCTCCTTCTATAACAAAACCCTAATGATGCTTCATTTCTTTTTAAGATTTATTTATTTGAGAGAGAGAGAGCATGCACGCATACCCTTGTGAATTGGGAGTTGGAGGAGGGACAGTGGAAGAAGGAGAGAGAGAGAGAGAGAGAATCTCCAGCAGACTCCCCTCTAAGCTCGGAACATGGAGCTGATGATGCATTGCTTGAGATCAAGACTCGAGCCAAAATCAAGAGTCCGATGTTCAATCCACAGAACCACCCAGGTGCCTGTATTTTATGTTCTTTTATATATGGTAGGATTCGTATCTATATTCTCTCATTCCTTTGAACCTAACTGAAAAAATAGGTAAAGAAATGATTTCTATTGCATAGGAAAAAACATATAAGTTTGCAAACAACACAGATTCCCACACAATGAATTTGGATAATAATCTTGAAAAAGTTATCCTTCTAAATGTTTTGCCCTCATCCCTCAAAAAAGTGTGATCTATTTTTCACAAACTCATAGTATGGAATATTTCCTCAAAAATACATTGGCATGTTTACTTTTATTTTAAATTTTTTTAAATTTAATTTACTTTGTTGTTACAGAAGCACAATTATGAATCACCGGCATTTACAAGGCAATTGAGTGCAGCATTTCTTTCAGAGACTGTGCTTTATTTGAGCTGTAATACAGGGTAGTCCATTCTTAAGCCTCCCTGCAGAACCAGAGGAAAATAATAGAGTGGTAAACAGTGTGTAAAGAATATACCCAAATGGGCAGATATAGCCCATGTCTTGCAAAGATTGAATGCTCTGGACTTTGTTCAATACCTTGCAAGGTATTTTTTTTTCCCCAATGCAATGGTATTCTCAAATTAGGTTCTTTAATTGTCAGAAGGGGGGAGGTGGACCAGTAGACTAGAGTTTGGAAAAGCAAGTAAAACATTTGTAAGTCTGCGTGAAATCTATTTTGATTGCATGTACTGATATATCTATAACGCTCAGTGTTTGTCTCCCCACATGGTACATTCTTTAGTGAATCTTTCTGCAAAAGTAAAAATGTCTTCTCCTGCTGATTTCCAAAGTAAATATGATCAAATTAAAGCTCAAAAGATGACTTCATTGATATTACACAACAGCAGAGTTGGTTTAGATATTCTTTTACTTAAATGATGATTGCCAAAAGGTGAAAGTTGACACTGAAACTGTTTTCATTAGATTGAAAGATATCAAGACACATTAAAGAATTATCTCCTTTAAAATGTACTCCTAAGTTCTTCTTTTTAATGCCTTCTGGAATGGTGCAAAATACACAATAGAACTCAGAAAGTTGTTCATCTAGGTGGATTAATTTGATTACATAATAATTTCCTGATGTGATAGCTTCCTCTCATGGTCATTACACAAATACTATTTAAGAGTGATGAATGAGGATTTACTGGGATCACTTTTTCCTTTAATACTACCCAAAGTGGAAACAAACACTGGGCCTTCTGCTTCCAACTTGGTAAAAATGTTGGAATATTTTTCCCCACAACCATCACACATGGATAAAGTAGAGTAGAGATAAAAGTTATTTTCTAAATAAAGATATTCTCCAGGTGCCCACATCAGAAGCTTTAGGACTGACTCAGGACAGTCAATCTTGGCAACATTTTGTAAATGATTTAAATGCACTGCCAAGATTGAGGACTGCTCTAGGATGTAGGCTGTTTGGGTTAGAGCTGAAAGGAACATACTTACTGAAGGTTGAATGGGTGTTTCACTCATTCATGTTTGCTCTACCACATATCTGAATTGGGTACTCTCAGAGGAGAATGGATTCCACTAACATTAGGTAAAGCAAGCATATTCTTCCACAGAGGATTGAGTGATTTTTTTTCTATTTCTTTCCTGTTTATACTTATGTCTAGTTCTGAGCCTTTAGTTCTAAATTTTAATTATCATTGGCCAGTGCAATAAAGGATATAAGAATCCTTCTCAAGAGAACACATTAAAATGTTTCCTAGTGAACTGACTTCCAATGTTGCTTGCTTTGGAATGCTCTGTTTACATTATGAAAGCAACAAATTTTAAAAAACAGCAAAAATGACAAATATATAGCTTGGAATTAATAAAACCTTACTACAGCATTTAGAGGTTTACTATAAAAATTAATTTTCCACTTGTTTCTAATGAAATCAAGAGTTCAGATCCATTATCATTGGTTAATTGCAGCACACATGTTCAACATGCTAATTATGTTTGCATTTATAATTATCCTTCTTACTAGCATGGGATTACTCAGAAGAAATAAACAGGTCACACAGGAATACAATCTCTTCACTAAACATTTTTAAAATGAGACTTCTTAAGATTATGCAATTTAGCAATCATTTAGTAGTAATATCTCTAGCACGTAGACATCATTTTATTAGTAGATAATATTTGGATTTAATATTATAATATTATATATAAAATGGTCAAAATGGTCAAAATATACATTTTCATTTCTTTTGTGAAATAATATTCCAAATAGTCTCCAATAGTACAAGATCATATATCTTCTTAATATATTTTAGTTTATTTTTCAGTTAATTAAAATATACTAAATTTACATGCAGTCTTGAGAGCATGATAGTATGAAAATTTATTTTCCCCATTCTCATCCGAGTTTCACTGCTCAAAATATGCAGGTCACAGTGATGTAGGAAATGTTGGGGTTCAGAGCCGATGCCAAGAAAGATTTCTTGAGATATCTTCAGTGCAAAAAAGTGGTTTCATTAAAGCACAGACAGGAAGGACACTTGGGGAGAAAGAGCTGCACTGAGGTCATGAGGAATTGCTGATTATATATATACATTCAAGTTGGGAGGGGGTTAGGGATAGCCTAAGTCCCTAAGGATTTTTGGAAGCAAGGTTTCCAGGATCTTGAGGGGTCTAGCTATTGTTAGGAAAATGTCATTTATTACTGTTTGGTAAAACTTCAGTCATGAGACCCTTCAGATGTATATTAGAGGGTCATATACTTCGAGGATGATTGCTAATGTATATTTTGGGCAATAGAGATAAAGGAAGTTTCCAAACGAATTTTTTGTGTTCTAGTAGACTTTTAGATCCTGAAGGTCAGGATAATGTTAACCTAAGATTGCCTTCTGCCCTTAGCAAAGTATAAACATTGAAGCAGCTAAGTTCCTAGAGGAAGGTCACTCTGCCAGTTTCAAGGACTTGTCAGTGGGCTGTAAATAATAATGAAATTTAATTTTTTTTTAATTTGCCTTTGTTTCTCACATCACTGCTTGTGTAGATTTCAGTCATCACATTTTTCTCAAGACAGACCTCTATAAAGATTCTCTTTTGCTCTGAACAAAGCTAATTATTGTTATGTTTTGGTTTCTTAAATTATGTGTAGACAGCTGTCATCTGGCTCTAGTCTATAAGAAATAAAAAATCAAATAAACACTTAAAAGTGTTAAGGTAACATAAATCCAACATTACTATTCAAAGTCATAATATAAGTGTTCCTAGTGTGTTTAGAAAAAGAAAATCTCAAATGTGTGTTTAATAAAGCCTATTCGGCCTTCATCCATTATTTGAACTTGTAGTGATAATTAAGAATTGGCACAAACATTCAAAAATAAATAAGGCTATGAAATTTAAAAAGACAACTTAATCCTTAACCTTTTTCAGCATTTAAAAATAAATAGTATTAACAAATGTTTAAATGCAGACAGGTGCTGGTAAAACCTGGAAGTTACTTTTTTATAACATAAGTCTAGTTTAAGTTAAATAGTACTGGAGTGTATCACAAATAATTGGCCTTTATCACAAAACAAAGGGGCCATTTCCTTTTGATGATAATATTATAATAATAAAGACAAAATTTCCATGTTAACCCTTCAAAAGAGAAGCTGTCTTATTCTTCCACATAATTATGGGGAAAGAAAAATAATTATTCCTCTAGCTTTCTAGGTGTTTGGCTGAAACCTCCATGTAATAAAAGATGGATTAATAGGAGAAAAACAAACAGAGATTTAGTAACATGTATACTTCCTGTTGGGGAGGAAGAGCTTCTTCTACCCTATGTACTTCTAGCTGGACATAGACTCAAACTGACATGAGGCAGGTTAATAGGAGAAAGTCAAATTTTATAGGCATATGTAAGGGGAATCCACACAGACATGAAATTCTGAAGAAAATGAGGCAACACGAAGTTTATATGATTCAAGGAGAGGAGGAGGGACTTGGACACTAAGAGGAGAAAATTCTCCTCTTAGTTTAAAGGAGTTTAAAAGGAGACTTTCAGGGAAAAACAATGAGATTGTTCCATTACACAGATGAGTTCCTTGGGGGTCTCTTTTAATACTTCTCTTCCTCTTGCAGGCTCTCCTTTCCAGTGTAAATTTAGGCAGTGATGAAGGATGCAGGCCACTTTTCTTGCAGCTGCTAGGTTTTTATTAGTTTTAAATCAAAGTAATCTTTCTGCCAAAGGCACTTTTTGGGATGTCTCCTCCTGCATCCCTTCACTCCTGTATATGTGGGAGATACCCAGGAAAGCTGAGTAACTCTCCAGAATGACCCACGCTACCACCTTAAATACTATCTTCAGCTAAAGCCAAAAAAAGATGTTGGGCGATGGAAAAGCCAGTTCTGGGACATTTTTCAGGCAATTTAGTGTAAACCTGGGTATGGCTGTTATGTGGATTTAAGTTTCTGCCTTCTCCAATGATCACATTTTCTGGAGATATAGTCATTCCCTTCTGGGAATGGGAGGAAGACACCTTCCCAAATAGAGATTTTCCTTACAAATATAAATGTCTCTTTCAAAAGGGTAAGTTCTGCCTAGTTTTCAGAACTTCTGTGTCTGCAGTTCCTTAAAAATAATTAGCCTAAAATAATCCTTATGTCAAGAGGCATATTTTGGGATGATAAATTCTGTTGCCCTGGATGTCTGGGTTGCTCAGTGGGTTAAGCCTCTGCCTTTGGCTCAGGTCATGATCTTGGGATCCTGGGATCAAGTCCTGCATCAGGCTCTCTGCTCAGCAGGGAGACTGCTTCCCCCTCTCTCTCTGCCTGCCTTTCTGCCTATTGTGGTCTCTCTATCAAATAAATAAAAAAATATTTAAAAAAAAATTCTGTTGCCCTTCAAGATAGCTCTCATTCTTGGAGGTACTGACACCCTATTACTTTTGGTCATTTTAGAAAATGACCCTTCTTGCCTATGTCATTTTAGATACAATAACCTGAAGAAGTATAAATTTATGAAACTGTTGAATTGAAAGAAGTCTCATCTCAGCATTTGTAAATTACATTTCTTAAGGTTATATTTCAAAGCTTTATATATATACATTTTCAATCTCATGGTTACATAACTATCATGTGTACACACACATGAAAACATACATGAAAGGCATTAAAATTTATAGACATGTGTGACTAAAAAATGAATGATCTGATAATTAAATTACTCTTAGACAGCTATTTCGAAAGTGTGGTCAGAGAATTTTCCAGATTTTGTCTAAGTATATGTTAATTATATATACTACAATAAAATCCTATATACATTACATAGAAATTAGACAGTCACTGGAGGAGTAAATGAAGTCAAGAGAAGGTTTTTGAGATGGAAGAAATAATAGCACACTTGGAGGAATAGCTCCTTGTAGAGAGAAAAATGGATAATGTTGATAAGAATTGGTAGAGAGGTATTGAAACAGCTTAAAAGCATAAAGTTGAACAAAAATCAAAATGCCTCCCCTAATGTTTTAGCGAAGCTCAATTTTAAGTAGCCTTTTTCCTCTTTCCTGCTAATCTCCCCTTCTCCCTTTTGTTTCAGAAACTGAGTAACTCCCTTAAGACTTGAAGAGGGAAGTTGGTAGCATGTACACAATTCTTGACAAAACTGACTAGATCCTGTATTGGCCTCCAAAACCCTCCAGCCCCTTCCTAGGGGCTCACGGTTTTTTGAGGCTTTAGACTGCTGCTAGCCTCCTTCACCTGCAAAGTAATAAACCATCTTCCTTCTTTCTACCCAGACTCTGTCTTCAAGTTACATATATAAGCTCTGGAGCACAGAGGTCGGTTTTCAACAATAATATCTTGAATATGTAATAAGAGACGGGATCCAAGGGGAGGACATAGACACTTTCTCTGCACTTTGAGGAAGGAGGCAAAATTGGGGGGTACAGAATATGTTAGATGGGTACATGTGATGGCAGAATTTTGTGGGAGCCCTTTTCTGATTGCTTCTGATGGTGCCGTGGTTTAGAAGCAAGATCATTGGCAAATACTGCATAAGAGGGAGAACACACTGGAATTTTTTTTTTTTTTAAAACAATCGACTGACTTTTTTAGTGGACCCAGGAGCGACTTCTTTGGCTTTAAAGCCAATTCAAGGTTGTTGGTTTTATTTTATTCTATTTTAAAGATTTTATTTATTTATTTGACAGAGAGAGAGAGATCACAAGTAGGCAGAGAGGCAGGTAGAGAGACAGGAGGAAGCAGGCTCCCCGCTGAGCAGAGAGCCCCATGCAGGGGCTCGATCCCAAGACCCTGAGATCATGACCTGAGTTGAAGGCAGAGGCTTAACCCGCTGAGCCACCCAGGTGCCCCAAACACACTGGAATTTTAATGAGAAAGGTGTATGATATTGAAAAGAATTGGAGAATTAATAGATTAAGACAATAATGATTTCTGGGCAGTTAGTTCTCTGAACAACTTTGAGGTTTGTGGCCATGAATTGAAAAGCAGCATGGTTGTGTCATTTCTATCGTCCTGTTCACTTTTTAGGGAGAACAGGTGGAAAGACAAATTCAGTTGATCATGCGTTTACTCATCACTTATGTCAAGAAGGAAGAGGCAAGGGAAGTGAGGATTTACCATGAAATTACTCTTCCTGACTTGTTCCACACCATTTTAAAAAGGTCATAGATGAAGCAGCAATGCTTCTAGAGTAGAAGGTCTGAACCAATCATGGTGCAAACGTGTTCTTTTAGAGAAGTGCTTTTCTTGCCAAAGGCTCTAAATTACCCTATTGAGGCCCTATGGAAAATAGTTCTAATAACCCCTGGTTGTGAATTTGCTGCTGCACTTTCTTTACTGTGTATCAGTGAAATGACAGGAACATTATGGAAACTCAACTGGGTAGCTGAAAGAAAAGTATTCTATCTTTATCCAAAAAATCAGAGTATTGGGATAATTATATATGTCTACTAGCATTAATAATTCCAGACTCCATCCTTAACATTTGTGGGTGCCTTATCCCTCACTTCTATAGTAAACCTATGTCCCAGCTGGCCAGCTGGTCTGGGCTTTTCCTAGACCTGTTATTCTGTCCTTCTCAGGTCAATACTTCCCTTTACTCTAAAAAAGTGTTCCAGTTTGAATAATAAATATATTTTACCAGTCACCAAGATCTGGCAATACAGGCCAATTTAACACTAATATTTCCTACAGCATTTATCATTTGAAACTAGATACAAATCCAGAGTACAGGCTTAATTTACATGTAAAAGTTCAATAAAATTAGCACAGCAATAAATCTGTGACATTTATTTATGCTCCTCCCATAAGCTAAACATGCCCTTTAAAAGATTAACAAAATGGAAATGAATGTTTAGAATATTAAATATAGGAAGCATATTGTCTTTACAATAAAAAGTTATCATGGCTGCATTTTATTTTTATATGAAAGAAATACTAGGCTACTAGATTTTTTTTTTTACTGTCTTTTTATTTTTTTTTATTTTTTTTCCATTTTATTTATTTTTTCAGCGTAACAGTATTCATTCTTTTTGCACAACACCCAGTGCTCCATGCAAAACGTGCCCTCCCCATTACCCACCACCTGTTCCCCCAACCTCCCACCCCTGACCCTTCAAAACCCTCAGGTTGTTTTTCAGAGTCCATAGTCTCTTATGGTTCGCCTCCCCTCCCCAATGTCCATAGCCCGCTCCCCCTCTCCCAATCCCACCTCCCCCCAGCAACCCCCAGTTTGTTTTGTGAGATTAAGAGTCATTTATGGTTTGCTACTAGATTTTGATGTTAGGAAGAATATGTTAGTACATTCAAATGAAAAAGAAAAGTCTTGACTTAAAAATTTTTATATCAAGAGATCATAAGCCTTTTGCAACCTAATCCATCATTCTTCAATAAAGTGCTTAGTGTTTTGTTTTACTATGTGATAATCAATAAGCTCCACTTTAAAAATATAAAAACTAGTAAAAATAATAATACATAAGTACCTTCATTCTTAACATGACAGATAAATATGATTCCCTTTGCTTGGCTCAGTTTTCCCCAAAATCGATTCAAATACATGAATCACAGATGTTCCCATGCAAGTCCTTAGAGATGTGGATACAGGGTATAAACAAATATTTAAAAATAACTTGAGTAACAGACAGAAAAAATTAAATGTGAAAAATGTTAATACAGTTTTATGATTAGCAACAACCCTCGGGGAAGTAGGGTGAGCGTCTTATTGAAATCATAGAGTGTAGGAGTGTGTAAGGTCATAGTGTGTCATATCTGAACGTGGGAGAAGAGAAGCTGCGAGGACCTCACTTGGCAGATGACAAATGTCCTCTAGGCTTTTCTAGATTAAAGCCTGCCAAACATGAAATTTCTACATAAAGCTGTCAACTGATCTGTGGCACTATTGTATTGCTACAGATTTCAGGAGAGATAGCCAAAAGAATGAAGCTAAAACACATGCAAAAAGATTAAAACCAGTTCTGAATATTTGGGAGCAAAAGAGGACAGGAGTTTACAAATAGAACTTAAAATATGTTGAGGAAGAGCATACAAAACTTATATTGAAGTGATGATTACCTGGCTCCAAGTGACATAACAAAATTCAACTCTACTTGCTATCCATTATTCAGGGAAATTTAAAAACTGTTAAGAGTTGAAAGGGAGCCTGACTAAGTCAGCAAGAACAGTAAGCTAGTCCACCTTTCAATTACTCCAGCAACTACTGGATAGTGAGGTATGTGATAAGACCACTTAATTTCATAGCCATGAACCCACTGATGAACTTTTTTTGTTGTGCAATGTTTGTTGATCAGGAACAGTGCTAGAGAGACTTCCACGAGAGTGATTAGGGTGTTCTCTGAGACCAGGATGGCTGGGCCTACAGAAGTATTAGAGGCAAGGATGGTAAATCCGTACCCTTTATATAATTAACTAAGCAACTGGCTGATCACTCTGAGGAATGATGCCATAAGAGAGGCTCCATGTTGGTCCTTACTATTAATAGGTTGGGCACTGAGCAACAATGTTAACCAGGTCAGGCTTGGTAAGGAGAATCCTATGTTGCCAAACTCATGCATAGCCTTCACTCCTATCTCCATGGCTATTGTTTTTCCCTTCATGGACTCTTTAACCAAGAACTGAAGAGAAAATGACACATCCACAGAGTCTCAGTTTGTCCACCTCATAATAAAGATTCTCCTCTGCTGTGGATCCTTTTGACTGACATTCACATTAGACACAAATGTATTTATAATCTGTACTCATTTTGAAAAGTCCATTCACATACCTCTTACCCAGAATTCCTTACAACCAGTCTTCCAGCCCTGTTCCTTCTGAGTCACCAATCATCTAGTCAAGTCATTAGCAACGGGTGATTGATCTCTGTAGTTCCATTTCAGACCATCTCTCACTCCAGATAAAGCGGACAACCAAATGTTCTGCTTTAAGTTATTTCCACTGGTAGGATTTTCCTTCACCTCTGTACTTTAGGGTCACCTTTGAGTGGGGCTGTATTGCTATGGCTGTCCCCTTTTAAATAATAATAGTATATTGCACAGATTCAATTGTTCACTGGACTCAAGTTTGGGGGCTTTTTTTCCTTCTGTTAACCAGTTGTAAGGAACACAGCAACAGATCATAGGTATAGTCTGAGGTAGAGGAGGTGATGATATAAGATGAATCAGGGTCAAAAGAATCTGAGTTTCCCACTGAAACAACTTACTTCTACTTCTTGGACCTTCCTGAGTTTCATCTCCAATATATCACTTCCTTTTGATGATGGATTACTGTTGCATACACCCAAACTATGCTAAGTGGGGCAGATTGCACTGAGTTAGTAATGGTAATCTCACAACCCATGGTGACCTGAGTCTTTTCCAAGTTCCAAAAGCAAACCAGAAACTGTTCCCCCAAATGAGGTTAGTTATCTGCAGGGAGAGACACTGAGTTGCTCCAAAATTCTAGTGGTTTGTACTATGATTCTCTTTTTGGTGACAACAGAGATTTCATTCAGCATACCTGTTGTTGTGAACATTTTGAGTATCCTTGTTTTTGCAGGATTAAAAATCCAAGTGTCAGAGAAATTTTTACTGAAGGCTTAACTTCCTGCAAAGCTTTCTTTTATTCTACTCCTCATGGAAATTGTAGTCTTATGGATAACTCTTGATTCATTAAAGTAGTACTGTTTAATGTGGTAGGTTTCCTGAAAATCCAGAAAAGCATTTCAAGCACTATACCTCTTTTTTCAAGGTAGATTGTGTGAAGTACATCAATTTGAGGGATATCTGAACATATTCCAGACATTTACAATACTAGAAATGTTATTGAGTTGGAGAGGTAACTTTTGTGGTGTTTATCTTTCACTGTCTAGTTTTAATATATTTTATTAAGGCCTCTAAAGTATTTGCACTTCCTATTGATAGGATCCAACCAGCATAATGCAGTTCAAGAAAAGAACTAGTGTAAAATGTTGCAGCCTCTGAAAGAGTCAGAACCAGTATGTAGTAATACCTAAAAGATCTGGGTATTTCCTTTTTCTTAGTTCACTGTCACTCTGTTGTGGTCTTAGGTCCCTTTGGAGAAGGCCTGGAATATTTACTATATGTACAGGCAACAGTGGTGCTAGGTCTTTCCTCAAAGGAACTCAATTTCACCTTCAATGAAGGAGATCTGGGTCTAAAAATTTATATGGCTATGAGTCTCCATTGTTAAGTTCAAGTCAGGTTCTTGAATGCTTGATATAGAGTTGTTGTTTGGTTGGTTTTTTCCTACTATACAGACTGTGTAGTGCTCTAGATAACTGGCCATTTATTTTGTTTCTAGGGACACCAGGATCAATTAGTCACTGTCAAAAATCCCTGAAAACCAAGAAATTCTTATTATCAATATATCCCTTTTCTCCTTTTTGACAAATATGTCAACCTTATTTTTGGCAATTAATTGCTGTCATTTTTAATACTCTTGGTCCCCACTAGTGATTTGTTAGTAAATACTTACCAACTAGATTGCCAGCACAAGAAGGAAGGAAGGAAGGGAGGAAGGAAGGAAGGAAAAGGAAAGGACAGGACAGGAAAGGAAAGGAGGGAAGGAAAGGAAGAAAGAAAGGGAGGGAAAGAAGGAAGTAACCCGTCTGAGGCAGTTGCTGATTTTTGTGGTGTAAATACTACCTCTATGGCTGAATTCAGATTACCAATGTGATGTCACTGAAAACACAGTTGGGAAAAGAAGCATTATATAGTATTTCCACCATATGTACACAATAGACAAAAATAATCTCATGGGTTTTTCTAATTTTGATATAAATTACTGGGGAATAAGGACACAATGAAGAATAAAGAATCAATACACCATTTGGCACAATGAATCAAAATTTTGTTACAATAAGTTGTAATGCTGAGTGCCTGTGGATGCTTACATTTTAGACATATATAATGATAAGGTTAGGGAACCAATTTTTACATTCATATGGAGGTATCTTAATATTGAGAGACATTATCGGAGTGAAAATTTTATCTGAGTAATTTTGCTAAGTAAAATAAATAGGAATCATTTATATAACATTTATATAACATTTATATAAAAAAATTTATATTTTTTTTAAAGATTTATTTATTTGACAGATAGAGATTACAAGTAGGCAGAGAGGCAGGCAGAGAGAGAGAGAGACGGAAGCAGGCTCCCAGCTTAGCAGAGAGCCCGATGCGGGGCTCGATCCCAGGACCCTGGGATCATGACCTGAGCTGAAGGCAGAGGCTTTAATCCGCTGAGCCATCCAGGCGCCCTTATATAACAGTTGTTAAAACTGAAATAAAGCCAGGTACAAACTGATTTTGAAACTCCAAAATCACAATGCTTACAATGATTTTAAACTTTAATACCAGAAATTACTTTCTAATTGTTCTGCTATTTTGGAAAGAATAAATATAGGAGACAGGACAGAACAACTATACACTGGGATATTGCCTCCTTAATGTTATCTTCCCATATTGTCTATCTACCTTAAAAATCCTAACTTTTATTTAAAACATTTCTACAAATTTAAATGTTATGGTTTTTAAACATGGATTATGTATTACTTTGCTCTAATGTTGTTGCATAATGAATTCCTCATTTCCCTCCCCACTAAAACAATTAGCAAATAGTAATTTCCACCTGCAAGGTTGATGTGAAGCATTGCTTTTAACTTCCTCACATTACTATATATTATTTTTCTTTCTTATTTTTGTGTTGACACATCCTAATATTTGATTACTACCTATTTTACCCTCTTGAAAAATGAAGCAGTTGGTTTTTTGTTTTGTTTTATTTTTTTGTTTTTTGTCTTTTGGACTAAATAATTTCAATATAATATTACTGGATTTAAAAGGCTATGAAATAGGGAGGTAACCAGTCAATGCAAACACTTCAATGAAGATATTTCTATGGGCCTCAGAGAATGAAGAAGCAAGGCCAACCCAGATGTAGTACGAAAAGTTACATAAGAAGAGAAGCTTTGTGGGAAAAGCAGAATAAAGACAGAGGGGGGTTCTAACAGATTAAAGATCTAAGAAACAGAAATTCCCAACAAGCCCTCATTTATACAAGAAAAACTTCCCTACTCCGAGTAAAAGAGTCCACTGACAAATTTCAGAGAGACTCCAAAGGCTCCAACTTGTAGGCAAATGCAAAGGAGACTGTGAGAGAATCAGAGTGTGCTGGATATCCTGGGCCCAAAGGGCCCCCCAAATACTAAGTAACAGTAAAGAGCACTGTGAGAGCATACTGCTGGGAACAGAACTTACATTTATTTGACTGGGAATTCCGGAGTAAAGAAGAATGAAATTTCAGATACAAGGGGAAGAGGGGCCCTGACAAAAACATATCTCAAGAAGTTTTGAGGAAGGGGACTGACAACAACAAAAAGGTAGAAAAGGAAGTCCTGGCCCTTGCACAAAGAAACAAAGATTTAACTGTCATGTGTGTACAGAATACCTTTACGAAAACCCTAGGAACTAGTTAAGAAGTCGCTGTACCCCAGAAAAGCACAGGACTGAGAATAACTGCATTGAAATAAGTAAGAAGAGCAATTTGCCTTTGCCTGTGTTTCCCTCTCCTCCAAGTTGGCAGGGGTAAGCATCAAGAAAGATCCCATTTGCCAATGATTACTCTTGCAGGCAAAAGAGAGAGTGAAGGGTGTATCTAACATACCCAGCCTTTTGGAATGCTGACTGAGAAATTTTCTCCTGCCTTGTTTCACCCAGAGTGCTGAGGAATTTGGCATGGAATGCCTCAGAACAGCTAAAAACAAAGAAGAGGCATGGGTGGCTCTAGGCAGCTGGTGTGGCCCCCAGCAGCCAGCTCAGCACCCAGCAGTCAGTGCAACCCCTAGCAGCTGGCAAGGAAATCAGCAGAGAGTGCAGATCTCAGCAGCCTCTGTAAATCTCAGCAGATGACGCATTTCTCAACAGAAAGCATGGATCTTAGAAGACAGTGCAGTTCCCAGCTGCTGGATCAGATCTGTCAAACTGGAATGAGGAGCAAAACCATGAGATTTCTTCAGGCAAGGGGGACAGAAGTGGAACTTGTGCCCAATGTTCAAGCATCTCAGTGTACTGGCCCAGGAAAATAGAAGGATGGCTCTCAGTATCCAGCAAGGCTCAGCTTGAGTAGGAGAAGATGTATAATCCTGAGACTTCTCTCCCAGGAAGGAGAGGAACAGAATATTCACATCCCATAAGAAGTCTTATAAAACTCCCAGAATCTAGGCAGGCTGATTGGTTAAGATCGTTCCTTGCTGGAAAAGGTGGAAGAGGTGGAAACTGGAAAACTGGACGAGGTGGCTGCTTCTTCAAATGTGCAAACATGAACATGAAATGATAAGAAAAACAATCAATATTAAAAAATGAAAATCAATATTAAAAAATGAAACCTCAGTAACAAACAAAAAGAAATGGAGATCTATGAAGTATGTGGCAAAGAATTCAAAATAACTGTCTTAAAGGAGGTTAGTGAGCTACAAGAATAAAAAGACAGAAAATTAATGAAATAAGGAGAAGAATATATTACATACAAAATGTGAATATCAACAAAAAGGTAAAAACCATACAGAACAAAACAGAAATTATGAAGCTGAAGGATACAATAACTGAACTAGAATTTTTAATTCAATAGAGAACAGTGTGGAGATTCCTGAAGAAATTAAGAATAGAGCTTCCCTATGACCCTGCAATTGCACTGCTGGGTATTTACCCCAAAGATACAGATGGAGTGAAAAGAAGGGCCATTTGTACCCCAATGTTTATTGCAGCAATGGCTACGGTCACCAAACTGTGGAAAGAACCAAGATGCCCTTCAATGGATGAATGGATAAGGAAGATGTGGTCCATATACACGATGGAGTATTATGCCTCCATCAGAAAGGACGAATACCCAACTTTTGTAGCAACATGGACGGGACTGGAAGAAATTATGCTGAGCGAAATAAGTCAAGCAGAGAGAGTCAAGTATCATATGGTCTCACTTATTTGTGGAGCCTAACAAATAACATGGAGGACATGGGGAGATGGAGAGGAGAGGGAGTTGAGGGAAACTGGAAGGGGAGATGAACCATGAGAGACTATGGACTCTGAAAAACAACCAGAGGGTTATGAAGGGGCGGCGGGGGTGGGGGGTGGGGTGGGAGGTTGAGGAACCAGGTGGTGGGTAATAGGGAGGGCACGTACTGCATGGAGCACTGGGTGTGATGCCAAAACAATGAACACTGTTATGCTGTAAATAAACAAAAAAAAAAAAAAAAAGAATTTCACAGAAGACTTGATAAAGCAAAGGAATCCATGAACTTGAAGGTAGAAATTTGAAATGATCCAGTCAGAAAACAAATAGGAAAAAATAAAAAGAATGCAAAAACTTAAATGACTTATTGGAAACCATCAAGTGAACTAATACAATATAGGCATTATAGGAATCTCAGAAGAAGAAAGAGATAAAGGGGCAGAAGCTTATTTGAAGAAAGCCCAAGAAACTATAAATATGTGAAATTTGAAGCAGTTTACACCAAGACACATAATAAAATTGACAAACTTGAAGACAAAACACTTTGAAAATAGCAAGAGAAAAAAGTGTCATCACATATCATGGAGCCACTATAAAACTATTAGCAAATTTCTCAGCATAAAATTTGCAGTCCAGAAGAGAAGACCATGATATATTCAAAGTGCTTGTAAGAAAAAAATTCAAAGAGTTTAAGGACTTTTTTGTAAGCCTCATTATAACCACAAATATATACATATGTATGTATGATATATATGATATTTGATATATATATGTATTTGATATATATCATATATTTGCTACATATGAGAAATAGAGAAAAGAATCACAGACTATCACCACAAATATTAATAAAACACAAAGGTAGATAGCAAAAACAGGAAAAGACGAAACAAAAATTGACAAAATAATTAACAAAATGACCATAGCATGCTTTCCTTATCCATAATTACTTTAAACATAAGTGGATTAAACTCCCCAGTCAAAAGTTACAGAATGGCTGAATGAACAAAAACATAAGACCCAACCATATACTGTCTACAAGAGATTTATTTTAGACTAAGGACACAGAATGAAAGTGAAGGATGGAAAAATGTATTCCATGAAAAGAGTAAGCAAAAGAGATCGGGAATGATGATATTTACATCAGATAAAACAAAGTTTAAATAAAAATTGGTCACAAGAGACAAAAAAGTACATTATATAATGATAAAAAGGTCAATTCATCAGGAAAATATAAAAATTATGAATATATATGTGCCCCACAACAGAGTATCTAAATATATAAAGCAAGTATTAGTAGAACTGAAGGGAGAAATAAATAGCAATGCAATCATAGGGGAATTCATATGAAACTTTCAACATGGATAGAACATTCAGAGGGAAATTCAATAAAGAAATAGCAGACTATAGATCAGAACGATCTAACAGACATGCATAGAAATTTCCATACAGTAGCAACACAATACAGATTCTCCTCAAGTGCTTATGGAACATTTTCTAAGACAGATAACATGTTAGACCACAAAACAAGGTATAGTAAATTTAAGGAGATTCAAATCATATCAAGTATCTTTCCTAACTACAATGGTCTGGAACTAGAAATTGAAAACATAAGGAAAATTAGAAAATTCAAAAATATGTGAAGATTAAATGACACACTCCTGAACAACCAATGGGTCAAAGAATAAATCTAAAGAAAAATCAGAAAATATCTTGAGATAAATGAAATGAAAACGAAGTATAACAACATATGGGATGCAACAAAAGCAATATTAAGAGGAAAATGATAAATGCTTATATCAAAGAGGAAAAAAGATCTCAAATAAACAACCTAATATTGCATGTCAAGAAAAGGGAAGAACAAATTAAGGCCAAATTTAGCAGAAAAAAGAATAATAAGTATTAGAGTAGAAATAAACAAAATACAGGGAAAGCGAAAGAAGGAAGGAAGGAAGGAAAGAAAGAAAGAAAGAAATGAAAAGAAAGAAAGAAAAGAAGAGAAGAAAAGAAAAGAGAAGAAAGAACAAGAAAGTAAACCAATGAAACCAAGAGTTGGCTTTCTGGAAATATAAACAAAATTGATAAACCCTTAGTCAGACTAGGATAAAAAGAGAGAAGATTCAAATAAATAAGACCAGAAATGAAAGAGGAAACATTATAACTGATGCTATAGAAATTTTAAAAAGTTATGAGAATATTATGAATAATTATATACCCATAAATAGGATAATCTACAAGAAATGTAGAAATTCCTAGAAACATACACTCCACCAAAACTAAATAATGAAGAAATAGAAAAGTTGAACAGACCAATAACAAGAAAGGCGATTGAGTCAGTAATCCAAACCTCCCAACAAGGAAAACCCACAACCTGATAACTTCACTAATGAATTTTACCAAATATTTAAAGAAGAATTAACATCAATCCTTCTCAAACTCTTCCAAAAAACTGAAGAGGAAAAAAAACTCCCAAACTCATTTTATAAGCATTACCTTATAATGCCAAATACCAAAGCCAGACAAGGGCACTACAAAAAAAGAAAAAGTCTAACACCTCTTACGAACATAGATGCAAAAAACCTCAACAAAATATTATCAAATTGAATTCAGTAGCATATTTAATAGATCATGACCAAATGGAATTTATCCCTGGGATGCAAAGATAACTCGACATACACAAATCTATCAACATGATATTCTATCTTAACAGAATGAATGAGAAAATTATATGATTATTTCAATAGATCCAGATAGTAGAATGCCTGGGTTGCTCAGTTGGTTAAGCATTCAACTCTTAATTTCAACTCAGGTTATGATATCACAGTCCTGGGATTGAGCTCCATGTTGACCTCTGAGCTCAGATGGGAGCCTGCTTGAGATTCTCTCTCTCTCTCTGCCCCCTCCCCCCCCCACTCTCTCTGTCTCTCTCTCTCTCTCAAAGTAAATAATAAAATGAATATTTAAAAAAATATATGCAGACAGAGCATTTGGCAAAATTCAACAGACTTTCATAATAAAACTTCTCTATAAATTAGGCTTAGAAAGAATGCACCTCAAGATAATCAAGGTCATAAAAGACAAGCCCACAGTTAACATGATGCTCCATGGTAAAAATCTGAAAGCTTCTCTTCTAAGATGAGGAACAAGACAAGGATGCCCAGTATCACCACTTCTATTGAACACAGGACTGGACATCCTGTCAAAACAGGGAGGCAAGAAAGATAAATAAAAGGCATTGAAATCAGAAAGTAAGAGGTAAAATTATCTCTGCTCGAAGTATATGATCTTATAGCAAATTCTAAATATTCCACACACAAAAAAAGTTAGAAATGACAAAAAATTCAGTTAAATTATAGATTACAAAATGAAAATACAAAGATCAATTGTTTTTATACACTAACAATTAACTATTTAAAAAGGAATTTACAAATCAAAACCACAATGAGATACCATTACACACCTGTCAGAATGGCTAAATTAACAACACAGAAAACAACAGATGTTGGTGAGAATGTGAAGAAAGGGGAACCCTTTTACACTGTTTGTAGGAGTAGTAGGCAGAGAGAGATGGGGGAAGCAGGCTCCCCGCTGAGCAGAGAGCCTGATGAGGGGCTTGATCCCAGGACCCTGGGATCATGACCTGAGCCAAAGGCAGAGGCTTAACCCACTGAGCCACCCAGGTGCTGTTTGTAGGAATGCAAACTGGTACAGCCACTCCAGAGAATAGGATGGAGGATCCTTGAAAAGTTAAAAATGGAACAACCCTACAACCCAGCCATTGCACTACTAAGTATTTACCCAAAAGATACAAAAATACTGATCTGAAGGGACACATGTAACCCAATGTTTATAGCAGCATTATCAACAATAACCAAATTATGGAAAGAGCCTAAATGTCCATCAACTGATGAAAGGATAAAGAAAATGTGGGGTGTGTGTGTGTGTGTGTGTGCGTGTGTGTGTAATGGAATATCACTCAGTCATAAAAAAAGAATGAAATCTTGCCATTTGCAATGATGTGGATGAGCTAGAGATTATTATGCTAAGTGAAATAAGTCAGAGAAAGACAAATACCATATCATTTCACTCATATGTGGAATTCTGGAAATGTTTTAAAACAAATGAAATAGAGGGGAAAAAAGAGAGAGGCAAACCAAAAAATAGACTCTTAAGTATAGAAAGTTGCTAGAGGGGAGGTGAGCAGTGGGGGATTGATTAAATAGGTAATGAGTATGAGCACTGGATGTTGTATGTAAGTGATGAATCACTAAATTTTATACCTGAAACTAATATTACACTGTATGTTAGCTAACTGGAATATAAATAAAAACTTAAAACTAAAATAAATAAATAAGTAAATAAATTAAATGAATAAACAAAAAAAATCTAATTTATAGGAGCATTGAAAAGAATAAAATACTTAGGAATAAATTTAACCTTTCTAAGGAGGTATGTATTGACCTTTTACAAAGTTTAACTCAAAATGGATCTTGGAATTAAGTGCAAAATTGAAAAGTATAAAACTCTTAAAGAACAGAAGAGAAAATCCTCTGATCTAGAGTTATAGAAACAAATCTCAAACTTTCTTCCAAAAGCACAACCCATAATAGGAAAAATTGAAAAATTGTACTTGATCAAAATTTTAAAATATTTGCTCTGTGAAAATCCCTGTTAAAAATATAAAAAAGCTACACACTGGAAGTACTTAATATTAAGTACTTTCAGTGCTCAAAAATGCAATGACTATGTTGTATATAATGACTCATAGGTCGATCATTCGTGACTATTGACTCTCAGACTTTTTGTTAGGAAAGCAGCAGAAAGAGTAAATCTTGAATTAACTCTGAAGGGAAATGTCCACTGTGGAGATTCCTTGACTTTTTTTAAAAGAGCAATAATTAAATTGTACCCAGAATGCATAAGTGAGTGTAGGGACCGTCCAGCGGGTGTTGGTTTCCTCATGCAGAGGCGGGAGCTGCGTCAGGGGCTGCCTGCCTTTGGCCAGGAAGCCGCCGGCTGAGATCGTGTCTTCAGCCTCAGCAGAGTAGCTGTAGGCTCAGGCGGCTGGGGACGTGGGAGGGGTTGTGAGGACTTGTGGGACCTTGATCTCTATCACCTTAATAAGCTCCACTCTTTCCCTGTAAAGACTCGGCTTGCATCTCGCTGTCAGTGAAGGCCGTTGTTCCTCCGAGTTCCGTCACTTGAGTGTGCCCACGGAGCGGGGACCCAGGGTTCTTCCTGTCCCCTGGACTCTGGCTTGCCCAGTCACCCCGCAGTGTCCTTGAGGTGCTGAGGACCCCGACCGCACCCTCCACTCACCTGAAGGACGCGTAGCAGTCCTTCCTCTTTCTGATTTGAATCACAGCCTGGGTGTGGTCTGTCTTGTTCTGTGTCCTTGTTCCTAATGTTAACGTGTGTTACTGCTTCTTGGTTGTACTGGGTAACATCGGGGTAAGATTTTAACTGGGTATTCTTGAATTGCTTTTTACAATAAACCAGTTTTATAACCTTTCAGTTTATCAACTTTTTACATCTGTGTTCTTTTCAGTTAGGGCTTCTCACATCGGAGCGCACTGATCCGGGAGTTTCAGATTCTCCCAAGCACTGCCTGCGGCCGTAGCTGTGTCTAAATACAGTGCCTTTTTTAGAAAAGGAAGAAAGAACAGTAAGGAAGTGACTTTTATATACAGACATTATTGTTGTTTTAAGTATTCGCAGTAAATACATGCATTCTAATGGAAACTGGCAGAAACATTAAAAAACAGCCCTAATTACTGCTAGCTCATAATTCACACCAGTCAGTGCTGAAACCCATGGTGCAGAGAGGAAGGTGGTGCCCCGTGGTCGGCAGCTTCGTAGGTTTTGGCTGTCCAAGACAGGAGCACTCAGATGAATTTTACTGTCGGCAAGCATATTTTTGTAAGAATTGTTGGGTGTGCCTATTTTAACAGTTCTTTTCTGTATCATGAAAAGTATTCTCCACAATTTAAATGTTTTATATTAGAGAACTCTTTAATGCACACTTGTCAAATATATATATATAGTACCCATATCACCTTTTTATTTTTTGTTTTAGGTGTAAGAGCATGCTCGTATGTTAGGTACTTACATAAATTGTTACATTATTTTTTCTTATGTAATACCTTTTTGTTTGTTTATGTGGCTCAAATATATTCTTTCTTTAAACTCTTTAAAAAAAAAAAGCTACACACTGGAATAAAATATTTTCAAGCCATATGCCTGACAAAGAATTAGTATCTCTCAATATGAAAAAGTATTCTCAAAATATAGATAGTAAAACAATCAAACAACCCAGTTAAAAATTAGGACACAAGGCACGAAAATATATTTCACCAGAGAAGATACACAGATAGCAAATGAGCATATAAAAAGAGCTTCAACGTCATTAGCCTTTAGGAAAATACAAATTAAAATCACAGTGTCTAAAATAAACTGTAGTGAGAACATCAAACTCTGGCAAGGGTGTGAAGAAACTGGATCACTCATCATTGCTGGTGAGAATGTAAAATAGTATTGTCAGTCTGGAAACAGTTTGGCAATTTCTTTTAAAATGATGCATGCACAGCCATATGACCCAGTAATCTCACCCCTGGGCTTTTTTCCCAGAAAATGAAAACTTATGTTCATGAAAAACCCTGTATATGAATATTCATAGCACTTTTATTCATAATAGCCAAGAATTGGTAACAACCCAGGCATCCATCAAAGGATGAATGTGAAAACAAACTGGTACATTCACACCATAGACTACTACTCAGTTGTAAGAAAGAATGAACTATTGACGCATGCAGAAAATTAGAGGGACCTCCAGAGAATTATACTGCATGAAAAAGAAAAGCAACATAAAAAGTTACACATTGTATTGTTCCATTTATATAACATTGTTAAAAGGACAAAACTATAGAAATAGAGAACATATCAGTAGTTGCTAGGGGTTGGGGAGTCAGGGTAACATGGATATGTTTGTGACTATAAAGGGGAATAGAAGAAAATCTTGTGGTAATAGAAATATGTCTCTTGACGGTATAAATGTTGATATCCTAGTCGTGGTATTGCTCTACAATATTTCAAGATGATATCCTAGGTGCAAACTGGGTAAAGACTATCTGATTTCTCTGTATTCTTTTTTTTTAATACTGATATATAAATCTATAATTATCTAGAAATACAAATTTTTATTAAAAATAGTCATAAACTTCTTGAGATGACTTCTGAAGTATTTATGAGTCAAACTTTTAAAAATGCACAATTCAGAATGGTTAGTTAGCATTTTATCCAAAAGAAAAATAATTCAGAGGAAATGACAAGTACTTCAACCTGTAGGTCAACCAGCAAATCTCATTTTATTAAGTGGCACAGTGAGTCTTATTTGTGTGAAAGTAGTTTCTTAACTAGGAGAATACATTTTTAGAAATAGGCTTTCATTATAAAAATAAAAATATTCCAAGTATATGCATGGACTAATATATTTCAGAGATACTCTTAGCGATGTACTAGGGTCGACTTATATCAGCTTACAAAATGGATTGTTAAATTTGGGGGAATTTTGTTAATCAGAGCCAAAATTAAAATCTAAATTATATAAATTGTCAATTAAATAAATTATATTAAAAACAAAGGTAACACCTACCCAAACTTCATCACTTCTTAGTTATTTTTCTGCACTCTATTATTACCTATACTTTTGAGATTATTTACATTTATTGTGACTATTTGATAGAAATTCTACACAATCATGTATCTCTTCACATTTTTCCCCAAATCTGTTCAGTGACATGATGTGGATAGCTTGAGATCAGAAATAGTAGGTATACCACAGAAATAAATAAATGATGAAAATTAGAATTTTTTATTTCTGGAGAGCCAGTTGTTAATTTTTACTAAAAAAAAACAAAAACAAAAACAAAAAAACACTGTATGACACTCTCCATTTTTGCCTGAATATAGTTTAAGAATCTAGAGAGACCTTTAGCTTATACTCACTAATTGATCCCTGAGTGTCCTCTGTCCAATCATTGGTTGTCAAATGCAAAGTGTACTGATCTGGGGACACCTGAAGAGACTTAGCTAGGACTTCACAGAACTTAATCCATAGGTTGAATGAACTGGTTTATGCCTACTTGCTAATGAATTAAATGATTAACAATTAATAAATGTCTTTAGAGCTGCTAGAAGTAAAAATAGGTTCTTATTGTAGAAAAATTGGATGTATTAAAAACAATATAATTAAAATTATTTGCCAACCCATCTCCTAAGTGAACTATTTTTTTAAGAGTTTGGTATTAAAAAAAAAAGTTTGGTTTTTTTTTGAGAATATTTAAAATAAACACTTTTGAAATAAGCACAGTATAGTTGTTAACATTCTGTGTCAGTTATTTGCCAGGAGCTTTACTACATATTTAGATATATCTCAGTGAATAATCACAGCAGTCATGTGAGATATGATCTATAATTTCCCCCATTATACAAATGTTAATGAAGTACAAAGAGGTTAGGCAACTCATTCAAGGTTACCAACCTAGTAAGTGCTTAGAGATCAATTTTATCTAGTACTTAGAACTGAAACCCAGATAATTTTTTTAAGATTTATTTATTTATTTGAGAGAGAGAGAGAGTTGGGAGAGGGGCAGAGGGAGAGAAACTTCAAGCAGACTCCTTGCTGAGCATCGAGCCTACTATGGGGTGTTGGGGGCAGGACTAGTTCTCATGACCCTGAGATCATGACCTGAGCTGAAATTAAGAGTTGGCATTCAATGCACTGAGCCACTCAGGCACACCTCCAGACAATCTAATTTTAAAAGGCTGTTTTTTCTACCTTTCTAGCCTGTTCTGTTTTATTAAAAATATTTCACCTTTCTTAAATATTACTTTTAATTTATTTTTATTTTGGGGGGGTGGGTGTGGCAGAGAGAGAGAGGGAGACAGAGAATCTTAAGCCAGAAAGCAAACAAAAATTAACAAGTATTTCTTCATTAGGATGACAAAAACAAAGAAAAGCCAGAGACAATAGAAGTAAAGGCAACCCCTTTAGCCATAGCTGGGGAAAATATCTTACATATTATGATATATATGATATATCATATCTTATGATATCACTATCTTATGATAGAGGAGAGCAATGAGAATTCTTCTACGCTGCTGAGAGCTTCATATAACCCTTTTGGAAAGTAAATTCATATGACCCTTTTGGAAAGTACAATAATTTAATACTGTCTAATAAAGTTGACTATAACCTTTCATTGCAAACTATAAACACTAGAGAAAATTCCATGCGTGTGTTCCTGGAAAAATGCACAATGATGTTCATAACAGCACTGATTGTAATAGAAAATCTGAAAACACATTAATTTGCCTGACAGAAGGAAAAAATCAACTGTGATACATTTACACAATGGCTTACTATTCATCAGTTAGAAAGGATAAACTAATGCTACAGTCTCAATAACCATTAAGACTAAACATGGATAAAACTTGAAGGCATTTGCTAAGTAAGATAAGTTAGACAGAGAAAGACAAATACGTATGATCTCACTAATATGGGAAATCTAAAAAAAAAAATGAACTCATAAATACAGAGAATGAATTAGTAGTTGCTAGAGGAAGGAGCTGGGGATGAGGGAAATGGGTGAAGATTGTCAAAAGTACAAACTTCCAGTTATAAGACAATTGAGTTCTAGGGATACAATGTACAGAATGGTGACTACAGTTAATAGTATTGTATCATAAACTTGAAAGTTGCTAAGAGAATAGATCTTAAAACTTCTCATCACAAGAAAAAAAAGTTGTAGCTACAAAAAAAGATAGATATTAACTAAACTTACTGTGGTAATCATTTTGTAATATGTATACATGGTTCAAATGATTATGTAGTACAATTAAGCATTAAATGTCATTTATATCTCAATAAATTGAAGAGAAGACTAGAAGGTATTCTATTAAGAGAAAACACAAATAAGAAAAAGGTATACATAAAAGGTGTAATAAAAATGTTTTAAAGGGTAAAAAACTTTGTACATTGATAAAAATATACATTTATATGAAAAGAATAAAAAGTACACAGTAATTATGCAACTAAATGCTGATAATTATTGCCTCTAGTATGATATTATTGAGTGAAACAAATAGTCTTAGGAAAGAAGCATAAGTACTTTATTTCACTTGTACGATTATTTTATAATGGGTGCTTGTGTTAATCTTTATACCTTTCTGAATATATAACATAATAGTTAAAATGAAAAAATAAAGAGGAAGTAGATAAGATTTTTAAGGCTTGGGGTCTCCTGACCCCAAGCAAGGTATGTTCTTACTCTGTCTTGGAATCCTTTGTCTTTCTTTAATTATACTAGCCACATTCAGCTACAGACAGGAAGAGGTTATATTCTCGTCTTCCCCATTATATTTTGTCCTTATTCATCTTTTTTTTTTCCAGCCATGAAGTAAAATTATTCTTTGCACGGAGTTAAGAAACAACAACAATAATCATAATAATAAGTGGTACATTGAATTGTAGTTCTTAAAAGGAAGCTTGTTTTTCTGTTTTTATAAAACTTTAAGGTCCTAAATAGTTGCTAAAATCTGAGAACTTCTCTTTGTTGCTCATCAGATCATTTTATCGTTTGTTTCATTTCTTAGCTGAATGATCATTTTCCTTCATCTTCAAAAAGCTTCTCTGTTTCATAGCACATGGAATATGTATTAAGTTGTCTACTTTTGTTTGTGTTTGGCTTGGCACATTGATTTTCTAATTCATATAGTTAATATATGTTATCCCATCCAGGTTCATCCAATACATGTGTGGTCTATTCTGATGTTGCTTTGGAAGTAAACAATACATTTGCACTATTCCTGGTGAGAGTTTAAAAAGAAAAAGAAAGAAAGAAAATATACAGATTTTAAAATTGTTAACTTGTGTTTTCAAAGTTTATGATTATATTTTTTTTGGTGGGAAAGATTGTGATTTATGTGGATTAAGACAAAGGGAGTATATATCAGAGGGAGTTTGTTTGAGCACACCAGTAACTACATTTCCTTAAAGGGTGATTCATTTTTTCCTGAGACAATTTATTTTACTTCTCTGCAATTAAAATTTTCTTTTCATGAGAACAATGGAAATGTGTACCAGGAAAAAATTAAAACTACTAGCAACATAAGTACTGTTTGGGGATTAAACTTGGAATTTAAAGTTTTATTACATAATTTAATCTTAATTGAGTAAAACCTTTGAGCACTTGCATGCTTTTATCATAGGAAAGAGCTTTTTCTTCAAATTGAGGAATTAGGGTGATATTTTTTCTTGTTTTTCCTATGAGATGGAAGATATGAGTCATAAATGAAAATGAGATTGAAAAATTACCAATAAGATGTTAATGGGTTTTTTTACAGATTTTATTTATTTATTTATTTGAGAGAGAGAGAGAGTGTGCATGGTTGGGGGTGGGGGGTAGGGCAGAGGGAAAGGGAGAGAGAGAATATCAAGCAGACTCTGTGCTGAGCGTGGAGTCTAACATGGGACTCGATCTCACAGCCCTGTGATCATGACCTAAGTCAAAATCAAGAGTTGGACTCAACTGATTGAGCCACCCAGGCACCCCAAGATGTTAGTTTCTTTAATGTTGCTTGTCAGAAAAGAAGATTATATAACCTCCTGGGTAATAATACAAAATGGGCTCAAACCAGATGCCTAAAATAGTATATTTCTGCATCCACAGCCTCTGTAACAGAGAGGTAACATTCTTACTTCATTCCCCAGCTAAATGGTGGAGTTCCTAAGGGCTCTTCATACTACAGTTTCTAAACTGTAGTCACTATGCAGTATCTAACCTCTTTGGGTCCTAGTGACTGGAGAAGGCCGCCTATAAATCAATTTAGAAGTAAATCTGCCTGATGTCATTGTTGATGATGTTTATCATGAGAACAACAATGTCCCAGCCAAAGTTGCATTTTCCATATATGTTTTCAAAACCTTAGACCTGTTGGAATGTAGACCAGGAAGGAAGAATTTCTTCACTTATTGCCTGGTCTGTAAAGCAGTTATTGATTAATGCCCAGATATTCATAAAATCTCCAGTGTAGTTGTATCTTTTTCTGTCTCTCAACCCTCTTGCCGAATTCCAAAGTCTCTTGTGGAAACATTTCTTTCAATGCTTGTCAATATTTACTCTGTACCTTTTGTGCATGGGTGTGTGCCTGCAGGTTTTTTGCTGTGTTGGTGGTAGATTATGCTTCAAACATCCTTCTACCCATGACCTTTAGGGTGTGACTTATCCTTATTGACTTCATCATCAATAATGTATTAGTCACTGTGGAGCAGACAAGCCATACTATGCTTAGCTAGGGGGCTCTGCTTCTTGCTGCAGATTTATGGGTTTAACTGGGTCAAGGGCTCTGTTTCTTATTACTATTATCATTTTTTGGACCAGTGCACTCACCTAGGTATATTTTTCTAATTACAATGATAAAAATAAAAGAGTCAGGCAAGATTTCTACCCCATTCCATTGCTGAAGTAAATCACATGCCAAGCCCATAGTCAACTGATGGAAATATATGCTTTGTCAATTGGATTTCATCTTTTGCAAAACAGCTATTCAAATTTTCCCCCTCCTTTCTACTGGAGTGTCTGTCTCCTTTTCTGCCTGAATTTTAGGAATAATTTGTATTTTTGCTCAGAATCTATTCTTACACTTTCACCAACGTTTAACTCCCAGACCATTTTATGTTTCTAACTAAACAAAAGCTATCTTTTGTTTACATTAAGGTGCTCCTATTCATCCCTTAAAACAAAATACTCAAAGTCACCATTATCACTAGTTTTCTGTCTCCAAGCAACATCATTTTCCTCATTTTTTTCACATTGCTGGATTTATTTTGCTGTGAAATGCGGAACTCCTTGATCAAATCAGTTATGTTTGGATTATAGTGATGATGCAAAAAGCATTCCACGAGTCTATGAATGATTAATTTAGCACAGTCTAATCCATATGGAAGACAAATATATATCCCATACAAGTGTGAGTACTGGCAAAGACAAACTCTGCCCTCTCTTTAATGGAAAGGAGTCCATGTAAACAACTTATCCCCAAGTTGTTGGCTGATTCTCACAGTGACTGAACCCATACTAGGTGTTCACATTGACCTCTTTATTAATCTGGTTGGGCATTCATCAGTGACAATACCTAGATCAGCCTGGTGAGAGGATATCCATTATTTCAGGCTGTTCATCAGCTCCATCCCAACTACCATGACTAATTTGTGTATGGACCCATTAAATAAGTATGGTAAGTAAAGATAAAAAGAAAAGACTGAGAGTCATAGGACAAGCCATATTTTCCACCTGGTATTTTGTATACAGTTTGGTAGACTTTCACATTGGACTTTAAATTCTATATCCATTCTGACAGGTCCATTCACAGAGAGAAAACATTATCTTCAAATTCTATTTCTACTCTGAGAGGTCTGTTTCTAGGTATCTTTATCACCAGTCTTCCTATTTTGTTCTTTCCACATCCCAGACCAACCTGACAACCCATTAGCATTGCCTGTGAATTGGTGTAGGACTTTAAATTCTGTTATCTATTTTTCTGGTAAGAATGGGCAGCCCCATGTATTGCCCAAAATTTGCCTGCTGCAAGGATTTTCCCTCACCACTCTTTGTCAAGTCACCTGAATGGGCTGTAGTGCAGCAGTATTTCATTAGTTCCTGTGCTACTATATTGTGGAGACCTGCCTGTAGAGCAAGTTTGATTTTTTCTTCCTTTGTCACCTGATTGTAGGTAACCACATGAAGCTGTAAGTCGGAGCTGAGAAAGGGTCAGGAACACAAGAGGAGGGAGCATGATGAGAATCTGATCTATCTGCTCAAAAAACATACTTGTATCTTCTAATCTGTTAAAACAATATCATATAGGTCCTTCCGTTTAATGATACTGATGCTGTGTTCACTTATCTCATGGTTCATTGTTCATTTATCTCATGGCTACTTTATTATAAACATCTAGTTTGTTCTAAGAAGACAAATATAGATAGAATCATCATTTTGATTTCATGCCAGATTTTTACTTCTTTGATCTTTAGTCTCTACCAGACTTTGCTATCAATCAAGTAACTGCTTCTCCAAGGGGAATTGTTATCCACATGAGAAGAAATAGTTTTCCCCCAAAGCTTTGAGATTTACACTGATTCTTCTATTTGGGTCAACTACAACAGCCAATAAAGCATCTTGATTTGCTACAAATACTTTGATTATCATTGGTTCTACTGGGTTACAGGACCTTTGTGGAAAAACTAATCATATCACAGCTTGAATCTACAAGAGAGCAGTCTCTTGTTCTGGGGTTTGCTCACAACTAACTGATTTATGTGTTAAGTTATATGTGAAAACGCCACAGACTAGTGTGGTTTATGTTGCTTTCTAAATCTAAACAAGTCTACTTTATGTTGTACTTTCAACAACTCGTAGATATTAATGGGTACAGCTGCTGGCTGTTTTGTTAGAGAAGATATCCACAGATATCACAGACCACTGAATCTATAGAAATTTCACTGATATACCAGTGGCTTAATTTTCAGGGAGTTTATTTTCCAATTTCTGACATTCTTGACATAAGGCATCTTGACATCTAGGGTATCTGGTACTTCCCATTCACAGGTGCAATCATAATGTCATCAGTGTCATGGATCAACATGATGTTCTTTGGAACATTATAGAGTTGATGTCTCTGTGGACTACATTATGACATGAAGCAGGAGAACTAACTTAGTCCTGAGGGAAGACAATAAGGGTGTCCCTGCCAGGTAAAAATCAAATTACTTCAGATATACCTTGCTAATGGAGAAAAGTTTATTGGCCAGCGCCATGCCACAAGCTATGTTGATTTGCTCCAGTAAAGATACACATCTGGAGGAAAGCTGCAGTTAGATTCAGTCTTTTGATTACATTAATAATAACCTACAGTCATAAATCCATCCAACTTTTGCATTGGCCAAATTGGCCAACTTAAACAAGGATGAGCTATAGATCATCACCTCTGCATCTTTCAGATCATTGGTGATTAAAGTAATCTCTGTAATTCATTCAGAAATTAAGTACTGGATTTGATTTAGTATTTTCATAGGGAGGAATAAATTTAGGAACTTCCACTTGGTATTTCAACCATATCAGCCCTTAGTCCATGATGAGTCAGGAAGCCAGTTTGTGGATTTTTTTTCCCCCATTTGCTGATTCCAGCTATTTTGACTATAAATATAGGAACTAACATGTGGGAATGCTACAGGATGTGTTCATTGATTAACTGGGCCCCATGTAAGAGACTTAGGCTAAAGTTCCTTTTATCAATGGCCTAACTTTCATATGACTACAAGTACTATTTTGTTTCCTCAAATTAACATTAATTCAGAGCCAGAGTCCCTAAGTCTGGTTGTTACTCTTTTCCAGGTTCACAGTCAGCATATGTAAATAGCTTCAGAGAACTTTGAAAACATCTTGGAGAAATATTTATAGTATATATGTATATTAGTTTGCTCTTGTTGATGTAACAAATTACCACAAACTTAGTGGCTTAAACCAATGCGTATATATTATCTTACATTTCTGTAGGTGAGAAGGTCTCACTAGGCAGAAATCAAGGTAGGGCTATGTTCCTTTCTAACAGCTTTAGGGGAAAAATCTTTCCTTGACTTTTGCAACTCTAGAGGCTGTCCACATTCTTGGCTCCTGGGTCCCTTCCTCCATCTTCAAAGTCAGCAGCATTACAACCACCTAGCTACATCTCCCTCTGACTCTTGACTCTAAGTCTGCCTCCTCACTCTGCCTCCTTCTTCCACTTCAAGGACTGTTGTAACTACATTGGATTCATCTGGATAAAGCAGAAAAATCTCCCTGTTGTAAGGTCAGCTGATTAACAGTCTTAACTCCATTTTGTCATGTAATCTAACAGGTTTCATGGATCTTTGGGGGAATCATTATTCTGGCTACCACAATACTATGACCTTATTGCAGTGGACATTACCAAGATCAGACTCTCCTTCTAAAAAGGACAGCTAACGGGGTGAGAAAGCCATGACTTTCTATGTAAACCTGATCCCAGGACCCTGAGATCACGACCTGAGTGGAAAGCAGAGGCTTAACCCACTGAGACATCTAGGTGCCCCTTCTTTTATTTTAAAGAACTTTTGCATAGCTACTATTCTGGGGTTTTAATATTTGTAAATTCTTGATCAAAGGAAAGTATAACCAAATACTTTGCCAATGACTTGAATATATATAAACCCTAGTCCAAATTCTTTGTCAATTTCAGTGCAGGCGGAATCCTCTTATCATTTTAGAATTGCTGGGTATGTTGTTGTGGACAGTTTATTCCTCTATCCTCAGTATCTGACAGGGTTTATTTAACACAATGCTGCTATAATAACTCACACTTCCAGTATCTGACTCTTTGAAAAGCTTAGCATATCAAGTAATTTAAAGTCTGTGTATATAAATATGTATAAATATATATATTTATATTATAATATAAATATGATTTATATTAGGATACTAATGTCTCTTCTCAACATCCATGGCAGGTTTCATATGAGAAACACATCCTTAGTAACACCAGCAATAGTATCCAACTCTTTAATAATATATAAAGGGAAAATTGAGAAAAACCAAACATGCTTGTTTAGAACACAATTATATAGTAAACCAGTTTTTTGTATTAATTTAAAATATACACATACTCACAAATGTACATTACAAACTATTTCAATAAAAAAAGTAGTGAAAATGTTCCCCAAAGATAGTTATCCATTTTTATTTCCAGAACTTTCCCTCAATCCTGCTAATACACCATCCTGTTCAATTGTATTATGGGAGAGGATGTAAAAAAATATGTAGCAACAATACAAATATTATTTAACTTATAGAGACCTATCCAACTTCATTCCACAAGTTTACAATTTTAGTGCTGAATCTTACCCTCATTTTAGTCATGAGTTCCTTGGAGAATGTTACAAACTAAAGACTTCTCACCACCATCTGGTATAGATTACGCAGACATTGCTTGTAGAGAGACAAAGTTCCGTGGTACTGATCCTCTGTAGATCATCTAATCCTGTACTGCAGAATCCAAACTGTATCTGTGTTCTGTATAAAACACAAGAATGCTGAAAGTCACCCAGAGCAGATCAAATCTTTAATCAATTCACTGTTTCTTGTTGAGGATGGTTTTGCTTCAGTGGGCAGAAATCTGATTATCCATAAAAGACTAATAGTAAAGTTGTCTATACCCTATGATAATGGTTTACTGACTACAGTGCTTTTCTTATTTCAGTTTTCTCACTGAAATATGACCTCCTCCCCTATTCTACTGAATTTAAAAAGGGGGGGGCTCATTTAATTGGAATGAGTATCAGCATGAAAAGACAGAATATTCATTCCTTCAGCAAAAACTATGATTGCATATGATGTGTCAGACAGTGTAATAGGTGTTGAAGTATCCAAGGATGTGTACATACCTCCTTAACCTCAAGATATTCCCAGTGCAATAGGGAAGGAAAACCAAGATAAGATAATCATTAACACTGTTGCAGGGATATAAACCACATTTCTTCTATTTTCTTATCAGTGAGATGATAAAAATGAAAGTACTAGGAAAATGACTTAAAATCACAACATGGTTTTCCATGTTTGAAATTATACATACGTATATATGTGAATCTATATGTATACACACAAATACATGCTCCCTTTCCCTGTTATTTTCCTCTCTCCTTTACTTTTTCTCTATTTTATTAAACTTTCAACTAAGAAACAAAAGGAAAACTGATTAATTGATTATACTTTGTACACCTTGATAAAGCAACTGTGTCACATAATATAAGGCATTGAATAATCATCAAAACTCTTTGAGGTTCTATCACACTTCATAAAGTAAAAAGAGGAATTACACTTTAAACTGCAGTGAATTTTTTTTATTAGGGATCAAATGTTACTAGAGGACAATAAAATATTGGAAACATCAAACAGAAAAAGAGAAAATTGTATTTACTCTAAATCATACTGGTAAAATAAAAGAAATTAGGAAGTGTGAGGTGTTTCATGTTTCTTTTCCTTAATCTTTCTTGCCTGTTTTAAAGTGGATTTCCAGTATTCTTCAAAGTATGATGAATTTCTTCAAGAATTATTTTAAAATCATGGAACAGAAAGATGTGTTTTATCCAGTGAACCATGAAATGAGTCTTGGAAGAATAAACTTCCTCTGAACATTTTGGACTTCTACTAGAACCTTTTCAGAATCACATCTGTTTTGGTTCAATATAAATTTATCCCGTCTAAGAAAAGTCACAGAAGATTTTGAACATACAAGCACTGGTTTTAAAGATTCACATTTATTGATATGCTTTCATTATATAATAATAATAAGAAGAAGAATTTTTTTTTCCAATTTTATTTATTTTTTTTCAGCGTAACAGTATTCATTGTTTTTGCACAACACCCAGTGCTCCATGCAAAATGTGCCCTCCCTATTACCCACCACCTGTTCCCCCAACCTTCCACCCCTGACCCTTCAAAACCCTCAGGTTGTTTTTCAGAGTCCATAGTCTCTTATGGTTCGCCTCCCCTCCCCAATGTCCATAGCCCCCTCCCCCTCTCCCAATCCTACCTCCCCCCAGCAACCCCCAGTTTGTTTTGTGAGATTAAGAGTCATTTATGGTTTGTCTCCCTCCCAATCCCATCTTGTTTCATTTATTCTTCTCCTATCCCCCTAACCCCCCATGTTGCTTCTCCATGTCCTCATATCAGGGAGATCATATGATAGTTGTCTTTCTCCGATTGACTTATTTCACTAAGCATGATACGCTCTAGTTCCATCCACGTCGTCGCAAATGGCAAGATTTCATTTCTTTTGATGGCTGCATAGTATTCCATTGTGTATATATACCACATCTTCTTTATCCATTCATCTGTTGATGGACATCTAGGTTCTTTCCATAGTTTGGCCATTGTAGGAGGAAACAGTTAACAAAACCAAAAGACAACTGACAGAATGGGAGAAGATATTTGCAAACGACATATCAGATAAATGGCTAGTATCCAAAATCTACAAGGGACTTAGCAAACTCAACACCCAAAGAACAAACAATCCAATCAAGAAATGGGCAGAGGACATGAACAGACATTTCTGCAAAGAAGACATCCAGATGGCCAACAGACACATGAAAAAGTGCTCCACGTCACTCGGCATCAGGGAAATACAAATCAAAACCACAATGAGATATCACCTCACACCAGTCAAGAAGAAGAATTTTTTAAAAAAGATTTCATTTATTTATTTCTCAGAGAGTGAGGGAAAGAGAGCACAAGCAGGAGAGTGGCAGGGAGAGGATTAGCCCCCACTGAACAGGGAGCCAGACACAGGACTTGATTCGAGGGCCCTGGGACTATGACTGGAGCCAAAGGCAGAGGATTAATGGACTGAGCCACCCAGGCATTTACATTTAGATAAATCATATGCCTTTGAATTTGAACTTACCAACTGCAGTATCCTCTCTAAAATATATTAGTGAATGATTTTGCAGTTAACTTAAACACAAAATACTTCTAATGAAAATGCACATCGCAGGGTCTTCCAGTAACGGCTGTATAAAGAAGTCAGTGATTCCATCCATACATGACAATTTTGCATTTTTAAAAACTAGAACAAAATATTTTAAAACAACTGTTTGTAGGCATTTTAAAAAGAAGGAATCAGTCAGAAATGTATAGTGTTTACTCCTGAGCAACTGCTACATTGGACAAGCATGCAAATGTGTGACTCTCTTGTGTGAGGAGCTCTTTAATCCTGATGCACCCGGTTCAGGCAGCAGCAATTGGCAGTATCTCTGGCTCAAGGTGCACAGAAGAGTCCCGAAGGGCAGACAAACTGCATAACACTGCAAACACATGGGAGACCCAAGAGAGTCTGGTGCAGAAGGGTACAGAAATCAGAGACTACCTAATTGAAGAGAGAGAGCTGCTCCTGGTGAGATTTGCATGTTTGCTCTTCTTCTAGTGTGTTGCTAAACCCATGTACAGTCTGGGAGGCTTCTGAGCAGAACTGAGTCTTATGGTAAGATTGGGAGCAAACCCCAGAAGCAAAGAAACATCCAAGAGAGTAAGTTTCAAAATCTGAATATAAATTCTGCCTGATCTTTGAATCAATGCTAAGCTATACAAGCTCATGGGAGACTCCCAGGGGACCAAGCTGAGAAAGTAACATCTGGCAGAAGGAAAAACAGTAAGTTTAAGATTTCTCAGTCTGAGTCTTGGCAAGTTAAATGCCTACTATAACAAAATAAGGGCAACAATTTTCAGTAGGGAAAAAAAAGTCTGGATCCCAAAGTCTTCAAAACATATTATTCATAATGACTGATGGAGCATGAACATGGAAACCACAATCAGGAAAGAAAGCAGTCATTAGAAATTGACTCTGAATGGACCCAATTGTGGGATGTAGCAGATAAAGACTTCAGGGCAACTCTTTCAAATTTGTTCAAAGGACTAGAGTAAGGTATGAATTAAGATTTAAAGGTAAATTTAGTATTAATGACAAAAAGATAGGAAATCATAATACAGAACTGGAAATTCACAAATGAAATTAATATTTTCCAGTTAAACAACAGAGAGAAGAAAAGACATAAAAACAAAACAGAACAAAAGATGGATAAGGTAACAGAGACCTGTGGGACCATATTAAATGGACACTATAATTAGTGGAGTCTGGGAGGAAACGTAGAAGAGAGAAAACGAAAAAAAAAATTGTTTTTGAGGAAACAAGGGCTAAAAAACTTCTGAAATTCAGTGAAAAATATTAACTTATAAATACAAAACAATATAAATCCAAAGAAAATTTCACATAGCCACATTGTACTTAAACCAATAAAAGTCAAACATAAAAAGAAAATACTGCAAGCAACAAGAAAAAATGGCATAATATATATAGGAAACACTAACAATTAATTACTGACTTCTCATCAGAAATAATATAATCCAGAAGACATTGAAATGGTACATTCAAAGTACAGAAAAGAGACTATTCATAGAGAGTTCTGTAACTTACCAGACTAATCCTCAAACCTGAATGCCAAATAAATATTGAAACCAGAGAGAATTTTTTGTGAGCAGAACTCCACTTTAGGAAATGCTAAAAAAAATCATAGTGACGGGAAATGGTACCCGTGGGGAAACAGAATTATGCAAAAAAAAAAAGAAGAAAGACACCAGAAATTATAAATATATGGGTCAATATAAAAGACTACACACATACATATGCATATGTTTATACATATATGGATGGATACATATGCACAATTTTTCTCTAAATTTCTTTGAGACATATCACTGATTGAAACAGAAACGTCTCATACTTTCAGATTAAGAAGAATTACTAGAGACACAGTGAGATGTTATGGTGATAAGATCAGTGCAGCAAAAAATATACAACAATTATAACTGTATGGTAATTTTTTTTCATGCATTCAATGAATAAAATACTTCTAAACCAATTCTCAGAAAATACAGGAAATATTTTCTTTCTTGTTCAATGTGTCCTAATACTAAATCAGAGAATGATGTGAAGTTAAGATTTCTTTTTTTTAAATGATTATTTTAATTTATTTATTTTTTCAGCGTAACAGTATTCATTGTTTTTGCACAACACCCAGTGCTCCATGCAAAACGTGCCCTCCCTATTACCCACCACCTGTTCCCCCAACCTCCCACCCCTGACCCTTCAAAACCCTCAGGTTGTTTTTCAGAGTCCATAGTCTCTTATGGTTCGCCTCCCCCTCCAATTTTTTTTTTTATAAACATATAATGTATTTTTATCCCCAGGGGTACAGGTCTGTGAATCGCCAGGTTTACACATTTCACAGCACTCATGATAGCACATACCCTCCCCAATGTCCATAACCCCCTCCCCTTCTCCCAACCCCACCTCCCCCCAGCAACCCCCAGTTTGTTTTGTGAGATTAAGAGTCATTTATGGTTTGTCTCCCTCCCAATCCCATCTTGTTTCATTTATTCTTCTCCTGTCCCCCAACCCCCCATGTTGCATCTCCATGTCCTCATATCAGGGAGATCATATGATAGTTGTCTTTCTCTGATTGACTTATTGCACTAAGCATGATACCCTCTAGTTCCATCCACGTCATCGCAAATGGCAAGATTTCATTTCTTTTGATGGCTGCATAGTATTCCATTGTGTATATATACCACTTCTTCTTTATCCATTCATCTGTTGATGGACATCTAGGTTCTTTCCATAGTTTGGCTATTGTACACATTGCTGCTATAAACATTCGGGAACACATGCCCCTTCGGATCACTATGTTTGTATCTTTAGGGTAAATACCCAGTAGTGCAATTGCTGGGTCATAGGGTAGTTCTATTTTCAACATTATGAGAAACGTCCATGCTGTTTTCCAGAGTGGTTGCACCAGCTTGCATTCCCACCAACAGTGGAGGAGGGTTCCCCTTTCTCCGCATCCTCGCCAGCATCTGTCATTTCCTGACTTGTTAATTTTAGCCATTGTGACTGGTGTGAGGTGATATCTCATTGTGGTTTTGATTTGTATTTCCCTGATGTCGAGTGACGTGGAGCACTTTTTCATGTGTCTGTTGGCCATCTGGATGTCTTCTTTGCAGAAATGTCTGTTCATGTCCTCTGCCCATTTCTTGATTGGATTCTTTGTTCTTTGGGTGTTGAGTTTGCTAAGTTCCTTATAGATTTTGGATACTAGCCCTTTATCTGATATGTCATTTGCAAATATCTCCTCCCATTCTCTCAGTTGTCTTTTGGTTTTGTTAACTGTTTCCTTTGCTGTGCAAAAGCTTTTGATCTTGATGAAATCCCAATAGTTCATTTTTGCCCTTGTTTCCCTTGCCTTTGCCGTTCTTCCTAGGAAGATGTTGCTGCGGCTGAGGTCAAAGAGGTTGCTGCCTGCATTCTCCTCAAGGATTTTGATGGATTCCTTTCTCACATTGAGGTCCTTCATCCATTTGGAGTCTATTTTCGTGTGTGGTGTAAGGAAGTGGTCCAATTTCATTTTTCTGCATGTGGCTGTCCAATTTTCCCAGCACCATTTATTGAAGAGGCTGTCTTTTTTCCATTGGACATTCTTTCCTGCTTTGTCGAAGATTAGTTGACCATAGAGTTGAGGGTCGATTTCTGGGCTTTCTATTCTGTTCCACTGATCTATGTGTCTGTATTTGTGCCAGTACCATGCTGTCTTGATAATGACAGCTTTGTAATAGAGCTTGAAGTCCGGAACTGTGATGCCACCAACTTTGGCTTTCTTTTTCAATATTCCTCTGGCTATTCGAGGTCTTTTCTGGTTCCATATAAACTTTAGGATTATTTGTTCCATTTCTTTGAAAAAAAATGGATGGTATTTTGATAGGGATTGCATTAAATGTGTAGATTGCTTTAGGTAGCATAGATTTTTTTCACAATATTTACTCTTCCAATCCAAGAGCATGGAACATTTTTCCATTTCTTTGTGTCTTCCTCAATTTCTTTCATGAGTACTTTATAATTTTCTGCGTATAGATTCTTAGCTTCTTTGGTTAGGTTTATTCCTAGGTATCTTATAGTTTTGGGTGCAATTGTAAATGGGATTGACTCCTTAATTTCTCTTTCTTCTGTCTTGTTGTTGGTGTACAGAAATGCAACGGATTTCTGTGCATTGATTTTATATCCTGACACTTTACTGAATTCCTGTACAAATTCTAGCAGTTTTGGAGTGAAGTCTTTTGGGTTTTCCACATACAGTATCATATCATCTGCGAAGAGTGATAGTTTGACTTCTTCTTTGCCTATTTGGATGCCTTTAATTTCTTTTTGTTGTCTGATTGCTGAGGCTAGGACTTCTAGTACTATGTTGAATAGCAGTGGTGATAATGGACATCCCTGCTGTGTTCCTGACCTTAACGGAAAAGCTTTCAGTTTTTCTCCATTGAGAATGATATTTGCGGTGGGTTTTTCATAGATGGCTTTGATAATATTGAGGTATTATCCCTACACTTTGAAGAGTTTTGATCAGGAAGGGATGCTGTACTTTGTCAAATGCTTTTTCAGCGTCTATTGAGAGTAACATATGGTTCTTGTTCTTTATTTTATTAATGTGTTGTATCACATTGATTGATTTGCCGATGTTGAACCAAACTTGCAGCCCACTTGGTCGTGGTGAATAATCCTTTTAATGTACTGTTGAATCCTATTGGCTAGTACTTTTCCTTAGCGGAAATGCTTTCAGTTTTTCTCCGTTGAGAATGATATTTGTGGTGGGTTTTTCATAGATGGCTTTGATAATATTGAGGTATGTGCACTCTATCCCTACACTTTGAAGACTTTTGATCAGGAAGGGATGCTGTACTTTGTCAAATGCTTTTTCAGCATCTATCCTACACTTTGAAGAGTTTTGATCAGGAAAGGATGCTGTACTTTGTCAAATGCTTTTTCAGCATCTATTGAGAGTATCATATGGTTCTTGTTCGTTCTTTTATTAATGTGTTCTATCACATTGATTGATTTGCGGATGTTGAACCAACTCTGCAGCTCTGGATTAAATCCCAATTGATCGTGGTGAATAATCCTTTTAATGTACTGTTGAATCCTATTGGCTAGTATTTTGGTGAGAATTTTTGCATCTGTGTTCATCAAGGATATTGGTCTGTAGTTCTCTTTTTTTGGTGGGATCCTTGTCTGGTTTTGGGATCAAGGTGATGCTGGCCTCATAAAATGAGTTTGGAAGTTTTCCTTCCATTTCTATTTTTTGGAACAGTTTCAGGAGAATAGGAATTAGTTCTTCTTTAAATGTTTGGTAGAATTCCCCTGGGAAGCCGTCTGGCCCTGGGCTTTTGTTTGTTTGGAGATTTTTTGATGACTGTTTCAATCTCCTTACTGGTTATGGGCCTGTTCAGGTTTTCTATTCCTTCCTGGTTCAGTTGTGGTAGTTTATATGTCTCTAGGAATGCATCCATTTCTTCCAGATTGTCAAATTTGTTGGCGTAGAGTTGCTCATAGTATGTTGTTATAATTGTCTGTATTTCTTTGGTGTTAGTTGTGATCTCTCCTCTTTCATTCATGATTTTATTTATTTGGGTCCTTTCTCTTTTCTTTTTGATGAGTCTGGCCAGGGGTTTTTCAATCTTATTGATTCTTTCAAAGAACCAACTCCTAGTTTCATTGATTTTTTCTATTGTTTTTTTGGTTTCTATTTCATTGATTTCTGCTCTGATCTTTATGATTTCTCTTCTCCTGCTGGGTTTAGGGTTTCTTTCTTGTTCTTTCTCCAGCTCCTTTACGTGTAGGGTGAGGTTGTGTACTTGAGACCTTTCTTGTTTCTTGAGAAAGGCTTGTACCGCTACATATTGTCCTCTCAGGACTGCCTTTGCTGTGTTCCACAGATTTTGAACCATTGTGTTTTCATTATCATTTGTTTCCATGAATTTTTTCAATTCTTCTTTAATTTCCTGGTTGACCCATTCATTCTTTAGAAAGATGCTGTTTAGTCTCCACGTATTTGGGTTCTTTCCAGCTTTCCTCTTGTGATTGAGTTCTACCTTCAGGCATTGTGGTCTGAAAATATGCAGGGAATGATCTTAATCTTTTGATACCGGTTAAGACCTGATTTGTGACCGAGGATGTGATCTATTCTGGAGAAGGTTCCATGTGCACCAGAGAAGAATGTGTATCCTGTTGCTTTGGGATGAAATGTTCTGAATATATCTGGGATGTCCATCTGGTCCAGTGTGTCATTTAAGGCCTTTATTTCCTTGTTGATCTTTTGCTTGGATGATCTGTCCATTTCAGTGAGGGGAGTATTAAAGTCCCCTACTATTATTGTATTATTATTGATGTGTTTCTTTGATTTTGTTATTAATTGGTTGATATAGTTAGCTGCTCCCACATTAGGGGCATAGATATTTAAAACTGTTAGATCTTCTTGTTGGACAGACCCTTTGAATAGGATATAGTGTCCTTCCTCATCTCTTATTATAGTCTTTGGCTTAAAATCTAATTGATCTGATATAAGGATTGCCACTGCAGCTTTCTTCTGATGCCCATTAGCATGGTAAATTTTTTTCCACCCCCTCACTTTAAATCTGGAGGTGTCTTCGCGTCTAAAATGAGTTTCTTGTAGGCAACATATAGATGGGTTTTGTTTTTTTATCCATTCTGATACCCTGTGTCTTTTGATTGGGTCATTTAGCCCATTATCATTCAGGGCAACTATTGAGAGATATGAATTTAGTGCCATTATTAGTCTGTAAGGTGACTGTTACTGTATATTGTCTCTGTACCTTTCTGAACTACTACTTTTAGGCTCTCTCTTTGCTTAGAGGACCCCTTTCAATATTTCCTGTAGAGCTGGTTTGGTGTTTGAAAATTCTTTCAGTTTTTGTTTGTCCTGGAAGCTTTTGATCTCTCCTTCTATTTTCAATGATAGCCTAGCTGGATAGAGTATTCTTGGCTGCATGTTTTTCTCATTTAGTGCTCTGAATATATCATGCCAGCTCTTCCTGGCCTGCCAGGTCTCTGTGGATAAGTCTGCTGCCAATCTAATATTTTTACTATTGTATGTTACAGACTTCTTTTCTCGGGCTGCTTTCAGGATTTTCTCTTTGTCACTAAGACTTGTAAATTTTACTATTAGGTGATGGGGTGTGGACCTATTCTTGTTGACTTTGAGGGGGGTTCTCTGCATCTCCTGGATTTTGATGCTTGTTCCCTTTGCCATATTAGGGAAATTCTCTCCAATAATTCTGTCCAATAGTCCTTCTGCTCCCCTCTATGTTTCTTCCTCTTCTGAAATCCCAATTATTCTAATGTTGTTTCATCTTATGGTGTCACTTATCTCTTGAATTCTCCCCTCGTTGTCCAGTAGCTGTTTGTCCCTCTTGTTCGGCTTCTTTATTCTCTGTCATTTGGTCTTCTATATCACTAATTCTTTCTTCTGCCTCATTGATCCTAGCAGTGAGAGCCTCCATTTTTGATTGCACCTCATTAATAGTTTTTTTGATTTCTACTTGGTTAGATTTTAGTTCTTTAATTTCTCCAGAAAGGGCTTTTATATCTCCAGAGAGGGTTTCTCTAATATCTTCCATGCCTTTTTCGAGCCTGGCTAAAATGTTCAGAATCGTCATTCTGAACTCTTGATCTGACATATTACCAATGTCTGTGTTGATTGGGTCCCTAGCCTTCAGTACTGTCTCTTGTTCTTTTGTTTGTGGTGATTTTTTCCACCTTGTCATTTTGTCCAGATAAGAGGATATGAAGGATCAAATAAAATACTAAAAGGGTGGCAAAGACCCCAGAAAAATGCACTGTAACCAAATGAGAAGAGACCCCAAATTGTGGGGGGGAGAAAGGGGATACAAAGATGTTCAGGAAAAAAAAAGAAAAAAATTTAAAAAATAAAACAAATAAAGAAAAATATAAAAAAGAAAGAAAAAAATATATATTTAGATAAACTAGCCAAAAAACGTTAAAAAAGAAAAGGGTAAAAGTTTTAAAAAATTTAGCAGAAGCAGAAAAAAGAAAAAAAGAAAAAAAAATTGAAAAAAGAAAAAAAATTGAATTAGCCACAAGACTAAAGAATCATGGGGAGAAAGCCATGAGTTCCGTGCTTTGCTTTCTCCTCCTCTGGAATTGCGCTGCTGTCTTAAGAATTGAACCTGCTTTCCTTGATAGGAATGAAAATGGCGGCCTCCTAGTCTCCGGCCTGGAGGAGCTGAGAGCCTGGGGCCCCACTCCTCAGTGCGCCCCCAGAGGACAGCACCCAATCACTCCCGTATCCCCAGCCTCTAGCCGCGCTCCGAGCTCACCCAGCCCGCAACCAGTTCAAGGTAACCCCGAGCTGAGAGTTCAGTCCTCGGCTCTGTCTCTGTAGCCGGCTTCTCTGTTCTAATACCTGCGAGCTCTGTGACACTCCGACACCCCAATCCTTCTGTGACCCTGCGGGACCTGGGGCCATGCTGACCCCGCATGGGCTTCACCCTGGTTTAGCCTCTGGAGCAATGTCCCTCAGTGGAACAGACTTTTAAAAGTCCTGATTTTGTGCTCCGTTCCTCTGCCGCTTGCCGGGAGCTGGCCCCTCCCCCCGGGGTCTATCTTCCCGTCGTTTTAGATTCACTTCTCCGCCAGTCCTACCTTTCAGAAAGTGGTTGATTTTCTGTTTCTAGAGTTGCTGTTCTTCTTCTCTTCGATCTCCCGTTGGATTTGTAGCTGTTTGCAATGTTTAGATAAGCTATCGAGCTGATCTCCTGCTACCTGATGTAGTCTCAGCCTGCTACTTCTCCACCATCTTGACTCCTCCTGAAGTTAAGATTTCTAAGCACAAATATATTCTATGAATATAGGTTCAACTATCTTAAAAAAAAATTTAGAAAAACATGTCCAGCAACATATAAAAAGAATATTTATTTAGTAGGCAGCTAAAAATACTATTATCTTTTCTCTAAATCAACACATCCTTTTTAGTTGTTTTTATTATGCTCTTTACTTTTTTTTTCCCCACTCTTCTGAGGCTCTAGGAAAGTTCTGCTTTATGCCCCTGGCAGAAACCTTCCACTACACCGTCCTTTCCATCCTGCTTGCAGCTGGGGACCTTATCTTCCTTTTACTGATTATGCAGCATATCATTCTTCTTTTCAAAAACTTTAACTCCCTATTGTCTACTTAATAAAATCTGTGCTTCCCTTCCTCTCTCTCTGCCTGTCTCTCTGCCTACCTGTGATCTCTGTCAAATAAAAAAAAATTAATAAAATCTGTGCTTCTTAGTCTTTCAACAATTTTATATTAGCCTCATTTTTCATATTTCAGTGAAGGGATTGTATTTATTGACTTGATAATTCCGAGTTCCACCTTCTACTTTTTTTCTCAATGAGTAAACTTTGGTTGATGCTGTTCTCTTTATCTAGTAATACTCTCCTTGACTTTAAGCCATTACATTTTATGTATTACGATTGAGGTAAGGGGCACCTGGCTAGCTCAGTTGGTAGAGTATGAGACTCTTCATGTTGGGGTCATTAAGTTTGAGCCCCAAGTTGGGGGTAGAGTTTACTTAAAAAAAAAAAAAGATTAAAATTCAGCTACTTCAGTGAATTTTCTTCTGTGATTCTCAAATCATAATGAACACTCTTCGTTGAAATTTTATAACTCTTATCCTTTGAACCTTTGAAAGGAGCAAGGTAAGGTAAAAAAGCATAGAAATTTGAATCTGAGATTAATTTTCTGAGTTTTTTAAAAGACCTAGCTATGAAATCATGGGGAAATCATTTGATGCTTTTGAGGATCAAATTTAGAATGTATGTGGTAATCCACAGAGCATTGTGTAATTATTAATTATAGTTATTACTAGTAGAAGACTTTTTATATACTCTCATGTAGTATAGTTTTTTGATATTGACATTCTAATGTTGAATCAGGATGTCTCAGGAATTAAGATGCCATCATTTATCACCATGCTGCAGCTAGAATACAACCAACATCATTCAACAAATATGCATTCAATAAGCACTTTGAAAACCATTCATAGAAAAGAAGGTTGGTATAAATACAGTGTACATGTAGACACACACACACACACACACACACACACACACACATATATATATATACACATAAGACATGTAGATGTATATTATATACACAAGTTAGAAATGGAAAAACAATGATAATACTCTTCATTATAAAATTAATGTGCAATATGTAAGGTGAAAAATTCTTTTCAATTCACCTTAGACTAGAAATTCCATTGATTCTAATAATAATATTTTCCAAAATGTGACCATTAGATTTTCTTTGGTGGCTTCCATAAACCCTTTTAAAGAATTTGTGAATAGTATTTGGTTTCTTTCAAAAATGTTAACTTTGAAATTTCAGTTATGGTTTTTAACTGCTGCTGAGTTAAGGATAGAAGATGGAAATCACTGGGGACTGCCACTCAACTCCTGCTATATTCAATGTCTTCCATGTTCTCTTTAGTGTAGTATAGTCATGGAATCACATTCCCTTTTGCACCTGATAGCCATGTTTGTCATCACTGATTAAAAAATGCACTCCCATGCAAGTCCATTTAATAACAACAACAGCATAATAATAATAATAAAAATAATATCCTTTAGTAATGTGCTAGGTATTATTGCATACATTTTGCAAGTGTGGTTTATTTTAATCCTCACATTCAGTTTATGAAATAACTATTATTTCCATTTGTAAGTGAGAAAGTTATGGTACAGAGAACTTAAACTTAAATAAACATAAAAAACACATAGTATATGGAGGAGCCAATTTTTGAGGCCAAGCAGTTGGAATCTAGCCCCCAAAGTCTGTGATTAAAATCTTGAGGAAAACCAACTCAGTTTGTAGAATTTAATTGGTCACATATGTGTGGCAAATATTAAACCAAAGAATCTTATTTTGGCCAGTTCTATGACAAAGAGAGAGTGGCAATTCAAAAATAATCAGTATGGGGTTCCTGGGTGGTGCAGTCAGTTAAGATTCCAACTCTTGGTTTTGGCTTAGGTTCTGATCTCAGGGTTGTGTGTTCAAACCCCATGTTGGGCTCCTCACTCAGCGTGGAGTCTGCACGAAAGATTCTCTTTCCTTCTCCCTCTGCCCCTCAGACTCACGCTCTTTACTCTCGCTCTCTCTGAAATAAATAAACAGGGGTGCTGAGTTGTCTTGGTTGGTTAAGCAGCTGCCTTTGGCTCAGGTCATGTTCTAAGGGTCCTGGAATGGAATCCTGTCTCAGGCTCCCTGCCCAGCAGGGAATATGCTTCTCCCTTTTCCTTCTCCACCCCACCGCTTGTGCTCCCTCTCTCTCTCAAAGAAATAAAATCTTTTAAAAAATCTTAATAAAAAAGAAATAATATGACTAGGAGGGTAAGATGCTGTGATAGGCTGAAAAATTGTTCCCCCAAGTACCCAGGTACTAAACCCTAGAATCTGGAAATGTTTAAAGAGATGTTAGATGTGGTCAGGTTAAGGACCGTGATATTGGAGGGTTATTCCAGATCATCTGAGTGAACACTTTTATAAAGTTATCAAAAGTATTTTTGTAAAAGGGAGATGGAGGAAGATTTCACACAGAAGAGAAGAGGGTCCTGTGACCATAGAGGCAGATGTTGGAGTAACACAGCCACAAAACAGGGAATGCTGACAACTGTCAGATTAAATTGAAAGGTCAAGGAATGGACTCTCCCCTAGAGCTTCTGGAGGGAATGCAACCTTGCTGACATCTTGAGTTGTTCTTAGTGAATCTGACTTTGGATTTCTGACCTCCATAACTGTAAGAGAATAAATGATGTAACCCACCAACTTGGCATAGAAAATGAATATACTACCAAGTTAAGCTGCAAACAACTAAGATGTAGTCTCTACACCCCACTCAGATGCTGCACAATGTGTAAAATAGTATGAGCCATACTCTTCTTTCCTTTTTTTTTTTTAAAGACTTATTTATTTACTTTAGGGAGAGGGGGTCTGGGAGGGGAAGGAGAATCTGGAGCAGACCCTGTGCTGAGGATGGAGCACAATGTGGGGCTTGATCTCAGGATGATGAGATAACGACCTGAGCCAAAACCAAGAGTCAAACACTTCACCAATTGAGCCACCCTGGTGCCCACAGACTCCTCTTTCTTGAGTACTGAAAGTTAAAGAAAGATATATTCCTCAGGAGACAGGGAAGAATAATACCAGCTAATTTATATTCAGCTTGTATGTTGTACCTGTGTCTGTGCTAAACACTACACAGTTTGTCTTATTTAATACCCACACCAACTGTATGGGGATTCTCTCCATTATAAATGACACAACCAAGGCATTCAGAGAGATTAAATAAATTCCTCAGGTTTACCCATCTGAGAATGGAATTTATTTCTGTCTTTAAACTACGTTTGGTTTAATCATTACATTCTAATGACTCTTAATCAGACACATTGTTTCCTCACAACCCAACCACGGGGGGAAAAAATGTTCTAGGAAAAATCTGGGTACAATCAGAAAAACAATGATGAAATACTGTTTAAAAGTCCCTGACCCTTCACCTTGTTTGTACTTTGACATTTGAATAAAAAGTTTCTAATGAGGGATATAGGAAAAGAGAAGATGGAACAGTCTTACTATCTCTTCCCTCCTAGCTAACACTTAAAAGGAGATACAGATGTGAATCTGAAATTCCTCACCTAGTAAATTCCATAAAAGATAAGGCTTTCATATCTGGGCTCTCCACTCTGTTCCACTGGTCTATGTGTCTGTTTTTATGCCAGTACCACGTTGTCTTGGTGATCACAGCTTTATAGTAAAGCTTGAAATCGGGTAATGTGATGCCGCCAGTTTTGTTTTTGTTTTTCAACATTTTCTTAGCAATTCGGGGTCTCTTCTGATTCCATACAAATTTTAGGATTATTTGCTCCAGCTCTTTGAAAAATACCAGTGGAATTTTGATCGGAATGGCATTAAAAGTATAGATTGCTCTAGGCAGTATAGACATTTTAAAAATGTTTATTCTTCCAATCCAAGAGCATGGAACAGTCTTCCATCTTTTTGTGTCTTCTTCAATTTCTTTCATGAGTGTTCTGTAGTTCCTTGAGTACAGGTCCTTTACCTCTTTGGTTAGGTTTATGCCCAGGTATCTTATGGTTCTTGGTGCTATAGTAAATGGAATTGATTCTCTAATTTCCCTTTCTGTATTTTCATTGTTGGTGTATAAGAAAGCCACTGATTTCTGTACGTTGACTTTGTATCCTGCCACGTTACTGAATTGCTGTATGAGTTCTAGTAGTTTGGGGGTGGAGTCTTTGGGGTTTTCCATATAAAGAATCATGTCATCTGCAAAGAGAGAGAGTTTGACTTCTTCCGTGCCAATTTGGATACCTTTTATTTCTCTTTGTTGTCTGATTGCCTTTGCTAGAACTTCTAATACTATGTTGAACAAGAGTGGTGAGAGTGGGCATCCTTGTCATGTTCCTGATCTCAACGGGAAGGCTGCAAGCTTTTTCCCATTGAGGATGATATTTGCTGTGGGTCTTTCATAGATAGATTTTATGAAGTTCAGGAATGTTCCCTCCATCCCTATACTTTGAAGCGTTTTCATCAGGAACGGATGCTGGATTTTGTCAAATGCTTTTTCTGCATCAATTGAGAGGACTATGTGGTTCTTCTCTCTTCTCTTATTGATTTGTTCTATCACATTGATTGATTTGCGAATGTTGAACCAACCTTGCAACACAGGGATGAATCCCACCTGGTCATGGTGGATAATCTTTTGAATGTGCTGCTGGATCCTGTTTGCTAGGATCTTGTTGAGAATCTTTGCATCCATATTCATCAGTGATATTGGTCTTAAATTCTCCTTTTTGGTAGGGTCTTTGCCTGGTTTGGGCATCAGGGTAATGCTGGCTTCATAAAAAGAGTCTGGAAGTTTTCCTTCTGCTTCAATTTTTTGGAACAGCTTCAGGAGAATTGGTGAAATAATCTTCGACAAAACCGGAAAAAATATTCAATGGAAAAAAGACAGTCTCTTCAATAACTGGACAGCGATGTGTAGAAGAATGAAACTCAACCATTCTCTTACACCGTACACGAAGATAAACTCGAAATGGATAAAAGACCTCAACGTGAGACAGGAATCTATCAGAATCCTAGAGGAGAACATAGGCAGTAACCTCTTCAATATCAGCCACAGCAACTTCTTTCAAGATATGTCTCCAAAGGCCAAGGAAACAAAAGCAAAAATGAACTTTTGGGACTTCATCAAGATCAAAAGCTTCTGCACAGCAAAGGAAACAGTCAACAAAACAAAAAGGCAACCCACAGAATGGGAGAAGACATTTGCAAATGACAGTACAGACAAAAGGTTGATATCCAGGATCTATAAAGAACATCTCAAACTCAACACACACAAAACAGATAATCATATCAAAAAAATGGGCAGAAGATATGAACAGACACTTCTCCAATGAAGACGTACAAATGGCTATCAGACACATGAAAAAATGTTCATCATCACTAGCCATCAGGGAGATTCAAATTAAAACCACATTGAGATACCACCTGACACCAGTTAGAATGGCCAAAATTAGCAAGACAGGAAACAACGTGTGTTGGAGAGGATGTGGAGAAAGGGGAACCCTCTTACACTGGTGGTGGGAATGCAAGTTAGTGCAGCCACTTTGGAGAACAGTGTGGAGACTCCTGAAGAAATTAAGAATAGAGCTTCCCTATGACCCTGCAATTGCACTGCTGGGTATTTACAAAGATACAGATGTAGTGAAAAGAAGGGCCATCTGTACCCCAATGTTTATTGCAGCAATGGCTACGGTCGCCAAACTGTGGAAAGAACCAAGATGCCCTTCAACGGATGAATGAATAAGGAAGATATGGTCAATATACACAATGGAATATTATGCCTCCATCAGAAAGGATGAATACCCAACTTTTGTAGCAACATGGACAGGACTGGAAGAGATTATGCTGAGCGAAATAAGTCAAGCAGAGAGAGTCAAGTATCATATGGTCTCACTTATTTGTGGAGCATAACAAATAACATGGAGGACATGGGGAGATGGAGAGGAGAGGGAGTTGAGGGAAACTGGAAGGGGAGATGAACCATGAGAGATTATGGACTCTGAAAAACAACCAGAGGGTTTTGAAGGGGCGGGGGTGGGGTGGGAGGTAGAGGAACCAGGTGGTGGGTAATAGGGAGGGCACGTACTGCACGGAGCACTGGGTGTGATGCCAAAACAATGAACACTGTTATGCTGTACTAAACAAATAAAAAAAATTTAAAAAAAAGATAAGGCTTTCAGAAATTTAGAAAGATAAAAATATAGGTGATAGTTGGTAGAAATAGAAAGCTAGTTTACTAGCTAGATTCCTAATTAGATAAGTAGGTATGATTCCTTATTATTTGCATTCCGTATTTTTTATTGACTTTCAATCAAAACATACTTCACTTTCTTTGAGGAGATGAATTCAATATATTGGGGGATTTTGATTTCAGTCCAAAATTCTTTAGACTATGTTCAAAAGTATACTTTTAAACTCCACTGATGTGCTCTTTCTTCCATAGGATTTGATCAGCACAATGATATCACACATAAGATGGTTGTGAATTATATCACAAATCTGAGCAAGAATGATATATTAAACTGTGAGTTTTTTTAACATTCTAACTTGCAAGCAAGAGCAAAAGAAAAATGTTATACTCTCTTCTGAAAGGAACACTAGGAGGATAGTTCTGTTTTCTTTAATCTATGTGGGTTAGTCTGAAGACTAAGAATGTTCTAATAAATTGGTAGAAACAAAAACCAATTTTTGATACATCTTAATGTAAATGTACACATATGTTATATGTTATAGCCTTTTAATTAAAAAGTATTACTTCTGAATTACTTCTGAATTAAAAAGAAAGTAACTCAATTGTTTAATAAAATTTTTATTTTAATAAAATCTCTCATACTGGGTAGGTTACTGTTATATTTGTGTCTCAGTAATTTATTAGCATATTAAGTAGTGTTTTATAATTAAAGAATGGGGCTGAGACAATTTAATTAATTAGTTTTAACTTTAATTGCATAAAATTGTAAGATATATAAAGTGTACATCATGATGATTTTTCTTTTTTTTCTTTTTGAAGATTTTATTTATTTATTCCACAGAGAGAGACAGTGAGAAAGGAAACACAGGAAGGAGAGTGGGGGAGGGAGAAGCAGACTTCCCACAGAGTGGGGAGCTGGATATGGGACTTGATTCCAGGACCCTGGGATCATGACCTGAGTTGAAGGCAGACGCTTAATGACTGAACAACCCAGGCACCGTCATGATGATTTATCTATGTATCCTTATGAAACAGTTCTTACCATCTAGTTAATTAACACATCATCACCTCACATATTTATCTTTTTTGCATGAAAATGTTAGGTTCTACTCTATTAGTAAATTTCAATGATAAAATGAAGTTTTTTTTCTTTTTTCTTTTACTTTTTTAAATTTAAATTTAATTTTATTTTTCAGTGTTCCAAAATTCATTGTTTATGCACCACACCCAGTGCTCCATGCAATACATGCCCTCCATAATACCCACCACCGGGCTCACCCAACCTCCCACCACCCTCCCCTCCAAAACCCTCAGTTTGTTTCTCAGAGTCCACAGTCTTTCATGGTTTGTCTCCCCCTCTGATTTCTCCCAACTCACTTCTCCTTTCTATCTCCCAATATCTTCCGTGTTATTCCTTATGCTCCACAAGTAAGTGAAACCATATGATAATTGACTCTCTCTGCTTGACTTAATTCACTTAGCATAATCTCTTCCAGTCCTGTTCATGTTGATACAAAAGTTGGGTATTCATCCTTTCTGATGGAGGCATAATACTCTATTGTATATATGGACCATATCTTCTTTATCCATTCGTCCATTGAAGAGCATCTTGGTTCTTTCCATGGTTTGGCAACTGTGGCCATTGCTGTTATGAACATTAGGGTACAGGTGGCTCTTCTTTTCACTACATCTGTATCTTTGGGGTAAATACCCAGCAGTGCAATTGCAGGGTCATAGGGTAGTTCTATTTTTAATTTCTTAAGGAATCTCTACACTATTTTCCAAAGTGGTTGCACCAACTTGCATTCCCACCAACAATATAAGAGGGTTCCCCTTTCTCCATATCCTCTCCAACACTTGTTGTTTACTGTCTTATTAATTTTGGCCATTCTAACTGGTGTAAGGCAATATCTCAATGTAGTTTGGATTTGAATCTCCCTGATTGCTAATGATGATGAACATTTTTTCATGTTTCTGTTAGCCACTTGTATGTCTTCTTTGGAGAAGTGTCTGTTCTTGTCTTCTGCCCATTTTTTGACGTGATTATCTGTTTTGTTTGTATTGAGTTTGAGGAGTTCTTTATAGATCTTGGATATCAACCCTTTGTCTGTAGTGTTATTTGAGAATATCTTCTCCCATTCTGTGTGTTGCCTCTTTGTTTTGTTGCCTGTTTCCTTTGCTGTGCAGAAGTTTTTGATCTTGAAACCCAAAAGTTCATTTTTGCTGTTGTTTCCTTTGCCTTTGGAGACATATCTTGAAAGAAGTTACTGTGGCCAATGTTGAAGAGGTTACTGCAATAGAAAAAATCATCAGAAATTATTATCAACAGTTATATACTAATAAGTTAAGCAACCTAGACGAAATGAGTGCATTCCTGGAAACCTATAAACTTCCAAAACTGAATCAGGAAGAATTTGAGAACCTCAATAGACCAATATCTAGTAACAAGATGAAGCGGTGATAAAAAAACCTCCCAAAAAATAAGAGCCTAGGACCTGACAGATTCCCTGGAGAATTCTACCAAACATTCAAAGAAGAAATAATACGTATTCTCCTGAAGCTGTTTCAAAAAATAGAAACAGAAGGAAAACTTCCAAATTTTTATGAAGCCAAAATTACCCTGATCCCCAAACCAGGCAAAGACCCCATCAAAAAGGAGAATTTCAGACCAATATCCCTGATGAATATGGATGCCAAGATTCTCAACAAGATCCTAGATAATAGCGTCCAACAGTACATTAAAAAGATTATCCACCATGACCAGGTGGGATTTATCCCTGGGATACAAGGGTGATTCAATATTCACAAATCAATCAATGTGATAGAACAAATCAATAAGAGAAGAGAGAAGAACCACATGGCTCTCTCAGTCAAGGCAGAAAAATCATTTGATAAGATGTAGCATCCGTTGCTGATTAAAACAATTCAAAGTACAGGGATAAAGGGAACATTCCTCAGCTTCATAAAATCTGTCTATGAAAAACCCACAGTGAGTATCATCCTCAATAGGAAAAAAAGCTGACAGCCTTCACTTTGAAATCAGGAATATGACAAGGATGTCCACTCTCACCACACTTGTTCAACATAGTACTAGAAGTCCTAACAACAGCAATTAAACAACAAAAAGAAATAAAAGATATTCAAATTGGCAAAGAAGTCAAACTCTCTCTTCATAGATGATATGATACTTTATATGGAAAACCCAAAAGACTCCACCCCCAAACTACTAGAACTCATACAGCAATTGTAATGTGGCAGGATACAGAATCAATGTACAGAAATCAGTTGCTTTCTTATGCATTAACAATGAAAATACAGAAAGGGAAATTAGAAAATTGATTCCATTTACTATAGAACCAAGAACCATAAGATATCTGGGAATAATCTTAACTAAAGAGGTAAAGGATCTGTATTTGAGGAACTACAGAACACTCATGAAAGAAAATGAAGAAGACACAAAAAGATGGAAGAGCATTCCATGCTCATGGATTGGAAGAGAAACATTGTTAAAATGTCTATACTGCCTAGAGCAATCTATACTTTCAACGCCATTCTGATCAAAATTATCCCGGCGTTTTTCAAAGAGCTGGAACAAACAATCCTAAAATTTGTATGGAACCAGGAGAGACCCCAAATTGCTAAGGAAATGTTGAAAAAGAGAAACAAAACTGGGGGCATCACATTGCCTGATTTCAAACTTTACTACAAAGCTGTGCTCACCAAGACAGCATGGTACTGGCACAAAACAGACACATAGACCAGTGGAACAGAGTAGAGGGCCCATATATGGACCCTCAACTCTATGGTCAAATAATTTTTGACAAAGCAGGAAAAAATATACATTGGAAAAAGACAGTCTCTTCAATAAATGGTGCTGGGAAAATTGGACAGCTATATGTAGAAGAATGAAACTCAACCATTCTCTTACACCGTACACAAAGATAAACTTGAAATGGATAAAAGACCTCAATGTGAGGCAGGAATCTATCAAAATGCAGTGGTATTGACTATAGCCTCCATGCTGTACATTAGATCATTTAAACTTACTCATCTTATAACTGAATGTTTGTACCCTTTTACCATCCTCTCCTATTCCTATACCTTCTTTAGCCCCTGGCAACCAATTTTCTGTTGTTACTATGAGACTGACTTTTTTTTTTTTTTAACCATGAGCTCATTATCAGGAGGATTTCTTTGCTACATATTTATGGTCTCATTATTAAAGGTACTGAAAGTGGCATTTGTGTTAAGTATAAGCCTTGTTGATATTACTATACAGAAAGGTAACTTGAAACCAGTGAAATTTTAAATCCAGAATTAACAGCAAAATACATTAACAATAAATAAATAACAATCCTTAATTTTTGAAGTTATAATATTTTAATAAAAATCAAAATATTGGGGCACCTGGGTGGCTCAGTGAGTTGAGCATCTGACTCTTGTTCTCAGTTCAGGTCGTGATCTCAGAGACATAAAATCAAGCCCTGTGTAGGGCTCCATGCTCAGCAGGGACTCTGCTTGAGATTCTTTCTCTCCTCTCTTTCTCCACCTTTTCTAAAATAAATAAATAAATCTTTCATAAAATAAATAAATATAAATTAAAATATCAAGTATTCTTTTAGAGTTAGTTGTAATTTCAAAATTAGTTGTATATTACGTCCACAAAGAAAATCAAAACAAGTATACATTTAAAATCCCCTTTTCTGAGGATTCTAATATATCCCTTCTGTTTTCTGTTTCTCTGTTCTACTCCTTCCCATTTAGAATCTTAATATGATACTGGAGTTGATAATGACTTGTCTGTGACTACTTATGGGTAGACTATGAACCTAGCAGATGTTTATTGAACAATTATAATTTTAAGGCCATATTAGTATAAAAGGGAAATAGATATTAATATGATAAGTATACTATAGAACATTAAATGAAGATAGTATTTCTAAATGGAGTATTATGAAGAACTTTGAGGATGCGGTGATATTTGACCCAAATCTCGAAGGATGGATATGACTTGGTGTCCAGAGATTTGGAAAGACATAACTGAAAAGTTGTAGAAACTTTCTCAGAAAGAACAGAAGCGTCCATTACATCATTACATCAGTAGGAAACTCCATGAGGGCAGTTTGCTGGAACACATATTGTGTGAAGAGTAATGAAAATTATTTTTGGAAAATAATGAGCCAAATTATGAAGGTAAATACAGTTTGCTTCAATTCTGTTGTCAGTGTGAATTCACTCTTGGTGATTTTATTTAGTTCAATTTTGTTATAGGACAGGGACATGAACAGATTTGCTTCAAGAATCTTAACCTGGGTGGCTCAGTCAGTTAAGCGTCTGACTCTTGATCTCAGTTCAGGCCATGAGACTGACCCCTGCATCAGGATCCACACTGGGAGTGAAGCCTGCCTAAGATTCTCTCTCCCTCTCCCTCTGTCCTCCCCTCTGCCCACACTCATGGGCACTCACACACTTTCTCTCTCTCAAAAAAAAAAAAAAATTCTAAGCTGGAAGAAAGTTCTCAAATTCACTGGAGTTTTGAGAGCCTACAAGTTAGAGCCTAGTTGGATGGTTACTGCCATAGCCTGGAGGGAGTGATTAAGAAAACAGTAGAGGCATTGGGAAGAAAGAGGAGCTAGTAAAGAAATACTGGGTAGCAAGCTGGATGCTCTGTGCAGGCAAGGGAAGGACAAACATAGTAATGGCAGAGACTACAAGACAGGTATGGGGCATGAAGAAATGCCCTGTTCACCCTATTCCTTAGAGCCCAGTCTCAGGATGCCCCTGTTTTGGTAGTTTGCCATCTCTGCTTTACCAAAGGAAAGCCTAAAATATCTCTTAAGTATCTAAGTTTTATTGAGAAATCATTGATGTTTCCTAGCCATTTGTCAGTAGAACTAGTGGATGTCAGAGCTGGAAGGAGGCTTCTGTGTTAATTAGCTGAGTCTCTCATTTTTAGATGAAGACACTAAGGTTCAGAGAAATTAAGCAACTCATTCAAGTTCACATAACTAATTATTGCTAATTCTGTAATGGAAATATGAGTCTCCAGCCTTGCCAATTGAGTGCTCTTATTGATCTGTATGTTCCTTGCTTATAGCCTGTTTCAGTCTGCTTCTGGATTTATCAAGGGCCTGTGAAGAGGGGGACAGAAGCAGAGTCTGGAAGGGTAATGCTAATGGAGAAAGTTCCAGTACATACAATGCCAGGGTGCTGACACCTAGGTGTTAGATTTAAGAATGATACTTAGCGGGGCACCTGGGTGGCTCAGTGGATTAAAGTCTCTGCCTTTGGCTCAGGTCATGATCCCAGGATCTTGGGATCGAGCCCCGCATCGGGCTCTCTGCTCAGCAGGGAGCCTGCTTCCCCCTCTCTCTCTGCCTGCCTCTCTGCCTACTTGAGATCTCTGTCTGTCAAATAAATAAATGGAATCTTAAAAAAAAAATCATACAATTCTTTAAAAAAAAAAAAAAAGAATGATACTTAGCTTCCGCCCACACACTGTGTACTTGAGGTAGGTATAATTTAATGGTCCCTTGAATTGCTCCTCAAAGCATTCATTAACAAAACCAGGGAGATAGCCACCACCAGTATCAAGTCCACACCACTCAGAAACAGATACCATTGTTCTCCAAAGGATCCACAGCGGCAGTTATGTGAGGTACAGGTAAGAACAGAACACTATAGCATATGAACTCAAATTATATACAACAAATAAAAGTCTGTTTATATAGGCTCAAACAACAGTTGGACCTAATGCAAACATAGTGGTCTCTGTACTTGCCAGGATTATTTGGCTTTTTTTACTCTGCCAGATCCAAGCTAAACATAGTATATGGGTAACCTCCTCTCTACTTTGAACAGAGAGGCAGACAGGCTGACAGAGCACCACATGTAAAAGGTCTAATTGAGGGGGAGGGATGATTCAGTCATCTGTGCCTAGAGACATTCTGTGCCTTATGAAAGTGCAAACCTACTACATCACTACAGCTGAGTCAGTAAGATTTTGTGGTCCACCGTGTCTACAGATGAGTCTGTTGAAAGAGGACTCTATGTACAAATGCCAACTCAGGTTCTACCAGCCAAAGAATGGTCCCTTTTGACTCACTCTCCCAAATCCCAAGCTGGATGTATCTTTTGCAGAACTATGAAAGCCCCAGGACATACCAGATTACTTCAGAGTCTCACTGCCCTGAGTTTAACTTCTGGGTTTCTGCCATTTATGGGCTTTTCTTTCTGTGATAGAGGGAAAATTACTAAGCTTAATTTACTCTTCTGTAAAAAGAAAAAAAAGCTCTCACATATTGGGTATAAAGTTTACATGTAAAATATCTAGCAAAAACCTAATACACCATAGATACTCAGGAAATTGTAGTAATTTACAGCAGCTTTTTCACTCAGAATTTTATTGCAGCATGGGCCCCTAGGCTCTCAACTGTTATTTGGTCTTCCTTTCATATAATCTACATATAATCAATTAGAATAACTTGTAAATCTGGAAATGATAATAGAACACCATCTGATTTTATTTCCTTCTCTTCAGGAGGTAAACATTGCTAAATTATTGGAATTAGATTTGGGTTCCTATGTACAAATTGTTGCTTTATAATTTGAAAGAAGATGAATGTGTCTGGATACTGAGAAAGGAAAAGTAAGCCACCTGTGAAACTCTAACACTAAATTATTCAAATTAACAGATTCATTTAAGTTGGTTAAGCATCCTCCTTCAGCTCAGGTCATGGTCCCAGGCTCCTGGGATAGAACCCTGAGTTGGGTTCCCTGCTCAGCAGAGAGTCGGCTTCTCTCTCCCTCTGATCCTCTCCCACTCTGCTTGTGCTCTCTCTCTCTCAAATAAATAAATAAAATCTTCAAAAAAATAAAAATGAATAAAAACTTTTCTTGCTAGAACATTACTATAGAAAGTTCCAAATAATTAAGTGTTCACCCCAATTCAACTGTTTCTGTTTTATGAACCTAAAATTATTCTTTTTTAAAAGATTTTATTTATTTATTTGATTCAGGGAGAGGGAGAGAGTACAAGCAGAGGGAGCTGCAGGCAGAGGGAGAAGGAGACCTAGGCTTCCCACTGAGCAGGGAGCCTGATGTCCGACCCTGGGATCATAACCTGAGCAAAAGGCAAATGCTTAACTGGCATCCCTAAAATTATTCTTACTGAGGAATTCAGTGAACTATGAAAGAACATAGTTGAAAGAATCCAAAAATACTCTGGGTTAAGTGCATACAGATTTACTAAGCAATTCACATAGGTACTTAGTAGTAGGTACAACCTAGTAGCCCATATTTTATACAAGCTTGTTCTTGTTAACTGTCTTTTCAGCATCTCTAATCGATTTTGTCTAATCAAACCCCTCTAGAATCAGTGCTGTAGCACTGCATCTCCGTCTATCTGGGCCACGAGGAGGTCTCACCATGATTGAAGGACTTTACTGGCTCACCTTTCTCTCGAATCATGTTTATGATGCTGGCATTATGGCTGACAGTCAGAAGTGGTCACACATTTTATCTCACTTCAGAGACCTCTAAGAGTTTTCTCTGGCTCCTGTAAATACTCTAGGGGGTCTATTTGTCTATTCTCTGAAGGAAGGACTTTTTCCAATAATACCCAAGAAGGTCTGTTAGAAAACTGTCTTCCCAGGAAGCTCAATTAAATATCATTTGTCCTGCTTACGTATTCAAAACTTACTACACACTGCCCAAAACTGACAACCTTAAGTTGTGCATTGCAACCATACACTGATGGATGAAATTAGAAATCTTCAAATGCTTTCCTGCCCAATAAAGGTAGGCTACAGACTCTGAAATACAGAAAGTCCTTATTATCTTAGAGTCATTTGTAGGGGAAATACTATGTAAAATAAATTGTTTAAGATAAAGATGAAAATAATTAATTAAAAATAGTAAATATTACCTTAAAATGAAACTAAATTAAGATGGTATGTATTTTTATATTCAGTAACTTTCAAAACATAATTGAAATTCTACCTAATTCTTAGGTTGGACAAAATTTAAAAAGAATTCAATTGCATCATATATGAATGTTTTGAATAACAACATACTTCATGCTCAATTCCTTTTTTTTTAAATTATTTATTTATTTTCAGCATAACAGTACTCATTGTTTTTGCACCACACCCAGTGCTCCATGAAATACGTGCCCTCTCTATTACCCTCCACCTGATTCCCCAACATCCCACCCCCCACCCCTTCAAAACCCTCAGGTTCTTTTTCAGAGTCCATAGTCTCTCATGGTTCATCTCCCCTTCCAATTTCCCACAACTCCCTTCTCCTCTCCATCTCCCCATGTCCTCCATGTTCTTTGTTATGCTCCACAAATAAGTGAAACCATATGGTACTTGACTCTCTCTGCTTGACTTATTTCACTCAGCATAATCTCTTCCAATCCTGTCCATGTTGCTACAAAAGTTGGATATTCATCCTTTCTGATGGAGGCATAATACTCCATCGTGTATATGGACCACATCTTCCTTATCCATTTATCCGTTGAAGGGGATCTTGGTTCTTTCCACAGTTTGGCGACCGTGTATTTGGTCTTTATAACAGGATCATAAAAAGTACAAAGATATTTGAGATATTCATCAATTTCCCCAAGGGCCTCCATTAATCATTTGATAATCAAATCTTTCTCTGTAGAAAACTGTGTCTTGTCTTTATCCTTATACTTTTCTCTTCACCAATATTAAGCAGTCTCACTATTCCAATTCTAATTTGTCAGTGATCTTGCCTATGGTTTGATCAGCTCTCCAATACAGTATTGCAAAATCAGCATTGTCATTTGTAACTGATTTTCACTGTATTTGCATTGTATTATTTAGTATTTATAATATCCAAAAATCAGTAAGATAATAAGTAGGGCAGAGTAGTACTTAGTTCTCCATTGGATACTAAGATTGGATAATTGGGTAATTATCTCCATTGGATAATTAACTTTATAAAGGGTCAATTCATTTGTAAATCTGTTCCTATTATAATGCCATTTAACTTACTAATTATAACTTATCTAAGTGGTAGGACATAGTCAATAAACATTTAAATTATGTGGACCCTTATATTATCTTTGTGTTGTTCTTGGTAATTGCCAACCTAATTTTTTGTCCATGATTGGTCTAAGGAAATGTCTATATGTAACCTCACAAAAACAAAAAATTACTTTGTTACTCAAATATTGATTAAGGTGGTAAGTCAGAAGTGAGAAATTCTCATGCCCTTTAGTGACCCTCACAATTCTGATCCTAGACATGCAATTTATTGGCAGTATTGTACTTGTCTCAATGATAACAGTGCCCTGTCCAAACTTCATGACTCTGAGGGGCAACTAAATACAAAATAGTGCATTTTAGGCTTTGTCACTGACTTCCTGGATTATCCTACACAGAAATGTAATCAGGGTGCAAATGCTGGCTTGGGTCATGGTCCAAGGAACTCCACGTGGATCAAAAAGAACTCCCATGATCTAAGAATCCAGAACTCCAGATGCTAGTCCCTTCTCTTCCACTAACTTGGAGTGGAACTTCATAAAACTCTGTGACCCCCTGTTATTTCAGTTTCTTTCTCTGTTAAATTGGATAATGATCTATGCTCTCTTAATCCCTGTGATAAACTGAATAATTACCCCTGATGATGACTGTGTCTTAGATCCAAAAAACCTGTGAGTATGTTACTTTACAAATAAAATGGATGTTGCCAATGTGCTTAAGTTAAGGATCTTGGAATGGGGAGATTATCCTGGGTTTTCCTAGTGGGTCTAGTGTGATCACAAGGATTCTTATAAGCAGTAGGCAGGAGTGATGAAGGAGCAGAAGGCAAGCTAAGGACAAGGCACATGCTAACAATGAGCAACCCTCCCCCATACCCCCAGTTTGGACCTGTGTATCATCTCAGGCACTCCTGGCTGCCCTAAAGCTAAAGGAAGGGAAAAACAAATGGTTAACCAATAGAGATAATAGTACCACAGGGCATGAGTACCTCAGGTTACAAATGTCTTAGTGATTTACAAGAAAAAAGCCTTGTTGGGGTGCCTGGGTGGCTCAATGGGTTAAAGCCTCTGCCTTCAGCTTGGGTCATGATCCCAGAGTCCTGGGATCAAGCCCCACATTGGTCTCTCTGCTCAGCAGGGAGCCTGCTTCCCCCCTTTCTCTGCCTGCCTCTCTGCCTGCTTGTGATCTCTGTCTGTCAAATAAGTAAAAAAAATCTTTAATAAAAAAAAAAAGAAAAGAAAAAAGCATTCTTATCAATAGCCTAACTTCCAGAGACTCATAGGTTAAATTTCCTGGAGCCCTAACATCACCAACCCATCCACAGTGGTGTGGAAAACAAAGCTAGAGGGAATGTAAATAAAATAAAATTTCCTTATAATTTATAATGCATTGGCAAGAATTTGTGATAGGCTGGATATAACATTTCTCCAGGAAACTCCCAACTGTCTTAATGTTAATGGTTTGCTAAAGGGGAAAACCACCTTAACTTGACAGTGGCAAGATCTCCCATACCTTGTAGGTCCTCTTTAGCATACAACAGTTCTTTTGAAAGCCTCCCTTTTCCTTACCTCCCCACCTCCAGAGAATATAATTAGTCACCCCTCACAACCTGGTGCAGAAGCTCTTTCTGCCCACAGGCCCTGTCCCCATGTTTTAATTAAACCACCATTTTGCACTAGAGACATCTGAAGAATTCTTTCTTGGCGGTCAGCTCCAGACCTCACCCCACCAAACCTCACACCTATATTCCAAACTCTATCAGGAGGATCGGAGTGAGAAGCAGAGACCATCAAATCAAGAGGTTGAATGGATCATAGCCAAAGAAAGCAGGCAACCTCTAGAAACTGAAAAAAAATTAAGTACATGAATTCTCCTGTCACTTCCACATGTAACGCAGACCTGTTGACATCTTGATTTTAGACCTCTGAGCTCCAGAACTCTGAGAAAATAAATTTATGTTGTTTTAAGGCACTAAGTATTTGGTGATTTGCATAGCAGCAATAGGAAATTAACATGATCTCCAAATGACTGTGAAAATCAGTGGGGCAGTAAGTACAAGATTCCTCAGGAAAATCAGAAGAAATGTTCAAAGCAAGATGATATGGGAGGTCATTTACTCTGTCTACATAATTAGAAAATTTCTATAAATTATACACACTTATGAGCTAGAAAGTTGGATTGGTCCTTATTTTTCACATACATTAAAACTAGTGGGGATGAGCACTGTGTGTTATATGCAACTAATGAATTATTGAACAAAAAGAAGAAAGAGGGGTGCCTGGGTGGCTCAGTGGGTTAAGCCTCTGCCTTCAGTTCAGGTCATGATCTCAGGGTCCTGGGATCAAGCCTAGCATCAGGCTCTCTGCTCAGTGGGGAGCCTGCTCCCCCACCCCCTGCCTATCTCTCTGCCTACTTGTGATCTCTCTCTCTGTCAAATAAATAAATAAAATCTTTTTTAAAAATCATCTTTAAAAAAAGAAGAAAGAAAAAGAGAAAGAAAGAGAAAGAGAGAGAGAGGGAGGGAGTGTTAGGTCCATAATCAAAGGAGCGAGACTGATACAAAGCGAAGGTCAAGCAAAGTTCTTTCGAGCAAAGCATCAAGAATCAAACCGAATGATTGGAACTGCCTCTTACAGAGAGGGAGACCCCTCCCTGCCTTACAGATTAACTTTTATAGAGCAAAGGCTATGTGGTTGGGCCTGGCCACACACAGGTGGCCAGTGAGATTGCAACACACAGAGAAACCTGCACAGTCATGCTAGGTCACACAGGGGTGGCCAATTGAATTACAATTCACCTCATAGTAGCTATTTGAACTAGCCTATATCACCTTGGTCAGAACTGGCACCCAAAAGGCAGGGCCCACACTCCTTGGTAGCTAGGGTGACAGTATCCACGCCCCACTGATTGTATGTCTCCACCTGGCCCTACTCATCCCTGCGTTCAGGCTGTTATCTCCACCTGACCTGACCTGCCCTTGTATTTGGGCTTTGTTACCTGGGATTGGTTTCCCGGACTTGCTTTTAAGTAAGATCTCCTGGGGTGGGGGCAGGGTCACTTTAAGTTTTACTGCATAAATAATAAAATGACTATTCAATCAAGGTGGAGTCTCTCTGTTTAAATAGGCACTTACAAAGAGATGAGCTGAAAATAATGTAACCAATTCAAAAAGTACAAACTGAGATTAAAATGGAGGTAGCCAAAATCCTCCTGCAGGATCCAATGTATCTCCAAGTAGATAAAGTCAGTAGGACATGCCGCTGGTGTCAGAGAGTTGCTTGATGGTGCGAAAAACTCTATATCTGGCATCAGAAGTGCTGTGAGTGTGGTAGTAGCATGAGAGACACACAGGAGCACTACATTTTCCACACCCTAAGTGAATGCTTCTTCTCTGGAATCCTCATGTAGAAACTCCCACTCAATAGTGATCCTTTTTTTTTTTTTTTTTCCATTTTATTTATTTTTTCAGTGTAACAGTATTCATTCTTTTTGCACAACACCCAGTGCTCCATGCAAAACGTGCCCTCCCCATTACCCACCACCTGTTCCCCCAACCTCCCACCCCTGACCCTTCAAAACCCTCAGGTGGCCCCAACCTCCCACCCCTGACCCTTCAAAACCCTCAGGTTGTTTTTCAGAGCCCATAGTCTCTTATGGTTCGCCTCCCCTCCCCAATGTCCATAGCCCGCTCCCCCTCTCCCAATCCCACCTCCCCCCAGCAACCCCCAGTTTGTTTTGTGAGATTAAGAGTCATTTATGGTTTGTCTCCCTCCCAATCCCATCTTGTTTCATTTATTCTTCTCCTATCCCCCTACCCCCCCATGTTGCTTCTCCATGTCCTCATATCAGGGAGATCATATGATAGTTGTCTTTCTCCGATTGACTTATTTCACTAAGCATGATACACTCTAGTTCCATCCACGTCGTCGCAAATGGCAAGATTTCATTTCTTTTGATGGCTGCATAGTATTCCATTGTGTATATATACCACATCTTCTGTATCCATTCATCTGTTGATGGACATCTAGGTTCTTTCCATAGTCTGGCTATTGTAGACATTGCTGCTATAAACATTCGGGTACACGTGCCCCTTCGGATGACTATGTTTGTATCTTTAGGGTAAATACCCAGTAGTGCAATTGCTGGGTCATAGGGTAGTTCTATTTTCAACATTTTGAGGAACCTCCATGCTGTTTTCCAGAGTGGTTGCACCAGCTTGCATTCCCACCAACAGTGGAGGAGGGTTCCCCTTTCTCCACATCCTCTCCAGCATCTGTCATTTCCCGACTTGTTAATTTTAGCCATTCTGACTGGTGTGAGGTGATATCTCATTGTGGTTTTGATTTGTATTTCCCTGATGCCGAGTGACGTGGAGCACTTTTTCATGTGTCTGTTGGCCATCTGGATGTCTTCTTTGCAGAAATGTCTGTTCATGTCCTCTGCCCATTTCTTGATTGGATTGTTTGTTCTTTGGGTGTTGAGTTTGCTAAGTTCCTTATAGATTTTGGATACTAGCCCTTTATCTGATGTGTCGTTTGCAAATATCTTCTCCCATTCTGTCAGTTGTCTTTTGGTTTTGTTAACTGTTTCCTTTGCTGTGCAAAAGCTTTTGATCTTGATGAAATCCCAATAGTTCATTTTTGCCCTTGTTTCCCTTGCCTTTGCCATTGTACCTAGGAAGATGTTGCTACGGCTGAGGTCGAAGAGGTTGCTGCCTGCATTCTCCTCAAGGATTTTGATGGATTCCTTTCTCACATTGAGGTCCTTCATCCATTTGGAGTCTATTTTCGTGTGTGGTGTAAGGAAGTGGTCCAATTTCATTTTTCTGCATGTGGCTGTCCAATTTTCCCAGCACCATTTATTGAAGAGGCTGTCTTTTTTCCATTGGACATTCTTTCCTGCTTTGTCGAAGATTAGTTGACCATAGAGTTGAGGGTCGATTTCTGGGCTCTCTATTCTGTTCCACTGATCTATGTGTCTGTTTTTGTGCCAGTACCATGCTGTCTTGATGATGACAGCTTTGTAATAGAGCTTGAAGTCTGGAATTGTGATGCCACCAACTTTGGCTTTGTTCTTCAATATTCCTTTGGCTATTCGAGGTCTTTTCTGGTTCCATATAAATTTTAGGATTATTTGTTCCATTTCTTTGAAAAAAATGGATGGTATTTTGATAGGGATTGCATTAAATGTGTAGATTGCTTTAGGTAGCATAGACATTTTCACAATATTTATTCTTCCAATCCAGGAGCATGGAACATTTTTCCATTTCTTTGTGTCTTCCTCAATTTCTCTCATGAGAACTTTATAATTTTCTGCATATAGATTCTTAGCCTCTTTGGTTAGGTTTATTCCTAGGTATCTTATAGTTTTGGGTACAATTGTAAATGGGATTGACTCCTTCATTTCTCTTTCTTCAGTCTTGTTGTTGGTGTACAGAAATGCAACTGATTTCTGTGCATTGATTTTATATCCTGACACTTTACTGAATTCCTGTACAAGTTCTAGCAGTTTTGGAGTGGAGTCTTTTGGGTTTTCCACATATAGTATCATATCATCTGTGAAGAGTGATAGTTTGACTTCTTCTTTACCAATTTGGATGCCTTTAATTTCTTTTTGTTGTCTGATTGCTGAGGCTAGGACTTCTAGTACTATGTTGAATAGCAGTCATCAAAAATCTCCAAACAAACAAAAGCCCAGGGCCAGACGGCTTCCCAGGGGAATTCTACCAAACATTTAAAGAAGAACTAATTCCTATTCTCTTGAAACTGTTCCAAAAAATAGAAATGGAAGGAAAACTTCCAAACTCATTTTATGAGGCCAGCATCACCTTGATCCCAAAACCAGACAAGGATCCCACCAAAAAAGAGAACTACAGACCAATATCCTTGATGAACACAGATGCAAAAATTCTTGCCAAAATACTAGCCAATAGGATTCAACAGTACATTAAAAGGATTATTCACCACGATCAAGTGGGATTTATTCCAGGGCTGCAGGGTTGGTTCAACATCCGCAAATCAATCAATGTGATAGAACACATTAATAAAAGAAAGAACAAGAACCATATGATACTCTCAATAGATGCTGAAAAAGCATTTGACAAAGTACAGCATCCCTTCCTGATCAAAACTCTTCAAAGTGTAGGGATAGAGGGCACATACCTCAATATTATCAAAGCCATCTATGAAAAACCCACCGCAAATATCATTCTCAATGGAGAAAAACTGAAAGCTTTTCCGTTAAGGTCAGGAACACGGCAGGAATAGTGATCCTTTTAATTTCCCCATTTAGACTTAAAATATTTAGGTATATTTCCCTATAATTTAAACTTGATGACAGACAACAACAACAACAAAAAGAATAGGATCTTTATGTTTATATTCTTCCCTTAATATGTCCTAACTTTCTTAGAGAGAATTCCAACACCTGCCATTCATGATGATGACTACAAAATGTCAACTCTAGGCTACTCACATGAATATCAACTCACACTGTCAGTGCCCAGTTATTGCAACTCAAAGGACATCTGAGAAAGGAGTAGCCAATTAATATGTGATCAAGCATCCTATGAGTAATCAGGAATTATTAGAAACATTAGTAATTACAATCACTTACCCACAGTACCCTAAACAGTATACTACTCAGGGAACAGGTAAGAAAGAAATAGAAATGCAATTTGAAGTCTTACTGTTTTAAAATAGTTTTCTTTTATTTTTTAAATTTTTTACATTCATTTATTTATTTTCAGCATAACAGTACTCATTGTTTTTGCACCACACCCAGTGCTCCATGCAATACGTGCCCTCTCTATTACCCACCACCTGGTTCCCCAACCTCCCACCTCCGCCCCTTCAAAACCCTCAGGTTCTTTTTCAGAGTCTATAGTCTCTCATGGTTCATCTCCCCTTCCAATTTCCCTCAACTCCCTTCTCCTCTCCATCTCCCCATGTCCTCCATGTTCTTTGTTATGCTCCACAAATAAGTGAAACCATATGGTACTTGACTCTCTCTGCTTGACTTATTTCACTCAGCATAATCTCTTCCAGTCCCGTCCATGTTGCTACAAAAGTTGGGTATTCATCCTTTCTGATGGAGGCATAATACTCTATTGTGTATATGGACCACATCTTCTTTAACCATTCATCCATTGAAGGGCATCTTGGTTCTTTCCATGGTTTGGCGACTGTGGCCATTGCTGTTATGAACATTAGGGTACAGGTGGCTCTTCTTTTCACTACATCTGTATCTTTGGGGTAAATAGTTTTCTTTATATGTAACAGTAAAATGGCCAGATATTGATTAAGTAGTTATCTCAACTTTGCAGTTCATTGTTCTCATGTCAGGCATATTTTTAATGTGTGTGAATAAACACACATGCATACACACACACATGAATTTTACACTTTTTTTTCTTTTAGCACATGTACTCATCCTTTATTGGGTACTCTTCATTTGGCTCTTTATAGGCCATTTGGTTTCACCGTTGGTGGCCATGATGGTTAATTTTATGTGTCAATTTGGCTAGGCCACACAATACAGAAATTGGTCAAATACTTGTTACTGTGAAGGTATTTTTTTAGAAGAAATTAACATTTAAATCAATAGATTTTGAATAAAGCACATTACCTCCCATCAGTTGAAGGCCTTAACTGGAAAACAGCTGAGGTTTCCTGAGAAAGAGAATTTCTTCTCCAGACTGCCTTCAGATTCTAAGTGCAACATCATCTCTTCCCTGTGTGTCCAACCTACTGGCCTACCCCGCAAAGTTTGTACTTGCCAGATTCTATCAGAATCATGGGAACCAATTCCCTAAAATAAATCATTCTCTCTTTCTCTCTTTCTCTCTCTCTCCCTGACACCTACAGTGGTTAATTGAGTTCTTTAATTAAGAGTGAAGAAACAAATCATAGTATCATAATTTTTTTTAAGATTTTATTTATTTATTTGACAGAGAGAGATCACAAGTAGACAGAGAGGCAGGCAGAGAGAGAGAGGGAAGCAGACTCGCCGCCGAGCAGAGAACCTGATGTGGGACTCGATCCCAGGACCCCAAGATCATGACCTGAGCCAAAGGCAGCGGCTCAACCCACTGAGCCACCCAGGCACCCCTAGTATCATAATTTTCTAATATTCCCAGGTTTGGTACCACTTTCTGGGCAATCTCAGATTTCTATAAGACATCAGTAATATATCATGAAAGAAAAAATAGCTAAATTAAAAGCTTTGTTCCGGTACCTTATCTCTATACCCCATCCCAATTTTGAGATCCAATCTATAAAATCTAAACTCAGAAAGGTGGCCAAACTTAGAAATGTTCTAAACTACTTTCTGTTTTAGCATTCTTTGATATTATAAATATCAACACAGGATTACTATATAATAATATTCATATACCTCACCTCTCTTGATGGACAGGAATAAATTGCTCAATCGTTAACAAGTAAATTGAGACAGTAACAATCATGCAAGAATCCAACAGCTTCATTTTTCTTAGAAAAGCTTTGTTAGTTGTTTCCAGTATATATCATCAATATTTGCTTCATGAACATTTAACAAGTATAAAGATGAAAGTGTCTGGATAGTCCCATAAAATGTATTTAATTTTCTCATTGTTATAAGAAGTAAAAAATAAGCTATATCTTTTCTCATTACAAAAATAACTACCATTTTCATATTGAAGTTTGTGATCTCTTCTTGTTTTTATCTAAATTAAATTGTGTGAAACGTACAGGTTCCAAAGAAACATTTCTGCTTTCTCCTGGGACACTGGCCTCGATACTACCTTTGGGATGTTTTTGTTGTTCTGTTTTGTTTTCATTCCTGAGGCAGAGAAAGATGTTTATTCTCTTCAGGTCTGAGTTTGCTTCTGGCTATAAAACTTTCTAATCCAATATCGAAGCATAACTACTTCCAGAAACTACTTTTACTCAGCAAAACAAAACTTGCTTTTTCACTAAAATCCTTTATTATCACAGGTAAAAAAATATATATATTATTCAAATTGATTCTGATATGCTCAAAACATGACTGTTTCCGTTAACATATTGACTAAAATTTAAATGTATGAGCAATATAGTGTCCTGGAAAATATCTGTGAAATATAAGTGCTGCTTATGTGATTTAAACAATGAAAAAGAATAAGGTTAAGTTTGATTCAAATGTCAAAGGACTGTACCAAAAGTTCTTATCTCTAATTTCTTTTTAAGATTTTATTTATTTTACAGGGAGCGAGAGAGATAGAAAAAGCACAACTAGGGGGAGTGGCAGGCAATCGGAGAGGGAGAAGCAGACTCCCTGCCAAGCAGGGAGCCTGATTCGGGGCTCAATCTCAAGACACTGGGATCATGACCTAAGGCAAAGGCAGATGCTCAACCGACTGAGCCACTCAGGTCCCCCTTTATCTTTAAATATTGTTGTTTTTCTTGCTCACCCATTTGTTAAAATTTACAGAATTTTCTGGAAAACTTTATGATATTGCAAATGCTGCTATGTAACTTATGCCAACAAATATTATGAGTTTGCTCCAATGTCAAAACATTGTACTAGTTATGGGATTAGGAAAAACTAAAAGGAAAAGATGAAAGAGGTGAAGAAGTATTTGGGCCTGTCTACCTTTGATCAAAGACAGATTTGGGGCATTGGGAAGTGAGAAATTTTAGGCACAATAATGGGTTACATGTATGAGAGTGTATTGAAAGTATGATATCTTAAGGGTTGTTTTTTTTTCCTCACTTAAAACAAGAATCACCACAAGAGTTAGGTACAGTGCTTACTCCTATCTTATGCACCTAAGGTGGTTAAGTTGTTCGAGGACATATAGCTGGTGAGCATCAAGACCAGGATTTGATTCAGGCATTCTGTCCTTACTCGAGATAGTTCTTATAAAATTCAGTAGTACACAGATATAAGATAAGGTGAAGATGCAAGTTTTTTAATTCAAATTCAGATCCATAATAGGTTTTATTATTGTTTTAAGACAAGGTAAATTAAGAACATCCAGGTTTCCAAGTCACTCATGTCACCATATCACAAATTAGACTTAACAACACCATCTGGGCCATGGCTCAGCAAACTGGACTATGCCTAGAGGCCACTTGCTTAGCAGCTGGAATAACTTTCACTGATCAAGGGAATTTGGGGAGTGAAAATAGGTACAATAGGGTGAGGGCACCAATCACAGGAAGGGTGTCATCTTTTAGTAAAAAGGAAAACTTCTTAAAAAGGATATGTTGGTTGTTAATGACAGGAGTCTTGCAGAGCTAGAATTTTCTCTTAAGTATCCTCCAATGCAAACCTTTCTCTCAGCTGGCTGGCCTTTCTACTGCCCCTTATAAAATGTAAAGATATTCCTATTCTTGTGCTTTTTCTATTATGGTTGATTAATTCATTTCCAGAATATGTAGTAGCCTTTATTTTACAGTGAAATGATGTTTTTTTGTTACCCCAGAAGTCAACTCCCTTGGCTGTTTTATCACATGCTGCCTGCTTAACCATGCTGAAATCATTCATTGCATCTCATTCTTGCCCAAGATTTACAAATAACATGCTTTTTTAGAAATATTGTGGTAATATCTGAGTAATTTCTGACAGTGTTTTTTTTAAAGAATTTATTTATTTGAGATACAAAGCAAGAGCAGGGAGCAGAGAGAGAAGCAGTTTCCTCACTTAGCAGGGAGCCTGATGTAGGGCTCAATCCCAGGACCCCAGGATCATGACCTGAGCTGAAGGCAGATGTTTAACTGACTGAGCACCCAGGCACCCCAGTTTCTCACAATTTTTAAAAAGTTTATTTCTCAGGGCACCTGGATGGCTCAGTGAGGTAAGCCTCTATCTTCAGCTCAAGTCACGATCCCAGGGTCTTGGGATGGAACCCCATATCAGGCTCTCTGCTCAGCCGGGAGCTTGCTTCCCCCCCTCTCTCTGCCTGCCTCTCTGCCTACTTGTGATCTCTCTCTCTCTGACAAGTAAAAATAAAATAAAATAACAAAATAAAATAAAATAAAAAGTTTATTTCTCTTAAAAGGATCAATTTCTTACATGATAAACATGTTCACTCCAGATGATGAAAAGTAGTGAAAACAATGAGAAAAAGATGAAGACAAATATTTAAAATGAAAGTGGAATGCTTACTCCTCTATCTACAGCCTACAAATGTTTTGGGGTTTTTTGGTAAGTTTAACTGTTTAATGACCATTTAGATCCTCACTAAAGAGTAATCCAACTGAGAGCCTGACCATCTGCTCTTCTATGCCTTAAGCATAGAGGACAAAGTCTGAAGCAGAGTTGCTCAGTCAATATTTACTAAATTAAGTGAAGGATAGTATCTTTTGCCTTCCAGTACAGAGCTTCATTTAATATAGTAATAAAGAATGTAAATTTTACCAGGTAGAAAGTGAGATCATAGGATCACAGAATTTCAGAAGTGAAAGAAGCTCGTAAGGTTTCTTTCTTGGTGCTCAAGATAATTTTAGATTATAGGAGAAAAGTACACAAGAGAATCTGAATCCAGTTCTCAAGTTGTTGCTTTTTCCTTAGTTATGTGCAGTTTTTTTTCTGACATTTTAAAATCCAAAGTTTCCTTTCCACTCGTATTGGAATAACTCTGTAGAGTCTGCTTAGCAGATGCCTTGTACTAGCCTGGTCAAAACTCCATGTGTTAAGTGTCATCTCTTTATCAGGCCCTTTTCTATTCCTTCCTTTCCAGTTAAATTAAAAATTTAGTGTATCTCAATTATGTAAAATTATGGCTCAATCACAATAGAACAATGCAAATTTCAAGAGAAATGTTCAAATCACAGTTAGCAACTAACATTCTAGAGCTTTTAAAATAGGGGGTGAGGACATTGGGGAGGGTACATGCTATGGTGAGCACTATGAATTGTGTAAGACTAGAGAATCACAGACCTGTACCCCTGAACAAATAATACATTATGTGTTAATAAAAAAAAAAGTAACTTGAAAAAATAATAAAATAAAATAGAGAATGATAGGGCACATCCATAGATCTCACTTAATTCAAAGATACACTATTGTTATCTTTAAATATAATGATTGGGGCACCTGGATGGCTCAGTGGGTTAAAACCTCTGCCTTCGGCTCAGGTCATGATCCCAGGGTCCTGAGATCGAGTCCCGTATCGGGCTCTCTGCTCCTTAGAGAGCCTGCTTCCTCCTCTCTCTCTGCCTACCTCTCTGTCTACTTGTGATCTCTGTCTGTCAAATAAATAAATAAAATCTTTAAAAATTAATAAATGTAATGATTGAATTGAAGGATGGTAGGATGACAGTCAAGGACATCAGCTCTTATACCTGTTATACCAATAACTTCATTCCTATGGGTTTTTATAGCTTCAAAATACAAACACACTTGAGACAGGTCATATTTGCCAACACCTTAATTATCATTTAAAACCTTATCCCTTGACATCAAGCCTGAGGCTCAAAGCAGGTACCTAATGGTGGGAAGGAGAAAACAGAATTAGAATTAGTTTAAGTATATCAAAGATAAAATCTATCTAAATCGACTGGATCTGAGCTCTCCTCTTCAGACTCAATAAACCTTTTGTACAATTTTATGGGACTTATGTGTATTGCAGTTACACGAGTATTTTATTATCCCCTTTCGCATGTGTCCTCCGTGTGGGCAGGAACTGGGTAATGCTTCTATTTGTTTCCTCAGTTCCTATTCAGTGCTTTGCATGAAACAAATATTCATTTTATGTTTGTATATTAAGTTTTGCTTTGAGCCATCATTACATTTGGTAAATACACTCTTTGGTCACATTTAGAATAAAAGAGGAACAAGCAATAGTCCATGGACTTGGGCTAATTAATCACAGAAGCACTAATATTATAAAATACATCAGCCATAATGTGTGGGCACCCATTTTTTTCTCTCTAGATACAATTAAAAAGAAAAATGTAATTAAATCTGGCATTTTCAACTTGTGAATTTTGCAATTTTGACCTTCGAAACTGCATACTTTCACCAGCAACCTTTGCAAGCCACTAGTTTCTGGTTTTATTTAATATGTCCAAATTAGATTTAACAGAACTCAGACCCATTCCAGCACATCAGGCACAAAAAAGTCTCTTTGATCTTTTTGCCACTTTTAAGAAACATCTGCATCTTTGTAAAGACCTAGCAGGATGAGCCAAAAGTTGGAGAACAGTACAGCCACATGCAGGAAGGGAGAATCATTAGGGGAACCAATTCTCCTTGTTAGAGTCCCAGAGACCTGTAAGAAAGCTGGCAGTATCTAAGACTTTGGGAAAATAGAGTCCTTTCGAAGAGTTGGGTGATAGAGGTGACCCATCCCATTATTCTATTGAACAGGACAGACTGCTCTCATCATCAAAGGACAGAACAGTAGAATTGGTTATTCGGCTATCCAAACATTCCCCTCCCTACTAAGGAAACTCACAACCAAAAAAGTTCATCCTTGTACTTTGTCCTTTTCTGACTTTTCAAGATAAAGCTTAGACCTTTCTTTGACAAAATGCCGTCTGCTGTGTTTTATTAAGGCTGACAGGGGGAAAGAGCATCCAGCATGAATAGCCAACACGTATCTCCACGCATGCACTGAAAGTGCATAGCGGCTACTTCATCTGCGTCCTTTAGAAGGCTCAAAGTGCCTTCAGTGCTTCGTAACTCGCTGGGTGTTCCACAAGCTCTCGTCACATGTTGAGGTGAACTGAATTTTTTTGTTCCAGATAAATGCTGGGGTGTGAATGTAAAATGATGTTCAAACGCTTCTCCTTTTGAGCAGTGTTGCAGATGACAAGATGAAGTTTTGGAAAGTAGCTCAGATATCCTGTGTTCAGGAGAGGCTGTGAGGGCCAGCTCCAACACCAGGGAAGGGTTAACCTCTGCCTTCCATCTCTGCTGCTGCTCTGAGGCTTACTTTTCCCAAGCAGGTGGAAGTGGACCACTGAATGAAGGAAAAAGCAAAGTGGCTGCTGATAGGCACCAGAAGTTTTCAATCATAGCCTTATCCAGGTTTTTAGCACATGTTGTAGATTGAATGTTCTGTGAAGCCGAAAAGGCATGAACTGAATAGAAGGTTGGGCCAAAACTTCTCATGACTTATTGAAAACATTTCCAGCTCTTGGAAATATATCCTAATAGGAATTCCTATCATTTCTGGAAAAGCCAGACAAACCAGTATGTTCTGAGAACCCAGAGCCTTCCCTCTTCCCTCCTAGCAAGAAAGACACAGTAGACAGTCCAGGCGGTACATACGTGAGAATTAGTTGCTTCCAGAATTTAAACAAGAGGGGATAAAGTCTTATAGATTATCCTATAATATTCTGAATTGTCATGCGTGTGTGTAGACATACATGCATTTATATTGTACATCACCCACTGGGAAGCAAAAGATCTGAATTCTAACCTAAGCTCTCCTCCTCAAAGAAGGTCATTAAATGATTTCTGAAGCCACTTCAAATTCTAAATTATATTGTTATTTCATTTTATTTTTATCAACCTGATTGAAGTATGTTTTAGGTACAATGAATTGCATGCATTTCAAGTGTGCAATGAAATGGATTTTGACAGATGTACACACCCATGAAACCACCAACACAACCAAAAGGCAGAATATTTCCATGGCCCCCAAACAATTTCTGGTGCCCATTTGTAGTTAAGCCATTCCTGTATCTTCAACCCCGCCAAACACTGTTCTGTTTTCTGTCACTATAAAGATTTTGTATTTACATAAATGAAATTATATAGTATGTACTCTTTTATGTCTGGCTTCATTCACTCAGCAAAATTATTTCTGAGATTCATCCATGTGATTGCATGCATCAGTAATTTCTTTATTCTAATTGTTTTGTTTGCTTTTCTAACCATGCATCTGCTGATGGACATTTGGGTTATTTCTAGTTCGGAGCTATTCTGAATAAAGCTGCATTAGACATGCACAGACAACACACAATTTTGTGTGTTTCTCCTGGGTAAATACTTAAGAGTGGGATGACTGGATCATATGTTAATTGTACATTTAAAATTTTAAGAGATTGCAAAATTGTTCTCTGAGGTAGTCATCAAATTTTACATTCCCACCATCAGTATATAAGAGTTCTTACATAATCTTCACCAATGTTTGGTATTATTAGTTTTTTTTTTTTTTTTAGTTTTTTTTCAATTTCATCCACTCTAATGTGTGTGTAGCTCTATCTCATTTCTATCTGCATTTTCCTGATGACTAATGGTGTTAAGGAAACATTTTCTCATGCTCTTACAGCCATTACTTTATATTATTTTGTGAAGTGGCAGTAAAGGTATTTTTTATCATTTTCGTAAGGTTGTTTTTATTTTCATTGTTGAGTCCTAAAAGTTAGTTATGTCTTTTGATTAGAAATCTTTTGGCAAATACACATATTACAGATAGTCATTCTTGATCTTTGGCATGTTTTTTTGTTTGTTTGTTTTAAGATTATGTATTTATTTGACAGAGAGAGAGACAGTGGGAGAGGGAGAAGCAAGCTTCCCACAGACCAGGGACCCTGAGGCAGGGCTCCATCCCAGGACTCTGGGATCATTACTTGAGCCAAAGGCAGACCCTTAACAACTGAGTCACCCAGGCACCCCATGTCTTTGTTTTCTTCATCATACCTTTGGAAGAGAAAAACAAAATTTAATGATAAGACCGAATATATCGAATATATATTCTTTATGGCTTATGTTTTTCGCTTCCCAAAATTACAAAGACTTTCTCTCTCCCTTTCTCTCTCACTTTTTTTTTCATTTTCCTGGAGGTTTATAATTTAACTTTTTATTTTGGGAGAAGAGTAGACACACAGAAAATTTCCCAGGTACTGAGAATTCCCAAGGATCCCTCAGAGAGTTTCCTTAATTTTATAATCTTTTGTAATCATATTACAATTATCAAAACTAAGATGATAAGATTGCTAAAATAACTATTAACTAACCTGTAATGTCACTTACACTAATGTTCTATCGCAAGATCCCATATTGCATTCAGTTGTCAGGTATCCTTTGTGGAAAAAATGAAGACCACCCAAACAAAAACAAGGAAAAGTTATAGTTCTTGCTATAGCAAGGCAGTCAACCACCATCTCATGCATTTGTCAGAGACTCAAAGGTGGGCAGAGGAATTAGAAAGCTTAAGGAGGGAGAAAAAAATAGACTTTAGGTATGCCCTTATTGGAAGATATTGGCATAGGGAAGCTGCAGTTGGGCATCATATGTGATTCCTTAAGGGTTAATATTTGGCTTTTCCAGGTTGATCCTCGTTTAGAAGCTGGGGATAAAACTACAGACACTGTCAGATATTAAACAAATGCTGGTTGGGGGGCAGTTGTTTTGCTACAGGGGTACTGTTTGGCTTTCTGGACAGACTGTTACTGACAGTAGTTTGATTTCCTAGACTGGTTACTATCCATTAAGTGTAGTCTACTTCTTATACTGACTGCTGCCAATTGTGGGTCAGAGTTCTGATTTCTACTTTATACATGATCTGACCTTTGTCCATTTGTATATTCAGTCTCTCACTTTTGTCTTTTCCAAGGAGTGATGGTTTCCCAGTCTTCCCTATGTTTTGGAACCTTGGCCATTTTGAAGATGGCTCCTTGGTTACTTGTGTTTTCTTAATGTTATTTCATGATTAGATTGAAGTTATGTACTCTTGGCAAAAATAACACTGAAGAAATTACCCTTCTCAGTGCAGTTTAGCAAGGGCCACATAATGTCAACATGTCTTATTATTTGTGGTAACTACAATCATTTGGTTATGGTGATGTCTGTTGGATTTCTCCATTGTAAAGTTATTATCTTTCCTTTTGTAGCTAATAAGTACCTTGGGGCAGATACTTTGTGACTCTGCAAATACCCAGTTTCTCCTCAAACTTTCATCCACCAATTTCAGCATACATCCCTGATCTTTCCTGCAAAAGTTCTAATAAAGATTGTCTATTTCTTCCATTTCTTACACATTTATTAATTGGAATTGTTCTGTAAGAAAAAGCTTTTCCTTCTCCCTTGGTATTACTTATTTATATTCATGTCTATTCATTGAATATTTTTGTTGTATGGATTATATAATAATGCTATCATTATTTATTTTGTTATCAGATTATTTTGGATTTGGCCATTGGGAGCTCTCTCTGGTTGCTTCCTGTGAACTTTTAACATGGTCCCATCCTTTTTGGAGCACTTTCTTATTTTCTGGCATTAAAATGTGCTTTTTGCTCATCTTGTATTTTTTCTGTCCCAGACCTGGAATCAACTACATCTCCTTGGTTCCATTTATTGAAAATGACATTTAGAACCACAATCTGGGTGTTACATATGCTAAATCGATGTGAGTGAGTGGCATATTACTGAGTCTATCCCTTCTCAGTGGACAAAACCAGGAGATACTTGTATGTATAGTAACACAAAGAAATTTGTATTTATTACTCTGTCTAGTTATGCCTCTATATTTGTCATTCCAATCAATCAAAAGTCTATTTACCACCACTGCCAATCTTTATTTTATAATTGCCAAGTGCATTCCAATATCATGCAGTCTATACTTCTTAAGATAATGTTGTAATTTTTGCTTTAAACCATTATGTTTATTTTTAAAGAAATTAAAAGCATCTTTCATACATACCTAAATATTTGCCATTTCTGATACTCTTTATTCATTTCTCAAGCTTCGTGTTTCCCTCTGTTATTATATTTTCTTTCAGCTTAAAGAATGGCCCTATTTGAAGTACAGACCTGCTGGTGATTTCTGTTGTTATTGTTTTTTGTCTTTGTTTTTTGGTTAACCTGAAATATCTTTATTTCACCTTCTTTCTTGACACATATATTTCGCTGGACTAGAATTCTGGCCTAATGGATTCTTTTTTCTTTCTGTATTTCAAAGATTTGATCCCTAGTCTTCTGCTACAAATCTTTGAAATCATTTTTTTTTCCCCTCACTGCTTTCAAGATTCTCTCTCTTTCTTTGACTTTCAGATGAATTTGTTCTGTTGTGGCTAGGCATTTTGTTTATATTTAGTTTACTAAATATAAATACATTTATATTTATATAAATATAGTGGCTCACCAAACTTCTTGATGTTGTAAAATTAAGTCACCAATTTGGTATGTTTTTGACCATTATCCTTGATATGTTTATTTTAGCAGATAGTTAAATTGATTAGGTTGTGTTGCTGATCTCCCAGTTCTGTCCTTCTATCTTTAGGGGAAGTTATTTTGATTTGCCTTGTAAACATGGTCTCAGGGTCAATCAGAAATTAGAGTAGAAGAATAAATGAAACAAGATGGGATTGGGAGGGAGACTAACCATAAATGACTCTTAATCTCACAAAACAAACTGGGGGTTGCTGGGGGGAAGTGGGATTGGGAGAGGGGAGCGGGCTATGGACATTGGGGAGGGGAGGTGAACCATAAGAGACTATGGACTCTGAAAAACAACCTGAGGGTTTTGAAGGGTCAGGGGTGGGAGGTTGGGGCAACCTGAGGGTTTTGAAGGGTCAGGGGTGGGAGGTTGGGGGAACAGGTGGTGGGTAATGGGGAGGGCACGTTTTGCATGGAGCACTGGGTGTTGTGCAAAAAGAATGAATACTGTTACGCTGAAAAAATAAACAAAATGAAAAAAAAAAGAAAACTCAAAAAAAAAAAAAGAAATTAGAGTAGAATCTACAATTTAGGGTTCCTTTTTTTTTTTTTTTTCTTTTTGGCCTCTTTCCTCTTTGGGACTTCTTCCCACACTATAAAGGTGATGGACACTCTGAACTCTGTCTTCTGGCTCTTTAGTTTTCCTTTACCATCTTGCACCTGCAATTGACACTAACCGCAGGCTCAGGTCACAAAAACAGGAAGTTCAACCCATGACAATCTTTTCTTCCAAATTCCAACTCACCTCCAATATGCATCTGCTTTTCTTCACTCTCCAGGACTATCAAGTAGAATTGTGTGGGTGTGTGTTTTCTCCAATGCATATAGTTGTTATTTGCTGAAGAGTCTATCTATTATAATCTTATTCTACCATAGTAAAGGCAGAAATCCCCGAAATTCTGCTTTTATATATCAATACATTTGTGTATATTTTTGACTAACTAAACTGTTACATATGCTACTTATTACTTCCATTTACTCATTTCTCCATAATGTTAATTTTTATTTTAAACCAGTTGTTTTCATTGCTATTATGTAGAGTTCTCACAACTTGTCAAGTATTTTCACTTGTACCATGTTTACTCTTTCAAAATAACACTGTGGAAAAAATTAAGTAGATATAATTTTTAACAGTTTCAAGAAAAGGAAATTAGGATCCTAGAGATTAAATGATAGCATAAGATCACACACCAGGTGTATATGCATTTGTGTGTGAGTGTGTGTGTGTGTGTGTGTGCGTGAGCACGCACCCCCATGAGCATGTGTACAGAGAGGAAACCATAAGTTTTTAGAGCAGGAACAACCTAAAGAAACCTTAAGGATAATTAATTCCAAACATTTATTATAAGAGAGTGGAGTTAGATCATTTTGGTGACTTTCAAGGCTTGCATAACTAGTAACTGTCCTACTCTGTCTCAAGGATCAAACTATTAGGAAAGGGCATACATGGGAATAAAAAGGCCGTTATCAGTTACATAGAAGGAAGGACTTTTAGCAAAATTGCCATATAAAAATGACACACTAGACAATTGTACATTCTCCATTAATTTAGAGACATTTAAGCAGAGATTGAATTTGTTAGGGAAGCTCTGGAATATATTGAGGCATTGATGGGTCACTGAACTAGATAGTTATGAAGTATCCTTCCAGACCAGAGCATCTATGATTTGACAACTCAGTGACTATTACACTTCTTCTAAAAGTGTCATTCTTTCATTCTGATGCTATCATCTTGATGACACAATTGGGCTTATGTGTTGAAGAAAGGATTTGGACAGTTGTGGGATTAGTATTCTTTTTTTTAATATTTATTTTTATTTGTTTATTTACAGCATAACAGTGTTCATTGTTTTGGCATCACACCCAGTGCTCCATGCAGTACGTGCCCTCCCTATTACCCACCACCTGGTTCCTCAACCTCCCACCCCCCCCACCCCCCCGCCGCCCCTTCATAACCCTCTGGTTGTTTTTCAGAGTCCATAGTCTCTCATGGTTCATCTCCCCTTCCAGTTTCCCTCAACTCCCTCTCCTCTCCATCTCCCCATGTCCTCCATGTTATTTGTTATGCTCCACAAATAAGTGAGACCATATGATACTTGACTCTCTCTGCTTGACTTATTTCGCTCAGCATAATTTCTTCCAGTCCCGTCCATGTTGCTACAAAAGTTGGGTATTCGTCCTTTCTGATGGAGGCATAATACTCCATTGTGTATATGGACCACATCTTCCTTATCCATTCATCCGTTGAAGGGCATCTTGGTTCTTTCCACAGTTTGGCGACCGTAGCCATTGCTGCAATAAACATTGGGGTACAGATGGCCCTTCTTTTCACTACATCTGTATCTTTGGGGTAGATACCCAGCAGTGCAATTGCAGGGTCATGGGGAAGCTCTATTTTTAATTTCTTCAGGAATCTCCACACTGTTCTCCAAAGTGGCTGTACTAACTTGCATTCCCACCAACAGTGTAAGAGGGTTCCCCTTTCTCCACATCCTCTCCAACACACGTTGTTTCCTGTCTTGCTAATTTTGGCCATTCTAACTGGTGTTAGGTGGTATCTCAATGTTGTTTTAATTTGAATCTCCCTGATGGCTAGTGATGATGAACATTTTTTCATGTGTCTGATAGCCATTTGTATGTCTTCATTGGAGAAGTGTCTGTTCATATCTTCTGCCCATTTTTTGATATGATTATCTTTTTTGTGTGTGTTGAGTTTGAGAAGTTCTTTATAGATCCTGGATATCAACCTTTTCTCTGTACTGTCATTTGCAAATATCTTCTCCCATTCCGTGGGTTGCCTCTTTGTTTTGTTGACTTTTTCCTTTGCTGTGCAGAAGCTTTTGATCTTGATGAAGAACCACATGGTCCTCTCAATTGATGCAGAAAAAGCATTTGACAAAATCCAGCATCCGTTCCTGATGAAAACGCTTCAAAGTATAGGGATAGAGGGAACATTCCTGAACTTCATAAAATCTATCTATGAAAGACCCACAGCAAATATCATCTTCAATGGGAAAAAGCTTGCAGCCTTCCCGTTGAGATCAGGAACACGACAAGGATGCCCACTCTCACCACTCTTGTTCAACATAGTATTAGAAGTTCTAGCAACGGCAATCAGACAACAAAGAGAAATAAAAGGTATCCAAATTGGCAAGGAAGAAGTCAAACTCTCTCTCTTCGCAGATGACATGATTCTTTATATGGAAAACCCCAAAGACTCCACCCCCAAACTACTAGAACTCATACAGCAATTCAGTAACGTGGCAGGATACAAAGTCAATGTACAGAAATCAGTGGCTTTCTTATACACCAACAATGAAAATACAGAAAGGGAAATTAGAGAATCGATTCCATTTACTATAGCACCAAGAAATCATAAGATACCTGGGCATAAACCTAACCAAAGAAGTAAAGGACCTGTACTCGAGGAACTACAGAACACTCATGAAAGAAATTGAAGAAGACACAAAAAGATGGAAGACTGTTCCATGCTCTTGGATTGGAAGAATAAACATTGTTAAAATGTCTATACTGCCTAGAGCAATCTATACTTTTAATGCCATTCCGATCAAAATTCCACCGATATTTTTCAAAGAGCTGGAGCAAATAATCCTAAAATTTGTATGGAGCCAGAAGAGACCCCGAATTGCTAAGGAAATGTTGAAAAACAAAAACAAAACTGGCGGCATCACGTTACCCGATTTCAAGCTTTACTATAAAGCTGTGATCACCAAGACAACGTGGTACTGGCATAAAAACAGACACATAGACCAGTGGAACAGAGTGGAGAGCCCAGATATGGACCCTCAACTCTATGGTCAAATAATCTTCGACAAAACAGGAAAAAATATTCAATGGAAAAAAGACAGTCTCTTCAATAAATGGTGCTGGGAAAACTGGACAGCGATATGTAGAAGAATGAAACTCGACCATTCTCTTACACCGTACACAAAGATAAACTCAAAATGGATAAAAGACCTCAACGTGAGACAGGAATCTGTCAGAATCCTAGAGGAGAACATAGGCAGTAACCTCTTTGATATCAGCCACAGCAACTTCTTTCAAGATATGTCTCCAAAGGCCAAGGAAACAAAAGCAAAAATGAACTTTTGGGACTTCATCAAGATCAAAAGCTTCTGCACAGCAAAGGGATTAGTATTCTTGGCGTGTAGTGCTTGCAGTTTTTTTGATGCTGCCTAAGAAAATATTTTAGAATCCTTGTCAATAGCAGACATGGATTTCATATGAGAAACCACTTTCATAAAGTTACTATTTACTCTTCTTTGCAAGAAATTTTTTTTTATTTTTTTTTCATTTTATTTATTTTTTCAGTGTAACAGTATTCATTCTTTTTGCACAACACCCAGTGCTCCATGCAAAACGTGCCCTCCCCATTACCCACCACCTGTTCCCCCAACCTCCCACCCCTGACCCTTCAAAACCCTCAGGTTGCCCCAACCTCCTACCCCTGACCCTTCAAAACCCTCAGGTTGTTTTTCAGAGTCCATAGTCTCTTATGGTTCGCCTCCCCTCCCCAATGTCCATAGCCCCCTCCCCCTCTCCCAATCCCACCTCCCCCCAGCAACCCCCAGTTTGTTTTGTGAGATTAAGAGTCATTTATGGTTTGTCTCCCTCCCAATCCCATCTTGTTTCATTTACTCTTCTCCTATCCCCCTACCAAGAAATTTTACCTAAATTTATATTCTTATTATAAAGTCATTTGCTATATAAAACAGCATAACTTTCTCCTTATAAATCAAACACACACAGATATACACATATATTTACAAATATAGATATGTGGAACAATGTTTTCTTTGGAAAATATTCCTTTGAATTTATTAATATGAATGTAGTTTGAATTTAAAAGTTTTAGCCAAAGAGAAAATGTGAAAATTGTAATTTTTAGTTATTCAGCTTATTGTACTCACAGGCTACTCCTTTTTTTTCTAGCAGAACAATGGTTCTCAGAATATGGCTGAGGGAGCCCTGGAAGTTCCCAAGACCATTTTAGGAGTTCTTCAAGGCCAAAAGTATCTTCATAAGAATATATAGACATTATTTGCTTTTTCTACTTTTATTCTTGTGAAAGTATACAGTCAGCTTTTTCAGAAATCACAGGCCATGTAGGGCATCCTTTGTTTTTTGCTAATGGAATATGTGCTTGCATATTCTTGTTTATATGGTGATATTCTTAATATTACCATCTAAATATGTGCATTTTCACATATGAACCTAATTTTCAGTTAGTATGTAATTTTTTAATTATTACTATCAGTTAATGCTTCTTGTAGTCTTTGTAAAGTCATTATCATTCAATAAATCTTACATTGAAGTCCTGAAATTCTCCTTGTACTTACATGGAAATACAAAAAGAAGTGCAATTGTCTGGATTTGCATGTTTTTAATGTTTTGAAAAATGTTCTAAACTTTTAAGTATTTTCTAAAGCTTATTATCTTAAAATGTAATAGTAGTCTATTTTGAAATCAAGGAAATACACTTTTCTTATATTTAAGGAATGATTATTGACTAAAAAGAAATAGGGCGATTCATTTTCTCAACCTACAGATACACCATTTATTGCTGAAGATGATGAGAACAATAAAAACAAAACTTTTGTACTAAAGGGTTATTTGACTCATAGAAGAGAAAAATCTATTCCAAAGAATGTAGGTGAAACTATAAATGAGAAATAAAACTATGACAAAATGCTATTTCCCTCATTGTTATATAAGCTAATAATTTTCTTTATAGTGTCTTTTGAAACAGAATTATTTCCAAATGATTTTATAGTGACAATTAAGTTTCAATGTCATTTGGAGACCAAATATTTAGAAGAAAAAATATTTAAATATTTAAAACATATTGGGTTGAAGTTTTTAATGGCTACAACTATTTATAATAGCTTATCAAACTAGAGTTTCAAAGCCTCTGAAATATATTACAGATTATATTATCATATTGCACTGGCTGGAAGAGAGTGCACAATAGCTGGGGCTTAATAAAACTTGGGACTATTGGGACCCCTGGGTGGTTCAGTTGGTTAAAGCTTGGGACTATTGGCATTGTTCAATGCCTCCTGATGAAAAATCACTGAAAGCCTTCACGTCAGTGCCAATTTTCAATGTAAACCACATCTTTTCAAATTAAAATTTTGACCAAATATTTAGAAGAAAAATATTTAAATATTCAAATTAAAATTTTACTTGCAAGCATAGAGAGGAGATCTATGAATATGGTTGGACTTGCTCATTTGTTTGTACTTCTCTGGTATGGGCACCAACTAAGCAGCCAGGAAGATTTTGTTTTATATGAATGTTTGGCGTCAAGCACAAGTGGCACTGAAATATTCAAAGTGTTAAAAAAAATTCAAATTATTGAGTAATGTTTTTGAGTTTCATAATTTTTTTGAACCTCCTGGAAGAACTTTGTTTACTTTTTCAATGAGGACAAGACAGTGATGGGTAAAACTGGTTGTGCCTTTCCATAAATTAAGATAGTGGTACCCAAATGTATGACTGGTTATTGTATTCTTCATCGATTGGCACTTGCCAGTTAAAGCAAAACAAAACAAAAGAACAGCCAGTTTTACTTAGGAATATCTTGTTGTTTGGATCTCCCTGAGCATACCAAGGATAATGAAGTTTGGTACCTGTTTTCTTCCCTGGAACAGTCAGTGGAGGCTTGAGAGATTTCACTTGAGAGTGGTTTTTATGCCTCCTTTTGTTGTATTATTCTATAATATATAGAGGTTGTGAGGGAGAAGGGTTTAGGGATGAGCAAAATGCTGCTATCTTCTCAGAAGTTAGCTGGTAAAAATACAAATAACTAAATCCATTAATCTCTTCTTGGAAGGCTAATTTTTAAAATAATTTTCAAACAGGAACTCATTATTCTTCTCTGTAAATATAGTTCTAGGCTTGCAGACTTTCTGGTTTTTGTTTGTTTATTATTGTTTTACTGATTTTTATTAATTTTATTTATTGTTATCTTTCTCTCACTATAATGTAAGGCTCATGAGGATGGGGCCAATGTCTCTGCTCTATTTGTTATTCTGGTGCTTAGAATAATGACAGATATGTAGTAGGTAAATAAATAAATGTAAAATGAATGTAAATGTAAACAACAAATAAATGTAAAATGAATGATTTTTATGTTCACCTTAACTTGTCTAAATTCTTATATTTTTTGTGAGCTGTGCTTCAAATGAATTATCTTAATTAACAACCACAACAACAAAAAGTCTACCCCAATATGTCTGCCATTATTTAAAAAACAAACAAATAGAATTTCCTTTCTTTGGAAAACAGAGATCTTTTAACACTTTTTCTGCTTTTTAATCCTCTTTTCTGAGTTGTGATTTATTGCATTAAATCAGTGATATATCACTGCTTCTTCTCTTTAGATTGAACCTTAATATTTTTGTCTATTTGTCTTCCAGACTTATTTAATACTAAATATGCATTTTTAAATATAGCTCTATCTAGTGGGTTAAAATGTAAAATGTGAAACATGTAAATCCATGTTTATAGGTTGCATAAGAAACTTAAAGACATTAGCAACCAGAAATGTAACTATACTGGTTATTCACTGACTTTCTCTGGTGGCCCATGTCTTCTTGCTCCTTTCTGCTCAGGAGACTTAAGTTCCAGCCTCACCCTGATTTGTCCTAAGTCAGGTTGAACCTGATTGAAATCTCCTCCCCCTTTGGTTAAAGACCTGGAAAAAGTCTCCTCCCAGTTTACAATTATACTTGTTTTTACATGCATAGCCTTCTCCCCAGCATGTCCACGGAAGTGTCAGAGAACAATTAATCTACTCCCTGTTGTGTCGGGCTAACCTTCTGCATGTCTTCCTTGCCCTAGTCTTACCCAAATCTCCTGAAGGGTTTAAAGACTGGATTAAAATTGCTTCATTGTTGATGGAAATTGTTCCTCTCCTTGCCTTGTTTTAGCCCACTCTTTCTGCAGTTAAACCCATTTATGTCTTGTTTTATATATACCCCTTCAGTCCCCAGTTTGGAGATCTACAAATATACTAACATGCACCAGTGCATATTCATTCAAACAAATGCTGAATGATACCACTGCCTACAAGCACCAAGATCAAACATGAGCATTCAAGTCAACTTCTTTGGGTACTCATGCCAGTTTGAACCACAATGGAAAGGGTTAATTTGAATGGATGCCATGCTTTTGAAGGGGACAGATAATTTGTTCTTCCATATTCATAACACCGTACAGCACATTTCAAAATTATGGCTACATTGACTGATGTAATTTCCTATGGAGTTTATTTATTTATTTATCATCATCATCATCATCATTTATGTAAGTGCTTACTTGCATCATCATATACATGCTTACTTGTTATTTCTTTGCATTATGAACACAGCATGAGTTTCATTAAATCAAACGCTCCAGAATATTGAGTGTATCTGTATTTGCCAAATCCAACATTATTTTCCAAGCCACTAAATTTATTTCTATTTTAAAGAAGGGAATTCTGATGGTCAGACCAGAAAAGTAATTTTTTCCTAATGGCCCACTGTATGTCAGTGATGGAGCTGGTAATAAAACCGCCGTTCTCCGAATCTCCAATTCAGTGCTCAACTGAAATTGCATTCTTCACTCAATGAAAGCTAAATGAGAAAATAAAAGTTACACTCTGATTCCACAGGATATGTCGTGCCAGACTAATGTGACCCATTTTACTCCTTGCAACCAAAGCATACTTCAAGTACTATTTATGAAATGACCTGAGAAGGTCATTTTGTGCAAGAGTGCAATGCTTGATGGTTGCAAATCACCCATATTGAAATATTAACAAAACATATTTTATGAGCCTTCTCCTTACTCATAAAATTCATAGACCATTTACCTACCCTAGTCTCCTAATAAAGTTATGAGAACTTACTCATTCAAACTAATAGTGATAATGGAAGTACTGTAGTAAATAGCGAAGCAGATTTTTTAAAAGTTCCCTGCCATTTGCCAAGCAATAACCATGATAATTTAACTTACGTTATCCCATTGAAACTCCAGTGAGATTGGAATTATTATTATTATTATCATTGCCTTAAAGACAAAGTTTTGAGTGTTCAGTTCATGTAATGAATTAACTGAAACATGTTTAAAATTTCATTCTTCAGGTCAATATTTCTTCCACTGAGGTTAAGGCATTATTCTAAAATCTTAGATTTCAAGTCTAATAATGAATATGAAAATGAATTTAAGACAAAGAAACCATTTATTATCATCAATATCTTCTGGGTGGTCCAAAATAATCTACTAGTGACACAATGAAGCATTTGAAATTTGTAATTTACATTCTAAACAGGTATGTTATTTATAATCCAATAAAAACATATATTTTATATTTAAGAGAATTCTAGTCTCTTTGAAAGAGTTAACACATGTTTTTAATTTTTATTTTATTTTAATAGACATAATACTTACCAAAAAGGATCCCATATGAATCACCATACAAAATAGATATTAAACTAGGCAGATCACCTCGGTTTATTATTTTTCTTTGGTTAAATATTCATGAAGACAACCATTATCTATAGAAACCATCATAAAGAGAGTAAAAGTAACATTAGACTATTAAAATATTTAAAAATAACAAAAAATGCTTTCATGCAGAGTCAGAAATCTTAAGAATAGAACGGAAACACGTCAAATAAAACTCTAAAACCAGAGTCTAGGAGGGAAGAGAAGAGTCAAGATGGCGGAGAAGTAGCAGGCTGAGACTACATCAGGTAGCAGGAGATCAACCAGATAGCTTATCTAAACATTGCAAACACCTACAAATCCAACGGAGAGCGAAGAGAAGAAGAACAGCACTTCTAGAAACAGAAAATCAACAACTTTCTGAAAGGTAGGACTGGAGGAGAAGTGAATCCAAAACGACAGGAAGAGAGAGTGCAGGGGGAGGGGCCAGCTCCCGGCAAGCAGCGGAGCAACAGAGCACAAAATCAGGACTTTTAAAAGTCTGTTCCACTGAGGGACATTGCTCCAGAGGCTAAACTGGGATGAAGCCCATGGGGCGTCAGCATAGCCCCAGATCCAGCAGGGTCACAGAAGGATCGGGGGTGTTGGAGTGTCACAGAGCTCGCAGGTATTAGAACGGGGAAGCCGGCTACAGAGACAGAGACAAGGACTGAGCTCTCAGCTCCGGGTTACCTTGAAACAGTCGCAGGCTGGGTGAGCTCAGAGCACGGCTGGAGGCTGGGATATGGAAGTGATTGGACGCTGTTCTCTGGGGATGCACTGAGGAGTGGGGCCCCAGGCTCTCGGCTCCTCAGGCCGGAGACTGGGAGGCCACCATTTTCATTCCGTCCTCCAGAACTTATGGAAAGCGTTCAGGGAACAAAAGCTCCCAAAAGCGAACCCGAGCAGATTACTTAGTCCGGCCCCCGGTAAGGGCGGTGCAATTCCGCCTCGGGCAAAGACACTTGAGAGTCACTACAACAGGCCCCTCCCCCAGAAGATCAACAAAAAATCCAGCCAGAACGAATTTCATCTACCAAGGAAAGTAGGTTCAATACCTAGGACAGCAGCGGAATTCCAGAGGAGGAGAAAGCAAAGCACGGAACTCATGGCTTTCTCCCCATGATTCTTTAGTCTTGCAGTTACTTTAATTTTTTTTTCAATTTTTTTTCTTTCTTTTTTCCTCTTTGGCTAAATTTTTTTAAACTTTTACCCTTTTCTTTTTTTAACGTTTTTTAACTAGTTTATCGAATATATATTTTTTTCTTTCTTTTTTATGTTTTTTCATTATGTGTTCTTTTTTTTAAATTTTTTTCCTTTTTTTTCTGAACCTCTTTTTATCCCCTTCCCTCCCCCCCCCACGATTTGGGGTCTCTTCTGATTTGGTTAAAGCTCATTTATCTGGGGTCTTTGCCACCCTTTTAGTATTTTACTTGCTCCTTCATATACTCTTACCTGGACAAAATGACAAGGAGGAAAAATTGACCACCAAAAAAGAACAAGAGGCAGTACCAAAAGCTAGGGACCTAATCAATACAGACATTGGTAATATGTCAGATCTAGAGTTCAGAATGACGATTCTGAAGGTTCTAGCCAGGCTTGAAAAAGGCATGGAAGATATTAGAGAAACCCTCTCTGGAGAAATAAAAGAACTAAAATCTAACCAAGTAGAAAGCAAAAAAGTTATTAATGAGTTGCAATCAAAAATGGAGGCTCTCACTGCTAGGATAAATGAGGCAGAAGAAAGAATTAGTGATATAGAAGACCAAATGACAGAGAATAAAGAAGCTGAGCAAAAGAGGGACAAACAGCCACTGGATCATGAGGGGAAAATTCAAGAGATAAATAACACGATAAGACAAAACAACATTAGAATAATTGGGATTCCAGAAGAAGAGGAAAGAGAGAGGGGAGCAGAAGGTAGATTGGAGAGAATTATTGCAGAGAATTTCCCTAATATGGCAAAGGGAACAAGCATCAAAATCCAGGAGGTGCAGAGAACGCCCCTCAAAATCAACAAGAATAGGTCCACACCCTAATAATAGTAAAATTCACAAGTCTTAGAGGCAAAGAGAAAATCCTGAAAGCAACCCGGGAAAAGAAGTCTGTAACATATAATGGTAAAAATATTAGATTGGCAGCAGACTTATCCACAGAGACCTGGCAGGCCAGAAAGAGCTGGCATGATATATTCAGAGCACTAAACGAGAAAAACATGCAGCCAAGAATACTCTATCCAGCTAGGCTATCATTGAAAATAGAAGGAGAGATCAAAAGCTTCCAGGACAAACAAAAACTGAAAGAATTTGCAAACACCAAACCAGCTCTACAGGAAATATTGAAAGGGGTCATCTAAGCAAAGAGAGAGCCTAAAAGTAGTAGATCAGAAAGGAACAGAGACAATATACAGTAACAGTCACCTTACAGGCTAATAATGGCACTAAATTCGTATCTCTCAATAGTTACCCTGAATGTTAATGGGCTAAATGCCACAATCAAAAGACACAGGGTATCAGAATGGATAAAAAAACAAAACCCATCTATATGCTGCCTACAAGAAACTCATTTTAGATGCGAAGACACCTCCACATTTAAAGTGAGGGGGTGGAAAACAATTTACCATGCTAATGGGCATCAGAAGAAAGCTGGGGTGGCAATCCCTATATCAGATCAATTAGATTTTAAGCCAAAGACTATAATAAGAGATGAGGAAGGACACTATATATACTCAAAGGGTCTGTCCAACAAGAAGATCTAGCAATTTTAAATATCTATGCCCCTAACGTGGGAGCAGCCAACTATATAAACCAATTAATAACAAAATCAAAGAAACACATCAATAATAATACAATAATAGTAGGGGACTTGAACACTCCCCTCACTGAAATGGATAGATCACCCAAGCAAAAGATCAACAAGGAAATAAAGGCCTTAAATGACACACTGGACCAGATGGACATCCTAGATATATTCAGAACATTTCATCCCAAAGCAACAGAATACACATTCTTCTCAAGTGCACATGGAACATTCTCCAGAATAGATCACATCCTGGGTCACAAATCAGGTTTCAACCGGTATCAAAAGATTAGGATCATTCCCTGCATATTTTCAGACCACAATGCTCTGAAGCTAGAACTCAATCACAAGAGGAAATTTGGAAAGAACCCAAATACATGGAGACTAAACAGCATCCTTCTAAAGAACAAATGGGTCAACCAGGAAATTAAAGAAGAATTGAAAAAAATCATGGAAACAAATGATAAAGAAAACACAACAGTTCAAAATCTGTGGGACACAGCAAAGGCAGTCCTGAGAGGAAAATATATGGCGGTACAAGGCTTTCTCAAGAAACAAGAAAGGTCTCAAGTACACAACCTAACCCTACACCTAAAGGAGCTGGAGAAAGAACAAGAAAGAAACCCTAAAACCAGCAGGAGAAGAGAAATCATAAAGATCAGAGCAGAAATCAATGAAATAGAAACCAAAAAAAAAAAAAAAAAAAAAAATACAATAGAACAAATCAATGAAACTATGAGCTGGTTCTTTGAAAGAATTAATAAGATTGATAACCCCCAGGCCAGACTTATCAAAAAGAAAAGAGATAGGACCAAATAAATAAAATTATGAATGCAAGAGGAGAGATCACAACTAACTCCAAAGAAATACAGACAATTATAAGAACATATTATGAGCAACTCTACGCCAACAAATTTGACAATCTGGAAGAAATGGATGCATTCCTAGAGACATATAAACTACCACAACTGAACCAGGAAGAAATAGAAAACCTGAACAGGCCCATAACCTGTGAGAAGATTGAAACAGTCATCAAAAATCTCCAAACAAACAAAAGCCCAGGGCCAGATGGCTTCCCAGGGGAATTCTACCAAACATTTAAAGAAGAACTAATTCCTATTCTCCTGAAACTGTTCCAAAAAATAGAAATAGAAGGAAAACTTCCAAACTCATTTTATGAGGCCAGCATCACCTTGATCCCAAAACCAGACAAGGATCCCACCGAAAAAGAAAGCTACAGACCAATATCCTTGATGAACACAGATGCAAAAATTCTCACCAAAATACTAGCCAATAGGATTCAACAGTACATTAAAAGGATTATTCACCATGACCAAGTGGGCTGCAAGGTTGGTTCAACATCTGCAAATCAATCAATGTGATACAACACATTAATAAAATAAAGAACAAGAACCATATGTTACTCTCAATAGACGCTGAAAAAGCATTTGACATAGTACAGCACCCCTTCCTGATCAAAACTCTTCAAAGTGTAGGGATAGAGGGCACATAACTCAATATTATCAAAGCCATCTATGAAAAACCCACCACAAATATCATTCTCAATGGAGAAAAACTGAAAGCTTTTCCGTTAAGGTCAGGAACACGGCAGGGATGTCCATTATCACCACTGCTATTCAACATAGTACTAGAAGTCATAGCCTCAGTAATCAGACCACAAAAGGAAATTAAAGGCATCCAAATCAGCATAGAAGAAGTCAAACTATCACTCTTCACAGATGATATGATACTATATGTGGAAAACCCAAAAGACTCCACTCCAAAACTGCTAGAACTTGTCCAGGAATTCAGTAAAGTGTCAGGATATAAAATCAATGCACAGAAATCAGTTGCTTTTCTGTACACCAACAACAAGACAGAAGAAAGAGAAATGAAGGTGTCAATCCCATTACAGTTGCACCCAAAACCATAAGATACCTAGGAATAAACCTAACCAAAGAGACTAAGAATCTATATGCAGAAAACTATAAAGTACTCAAGAAAGAAACTGAGGAAGACACAAAGAAATGGAAAAATGTTCCATGCTCCAGGATTGGAAGAATAAATATTGTGAAAATGTCTATGCTACCTAAAGCAATCTACACATTTAATGCAATCCCTATCAAAATACCGTCCATTTTTTTTCAAGGAAATGGAACAAATAACCTTAAAATATATATGGAACCAGAAAAGACTTTGAATAGCCAAAGGAATATTGAAAATGAAAGCCAAAGTTGGTGGCATCACAATTCCAGAATTCAAGCTCTATTACAAAGCTGTCATCATCAAGACAGCATGGTACTGGCACAAAAACAGACACATAGATTAATGGAACAGAATAGAGAGCCCAGAAATAGACCCTCAACTCTATGGTCAACTAATCTTCGACAATGCAGGAAAGAATGTCCAATGGAAAAAAGACATCTCTTCAATAAATGGTGCTGGGAAAATTGGACAGCCACATGCAGAAAAATGAAATTGGACCACTTCCTTACACCACACACGAAAATAGACTCAAAATGGATGAAGGACCTCAATGTGAGAAAGGTGTCCATCAAAATCCTTGAGGAGAACGCAGGCAACAACCTCTTCGACCTCAGCCACAGCAACATCTTCCTAGGAACATCGCCAAAGGCCAGGGAAGCAAGGGCAAAAATGAATTATTGGGATTTCATCAAGATCAAAAGCTTTTGCACAGCAAAGGAAACAGTTAACAAAACCAAAAGACAACTAATAGAATGGGAGAAAATATTTGCAAACAACATATGAGATAAAGGGCTAGTGTCCAAAATCTATAAGAAACTTAGCAAACTCAACACCCTAAGAACAAACAATCCAATCAAGAAATGGGCAGATGACATGAACAGACATTTCTGCAAAGAAGACATCCAGATGGCCAACAGACACATGAAAAAGTGCTCCACATCACTTGGCATCAGGGAAATACAAATCAAAACCACAATGAGCTATCACCTCACACCAGTCAGAATGGCTAAAATTAACAAGTCAGGAAATGACAGATGCTGGCGAGGATGTGGAGAAAGGAGAACCCTCCTACACTGTTGGTGGGAATGCAAGCTGGTGCAACCAGTCTGGAAAACAGCATGGAGGTTCCTCAAAATGTTGAAAATAAAACTACCCTATGACCCAGCAATTGCACTACTGGGTATTTACCCTAAAGATACAAACGTAGTGATCCAAAGGGGCACGTGCACCCGAATGTTTATAGCGGCAATGTCTACAATAGCCAAAGTATGGAAAGAACCTAGATGTCCATCAACAGATGAATATATAAAGAAGAAGTGGTATATATACACAATGGAATACTATGCAGCCATCAAAAGACATGAAATCTTGCCATTTGTGACGACGTGGATGGAACTAGAGGGGATCATGCTTAGTGAAATAAATCAATCAGAGAAAGACAACTATCATATGATCTCCCTGATATGAGGACATGGAGATGCAACATGGGGGGTTAGGGGGACAGGAGAAGAATAAATGAAACAAGATGGGATTGGGAGGGAGACAAACCATAAGTGACTCTTAATCTCACAGAACAAACTGAGGGTTGCTGGGGGAAGGGGGGGTTGGGAGAGGGGGAGTGGGTTTATGGACATTGGGGAGGGTATGTGCTATGGAGGGTGCTGTGAAGTGTGTAAACCTGGCGATTCACAGACCTGTACCCCTGGGGATAAAAATACATTATATGTTTATAAAAAAATGAGAAATAAATAAAAAAATTTAAAAAAAACCCTCTAAAACCAGATATTCTAAAAGACCACAGCTAGGAAGTAGAGTGTTAATAATGTGTGAAGTCATTCCTAGAAGAAAATAGCTGAGAAAAAAGTCTATTAATGCCTAAAGTTGGACATTTTTCATAATGGGTATATGAAATGGTTCTCAACCCAGCGTCCTTATAAGACTTAATTGCAGAGCTTTTAAAAGATCATCATTGCTGCACATCAACCTCACTGATACTCCAACTCAGGGACTGTATTTGAAGTAGAATTCTTGAGTCTATAATTTATTTTATTTTATTTTTTAACTTTAAAAAAAATATATATATATATATTTATTTGCTTTTTAATTTGTCAGAGAGAGCAGGAGAGAGAGAGAGAACACAAGAAGTAGAAGTGGCAGGCAGAGGCAGAGGGAGAAGCAGGTTCACCCCTAAGCAGGGAGCCCAATGTGGGACTTGATCCCAGAACCCTGGAATCATGACCTGAGCCAAAGGCAGACATTTAACTGATTGAGACACCCAGGTGCCCCTTGAGTCTATAACTTAAAAACGGTCAAGCAAAGAAACAAACCTCAAAAGATTTTGATGGGTATTCAGCAGTTGAGAACCCCAACAAACAAAATGATCATACAATCTTAATCACAGGTGGTAAATGTTTTTAATATTCTATCATACTTTGTAATAGGGGATTTATAAATGGTGCTTTCTTAGTTCAAAAAGGACACACAAGTAAAAGAGGAAGAAAGAGAAAAGTATGTTTATCTCATTGGAAAAGACACACAATAAATAATAAACGGTGGAATTATAAGGATAAGGTTGTTCTCATTTATTTTTTAAACTAATTATCTTAGTATTATGTATGATATTTGGTATAGGTATTCTGTCAGTACTTGATGAATCAATTAGTTATAGTAGAAAACATTTGGCTATAATAAAAGAAGTGTCTCAGAAATTTGTAGAAGGAAAGGTTATAGTTTGCTACTTTATACATTACTAACATAAAACCTTAGTGAAGAGGACCAAAAATTTAAAAAAAAATCCTGTTATGTTACCTTTCATAAAACTGAATAAAAAGTTGACATATCAAACATAAAGTCTAAATTCTAAAAATACAGATGTAAATTTATATTTACATTTTAAATTTTGAAAATTGAGATGTAACTGGAAATATGACCTAAACCAAACCACAGGGAGTATAAGAAAAAAAAAGTATTCTTATGATTCTTCCATAATTTCTAACACAATATTTTGTATATAAGAAGTTTCTAATATTATGTCATGTGGTCTTAGAGAAATGTGAGCTTTTAAGAAATAAAATTCTGGCTACCAAGCTGGAAGCCATAAAGAGATGCACCAACTATAAAAAATAACATGGTTGCTGAGGGATGTGTTTTATGAGCTCTGGCATAGCATTGAGGACAGTAGGAAAAGGAAGGGAAAAGTGAAGTGGGTGAAATCACAGAGGGAGATTAACCACAAGAGACTATGGACTCTGGGAAACAAACTGAGGGTTTTAGAGGGGAAGGGCTTGGGGGAAATGGGTTTGTCCAGTGATGAGTATTAAGGAAGACACGGATTGCATGGAGCACTGGGTATTATATGCAAACAATGAATCATGGAACACTACATCAAAAACTATTGATGTACTGTATGGTGACTAACATAACATAATAAAAAAATTTGAAAAAATAAAGAGATGAGATGATATTCAAAATATTAAATAGGGGCACCTGGGTGGCTCAATGGGTTAAAGCCTCTGCCTTCGCCCAGGTCATCAAGCTCTCTGCTTAGCAGAGAACATGCTTCCTCCTCTCTCTGCCTGCCTCTCTGCCTACTTGTGATCCCTCTGTCTCCCTGTGTCAAACAAATAAATAAAATTTAAATATATATATATTAAAAAATCAGCATGGCATACACACTTATCGATTGGGACAGAAGCAGGAACCAAATAGTGCAGCTGAGCATCACGCAGCAGTTTCACATCGGCCCTGCAGATGGGCACATTTTAGAATAAGAGAGGTAAAATTGCCCTCATCAAGAATGAATACACAGGGACGTCTGGGTGGCTCAGTGGTTTGGGCCTCTGCCTTCGGCTGGGGTTGTGATCTCTGGGTCCTGGGGTCGAGTCCCACATCGGGCTCTCTGCTCGGCGGGAAGCCTGCTTCCCACCCCCCCACCTGTCTCTCTGCCTACTTGTGATCTCTCTTTGTCAAATGAATAAATAAAAATCTTTAAAAAAAAAAAGAAAAGAAAAGAATCACACACACACACACATGCTTCCATAAGAAGGGTTTTGGAAAAGTTAGGCTTAGGATAAGCTGAATTTCATAAGCAATTTAGGATGTCCATAAAGCCTCATAAAACCCATAAAAAAAATAGCAAACAGCAAACAAGAACCAGTGTCAGTATCTGAAGAGCTCATTGTAGTCTTCACAGAGGAAAGCTGTCTTTAATTTCTAGCTTCTGTCATCCTTGACAAGAAGAGATAAGCTAAAAGAATGAAGAGGAATTTGAAATGAGAAAAAGTAACAGTCATTTTAAGAAGTCCAGTTGTTTAGGCCTAGGTTCATTGCATCCTCATTAAAAAATATTGGGAATGTGACTGTAAATGGTAATTTTCAAAAATTATGAAGACTTGCAGAGGACACTAGAATTCTGGCAACTGGCAAGTAGAGGTGTTTTGTGAAGCTTTAACAAAGCATCATTAAGAATAACTCATGACATTCAAACTAATACCCATTTTCACTCATTCAATAAGCATTCTCTGAGCACTTATTAAATGTAAAGCCTTGTTTCTGTCTTTAGCAGGGATTGTAACATTATACAAGCTGGCAATTCAGAAAATACTGTCCATAGAGTGAGATTTAAATTCTGTAGGTTGTGATATTACTTTGTAGAAGCTTAAGTAATATGGATTTGCTGAGCCTATATTCAACAGGCTGATATTCCAAATCCAAAAATGATATTAAAAATGGACAGAAGTCAACCTAGAACAGTGTTTCTGAGTATTCCACATAGGGCTTTGTTCTTCATTCTTTCCCATAAACAATTTTGTAAGAGATCATAGAAACCATGAAGATTAAAATTGCATAAAGCATAAAGGTAAAGGAAAGAGCTAAAATATTAAATGACAAGACTAAGATTCAGGAGTACTCTGACCAATGATGGGTTCAAACAACACAACTGAATAAGAAAAAGGGTAAGGTCTTGGTCTGGAAGCAAAAGAAACCAATTGTGTAAGTATGACATGGGGTAGACCCAACCTGACAATAATTTTAAGTAAAGAGATTCAGGAGATTTATCTGGCCAAAAATCTTAGCCAGGCCCAGGGAGAAATACCAGTGGGTCTGCTGGATGCAAGGTGAAAACAGAAGAGGTAGGACTGCTTCTAGGGTGGTGAGTAGATCCAGTTGAGATGATCAAGAGAGAACTCTGGTAACATCAAATCCTTGGTATGGGAATTAGGCACTAAAGCATTCAAGCCCCAAATAAAAATAAAGGAGGAGGACCAAAGACCAACTTCATTTACATCACAATTTTGGCTTGAGTCAGCTCTGTGAAGGGCTGATTTAATTATATGTGCACTAGTAAGAAGAGGGCAACATATAAACAAATCTCAAGATTACTTTCAGGGCGCCTGGGTGGCTCAGTGGGTTAAGCCGCTGCCTTCGGCTCAGGTCATGATCTCAGGGTCCTGGGATCGAGTCCCACATCGGGCTCTCTGCTCCGCGGGGAGCCTGCTTCCCTCTCTCTCTCTCTGCCTGCCTCTCTGCCTACTTGTGATCTCCTGTCTCTCGCTGTCAAATAAAAAAAAAAAAATCTTCAAAAAAAGATTACTTTCAGTCCTCAGATAAAGAAGTGTTTATTGACTGATAGTACAATAGTTGTAGAGCAGAGAAACATTTCTAAGGAGTGGCAGGTGAGTTCAAGAGATGAAGTAGTTTATTTTATGTTTGTGGATATATTAATGCCATCAATAAGTTAGATTATAGATATTCTTTGAATTATATAAATGAGAAGAAATTTCAGTTGATTTGGTGCCATGGGTATTTCTTAGACTCACACAAATTTAAAATTAACATAAAATATGACAGGAACTTTTAACTTCATGAGTTTTAGAAGTTATTAAGTCTGGAGTAAATCCATCTGGTGATGCAATTCAAGTTTTTCATTATCAACATACAACTTAAAGATTTATTTCCAGACATAAACATGAAACTTCAAAACTTTAGGAAGTATGCCTGTTAAATAAAGTAGACATTTATAACTGGAAGACAGAAATCATCATTTAAACAATTACACTTAAAAACACATACCTTAGTTTGTTATATGCTGAAAACTAGTTTCTGAATTATTGAAAAAATACAAACAGCAAATTTTATGTATCCCTCAAGTATTTCCTGTGTCTAACAGAAATGGCTGTTTTTTATAAAAATCATGAAGCTCGATGCTTTCTTATGTACATTCATTCTTTCTAAACTCAAATACATTTATTCAAGTTTATTTAAAAGTTTAGTAGCAGAAAATTATTATATACACACACATTTAGGGAGAATGGACCAACCTATATAGCATGTAATGTAGGTTAATTAATTTCTATTTTTTCCATGGACTCCATATCAGTTGAGTTCTAAGAATTATTAAAAGACCAATTCTGTTTATTTTCTACATGTTTCCTGATATTCTTAACCACGACTTAGATTTTTATCCCAACAAAATAAAGAGAACTTCTGAGATGATTCTTGGAAATGATATAAAAATGATAAGAGATTAGACTAAAAGATCTTAAAGTCAATCACATCCTCAAACTCAATATCAGGCCACAAAGGTAGTTGATATTCTCTAGAATTATTATAAAAGTCAACAAAACCTCATATTCTCCCTGATTAGGCTCATCCTGGGTCTTAATCTATTTTAAAAAGAATAAAATAAATAAAAACATCTTTCTGCCCATATATTCTATCATTTCATCCAAGTTACTTTTTGGCTTACTACCAACTCAAAAAATTTAATCTTTTATAGTAATATAGTGTTCAGAGTGAAAACATAGATTCTAAAGTCAAACTGTTCAGGCCCACCTCAGTTCTGCCACTTGTTAATTCCTTGGGCAAGTTGCTTGGCTACTCTGTGATAGAGTTCTATTTAAAATATGGATAATAATATTACCTCCTTATAGAGCTATTGTGAGAATTAAATAATTACATGTTTGAGCATTGCTTGACACATAATAGATGTTATATGTGTGTTTGCTATTACCACTATCATCTTAAGTTTTAACTCATGTCTCTGAAAAAAGGAAAACTGAGTAGAGTTAGTATGAATTTGTAACTCACAATCTTCTGTTATCTTTGCATCTCTTCTTACCAAAGATGTAGCTTAGTAATATTTTAATAAGGTAGAAAGTTAAACTCAAATTAATTTTACCTTTCTCTTCTAGCATTTTAAAGAATCATTCTACATATTTTTATTAAAAGAGACTATTTTACTAGGACTGGGTAAAAATAAATTTCCTCCCTTCCAAGAGGAAAAATTAGGTAATTATAGTTTATGAAAATGTATCCTCAAGAAAAGGAAAAGTAGTTTTTAAATAATGATGTATAGTCCAGTTATAATGGGTCACTGAGATTTTACCTGATAAACCACCAAATGCTATTGTGTGAGTAAATAAAAGAATGCAGGTTCAATGTGCATCAATGAGTAGAGGCAGGGAGATTGGAGAGCTTTGGGTGATAAGAGAAGTAACAGATTACAGAGAAGGAGAGAGCAAACCAACAGAATAATACTAGAGTCCTTTCCGGAAAGTACCCAGTGAATGGGCAAAAGAAAGAACATTAAAAGTGTAGAATAAATGAAACATTGAAGGTTTCAGTTCCAAAAAAAAAAAAAAGTATATTAGTTTGGTGTCCATAAGCCATGTTGAAAGAGTCTATTTGACAGCTAATCAGTCTTTGTATAAATTACATAGAGATCGTTAGTGGTTGCCTCTAAACATTAGTATACAAAGGGTTGATTTCCTCTTTCTTCTATCAAAAGTAGTGATTTTCCTTGGAAAAGGAGTTTATTTTCCCCACAATGTAGTAGCAGTGCTGTTGAGACGGGCCTGGCAGACATAATCCAGTCTAATCATCTCCTCACAATTGGTTGCTTTTTAAGAAAGAAACCTAACCCTGTTCAAGCCAGGAAGACCATGTGGAAGTAGAATTTTTTTTCCACTACATGAATTGAACAGATAATATGAGGTGCAGGACTGCAATCATCATAAAAGAAGATCAACAAACCACCACATAGAACTAAAGAGAGAACACGAGTGCCATGGAAGATGGAGCAGAGAGAGAGACAATGAGATGCCTTATTCCCTGCGCCAAGTCACATAAGCATCTATCTGGACTGCTGAGTTAAAGAAGTCAATAAATTCATTTCTGTTGAGTTTTCTGTTATTTGCAATTAAAATATTCCAACAAATACAAATAGTAATTTCACATCCATTAGGATACATCCATATCCTAGGCTTGCACTTGGCTAACAAATGTTCAGGCATATAGTAATTGTGCTGACTGTGAACCACACATCCTGTTAGCTGATTCCTTTGCTAAAGTATACCACAAATTTTTAATCAAAGCCTATCTGATGACCCCACAAGAATCTCTGCGAGGTTGAATAAAGCATGCTTGATTAACCAACACTGGGATAAAGAACTGAAAAACATTTTTTTCAGTCATTTGTCAGCATCCTCAATTCTAATCTAACAGTCATAGCAAGTATATAATAGGTCTATGTCTAAAGATAACACTCAATAGGTCAAATACACACACACACACACACACACACACACACACTGAACTATGAACACACATATAATGAACACATCATTCTACTGAGCCAAAAGAAAGGCGTAGAAGTGGCCTGTATTTCCAACCACAAATCTTAGTCAGTCATGGTCATATCATTCTTTCTCCTGTATTACTTGGAATAGTAATCATTTTTCTTTCCCAAAATAATAGGAAAAAATGATGTCCATAGCAAAATTCCATCTGTTTGGCCATGTGAGGTCTTTTAGCCCACAAGATAACCTCTCTCAAAGGACTCATCTTCATATTCTAAAACATGAATTTAAAATTCATTATTTAATATTATAAATAAATCTTAGAAAATCAGAATACCAAAATGGTTTCTAACACATGCCAAATTATTTTTATCGTAGCTAATGTAAGAACCTCAGTACCCTTTTTTTTTCCTTCTTAACAATTTGGTATATTCACAGAAATATATTGAACCACCTCATCGCATCCAGGACAATATTTGAATAATCATGTTAAAAATCAAATCTCAAGTCTTCTAAAGAGTTTTAGAACTTTTAACAGATTATAAAGGGTGAAAGTTGGAAATTATGGCCGAAACTTACTTTACATTCTCTCATATTACTTTCTAAATTTATCCAGAGGACTTTCCACATTTTAAATTGTGTGTGTGTGTGTGTGTGTGTGTGTGTGTGAGAGAGAGAGAGAGAGAGAGAGAGAAAGAGAGAGAGAGAGAGAGATAGAAACAGAGACAGGGATCTAGAGAGAGAAAGGATTGTTCTTACTTTTGTTGTTTTTTGAATCGTTACTATTTCTTCTTCTAGTTTATAAACTATTTAAGATCAGGGACAAAGTCTATTAGGCTGACAAATGTGAGGCTCTCAATAACTATTTGTTGAATGTACAGATGAATAAATTAATGAATGAATAAATAAGTGAACAGGGTCATTCTGTATTCTACATGGATCTAACAATGAAGGCAAATGATGCAATGACTTTAGCATGTCTATATTCTTGTTGAACAATCTATACTTTACAAATATTGATTGAACACCTAAAAATAATATCCAGCAGAATAATGATGTGCAGACTATCATGCAAGCAGCATGGTCTTTGACAACTCCTGCTCTTCTGAGAGAACAATAGACTTCAGAACTATAAATAAATGAACTAAAGGGTTATGCTAAGAAACAAATCTAACTGTTCCAGAGAGTGAAAATGTTCCTAGGACTTACTTTTTTAATCCTAACTCTGAGAAAGTCTGTCAAAGGAAAAGAGCATCAGATGGAGCTAAAGCAAGGAAGACATTATTCAAGACTACTGCAATACGGGAGAGAGAATGAATTCATCTGTACTGAAACAAAGGTGAAAGATTTTTAAGCTCTGAAGTAATCTAGTGGGAAAGTATTGGAGGACATCAGGAGGGAAACTGGCCAATGGAATTAGGCCATCTGTGTTTGCTAGTTGTTTATTGAAGTTAGGCTACCTCCACACAAAAACTAAGAAATAACATGCTTTCCTGGTGATTACTTGTCAGAGATGACTCTTGGGTCCCTCAGAAAGATATTCCTGGGCTGTGAAACTGTCAAGTGGCTGTGAGAAGATTTATTATCTCAAAGAGGCAGAGAAAATTTACAATGGAAAGTTTCTTAAAGTTAATGTTTTAAGAAAAGGAGGCATTGGCCTAGAGCCAGTAAAAAACATGTCTGCAGTTTAGTCAAACTGAGGCGAATATTAAGATCATTATGATCAGTCCCAAACAAACTGGGAAAATTGGTCATCTACTGGATGTTACGTTTTGTGCAGCACTTCACTGAAAATTCTCTATAGCTAAAATTTGGGATATTCATATTTAGTAAATTTTCATGTAAATCTTTGACTTGACGAGCTTTGTAGGCCTACTGAGAAAATAACTATTTTTTTTTCTTGGAAGATATCTACTTCAAAATAGAAGAATGATTTTTGTTTCCATGAATTCATTTTTAGAACCACTTATTTTTGGAGCTTTTGTTGGTTGTACTAAAATGAGGGTTTCTTATTCAGTAAAAACCTTTAAACAAATCACACATGTACAAAGCATTTAATGAATGAATCTGTGTTCCATGATGTTTCTGTTGTGCAATAAAAATTCTCCACATCCCATAAAGGGCTCTAGTTTATTGTTACAGATTCTACTTCCTCTTCTCAAACCTCACCATTATTTCAGATACTGAGAAAATCTTAAGACTTGAGATTTGCTTCTTTTGAAAAAGTGAATTATAAGAATGTGGCCTTATGGTCAACTTTGATCACTTAAACTCTGGTGATAAGGACAGGATAATCTGTATGTGGCTTGAAACAGAAGATCTGTTGAAAGGAGTTTCTGCTGCAATGAAAAATAAATCTCACAAGTTTCCAAGTTAAAATGAGTCAGTACTTTATGTAATAATACTGTATTGTTCATTTCCCATATTTTTAGTTCTTAGGAGAGTTCTGAGCCCATATGGTGAAGGAGTTATACTCTAGAAATGCACTGATCCAACACAGAACTAGGAACAAAAAGGAAAACCCTTTTCCAATACCTGTGGCCAATTCATTGTTAACTTGAGCCAAAAGAGTGAAAGAGAAAGAGCCTAGATATTTTTGTAAAGAACCAAATAAATTCTCATAGTCAAATGTCAACAACCTTCAATGTTTATCATATTAAAAGAAAGACTATCACATCATCATGGCTTAAGACTACATTAACTTTCTTCAGAGGATAAAATAATGAACTGGTAATTCCAGGGTTCTTTTTCCCCCCACTAACTCCAGGAATTCTACTTCTCTATGGGGTGTGTGTGTGTGTGTGTGTGTGTGTGTGTGTGTAACAGTTTTGAGAAACTATCCAGAGGCAATAAAATTAGAAAAAGTTATAACAGTTTTATTATCTGGGAGTTCAGAGAATAACAGAAACTTCACTGAGTATGCATAACAAATAGAAAATGTTTGAGTGAGTAAGAATATATCTAAATTGTAAATCATCTTTAATGGGAAAAATTTTAGGAAAGACAATATATTGAAGGTAAAAACTCAAATGAGGAGTTTCTTCAAATCATATATATATATATTCAAAAAATAGTTAATGTCCACCTTCTATGTGCTCAGGTTAACATGGGTACTGTACAGCTAGGAATGTTGTCTGAGGAAGTAACATTTAACATATAGCCTCAGGGATGTATAAGCACTCCAAAACAACAGAAACCTAGTTCTTGTTCTTATAACACCTGGGTTAGGTGAGTTTGTCAGCAGAACAACCCTCTTCCATGTCATCTTTCAGAACTAAATTGAATGAAGCCCAGCCATTTTCATATATGGCTTCTAAGATCACCCTGGAAATTGTCTCCATTCTAGCTAGCTGAAATGGAGAAAAATGATGAAGGGTGATGGAGATGAAGGGTCTTGGAGAAATCCAGGGAAATTTAATGGTCTAGGGTTGGAAACAACCCAAGGCTTATTCACTCACCTTGTGGATGGAACCGGTCAGCTAGATGCAAGTGGGTGTGGGAAATGTTGTCTTTTGCTTCCCATGAAAACCCCATAATATGGAAGAAGAAACATGTCTTTTAGCGGACAGCCATTTCTTAAGTAATCTCTCTCTTTCCCCACAAAATATTACTTTGTACCCCATCCCCAAGGAGGCAATTCAAAATCCATTCTATTTGCTGTGTTCACTGTAGTCTTACTCTGTATAAAAGATTCACTGTCTTTTCCATCAGTTCCACATATGACTTCTCATAATTTAATACCTGAGCTGACCACTAAAAGGTCAATTATTTGCATCTTCCAAACCCACATACCTACTTTATAAGGTGGAGCAAAGGTAACAATAAGACTTACCATCCAAAATGTTGAAGAATATGAGATATACATCAATCACTCATTCACAGCAATAAGGCATCCTAGTTGGAAGTTATTATGGAGGTCTCTACCATACCAGTAATGGAAAGTCCTTCATTTACCTAAATACTATTATCTGGAAGGAACTCTGTTATTCATCTATTGTCCTTCAGAGCCACATCTAAAAGGGCTTGTTGAAGAGTATGTCCTTCTTGAGGGCTGCACAGATTTCACAACTCGCTACTTGTTACACATACAAATTTGATAGCTAAGGAGTTGCTATAAGGTTTGAATAGTCAAAGATTTCTTTGGTCCAGGGTCACATTTCTTTGGAAACACAAGTCTTTCAAAAACAGTAGGGTTCTGATTTACTTGTCTCCAGTCAGTACCAGGTGCCAGTAACCACAACTTACAATTTCTCCTAGACATAATTCTCAAGACTGATTTATTTCCTTGCTTCCATGCCCCTATGTCTATCTCCATGGCAGCTTCCTTCAGGCCACATGAAGTAACACACTTGAGTGGAAAGGAAGAATTTTTAATTTAAATCTTTCAGAGCTGAGTTCCTCTGTTAATGAGAACCCTGGATGAACCTTCATTACTTACGTCCTTTTAAAATCTTGTTTCCTAATGTTTAAGCTTCTAGACTCTTTACTCTTTTATTTCTGTTCATGATTCAAGTTTTGATTAAGCTCTTTGTTTGTGTGGAATATCTTCCTAATTGCAGTAAATAACAAATGGCCCATGTTACTCATATTCTGTTTTCCAAACCCTTTGGAGTTACGAACTTTATAGGTTTTTATTCTGCTTTCTGAGTACTTGAAGGCAATGCTTCTCTTTAATAGTAAGGTTAGACTAAATGCCATAAAAAGCAGAACCTAAAATATACACTGTTTTAAGTGCAGTAGGTTATTTCTATTCATATAGAAGCAGTGGATAGTTACACAGTTTAGTGTGATCATCCTTCTTCACACACATATTCAAGAAATTCTGATGGAACCACTGACATTTTCAACATGTTGCTTTCAAAGGTACCTGAATTCTAACCATACAGAAAGTGCAGAACGAACGAGGAAACATGGGGGAGGACGGTAGCAGCTAAACCTTGAAGTGTAACATGACATGTCCGTTCATATCCCCTTGGCCAGAACTAGTTATACAGCTCTACCTACCTGCAAGAAAGGTGGGAAATGCACTACTTCCCATTGACAACTGTATGTTTTAGAAAAGGTAACATTTTTTTTTTGTTTGTTTTTGTTGATGGACAACTTATTGACTTGATAGAGGAGAAGAACTGGAAAACACTTCGGGGTGGTTTGTTGGGCTGGCTATCATTCGACACTTCAGTCAGAAAAAATGATATGAGAAACCTTGAAGTGTAAATATCCTGTCTTATTGTTGTTATAAATATCTCAGAGAAGACCACTGTGGCTAAAGCATATTGAGAAACTGTTAGATATTTTAAAGGCTATATTGGAGTTTTTAAAAAATTATGTTTGCTGTATGGAGAATGGTGGTAGATATAATGGTTAGAAGGAAGAGACAATCATAATAATCCTGATAAGATACTAAAGAATGTGCAGAAGAGAAGTAGAGAACGATTCCATCTCATATGTATAATCAGGCCATTAATTAGGCCTAACATGGATCATTGGATTGTTATATCTTTGTGAGATGCAAGAAACTACTGTCTAAAAACACAAGATGCTTATCAACTTAAATGGAAAACTTGAAGGCAAGGATCTCATTTGGACAAAGAATATAATTTGTGTTATTTTTCTCTTTCCATGTGAACCCAATATATTACTTCCCTTTGATTATCCTTTATTTCCTCACATTAAAAATCTGCTTGCTAATTATTTAAATATTTTATGATGAAAAGTATATGTATATTTTTCTTAATTGGGATGTCCCTACACAAGGATTACTGATCTCATGGACAGTGTAGAGAAATGAGTATTTTCATGTTTCTGTATGGTTAGGATTTTCAGAGAAAAGAAAACTGGAAGCTGGTATAAAGGAAAAGACTAGTTAGTTAAAAGATGAGGAAATAGATAATGAAAGATCTCAAGAAGATTTAAAGGATTTACCTCCTTGATATTTGTTTACACTTCAAAGGATGAAACCCAGAGTTATTTTTTTTTACATTTCAAAGAATTTTAAACCATTAGGGAGCAAAGATTTCTCTCCCTTTTTCAGAAAGAGAGAAGAACTCTGTAGCCTATGTAAATTCCCACATTCATAATTTTGGGCTTCCTATCCCATAGGGCAAAAGATTCCTTTGCACATATATGGTCCATCTGGCCCAGACTGCATCACCCCAAAGGAGAAAGATTAGGACACAGTGAATTAATATAATTGCTACAAGAGATAATACGCTGTCCCTAATCCAGAGCCCTGATCTTTGCTTTCAAGATAGTATAAATAAGATAGTATTAAAAATGTATCAGTTTATCGAAAGTAATCCTTCCAAAGACATGTACCACAGATGGATGGAAAAACCACCAAAAGAGAAATAAACATACAAGAGTGGCATCCACCTCTAAAAACAGGGCCCATGAGAATAAAGCTCAGAAAAAACTGAGACGAAACTGTGAAGAATAATAGGAACACTATAGACAGATTTATAGATATTCCTTAAACAAGAAGGTGAGAAATGACGGGGAAGGGCCTATAATATCAGGAAAAGACTGAAAGAGAGTCTTTTAATAAGCAAAATAATGTGGTTTTATTCTGCACTAAAACAAATAAATTCTTTCACTATTTGGTTAGGGTAATAAATCATATATTATGGAGTTTATTTAGACAAAGCATTTTGACAGTTAGCTATAATACCTCTGTAGGATTTTTTAAAAGTTATTGGGTGAGTATATGTCAGAGATAACTGCATTGCATTAATGGTTAAGAGTGTCCTGTAGATCAGGAGAATGTTCATCACTGGCCTGCCATAAGATTTGATCCTGTTTTACATTTTTTTAAGATTATTTATTTATTTAGTTATTTGACAGACAGAGATCACAAGTAGACAGAGAGGCAGGCAGAGAGAGAGGAAGGGAAGCAGGCTCCCTGTTGAGCAGAGAGCCCAATGCGGGGCTCGATCCCAGGACCCTGAGATCATGTCCTGAGCCGAAGGCAGAGGCTTTAACCCATGGAGCCACCCAGGTGCCCCTGTTTTACATTTTAAAAAAAATTTTTTATTAACATATAATGTATTATTTACCCCAGAGGTACAGGTCTGTGAATCACCAGGTTTACACATTTCACAGCACTCACCATAGCACATACCCTCCCCAATGTCCATAACCCTGTTTTACATTTTAATCAGACTTGGTTAAAGGTATAATGTACTCTTCTGAACAACAGAATTATGATTCAAAATGACCTCAGCTAGGTCAACCAAACTAGAATGAATATTAAGTGCAATTGTTAAGCTCTCACTGGGATTCAGAATGATACTTACAAATTGGGTAGCCCTGAATTAATAGCATTTTAATTTGAACTTATCTTTGACATTAGAACCCAGTATTTGTCATGAAAGTTAGACTTTGAGCTAAATCAGTCTGCAGTATGTTTTGGTACCGGCATTATAGCTCAATAGCTGAGAGATGTGGAGGAATCCAGACAATTGCCTAAGCATGTGACTTTCTCATTCTATGCATGATATCAAATTCAGGAGAATTTCAGAACTGTTCTCTGTTATTATGATTCCAGCTTTACAACGTTATATCTACTTCTAGAAGGTTTACTTGGAGAGACTTTGACAAACAAAAGAGTATCCCGAGAACAGCCAGAACATAGCAGAATACAAAACCTGAGTAATGGGACCCATTTGAGAACTAAAGACTTTTAGCCTAACATACAGAACACAGGGTAGGGAATATCATCTACATAAAACAACATTACATTGACATCAAAAGAGCATGCATGTGGGGGGAAACATAGATTAAGAAATACAAAATTCTAATTATTTATTATAACTATTTATTATCTAATATATTTATTATTTGAATATTTAGAGACTATATCATAAATTAGAAAAAATGTAAGCAGCATATATTTCAAGTCCATCTTCAACAGTTTGAATTAATTTAAAAAATTAGAAGTATTGCCTTTTGGGCAACCAGTTTTGCCATATGAGAAAATATCTAGGACAAGCAGATAGATGTTAGTAACAAAGAGTAATAAGACTAAAACCTTTTAAACTCTAAGAAGAATTCTTTTAGCAATAAAGAGTGCCAAGATCTTGAAAGTGCTCAATTTAAGGCTAGAAAACCATGTAACTGGAGATGGGATTGTTGTAAGATAACCCACACAACCTTTTCCAAATATAATTCATTGCTCTATTAAATCAGGCAAGTCTATGTGGAGAAATTGTCGGAATACAGAAACATCCAAATATAAAAAGATCTAGTAAAATTTGCAGAGGGTAACATTAGGGTAGAATCTGGAAATCATGACCCTGGAAAGATTTTTCAGGAATGTAAGAATCAATAGATACTAAATGGATTTTGCAAGAAAAACACTGGAGGCTTGAAAAATAAAAATGATTTGAAAAGAAAGTAAAATTCCAATTTTAGTGCTTTCCCAATGTAACTTTAGATTTATGTGTTGAAATTTCCAAATCACTAATACATTTAAAATGTTCATATTTAATATCACTCTGAATATCATACAATATACATAAAACAGATAATGCTTATCTGCCCATACACATGAGTATGATGATCCTAGGGATAAAGATAAATATAGTCTCAAGACATATGTTTTAAAGATGAATCCACAAAACTTTGTTACTGGTTGCTTATGGAGATTGAGGGAGAAAAGGGAATCAGAGATAATCCCCAGGGTGTCTTCTTAAACAATATGAGTAGATGGAAGTTCCAAGGAAATAGGAGACATTAAACAAATAAACATAAGTTTAGTTTGCTTCTGAATATTTTCAATTTTAAGCAACTGAAAACCAGTAGAGATATCAAGGAAGAAACTACACAACTAAGGCTCAACCTACAGAGAAATATCTGCAAATCTTTTGTCTGATAAGAAGTTATTTTCCAAAAATGTAAAGAATTCATCCACTCAATAGCAAAAAAAAAAAAAAAAAACAAAAACAAAACAAAACAAAACAAAAAACAAACAAAAAAACCAAAACAATCCAATTTAAATGTAGGCAGAGGACCTGGGCAGACATCTTTCCAAAGAAGACATAAAATGGCCAATAAGTGTATGAAAGGTGTTCAACTTCACTAATCATTAGGGAAATGCAAAACTACAGTGAACTCTAACCTCATACCTGTTATAATGGCTATTATCAAAAAGACAAGAAATAAGTGTTGTGAGGACGTGGAAAAAGAGGAATCCTTGTGCACTATTGGTGGGAATGTAAATTGGTACAGCCACATGGAAGACAGTATGAAGGTTCCTCAAAAAATTAAAAGTAGGACTACCATATGATCCAGCAATCCCACATTTAGGTATACATCCAAGGGAAATGAAAATGGGATACCAAATAGATATCTATATTCCCAGTTCATTACAGCGTTATTCTCAATAGTCACAGTATGGAAACAAAGTTAAGTGTCCCTTGACAGAAGAATGGATAAAGAAGTTGTGGTGTATATCTACCATGAAATATTCAACCATGAGAAAGTAAGAAATTCTGTCATTTGTGATAACATGGATGGATCTTGAAGCATTATGCTAAGTGAAATAAGTCAGGTAGAGAAGGATAAATATTGCATGGTATCACTTATCTGTTGAGTGTAAAAAAAAAAAAGGCAAACTCAGAAACAGGATAGAAAAGTGGTTGTGGAGGACTAAGGGCTGGGAGGAAATCAATTGGTAAAATGATACAAACTTCTAGGTATAAGATGAACAATGTCTTAGGATCCATGTACAACATGATGACTGTAGTTGATAACACTGCACTGTATAATTGAAATTTGCTAAGAGAGTAATACTTAAATATGTTTATCAAAAAAAGAGAGATAAATATGTGAGGTAATGTGTTAATTAACTAGGTGGGAAGAATTCTTTCACAGTGTATACATATATCAAATTACCCTGATATACACTGTAAATACTTTACAATTTTCTATGTCAATTATTCATCCATAAAGCTGGAATTAAAGAAAAAAGAAAAAAAGAAAGATCTGCACCAGAAATCTGGGTATAGTGATCCACCAGCTATAAATCAGTGGTTGTTGATGCCATAGGAGTGTGCAAAGTGATCCAGAACTCTCAGAAGATTGGGAGAAGAAGACCTGAAGCAGATTCCAACATACTCCAACAACATTGCTTGGAAAAGAGGTCAAGAATAAACAACCAAGAACTGTCAGAGAAAACAAGGACAGTATTTCAGGAAGCAGGTTTTTTTCTCCTGAAACCTCTCTCCTTGGCTTGTATGTGGCTGCCTCCTCGCTGTCTTTATATGGTCTTTCTTCTGTGTATCCCTGGTGTCTCTTCCTCTTCTTAGAAGGATATAAATCATTTCGGATTAAGGCCCCATCCTTACAACTTTATTTAACCTTAATTAGCTCTTAAAATACCTACTTTCAACTACAGTTACTTTGGGGATTAGAGTTTCCACATATGGATTTGTGAGGGGCATAGGTCTATTTACAACAGGTCTGTACTTGGAAATTGTGATGTTGGGGTAGCTCTGACTTCTCTGTCACTTACTCCAGTACTCGTTCCACTACATTACACTACTTCTCTTTGATATTTGAATGGGAATGTATTACAAACTCCGGAAAACTGTAAGATCTTGGTGTAAGAAGATTTTATTTCTATTTATAGCTCAAGGCCATTACCATAGCACCCAGTAAGTTGATTATTAATTAAAGGATATATGACGAATAATATGTACCCATCCATTTCAATGTCATTCATCATTTCTATTAGTTATAAATGGCCCTTGCTGTCTATCTTTACTGCCATGGACCCATTTTATAAATTGGAAATAGATTAAAAACTAGTGATCTTTTAGGAAGAATAAAGCCAAAATGTTTAAGAACAAGAAGTCAAATATAAAAAATGGAGCTAGTTAAGAAAGGAGGAGGGAAAGAAGATATATAAGCATGTACTGTCTCTTCTTCTGCCATTCCCCTCTCTTTTATTCAGTTTCTGAGTTCCTTTATTTCACAGAAAACCACTGCTGGAAGGGTGCCTGGGTGGCTCAGTGGGTTAAAGCCTCTGCCTTCAGCTCAGGTCATGATCTCAGGGTCCTGGGATCGAGCCCCGCATCGGGCTTTCTGTTCAGCGGGGAGCCTGCTTCCTTCCCTCTCTCTGCCTGCTTCTCTGCCTACTTGTGATCTCTGTCTGTCAAATAAATAAATAAAATCTTTAAAAAAAAAAACAAACAGGGAAACAACATTTAAAAAGAAAAAAGAAAATCACTGCTGGAGATTACATAGAGAAGTGGTGGGCCAAACTATAAATGACTGATGGCAGGAAAGGAAGGAGTGGGCTCACTGTGGGACTATAAACAAAAAGCAATGCCAATTGACAACTTGGTGACACAGAGACTGATACCAGAACCCTGCTTAAAAACTAAAGTATTAACAATGTATTTCAGTTTCCTTTGAAGAAATTTCCTTTTGGATTAGTGCTCCTATTTCCTATGTCCTCCATTCCCTACATTCTCCATTCCCTTTAAATATTTGTCAGAAATGGGAAGCAAGGAGATGAATCCACTGGTAGAGGAAAAAGGCTGAAGTGCAGATTTAGAATGCAGTAGGAGATGAAGGCCAGACATATCAAGGGTGCAAAGTCAGGGTATCAGATAATAATAGAAAGCCACATGTAAAACACAGGCCAGGAAATGACTTGATGTCTTACAGTGCTCAGTCATTTTCTTATTAAGAAACATGCTCTTTACTAGCCACAGGAAAAGCTCCTTGCTACTTTTGCCTGCTGGAATGTAGGATACACATTTCATTGGTCTCTGTTCCTGAAATCTGTGGCTTGAAACTTGGAGAGCAGAAAGGTCATTAGCTTTAGTTGGCCTAAAATAATAATACTCCAGGAACCAATTTCAATTGTCAAGTAAAAGCATTGGCTTGAGATCTAAAAACCTGTAATTCACTGGAATGAATTAATTGACATCTTTAAAACATAAAATTTATTTGTAACATTTAGGAAAATGTGTACAAAATGTGAATATAGGGCTGTTTAAAGAGAAAGGTATTATTTTAAGCCTGACATTGAATTTAATTTTTAAAAAATTTTAAAGATTTATTTATTTACGAGAGACCACACACACACACACACACGATGGGGGAGGGTGGAAGGAAGAGAGAGAGAATCCCAAGCAGACTTCATGCTCAGCAAGGAGTCCAACATGGGGTTGGATCTCACCACCCTGAGATCATGACTTGAGCCAAAATCAAGAGTTGGACTTTTAACCAAATGAGCCATCCAGGTGTCCCTGAAATTAACTTTTAAAAGAAATTTTATATTTTCTATAATTTGATAAATTTGATATATTTACCAGCAATTATCCCTGATCTCTTAATTTTATCAAGGAATAAGTTTTTAATTTTTGATCTACCAAGCAAAGTTTTCATGAAGGGAATTGTTGAAACTTTAATATTTGATAACCCCAATGTACAGATGTTCCCACCTGCTTTCTCATTTCCAGTATATCCCTGAATATGTATAGCTATAACTCTTTCACTTTACCTGTCAAATGAATAAATCAGGATGTGTTTTAAAATTCTAAGGTAAGACAGCCATTGGATATAGGAAAATACTATTTGTCTATGGATCATCAATAACATTCAGGACAGATTATTTTTCATACACAACCTCTTATATATGTGTTTGAACTTTTTCCTTGAGCTTATATCATATGTGTATCTGAGGTGTGTGCCAAGGAAAGGCAAGGGGAAACCATAGGATGGCTCTAACAGGGGGCTCAATATTTATTCAAAGGAACTTCCTCTGATGTTGGGTCTTCTAGACCTCCCATATTCTGAAAGAAGTAGTCATTTTTTCTACTTAGAGAAAAGTATTTTCAGTAATTTGTAGATACACCATGGAGTGCTGATATACAAAAATATGTTAGATCCACTGGGGCAAGGAAGACACAGACATTTTGATTTCTTGGGGCACTTGGTGGAAAGTCATAATCTCTTTAAAGGGTGTGGATTTTGCCTATAGCAGGACAATTCACAGCAACAGGGAATTTGATTTTTCCTGGGGTAGGTTTTAGCTCTCAGAATTTACTTATGGATGTACATATGAATTCTGAGTATAACCACAAAAATTATATATAATACAATTAACATATTTTTATTGTTTGTTTTTAGGATTCTTGTTTCTCTCCCTTGTTCTGGGGAAGATCTAAAGATATTTATTCTCAAGCCTGGCTGCTGTTTGGATCACCAGGGGAGCTTTTAGAAATTCTGATGCCTGAAATCTACCCCTAGAGATTCTGATTATATTGGATTTAAACAATGGGTTTTTAAGTTTCCTGGGTGTTTCTAATGTGAGCCTAAGGTTCAGAACAATAGCCTTTGGCCACTGTACAAAGCCAGACCTTTCTGGTCTCATGACAATGACTACTTCTTGAGTTTTGACCGTAGTCTTAGATATGCTTAAGTTTGAGCTCATGCTCAGCCCCTACTAGCTGGGAGGGGCCTTGTTAGTTTCTAAGGCTCAGATTACTTCACGTGAATTATGGAAAATAATAGCAGATATCTCATGGGATTGTGAGAAAGATTAAATGAGATTCTGCAATTTACAATTATTAACTAAGGGCTTGGCATAGAGTAATTCCTGAATATATACAGTTACCCCAGCTACTGCTGCTGCTCTCATACTTTTCAGATTACAAACCATGCTATTCAAATAGTTCAGATGGAGAGATGGCATGGTTGGTGGCTTTCTGCATCCTCCTCCCCACAGGGTGAGGCAAGATTTTCACCAAACACTCACTATGGCTTCTCCTCCTGACTAAAACTTCCTTCCCATATAACACAAATGTTTTTGAATTCTTATTATAGGTTTATGTTGCCTACTGAGATGTAAGTCAAGTAAAAACGAAGCAATCATTTTCTACTTTGCACTATGTATTTTCAGCATATTTGCCTATATTATACCAAAATCTTGATGTCAGTGTCCAAGTCCAATTCTTCTTCATGGTTGAATAATGTCTAGTCTAACTTTTTTTTTTAAGATTTTATTTATTTATTTGGCAGAGAGAGAGATCACAAGTAGGCAGAGAGGCAGGCAGAGAGAGAGGGGGAAGCAGGCTCCCCACTGAGCAGAGAGCCCGATGCAGGGCTGGATCCCAGGACCCTGAGATCATGACCTGAGCCGAAGGCAGCGGCTTAATCCACTGAGCCACCCAGGCGCCCTCTAGTCTAACTTTTTACACAGAGTAAACACTCAAGATGAGTAAGTGAATAAATGAGTCAAGAAGTTATGAATTCAACAACCCAAGCATATCATATCTTGCCTTCCTGGCTATTCATGTCAGGGAAAGCATCCCAGAATAAAAAGTGTCGGTAGCTCCTATCACACTATATTGTGATTGCTTCTTGTCAGCTGAAAGCTTAGTGATGGCATTGGCTGTGCCTGTTACTCTCTCTCCCCGGAGAGAATTCCAATCATACAGTAGATGCTCAATAAATACCTGGAATAGAACAGTATGAATTTATGGATAAATACTTGGCCTATAAGCTCTTCCACCCCGCCAAATCTTTCCAGAACTTTATGATCCATGTGGGTATTTTCCACTTTCTGGGCAATTCCATTTTGCATCTCTCATCAGTGTATCCATGCACAGTATCTTCTCATTGTTCCAGAACTGCATTTATATATTTGTATGTGTTTATGCTTTCTTTGGTAAATTAAATTACATTTTTTTCAAAGAAGGGGACAAGGTTTGCCCCCTTTTATATCACCCATACTACTTAGCCAAGGTCCGGACATGTGTTGAATGAAGATTAATAAATGTTTATTGATTGTTCTATTCCCAAGCTACAAAGGCAAACATATTGTTGTTATTATTCTTCCCATTTTCCACTTCAGTTTTATGTTATAGGGAAGCCTAAGAAATCACCTTCCAGAGAGAAAACTTGTAGCATATTAAATTCTCCTTTATGTGGGCCAGTGTGGATGATGAGGGCTGCATGGAAGAGAGGGAATGTCTGGCCTGACCCAGGGCTGGTCCCACTCTGTCTCAGAGACTTCAGCAAGGAAGTAAACAGGGTCTAAATGAATTCTGCAGATGATACTAAAATGGGAAATGTTGGAATAATAAAATGGGCCCTAGCAAGGAAAATAAAATAAGGTTCAACTTGGAAAAAAGCACTAACACATCGTGGGGAAAATAATTCAAAACACAGATTCAGTAGGAGGGACAAACTTGGAAAGCAGCACATATGGCAGGCTACCCTTACACAGTCCAAAACCTGGGTTGACATTCAGCACATTCATCTTTCTTCCTCCCCCTCATCCCTGAAAGGGTGACACTTTTCTATGGTTCTGAAAAACTCTGAGGCTGAAATTTTCATATCCCAAGTTCAACCCTTTTAACTTAAACAGGCAAATGTAACCAGGACGGTTCAGACCTAAGTAATACACTGGACAAAGGAAAAATTTAAATATTTATCCACAATGATAGTTTCTCAGAGGAGAACAAGAATAGATTATCAGAATGGAAACCATATGGCAAAACACACTTTACAAAATAAGATATTGATATCAATACTCCATCACACCTTCAACCACTTTTACCTTATGGCAACAGCACAAGGGCTCTTAGTTTAGAAAGAGATGAATTTAGGTTCAGAGTGTGTTACCATTTTGGTTCCTTCCTCATATCTATGGTGTTTCTTATCTGTGGCACCATTACTGGCCTTTCCATGACCTTCTGCTTTCAAATGTCAGCCACATCACCTACACTTCTACCAAGACAGTAAAAGAACTGATGTTTCTAGAGTGTGGGGCTATGTTGATTTTATTAATAATTGAAACATTCTGTAGTATAAAATTATTTTAATGTAAGATCACAAATAATTCTCAAAAATGGATCATGGCCTGAAATAATTGATTTGATCATTTTAGTTCACCTATACTACATTTCCTACTTTAGATCCTATCCATATGAAGAGTTAAAAGGAACAGAAGAATCTCTCTATCCCGACTAGATTTAGAATCTTGCACACAAGCTCAGATTAGCATGAAAACCAGACAAACAACAACAAAAAAAAGAAACAGACTAAATATATTAAGATTTTCATCATTAGCCTGTTGCCTGATTCTCATTTGCTCCACCCTGATTTCTTTTAGGCTATGTGTATGAGACTGCAATTATTTTCAAGGTTTCTTAAGAAAAAATTGTTTATCGTCATTCTTTTTTTTTTTATGTTTACTGTCATTCTTACAACAAGCAAGAACCCTGGTATTTTTTAGGTATGAGTAAATTTCAGACAAAATGATAACGTGTATTTCATTTTCTTATAGGATACTTAGTCTAAATGCTATTTTGGATTCCCAATTCTGACGAAGTAGTAAAAGAGTCTAAATTTATCTTGATGCCTGAAACAACCAAAAATAGACAAAGCATATGAGAAAGGGCTTATAAGATACTACACACATCACCCAAGGAAAACCACTGATCTCTACAAAAGGGGAAACAAACAAATGAGACCTACAATTGCCCCACGAGTTAATTTGGGAGACTTTTTGGTCACAATGCAGGAAGGAATACAGAGAGACTGGAAACTCTTTTAGGTGAGAAAACAGAGCTGAAATTCTGGGGAGAACAAGGCATCTAGAGTTCCCAGGAAGAGGTATCAGAGAGGAAAGAGGAGAGTCACAGAGAGAGATCTAGTTTTGAAGATGGTCCATCTTGAGTATCCAGTTGAGATGTGATCAACAAATCTGTGTGAGAAAACTACCCAAGCCAGGGGGAAAAAATTACCAAAAAAGGTAGAGATAACATTTCTCAGCATTCATACAGGAAAAGGAATCATACCTGTTCTCACTAAGCAGACAGGAAAACCTCAATATTCATGGGTCACCAGGTAATACACAAGATGGTCTTGCCTCAATAGTGGGGAATAATTAGCTAGAAGAATAACTGTCCTAGTCTTGCCTAACAAATATTAAAAGCAAAACAAAAAAATCAACTTTTTTTCATGTAGTTTCCCTTCATCCAAAAACAAAGCTCAACAACACTTGTGGTAATACAAAAATATTCAGTACCAAGCAGAATAAAATTCACATTTAGCACCTAATAAGAATTACTAGGTAGCAACAAAGCAGTAAAATATGACCCAGAATGAGGGTCAATCAATCAAAACCAAGCCAGAACAGACACAAATGTTAAATAACAGGTAAGAATATTAAGCATGAATTATAAATATATTTCATATACTAAAGTTAAATACAGATATGAGAGATATCAAAAAATAAACTTCTAGAGATGAAAATTACAACTGAGATTTTAAAAAATACACTGATGGAATTAATGCCAGAGTAGACATTAGACATTACAGAAGAAAAGATAAATGAGCTTGATGATATAGTGATAGAACTATCCAAGATGAAATTCAGAGATGAATACAGCATTAATGAAATGTGGGAAAAATTCAAATACATTGATATGTGTATAATTTGCACCATGGAAGAAGGAAGGAGGCTAAAAGAAAAAAAAAAGAAAAAGAAAACTAATGGACTTTTTTTTATTTGAAAAATAATCTATAAGTACACAAATCCAAGAATTCCAAAGTACAAGAAACATGCAGAAAACTATACCACAGCAATCACAATTAAATTCTCAAAACCAATGAGAAGCAGAAAATCTTTAATTTAGTGAGAGAATAGAGAAATATTATATACAGAAGAATAAAGATAAGGATGAAAGCATATGTCCTATTGTAGACAACGGAAATGAGAAGACAGCAAAACAAAATTTTTTTTTTAAATAGTGAGAGACAAAAATTGCCATCCAGAACCAGAAGCAAATCAATGTTTTTAACTGACAGATTTTTAAAATAAAAACCCTAGAGACTACGAAACTGTTTCTGAAAAAAAAAAAAATACAAAATGTTTCCAGTTTAATAAGATTTGTTTTCATAAAAGGCCAAAAAATTTTATTAAAAATATACACAGAAATACAATAGAAATATTTCCAGTCACTGATAAAACCAGTATTCATTAATAGTAATGATAAAGTTATCGATCTCTCCTTAGCTATTTAGGCTCACAAAAAAATTTTACTAAAAGCAATTTTTAAAACAGCAGTGAATATAATAGACTTTCCTTGGGAAAACATTTTCAAATAACATTTTAAAATACTGTGATGATTTGCTTTTTATATTGAGGTTAATAATGACGCATATATGTCTTATATGCAAAAGGTATCTCTCCAGTATGTATCTGTTGTTTTGAATTTTTTAATATGCGTAGGCCATATTCACTTTTGAATAGTTTCATTTTCATTCTCACTATTGTAGGAGCTAAATTGTAATTGTTTACAGTTATATTTAATATGTGCAAACAATATGGAAATAGATGGTCAAGTTTATTCACAGATAATTTTGAATATATTTCTTTAAGCAAAAAAAAAATTAAAACAATAGAGAAACTAAATAAAAGGCTGAAATCTAGTTCTTTGAGAAATGCAATGAAATTAATAAACTTCTAGACTGAGATTCAGGAAAAAAGAAGACACAAATGAGCAATACCAGGACTCAGAAAGGTGACATCAATACAGGTACTACAAATATTAAAAGAAAATAAGAGATTACGAACAACTTTATGCTAATAACTACAATAGCTTAAATAAAATAGACATATTACTTGAAAGGTACAAGCTACTTTACCTTGCTCACTTAAGCTAGCTCAAGAAGAAATAGGTAATCTAAATTATACCTCTTAGAGCAACTGAAACTGAGTTTAACAACAACAAAAAACTTTGTACAAAGAAACCCCAAGAGTACATGTTTTGCCAGGTACACTCTATTAAAAAAAAGAAAGAAAAAGAAAAAGAAAAAACTAATATCAATTCTACAAAAACTCTTCCAGAAAATTGAAGAGGAAGTAGTACTTCCTAACTGATTCTTTGAGGCCAGGATTACCCTGATACCCAAATCAGAAAACCACAGACCAATATTCCTCATGAATATAAATGAAAATTTCTAAATAAAATCTTAGTGAATCAAATACAATATTTAAAAAAAACTAATACTTCAATAATACATTATATGTTTATAAAACAAAACAAAACGAAACAAAAAATACTTAACGACCAGATGGGATTTCTCCTAGGAATGCAAAGTTGATTTAAGATTTGAAAATCAATTTGGATACATTTTATTTCTCTTTGTTGTCTGATTGCCGTTGCTAGAACTTCTAATACTATGTTGAACAAGAGCGGTGAGAGTGGGCATCCTTGTCGTGTTCCTGATCTCAACGGGAAGGCTGCAAGCTTTTTCCCATTGAGGATGATATTTGCTGTGGGTCTTTCATAGATAGATTTTATGAAGTTCAGGAATGTTCCCTCCATCCCTATACTTTGAAGCGTTTTCATCAGGAATGGATGCTGGATTTTGTCAAATGCTTTTTCTGCATCAATTGAGAGGACCATGTGGTTCTTCTCTCTTCTCTTATTGATTTGTTCTATCACATTGATTGATTTGCGAATGTTGAACCAACCTTGCAACCCAGGGATGAATCCCACCTGGTCATGGTGGATCATCTATTGAATGTGCTGCTGGATCCTGTTTGCTAGGATCTTGTTGAGAATCTTTGCATCCATATTCATCAGTGATATTGGTCTGAAATTCTCCTTTTTGGTAGGGTCTTTGCCTGGTTTGGGCATCAGGGTAATGCTGGCTTCATAAAAAGAGTCTGGAAGTTTTCCTTCTGCTTCAATTTTTTGGAACAGCTTCAGGAGAATTGGTGTTATTTCTTCTTTGAAAGTTTGGTAGAATTCCCCAGGGAATCCGTCAGGTCCTGGGCTCTTGTTTTTTGGGAGGTTTTTGATCACTGCTTCAATCTCGTTACTAGATATCAGTCTATTCAGGTTGTCAATTTCTTCCTGGTTCAATTTTGGGAGTTTGTAGTTTTCCAGGAATGCATCCATTTCATCTAGGTTGCTTAGCTTATTGGCATATAACTGTTGGTAATAATTTCTGATGATTGTTTCTATTTCCTTGGTGTTAGTTGTGATCTCTCCCTTTTCATTCATAATTTTATTAATTTGGGCTTTCTCTCTTTTCTTTTGGATTAGTGTGGCCAATGGTTTATCTATCGATCTTATTGATTCTTTCAAAAAACCAGCTTCTAGTTTCATTGATACGTTCTACTGTATCTCTTGTTTCTACCTCATTGATCTCTGCTCTAATCTTGATTATTTCCCTTCTTGCATGTGGAGTTGGTTTGATTTGTTGTTGATTCTCCAGTTCTTTAAGGTGTAGAGACAGCTGGTGTATTCTGGATTTTTCAATGTTTTTGAGGGAGGCTTGGATGGCTATGTATTTCCCCCTTAGAACCGCCTTTGCTGTATCCCATAGGTTTTGGACCAAGGTGTCTTCATTCTCAATGGTTTCCATGAATTGTTTAAGTTCATCTTTGATCTCCTGGTTGATCCAAGCATTCTTAAGCAAGGTGGTCTTTAGCTTCCAGGCGTTTGAGTTCCTTCTGAACTTTTCCTTGTGATTGAGTTCCAGTTTCAAAGCATTGTGATCGGAGAATATGCAGGGAATAATGTCAGTCTTTTGGTATCGGTTGAGTCCTGCTTTGTGACCCAGTATGTGGTCTATTCTGGAGAAGGTTCCATGTGCACTTGAGAAGAATGAGTATTCTGTTGTTTTAGGGTGGAATGTTCTGTATATGTCTATGAGGTCCATCTGGTCCAATGTTTCATTCAATGCTCTTATTTCTTTATTAATTTTCTGCTTCGATGATCCGTCTATTTCTGAGAGAGGCGTATTAAGATCTCCTACTATTATTGTATTCATATCAATATGACTCTTTATCTTGATTAATAGTTTTCTTATGTAATTAGGTGCTCCCATATTGGGGGCATAGATATTCACAATTGTTAGATCATCTTGGCAGATAGTCCCTTTAAGAATTATGTAGTGTCCTTCTGTATCTCTGACTACAGTCTTTAGTTTAAAATCTAATTTATCTGATATGAGAATCGCTACTCCGGCCTTCTTTTGAGGCCCATTGGCATGAAAGATGCTTCTCCATCCTTTCACTTTCAGTCTGGGTGTATCCAATCTGGGGCTCCTGGGTGGCTCAGTGGGGTAAATCTCTGCCTTCAGCTCAGGTCATAATCTCAGGATCCTGGGATTGAACCCCGCATCGGCTCTCTGCTCTGCACGGAGCCTGCTTCCCCCTTTCTCTCTGCCTGCCTCTCTCCCAACTTGTGATCTCTCTCTCTCTCTCTCTGTCAAATAAACAAATAAAATTTAAAAAAAAAAGATTTGAAGATCAATCAATATAATTTACCATATTAACAAACTAAAAAAACAAATCCAAGACATAATCATCTAAGTAAGTACAGATAAAGTATTTAACAAAATCCAATACCTATTCCAGATAAAAACTCACAGCAAAGTAGGAATAGAAAGAAAGCTTTTAACCTAAAAGGGACACCTATGAGGAAACTTTATACTTAACATTATACTTAATGGTGACAAACTGAATGCTTTCCCCCTAAGTTCAGGAACAAGATGGGGATATCAATTCTCTCCTATTTAATGTTATACCAAAGGGACTAGCAAGTGAAAGAAAGCAAGAAAAGAAATAAAATTCACCCAAATTGGAAAGGAAGAAGTACAATTGTCACTTTTCATACATGACATGAATGTATATGCAGAATATACAAAGCAATCAAGAAAATACCTGCTACCAGAAATAGTGAGTTTATCAAGATTTATTAAATGAGACACAAGATCAATAGGCAAAATCAATTGTATTTTTATACTAGCAATAAACAATCACAAATTAAAAATTAGTCCCTAATACCACTTACAATAGCATCAAAATACGAAAGTAGGGGTGATTTTGACGAAAGTCATGAAATATTTATGCAGTGAAAATTAAAATACATTGCCAACAGAAATTAATCATGTCATAAATAAATAGAGCAATACACGAGGCTCATATACAATATTTTCAGGATGTCAATTCTCCCCCAATTGAACTATAGAGTTAATAAAATCTCAATCAAAATCCATTTTTTAAATATAAATTGCCAAGCCTTCCAAAATCCATATGGAAATACGAAGGATAAAGTCAAAACAACCTTGGAAAAACGAACGGAGTTGAAGGACTAAAACAAGCTGATTTCTATAGTTATTTAAGCTACTGCTATTTAGGTAGTGTAGTGTTCATCAAGATAGACAAACAGATTAATGAAACAGAATATAGAATACAAAAATAGATTCACACTTTAAGGGACTCTGATTTTGAAAAAAATGCAAAGCAATTCAGTGAAGAAAGGAAACTCTTACCAAAAAATCACATTAGAACAACTAGATATTCACATGCAAAAAATGAGTTTCAATCTTAATACAAAAATTACCTTAAAACAGATCATAACACATAAAAGTAAAATCCAAACTTCTTGAAGAAAACATCAGAGGAAATTTTGTGGCCTTGGTGAAGTACAAATTTCTTAGCTAAGACATCAAAACTATGATTTGTTTAAAAAAATTAGTTACTCAGAGTCCATAGTCTCTTATGGTTCGCCTCCCCTCCCCAATGTCCATAGCCCGCTCCCCCTCTCCCAATCCCACCTCCCCCCAGCAACCCCCAGTTTGTTTTGTGAGATTAAGAGTCATTTATGGTTTGTCTCCCTCCCAATCCCATCTTGTTTCATTTACTATGGACTCTGAAAAACAACCTGAGGGTTTTGAAGGGTCAGGGGTGGGAGGTTGGGGGAACAGGTGGTGGGTGATGGGGAGGGCACGTTTTGCATGGAGCACTGGGTGTTGTGCAAAAAGAATGAATACTGTTACGCTGAAAAAATTAATAAAAATGGAAAAAAAAAAACTTAAAAAAAAATTAGTTACTCAGATTGCATCAAAATTAAAAACTCCTTAAAAAGCCTTGTTTAGAGACTGAAAATAAATTATTCTATCATCTACTGTTTTTGAAGTAATTATAATTAATCATACATAGTCACCGTTGTCTCGGAGTGGTAGTATAAACCTAGAAGAATTGAATATAGTTTAAGATATACAATAGCATTAGACCGAAAAATACTAAGTAATATAAAAAATAAAGTTCATTAATTCTGAGGGGAAGAGAAAAATTTGCGTTGAGCACAAAAGAAATTTTAAAAAGATGGGATTTGAGGACTGGCCCTTGAGTAAATAATAGGGTTTAGATATACAGACAGCAGTTAAGTCCCTAAGGAAATAAAAACATGAATGAGGATGCAAAGATGAGAATATACATATAATTTTAAAAAAACATTTGCTGGCTGTTTCTTACTTAGGTAAGAGGAAACCTGAAGAACTGGATTACTAAGATACATGCAGAACCTTGAATGCCAGGCTAAATTGTTTACATGCATTGGAAAACCAACAGAGAGCTCAGGTTAAATGTGGTTGAATCAGTTATTAGAAAAATTATTTTGACTGCTTGATGTATTGTTTGGAAGGTGTACTAATAATATTTGTGGAGACCTGAAGGACCTTTTGCAAGAATGGTAACCAAGATTTTCTTGTCACTGTTGTGGAAAAAACAGTTTTATATCTATTGTACTTGTGTAAATAACACTGGAATTTTACTTGGCTGTTTTTTTAGCTAGCACATTTGATGTTAAGACAGTCTTTAGAGTTTAAGCAGTTTAAACTGAGGAGTTTTCATCATTTCTTTGTGAATATAAATCCCCTTGTTGTTATTATTTATGTCAGAATTAAGTATCGAGTAAAACCCTTCCTACAGCATGTATTTCCTAAGATGTGCTCACAGAGTGAGCAGAATCTGTTTTTTTTTTTTTTTTTTCAAAGTCAGGCTAATTAGGTGGTTGGTCTAATTTCATAATTCTGGTATGAATTTCCTAAAACTCTAAGACTCCATGAACTCCTTGAGTGGATTCCTCAACCACAATGAAGGGGGGGAAATCCTGTACCATTTCATTTAACTTCCTCAGTAGAGATCCAGGACCAACAAAGTTTAGTTGGAAATACATATTTCCTTTTGTTATCCCAGATCATAAACTGCTAACAATGCTCACCCAGTAATAGCTCATATATATGTATTTTTTGTTAAATGGAGCCACCTGATGATAAACTGTACACCTTTGTTGTTTAGGATAGTTTAGCTTCACCTCTCTCCTAGTCTTTATGTATGATTTATGCCTGTCTAATACTTTTCTCCGATTGAGTAAAGCCAAACACATTGGAGAACCCAAGCTAAAACCAAAGCTGTACCCTACTTAAGCAGACTTAAAAAAAAAATCTTTATAGTCTGACATGTCCAATTTGACTACTACTTCAGGTGTGTGACTTTGGGCAAGTTATTTCATGTCTCTGTGTTTCAGTTTCTTCTTTTGTAAAATATGAATTATAATTATACACCTACCTAATAATTATACACCTACCTAATAAGACTGTTATATAGATTAAAGAAGTGTAATGACTTAGCACAGGATCTGAATAGAGTTCACACATATTCTTGTTGTTACTGTTATCCAGTCGTTGTGTATATCCATCTAAAACTATCCAAAGGCTATAGATGTTTTGTGTGTCATTGGTGTCAGAGGCCTCACAAATCCTGTGAACCTCCTGAGGGGAAATTGGATCCATCTTGGATGACACCACCACATATACTTGAGCTGTGAGTTGTTATATTGATGGGAGGGAGGTAAACTGGGATTAAGTGAAAAGTTGCTGAAGAAGAGATTTGGGGGGCATATATAAGTTTTTTTTCCAAAATGTACCCCTTTGAGACAAGATTGCAGATATTCATAGTATCATGATGATTATATGCATGAGAATATCAGACCAAACTCTCTCTTTGCCACTCCAAAAATCTAAAGCACTAAAAAGAGGTGGCCATTAGAATCTTCAAGTTTGATATGAATTATCCTCCCTGCTTTCTCACCTGACTTGCAAAAAATTTTCTCCAACTAAGGAAAGAGGGCAAACAAAAATATTTTTATTGATGACTATTACTACCAATATTTCTAATGATAGGTTATTTATTGAGTACCTATTGTGAGTTAGACATGGTACTAGATACTTAATTTTTGTTATTCCAGTCATCCACACACAAAAAAAATCAATGCTACAGAGTCATTATTATATTTTCATTTATAGATGAGGTAGTGGGGGCTTAAAGATATTAGCTAATTTGCCCAAAGACTTATAACGTAAATATCATGTGTGGGCTTTGAATTCAATTGTCTGTTGCCAGAGTCCATATGTTCCTGCTGTGGAATGCTTTCAAGCGTTGTTATGTCTGGGGTTGAGATTGCCTAAGCACCTAGTTCTGAGAATCACATCTTGACTTGAACACTACTTATCAAAAAAATTACTTATATAATTTCAAACAGTTTACTTAAACTCAGTTTTCTCAACTGTTTTCTTTATCCTAGTGTTTTTGTTTTTTTTTTTTTTTAACAAGGGAAAAATGCAATTCAGTCCTGTAAGTTACATTAGGAATTTGCCTGTTCTGTATAAAGTTGCTTCCTTATCACCATGATTATGACTTTATAGCCCATATTAGTTAGCAAGAGTTTTCAGGTATCTTCGAAACAATAATTTTTAGCAATTAAAGCAAACATCTTGTTGAATTAAAATTGGAACCTAAAAATAATTATAAATTTTTAACGTTGCCAAAATTACCCAAGGGAGATTTCAGTTTGATCACAAAGATCACAGAAAAGCATAGAACATGTTTTCAGACACTTAGTACATTAGCAAATAAGCTCAGCTTTATCAGGAAAAAATATAATACAACCAAATTTATTGTCATTTATCACTTACACTAGCCTCCATAGCAATTTGAATTTTCTCAACATCAAATCTCAATGAATATATAAAAGAGAGTCTTATAAGTAGACATATGATACATATATATTTTAACTCTCCTAATACACATAGAATCAGATTTTCAAAGTTCAGATTATGGGATTTTGATCAGCTTGAGGAATCTGCAAAGTGAAATAGTAGAAGATGAGGTACAAATGGATTTTAAGGACACACTGCAAGAACCTTCACTGAAAATCTAAGGATTTTGTATTTTACAGTGTGACAATGAAAAACCATTAAGTATATCTGACTAAAGAAGGTACACGCTTGAAGTTTGGGGTTAGAAATATCAGCAGTAAGTCAGGAGAATTCAAATAGGGAGGGAGACTTAAGGCAAGAACAGTCCAAGTGACTATTTAAAGTTTGGCGATTGAAATAATGGCAGCAGTGAGAAAGAAAAAGAAATGAATAAAAGACCTCAACAAATCATAGTCAACTCTAGTTGGTGGGGGCTGAGTCTGCAAAGGAAATGATGAATCAGATAAAGAACAGATATATCAAAAATAGAAGTAGGACAGTTACTCTAAAGTAAAGACAGTTATGAAGGAAGTGTTTAAGCATAGAGAATTTAATGTGATTTCAAGATAATAAGAATTAGCGAAGAGTTGGAAAAATATAGAACTGAAGCCCTGGATCAGGTTTGTAGATTTGACATTTACCAAAAGAAGTATTTTCAAAGAATAAAAAATGAGAAAAAAGATAAGAGGCTTAGACTAAACACTAACATATTTTCCACATGAGAGAAATAGCAAGAATACAGAGAAGCAAAGGCCAGAGAAATAGCATTTTATATATATATACATATATATATAAAACATATACACATATATATATGAAATCATGTATGTATGATATACACATAAGCATATATGTATGTATGTTATAGATCTATATCTATACACACATACATGCATATATGTTTATATGTATATTTAAGAAGGTCTAGGAAGATAGACTTTCAAAATGAAGATGGGGAGGAGGATGGGAATTGTATTCTTTGTCTTCACAATGTTAGGAATCAGAATTTTAAACCAAAGGGAAAAAGAGAGGCAAAAAATATAAATAAGAATGTTTTAAGTTACTGAAGAGAAAGCAGAGAAGGAAATAATATTTGCTGAGAGCCTCTTAAGTGCTGATATACATATGTGCTGGACCTTGTGTGACAGAACTAGAGAACTGAATATTAATTAGAGAACGTTTCTTCCAAGAATAATCCCAGGGGCAACAGAACCATCTTATAAATGACTCAGAAGAGAAACTAATGGGAAAATTGGCTCAAGTTAGAAGAGCCAATTTTTCATTACAGTTGAAAAATTTTCAAAACCCAACTACTACGGTCAACAATATTTTTTCCAAGTTGTTAGGTGAATTGAAAACAGTGAATTGAAACAGCAGAGTCATCACACCTCACTAGCAGAGTTTTGAAGCAGAGTGATATGGTGATGTGTCTGAAATGTGTATGGAAAGGTAGATCAGAGTTCAAGGTCACTCCCTACTACTGATAATAGACTGAGATTCAGTCTATTCTTATAAAAAATAAGGAACTTATGATAGAAAGTGTCTGTAATATGTTAATTTTTATGATCATGACATTGAATAAGTTTACATAATGGAATACAGAAATGAATTATATCTTAAAGCTTAAAAACAACCACAGGTATCATGTTACATAGACCAGAACAGCAGGTGGCCCAAAATTAAGTCATAATCTTCACATATAAATGCTTCTCACAAATCTTTGAACTTAGAGAAGATACATGATGTTATTCAACACATACCCTGGAGGTTTTGTCATCAAAGCTAAAGTACATTCAAGTGACATGAAAGAATGATTTCCATTCTGGGAGATAAAAACAATATCCAAATAAATAAGACACCGTTGATATTCATAAGGTAAAAATGAATATATAACAATTTGACAACATAGCACTGGAGACATTAAGCTAGGGTTGGCAAGTGAAGAACAGAATCAAATTCTACTCATCAGGGACAATGAGTATCCTTAGGATATTCTTTTCACAACTGTCAGTTTTATAAAAAGAAATTTTATGTTTGTGGGATTCCACTTGAGGACACAAAAATGAGAAAATAAAAGTCTCCCATTAAAAAAAATGAAAGAAAGAAAGAAAGATTCAAATTGGCAATCACAAAGGTAACGATGAGAGGTTAGCTCCCAAGTTTGATCTCTGTCTTGTGTACTCTGGCCTCACAAACATTACAGTAGCACCTCCTGGGTAAAATAAACTTGATTTAGAGTCTACACATCCTCTTCCCAGTTAGACACACATTCAATTGCTCCTAGGGGGATATTTTATGACATCAAGTGTTCATTGCCACAATATAAATGGGAGAAAAGTGGAAGAGAAGAGGAAGAGCAAACTGAAAAGAGAAATTTTATTTGTATTTAAAGTTCAGGTTTAGAGCCACAGTATGAACAGTTGTAGCTCTGAAAAAAAATCCTTGGTGCTCTTATTAGAAGCACAGCTAAAGGACTTTACAAATTATTTATTGTGAGCTTCAGCTACCTATATACAAACAAAAAAATCGTTTGAAAAAAACGGGAATCACTGTAATAAAGACCTAAGAGAGTGTTGCTATATGAAGTGCACATAGACACAAAATTCCAAACAGCTAAGATATTACTATATAACCCAAAAGAGATATCTATTTATGGTACCACAAGTTCTTCTGTCTTCTGCCTTCTGATGTCCAAAGTCTAGAGATAAATTTAGTTTATATAAACTAGATCCAAGGAAAGATCCATTAACATGACAAAACCTCCCACTGCCAACAAAAGGCATTTATATCTCCAGCTAGTTTGAGGATGAGCAATTAATCTTTGCTGACCACCCATGTGATGGAGTGCAAAGATGTGCACCTCTTCCCTGTATATAAACTTCAGGAGCAGAGTTACACAGATTAGTTTGCAAGACATAATTTGCCCTAGACAGTTGGAGATAAGAAACTCCCTCTATTGAGTCAGTAAAACATTGCTTGTAGGTAAAATCTAGGTCCCTTCCTGTTTTTGTAAATAAAGTTTTATTCGAACACACACACACACAAAAAGAAACTCCCTCTATTAAAAAAAAAAATACATTTTTACTAATCTAGTCACATGGTTGCTTAAGAGTTTTACAATTTAATATCTGGGCAAGTTATGTAGCTGAGGTAAGGGATCTCAGATTATGCCTGTCCTGCAAGATTTCCTCATAAAGTGCTGGAAATGTAAATCAATATTTATAATTTTTTTAATATTAATCATTTCTAGTGGACTTTAAGATACCTATAAGATTGAAATACATGACAACCTGCATATGTTTTCTAGAGCTATCATGAAAAAATACCACAAACTGGATGGCTTAAATGACAGAAATTTATTGTTTCACAACTCTGGAGCCTAGAAGTCTTAAGACTGAGCTATTGGCAGGATTGATTCTTTCTGAGAGTGGTGACCTCAGACATCCCTTGGCCTGTAGATAGTATTCCCCTGTGTCTTCACATCATCTTCACTCTGTATGCTGTCCCTGTGTCAAAATTTCCTCTTCTTGTAAGGACACCAATTCATACTGGACTAGGAGCCCACCCTATTCCAGTATGACCTCTTCTTAACTAATTACATCTGCAGTGTCTCTACTTCCAAATAAGATCACATTCTGAGGTTTTGGGGATTAAGACTCTGGTGCATAAGCTTTGAAAAGGACACAATGCATCCTGTAATAATACAACCCTAAACATTAAGTTAAAAGAGTACTGAAAATTGAAAATTATGTAACATTTCTTGTTCTATAATTTTTTACATGTCTACAACAATTATGCTTAAATTATATGTTCTGGGATTTATATGTTGTTTGTGGAAATTAAGTCCACAGAGAGAGATTTTTTTAAGATTTTATTTATTTATTCAACAGTCAGAGATCATAAGTAGTCAGAGAGGCAGGCAGAGAGAGAGGTAGAAGCAGCCTCCCTGCCGAGCAGAGAGCCCGATATGGGGATCCATCCCAGGACCCTGGGATCACGACCTGAGCCGAAGGCAGAGGCTTTAACCCAATGAGCCACCCAGGCACCTCAGAAAGAATTTTAATATTAAAAATCACAGAACAAGTGCAGAAGAAATCATCAAAGGCATTAAAAACAAACTATCAGGATAAGAAGTGTTAGAATGTTTTCATTTAATGACTTTCAAAGGTTTATGAACAATTATTTATGGAAAGACTTTAACAGCATTTTAGCATTAGGGAAATCTATAGATAACAAGTGGATATATATATACCTGGGTTTGGCTCAAAACTGACATAGAAATAATTATCACTTTTTCAGCTCTGTACAACACTAGTTAACTTCACTGAAGTTTTTTTTAGCATTATCCCATTTTATTTTATTGATTTATTTCAAAGATTTTATTTACTTATTTGACAGAGAGTGAGAGAGAGAATCTGTGAGGGAGGGTGAATGCACAAGAAAGGTGACTGGCAGGCAGAGGGAGAGGGAGAAGCAGGCTCCCTGGTCTGCAGGGAGTCTGATGTGGGGCACGATCCCAGGACCCTGGGATCATGACCTGAGTTGAAGGTAGATGCTCGACCAAATGAACCACCCAGGTGCCCCAATCCCATTTTATTTTTATTTATTTATTTATCTTATTTGTAATTTCAAGTTTTTATTTAAATTCCAGTTAATTAACATGTAGGGTAATAATAGTTTCAGGAGTAGAATTTAGTGATTCATCACTTACATATGGCACCTAGTGACCATCACAATAACTGTGCTCTTTAATAGCGTCACTCATTTACCACTACCCCTCCCACAATCCTTGGTTTATTCTATATAGTTAGAGTCTGTTTTAGGGGTGCCTGGGTGGCTCAGAGGACTTAGCCTCTGCCTTCGGCTCAGGTCATGATCTCAGGGTCTTGGGATCCAGCCCCACATTGGGCTCTCTGCTCAGCAGGGAGCCTGCTTCCTCCTCTCTCTCTGTCTACTTGTGATCTCTGTCTGTCAAGTAAATAAATAAAATCTTTAAAAAAAAAAAAAAAGAGAGAGAGAGAGTCTGTTTTAATGGTTTGCCTTACTCGTTTTCCCCCATATCCATTTGTTTTGTTTCTTAAGTTCTACATATGAGTGAAATCATATGGTATTTATCTTTCTCTGACTTATTCTGCTTACCATAATACTCTCTAGCTCCATCCACACCATTGCAAATGGCAAGACTTCATTCTTTTTGATGGCTAATATTCCACTGAATATAAATACCAAACCTTCTTTATCCATTCATTAGGGCAGTAGACATTTGGGCTCTTCCCATAATTTTTCTGTTGTTGATAATACTGCTATGAACACTGGGGTGCATGTTTTTCTTTAAACCAGTATTTTTGTATCCTTAGGGCAAATACTTATTAGTACAATTATTGAATTATAAGACAGATTTCTAACTTTTTTTTATTTTATTTTTTTATTTAACAGACAGAGATCACAAGTAGGCAGAGAGGCAGGCAGAGAGAGAGAGGAAGAAGCAGACTCCCCGCTGAGCAGAGAGCCTGATGCGGGGCTCAATCCCATGACCCTGGGATCATGACCTGAGCCGAAGGCAGAGGCTTTAACCCACTGAGCCACCCAGGCGCCCCAGATTTCTAACTTTTTGAGGAACCTCCATATTGTTCTCCAGAGTGGCCATACCAGTTGCATTCCCACCAACAGTGTAAGAGGGTTCCCCTTTCTCTGCATCCTTGCCAACATCTGTTGTTTCCTGTGTTGTTAACTTTAGCCATTCTGATGGGTGTGAGGTGATATCTCACTGTAGTTTTGATTTGTATTTCCCCAATGAGGAGTGATGTTGAACATATTTCCATGTGTCTGTTAGCCATCTGTATGTCTTCTTTGGAAAAATGTCTATTCATGTCTTCTGCCCATTTCTTAATTGGATTATGTGTTTTGAGGGGTGTTGAGTTTGATAAGTTCTTTATAGATTTTGGATACTAATCCTTTACCGGAGATGTCATTTGCAGGTATCTTCTCCCATCCTGAAGGGTGCCTTTTAGTTTTGTGATTATTTCCTTTATTGTGCAGAAGTTTTTTATTTTAATTAAATCCCAGTAGTTGATTTTTGTTTTTATTTCCCTTGCCTCTGGAGACGTGCCTGGCAAAAAGTTGCTGAGGCTGAGGTCAAAGAGGTTGCTGCCTGTGTTCTCCTCTAGGACTTAGATGATTTCCTGTCTCACATGTAGGTATTTACATGGATTTCCTCAATTAATACAACTCTGTGAGGGATGTTGCCACTTTCCCTGTATCCATTTAAGGACATATGTCTTTGGGAGGCTAAGTCACTCAGCCAGAGACATGTAAGTTTTTCAGAGGTCCTTAAAACTCCTGAAATGCTTCAGATGTTAGAGAAGACAATGTTTTAGAGAAAAATAGGAATGTTTACATCTTCTTCTAGTCATCTTTTGATTGAGGAAATTATGCAACATTAATTTTTGAGATCACAATATTACATAAACAATCTTTCCAAACATTAAAGACAAAAGTTGGGGTAAATTAATTCCCCAAAAGTGGTAGATTTGATTTCTCTCTCAAAGTAAATTAGTAAACAACCCAAAGCTACATGACTCATCTGGGTGATATATCAGATTGTATAATCTGCATCATTAAAAAGGCTAGAATACTGAAAGATACATTTTTTGAACAAAGAGGGATGTTATCATCTTTCATTCTCCATTTCCTTTTTTCATATATTAGACAGGACCTTGTGACCTCACAGGGGACTGCGAGGAGGAGTGGCCTATATCACTTCTGGGCTAAGATATGAAAAGCTTCTGCCTAACCCTCTGCACTCACAAGCCCTGGCAGTTTTGGGCTCTGTCATTCTGGATCCCCAAGGTTCAGTCTGTAAGGAAGTCGCCTCACTGTGGCACCTGCAACACACTTTGTCTATCAAGTCACTAAGTGTATTTGTCACCAGAGCATAGCCTAATCTACAACTAATAACAGAAACACCAATATTTAGATTTCATTTGTCTGTCACTTTTAAGCTTCCTTAAGATTTGTCAAAAAATATAACAATTTCACCTGGCTGGTCAAAGAAGCCCAACACACAGGTGACCTCTGCCTCGAGAAATCTGGTTGGCAACACAAGAAAAGAAAAGCCTACTTGCATGGTATGAAATCCATTCTTCACTTCATAACTGCTCTAAATATATGGGGCAGATGGAGAAACAAACTGCCATCAAAAAGTTGCCAGTTTTGACATTCCTGGAACAAATAATGCTTCCAAAAGGGCATAACTCCACAAGCCTTCACAATCTGGAGGACTAATTCACTTCATCGCCTTCATCAAATTGTTAGGAATAGTACAATGTTCACTGGGATAAAACTAATGGAGAAAACAGGGAATGTTCTGGTGCTTTTGTACAGATTAGGCATTTTATTTTAACTTTAGAATTTTGCACAAAACCACCAAAAAAATTCTTTTGAATTCAAGAAACTAACAATTGACCAATTTGATTGCTCTAAAGCTATTGTGCTGAAGTTATATAATTGTCTATAGAGACTATAAAATTTCAGACATTAGACCTGGAAAAAATAAATCTGTTACAACCTGGATAGACACTGAAGTATTTGAACTCTCAACTAATATTGCGGGGTCTGGAGTCTATGTGTGAGTCCCAGCTATTCCACTTAACAGGAACGTGACTTTAGGCAATTAAATTGCTTCGTTTCTTATAAAATGGGGATTATTCCCACATTATAGTGCAATGAGTCTTATAGAAGTCTTATATATGATAATCCATCTACTACAGGGACTGACACATAAAATGTACACAACACCTTTTAATTAATATTACACAATACATTTAATTAATATTACATGAACAGAATTAAATTAAAATGTAAATAACAAACAACTTGTAAATCTTTAGTTTGAACACAGGCAAGTATTCTGCATTCATGAACAGCTGGGGCTTTGGGGTTTGTCTATTGAGCTCAAATCTGTTTTACAACTTCTTTTACATTGGATGAATAATTGAGTGAACTTAGATGAATTATTTAGTTTCCCAATTCTTTAGTTTCTCCCTCTGTAAACTGAGATTAAAAAATATAGCCCAACTTATAGGAATGTGAGAAATAAATGTGAAAAACCACAAAATGTCCTTTTATCACAACATTACTATTTCCAAAAGTCTAAAAGGGATGTTGTATATACATCATTGTTATTTAGAACATATTAAATCTAGATATAAAAATATTTATTTTGTCATTGTGCTGTAGTTATTCCAAAGATAATGAAGATCCAGCATTTGGTAATACATGAAGCCCATACTCAAGACAACAGTATTTTTTTTTTTTTCAGTGTAACAGTATTCGTTGTTTTTGCACAACACCCAGTGCAATACATGCCCTCCCTATTACCCACCACCTGTTCCCCCAACCTCCCACCCCCGACCCTTCAAAACCCTCAGGTTGTTTTTCAGAGTCCATAGTCTCTTATGGTTTGCCTCCCCTTCCAATTTTTTTTTTTATAAACATATAATGTATTTTTATCCCCAGGGGTACAGGTCTGTGAATCGCCAGGTTTACACACTTCACAGCACTCTCCATAGCACATACCCTCCCCAATGTCCATAACCCCCTCCCCCTCTCCCAACGCCACCTCCCCCAGCAACCCCCAGTTTGTTCTGTGAGATTAAGAGTCATTTATGGTTTGTCTCCCTCCCAATCCCATCTTGTTTCATTTATTCTTCTCCTATCCCCCTAACCCCCCATGTTGCATCTCCATGTCCTCCACGTGTACCCGAATGTTTATAGCAGCAATGTCTACAATAGCCAAACTATGGAAAGAACCTAGATGTCCATCAACAGATGGATGGATAAAGAAGATGTGGTATATATACACAATGGAATACTATGCAGCCATCAAAATAAATGAAATCTTGCCATTTGCGATGACATGGATGGAACTAAAGGGTATCATGCTTAGTGAAATAAGTCAATCGGAGAAAGACAACTATCATAAGACAACAGTATTAACAGTATTTAGAAATATTATGGGAAATTACTATATGTTTTGAGAAACACTTAAAGATGAACTATTAAAAGGATGTTAATGGGCACCTGGATGGCCTAGTCAGTAAAGCAACAGACTATTGATCATGGGTGGATCATTGGGTGGAGAGATTACTTAAAAAAAGGGAAGGAGCTTAATACTTTATATCTAACAGCTAAAATATTTTTCGTGGATTATAATTGGATGTAGTGAAATCTGTTCACAATAAAGTCTTTACTGAACATATTGTAAGAAACAAAACAAGAACATCTCTGCTTATAGTTCAGCAATTCAGAGAGTTACAGGATAATGTTGAGAATATGCATACAGTTGAAATTAACTATATGCTATTTGGAAAAGTAGTTTTTAAAAAATAGAATAGAGCTGGGAACACAGAGCAGTAGCAATTGAAACTTTCCATGATTTTTTCTTTGGCTAGGTAGGGTACTGTTAAAGTAGACAAAGAGCCAGGAAATCACATTTCTACCACACTACCAATCTTTTTAGTAGGGAAATACTCTTTCAGTACCCAGGAAAATATGTACATGCCACCTCTCCTGCCTTCATTTCAGAAAAAAGTTCATGAACATGTAGCTTACTTTATCCATGAACTCTGTTGAGCATCTCCACATGGCCCCAGCACCAGGGGACAAGGGCTCATAAGTGTCCTCCCAAAAGGAGCTCTCTCCATGCATCCTAAATATAGTAGTAGTTTTGGGTTTGTTTGTTTTTTTATTGTGGCTACCAAGAAAATTAATGAATTTTTAAAAAGCCATTCCATAGTTTAATTATTCAACAGTTATGGGCCAAGAAGAAACATGCGTGTTGGGTCTAAGATCAAGCCCCTTTTGCTTTCTGTACTTATTTTTCGGGGCTCACATACTCAGAATAACAACTGATTTTCCCAGAGTTTCATAGCTGCACCTCCAGGGTTTGAGTGGGAGTTTAGGACACTGTCAGTAAACATGTTGCCTGCTCAATGGAGGCCAAAAGGAAAACCAGGAACTCCTCTGTAAACATCCCACTTATAACACCTGCATGTTCATGACTTTTAACCTACGTCAGGAGAGAGTCTACGCCACTGGGACTCCAAACCCATTTTCCCCAAACTCCTCAACTCCATCACCAGAACAAGGACATAACTTATCCCTCCTTGCCCAACTGCACCCAAATCATAATCCAGCCAGGAAGAATATTAATCTTTTCAAATTTTTAGGCTTTTTTTTTTTTTTTTAATTCAGTCACCTTGAGAAGCCCCAGGGACAGGGGACAACTCTCACTCTCTGTATGCTAGCCTCTTCATCCACTTTTCCCATCCCTTGGCTCTCTTAAATCCTTTCTCCTGTGTCCTCTAGAACATATGGTCCAGTGTTAGAAAAATCCCTTTTATCTTCCACATCTTTCCAGAATATTCTCTCCTCAATCTGTCTCTAAAAAAACACTCTTGAGGTCCTAGTTCCTCAACAACTTTCGCCAGTGGTGTCTGTTGTTACTACCACTGTGCTTGTCCAGTGGGGCCTGGAAGTGAAGTAGACACCTTTGATGTTCATTGCTGCTCTTAGGCCATTCTTCCTTCTCCCTAAAAAATAAGCCTTCTCTCATATTATCCACTTATATCCCCACAAACTGTCATTTTTGCTGCACATGATTCCCTCACATTTTTCCCAGTCTCTCCCTTATATTTTTCCATAACTTAGTTTGCAGCTTATTATCCATCTCCAACACTTCTCCTGTGTATATTCTTGTGGGTTCAAGAATTGTTGTTGCTCCCTCTCCACCTTAGACTCTCATTTCCATCCATTCTTCTCCTACAGTGATCCAGTCCTCTACACTTCCACATTATCACCTAACAGGATCACACCCCATGTGTCATTTTTGTCAATGCCAATAACCGCAATTTCTTTGTCATCTCAATTTTACAACTCCCATTCACTGACCACCAATTTCTATCATTCTATCTCATTTCTTATGATAATATACTGACTCTAAAATACTGAGAACATACTTGGATCTCCAACCCATTGATTTTGTTACTTTTCACCATCCCTTATCTTGATATTTTCTCTCTCCTTTTTATTTAGCTGAAATTACATGGTTTAATATAATCATCACCTTTCTTAGACCCTTGACTTCCTCCCCTTGTCACACTTTATTGTATTTTCTTGGCAAAAGCACAACCCTTGTTGAATCCAATTCTATACATCTTCTGGCCCTCCATCCAGGCTTAAGAGAAAATCTCCCAATTGTGCTGATTGTTCTCATTTTAATTTCAAGACTGAATATCAAGTGCGTATTTACCACTACACATTCACAATATGTCCTTAATCAACTGAAGTGATCACTTTTGGGCACCTGGGTGGTTCAGTCAGCTAAGCATCTGATTTCAGCTCAGGTCATGATCCCAGGATCCTGGGATTGAGTCCCGCATCAGGCTCCCTGCTCGGGAGCCTGCTTCTCCCTCTGCACCTGCTCCTTCTCCCTGCTCATGCCCTCTCTCTCACTCTGTCTCAAATAAATAAATAAAATATTAAAAATAAATGAATAAGTAAAAATGAAGTGATCACTTTCTACTTCACTAGTCTATTTGTCTTCCTCTCCCCAGATGACTCTATCACACTTTTTTTTTTCTGTCCTCAAATCTCCAAGAGTTACCTCACAATTCATTCTGAGTCAATGACACTCTTTCACACTTCTTTGACAAAATTTAAGCATCAGAAGAGAACCTCCATAGATGTCCAACACCACCTACACCCACATATCTCCCTTATGTTCCCCAACTGGCACTATAGATATAAACTATCCATTCACCTTCTCAAATCCCATTCCTCATTCTAGATCCTACCCTTACTTACTTTCCTAAGCATATCAGTATGGCAGTTTTTTTGTTTTCTATTTTTGTTTTACTTTTCTGTATTATACATAATCCATTCTCTCTCTCTTTTCCCCCATTGCCTCTCCTCTTCTCCCTTTTCTTTCTTCCTCTCTCTTTCTATCTTCACCAATATGAAATTATACTGATAGCTCTATCATTTTACAATACCTTTTCATGGTCCACCAGTTCCCCAGTATTTATTGTTCCATTTCCTTCATCTATTTTGCAGCAAAACTCTTCAAAAGTGTTGTTTATATTTCCTTTTCCATTCATCCCCAATTCTAACTTGGTCCTACTCCATTCTTGATTTTGCTCCAACAATTCACCAAATCTGTTTTTTGTAAAGATTACAAACGAATTCTATAACACAAAATGATTGATTCTTAGTTTACGGCACATTGCTGATCTGTCAGTCAGTAGCTTTTGACAAAGTTGATTGTTCTTTACATCTGAACTTGCAGAACACCATGTCCTTTTTCACTGTTCACTTCTCAGTCTCTTCTGCATGCTCTTCCTCTTATCCCAGATCTCTGATTCCATAATGCTGCAGGGCCCAGGACTTGGCCTTCTATCATCACTCAGTTTCTTACTGAATTCATAGAGTCTTATAGCTTAAAAATAATATTTTTTGGATGACTCTGAAATAGCTATAGTTCCAATTGAGACTTTTATTACAAATTTCATACTCATATACCCAACCACCTACTCAATATTTCTAATAGAGAGATATTTCAATCAACACATTCAATAGGGTGGATGAAGAAAGAAGAGAATGATTCAAAGTTGGACATTAAGAGAATCTAAAAATAAAACAAATCATCATGACAGATTCACATATTTTGATATTAGAAGCTATTCACTGAATAATGTAAACAAAAAATTATAGTAATGCCAACATAAAAGTACTACAAAATGTCATTATTTTTAAAAAGTACATGTTAATAAATGCAATCAACTCTCTAAGTATTAATCATTTCATGTTGTTTTGAATTTTCACCTCCTCTAAATCTTTGATATTCTTCCATATTTCACTTTTCCATTTACTTTGAGTAAAAGTGATATAGATTATATTTTTTAATATAAAATCTAAATATTCTCCCACAACATTTCTGAACTAAAAGCAAAACAATAATTTGTAGTGATTTCTTTCACAAAAGAACACCTTTTAAAACCTATGTAACAGGTGATTATATAGAGGTCAAAGTGATAGTCAATTCATCATAAAGCTGTGGTACTGAAACTGCAGGAAATGGGAGAAACATTATGTCTGTCTTTGTATATTTTATAAAGTAATGATAATATTTATGTATATTCATGGAATCTTATTTATACATGTGAAACCAACAGATACATAAACATCCTCTTGAGAAATATAAATTCAGTGGTCTTTTTTCTAAGAGCTAACCACTGAATGTTGATAACATTAAAACACTCAAATGATGTTGGTTAATTCATTTTACCTTCAAAGATAATACTTTTCATCTGACATATTGGCTCAAGTTTTCAGCACTGAATTCCAACTATGCCTTAAATTCTTATATTAAAAATGGATAAAAGAAATAAGTATAAACTCTCTATATAAACTCATCAATTCATCACCAAAAACTTATTTTCTAAACATGAGAGGTTACATCATTACCAATTGAAATTAAAATTGAAATTGTACCCTTTTTGCAAAAAATTTCTGGTACTACTTCAAATGTATAAATTCATTTTATTTTAAAGGTGTTTCTTTTTATTAATTTAATTTAATTTAAATTTGTTCAGTGTTCCAAAATTCATCATTTATGCACCACACCCAGTACTCCACGCAATACATGCCCTCCATAATACCCACCACCAAGTTAACCCAACCCCCACCCCCGCCAAAACCCTCAGCTTGTTTCTCAGAGTCCGTAGTCTCTCATGGTTTGTCTCCCCCTCCGATTCCCCCAAACTCACTTCTCCTCTCCTTTACCCAATGTCCTCCATGTTATTCCTTATGTTCCACAAGTAAGTGAAGCCATAGGATAATTGACTCTCTCTGCTTGACTTATTTCACTCAGCATAATCTCCTCCAGTCCCGTTCATGTTGATACAAAAGTTGGGTATTCATTCTTTCCCATGGAGGCATAATACTCCATTGTATTTATGGACCATATCTTCTTTATCCATTTGTCCATTGAAGGGCATCTTGGTTCTTTCCACAGTTTGGCAACTGTGGCCATTGCTATGAACATTGGGGTACAGATGGCCCTTCTGTTCACTACATTTGTATCTTTGGGGTAAATACCCAGTAGTGCAATTGCAGGATCTTAGGGAAGCTCTATTTTTAATTTCTTAAGGAATCTCCACAGTTTTCCAAAGTGGCTGCACCAACTTGCATTCCCACCAATAGTGTAAGAGGGTTCCCCTTTCTCCACATCTTCTCCAACACTTGTTGCTTACTGTCTTATTGATTTTGGCCATTCTAACTGGTGTAAGGTGGAATCTCAATGTGGTTTTGATTTGAATCTCCCTGATGGCTAATGCTGATGAACATTTTTTCATCATTTGTATGTATTTCATCTATTTGTATGTCTTCTTTGGAGAACTGTCTGTTCATGCCTTCTGCCTATTTTTTGATGTGATTATCTGTTTTGTGTGTGTTGAGTTTGAGGAGTTCTTTATAGATCTTGGATATCAACCCTTTGTCTGTAGTGTCATTTGTGAATATCTTCTCCCATTCTGTGGGTTGCCTCTTTGTTTTGTTGCCTATTTCCTTTGCTGTGCAGAAGATTTTGATCTTGATGAAGTCCCAAAAGTTCATTTTTGCTTTTGTTTCCTTTGCCTTTGGGGACATGTCTTAAAGCCAACTACTTTATATTAGCTATAGGTTAAATTACAATAGGTTCTATTTTACACATGCGTAAACTTAGAATAAATAATATTATTTAATCTTCCCAAGTTCACATAGCTAAAAGAAGAATGATCCACAACCCATTCTCTAAAGCTTTTGTAAATTTTGTGTATTTATGGTACATGTGTGTATTTACGTCATTTCTTTTTTTCTTAAGATTTTATTTATTTGAGGGAGAGTGAGAGAGAACACAAGAGTTGGGTGAGGCAGAAGGAGAACCACACTTCCCCCGACCAGAGAGCCAATGCTGGGCTCAACTTAGGACTCTGGGATCATGACCTGAGCCAAAGGCAGACGCCCAACCAAGTAAGCCACCCAGGCACTGCTACAAGTAATTTCTTTACAATATTGCTATAAATGTCTATACAATGGCACATAAAGCTGGTATGCACCTATTCAAATAGGAGTGACCAATTTGAGAAAAGTTGTCATGCTGGAAGAAATTGCTCAAACAGCAAAGGCCCACAGAAGGTCATATTATGGCTGAATTTTAAGCCATACCTGGCCATACAGATGCCAAAACACCAATAGTGTTTGCCCTTACTCCTTGAGTTACTATTATGATTTCAGGGTTAATTATGTTTTCTGTTTTGCTTAATAAGCTAATCCTTACACAACTAAAACATAAAGTTCTTAGTTCAACCTATGTGTTTATATTCTTTTACATACACTCTTATGATTAGTAGGTCTTCAAGATAATCATTAAGAGAATCAATAAATGCTTGTTAATTTGGACTTCATTAATAATAAAAACACTTTTTTGGTCCTGCATATTATTCACGCACATTTGGCTCTTAAGTGGAGTAATATTCTATTAGCCATTTTTATTATTAAAAATAATACATTCCAGCTCATGTGAAGACTTCAATGTTTGTTAAATTGAGCTCAACTATACCATATACGAATAATACCTTCTAAACATCATACTCCTGATGAGCCTCAATATCACTTGTTTTCAAATTGCACATGAAAGAATTGACTGTAAGCTAACTATCTAAAACAAGACTAAAAATTGTATAATACTTAATACATGATTAATTATGAGTCAGTGGTTCATTTTCCTAAGTAAAAGCTCTAAAACATTTCCAATGGAAACTTTATGCTCCTTTTTCCTGCTGTGCTAACTCTCTTGAGGGATATGGGAAACATTCAGGGGGCTCTTTGTTTATATTAATAGTCTGTTGATGGTAGATTCTAAAGAGCAGAAACAGAAAGTAGAGAGAAAAGAATGGGTTTGAAATGTCCATCCCCTCTTCCTTGTCATTCTGTTATCTACTGCCATCACCACTCTAGTCATACAGGTAACTCACTTGTACTTACTAACTTGGGGTTGCTTCTTTATTTGTGAACAGTTAGCTGAAGAAAACAGTTCAACTTCTTGGAGTGCTGATGTTAGTTTAGACAATCATTCTCCTCATACTGCCCATTTTTAAAATGGCAGCAGTCAAAATAATTCAAGAAAGATGTCTAGATTTTCATATACATATTATAATGTCAATACAAATATTCTATTATCATCTGACGTTAACTATATGTAGATTATAACTCCAGTATAAAAAAGTATGATTTTCTCACATGGATATGGCTGACATTTAACAGGGTCAATGCACAACCTTGGTCATTGAATAAATCTAGTTCCATTAACAAATGGAGATGGGACCCGCTAAACTTCTTGTAGGCTCTGCATATCCTGGCTTCTCCCTTAATGTACTGTGACTCTAACCTCCACTCTAATTAGATCATTTTCTCCATCAGCTAGACAGCCTCTTATGCTTTTTTTGAATACTCATGTTCTCAGTGTTTGTTTGTTTGTTTGTTTGTTTTGCACAGGGCTGAGCATATGGCATTTCCAGCTCAGTTCACGAGACTGTTCCTATTCCACTTGGCAGTGGTAACCAGGAAAGAACACACTGAGATGCCATTTCTTAATATCCTCCTGCCAACTTTTGAACATTGGAGCAAAGCACATTCAGATCAGAGTTTGGGGATGTCTTCATTAAAGTGGGTGTAAAGACCAGAAGAGGGAGAAGAGGAAATGTTTAGAAAAGAAGGCATAGGCACCTAACATTTTCTCTGGCAATAAAGTCTCTTACAATTTTTTCAGTCTAACAGAGGTGATCCATTTGCCTCCTACAGTTTATTTTCCCTAATTAGTATTCACTGTTAAATTAGACAGAAATGAATTCTCAGGAAGCAATAAATGTCCCTTGGCTTTACTTGAGGAACTAGTCCTAGAGATCAGTTTAGGGAAATGCCCATTTTGATTCTTACTGGTAAGAGACTCCATAAATAACAAACAGAAAAGAGAGTCCTTTGGGAAAGTTTATCATTACAGCACAGAAGAGGCATTTTCTTAGAAGAGCACAATTAGGCAAGTGTTCACAACAAGGCAAGAATCTTAGATCCTGCAAAAGTCCATTCTTTTTTCCTGAGTTAGCTCGATCCTGCTTACCTGGAAAGGGGTAAGCAAGACTATCGTAACACTCAGTTCTGACAGTGACAGTCATACTTCCTAAACTTAGCTCTAAACTTCTCACCTCCTAACATCTTCCCACAATAGCTGTTTTAACTCTTTCCAATGGGACGCACGAATATAATTATTCTATTTTGCCATAAGCTAATAGTTATTATAAGGTATGTCTATTGATATCATTCTCAGAGATAGAAGTTGGTGTTTTTTTTTTGTTTTTTTTTGTTTTTTTTTTTTTTTTTTTCTCATTTTATTTATTTTTTCAGCGTAACAGTATTCATTCTTTTTGCACAACACCCAGTGCTCCATGCAAAACGTGCCCTCTCCATTACCCACCACCTGTTCCCCCAACCTCCCACCCCTGACCCTTCAAAACCCTCAGGTTGCCCCAACCTCCCACCCCTGACCCTTCAAAACCCTCAGGTTGTTTTTCAGAGTCCATAGTCTCTTATGGTTCGCTTCCCCTCCCCAATGTCCATAGCCCGCTCCCCCTCCCCCAATCCCACCTCCCCGCAGCAACCCCCAGTTTGTTTTGTGAGATTAAGAGTCATTTATGGTTTGTCTCCCTCCCAATCCCATCTTGTTTCATTTATTCTTCTCCTATCTCCTACCCCCCCATGTTGCTTCTCCATGTCCTCATATCAGGGAGATCATATGATAGTTGTCTTTCTCCGATTGACTTATTTCACTAAGCATGATACGCTCTAGTTCCATCCACATCGTCGCAAATGGCAAGATTTCATTTCTTTTGATGGCTGCATAGTATTCCATTGTGTATATATACCACATCTTCTTGATCCATTCATCTGTTGATGGACATCTAGGTTCTTTCCATAGTCTGGCTATTGTAGACATTGCTGCTATAAACATTCGGGTACACGTGCCCCTTCGGATCACTATGTTTGTATCTTTAGGGTAAATACCCAGTAGTGCAATTGCTGGGTCATAGGGTAGTTCTATTTTCAACATTTTGAGGAACCTCCATGCTGTTTTCCAGAGTGGTTGCACCAGCTTGCATTCCCACCAACAGTGGAGGAGGGTTCCCCTTTCTCCACATCCTCTCCAGCATCTGTCATTTCCTGACTTGTTCATTTTAGCCATTCTGACTGGTGTGAGGTGATATCTCATTGTGGTTTTGATTTGTATTTCCCTGATGGCGAGTGACGTGGAGCACTTTTTCATGTGTCTGTTGGCCATCTGGATGTCTTCTTTGCAGAAATGTCTGTTCATGTCCTCTGCCCATTTCTTGATTGGATTGTTTGTTCTTTGGGTGTTGAGTTTGCTAAGTTCCTTATAGATTTTGGATACTAGCCCTTTATCTGATATGTCGTTTGCAAATATCTTCTCCCATTCTGTCAGTTGTCTTTTGGTTTTGTTAACTGTTTCCTTTGCTGTGCAAAAGCTTTTGATCTTGATGAAATCCCAACAGTTCATTTTTGCCCTTGCTTCCCTTGCCTTTGCCGTTGTTCCTAGGAAGATGTTGCTACGGCTGAGGTCGAAGAGGTTGCTGCCTGCATTCTCCTCAAGGATTTTGATGGATTCCTTTCTCACATTGAGGTCCTTCAACCATTTGGAGTCTATTTTTGTGTGTGGTGTAAGGAAGTGGTCCAATTTCATTTTTCTGCATGTGGCTGTCCAATTTTCCCAGCACCATTTATTGAAGAGGCTGTCTTTTTTCCATTGGACATTCTTTCCTGCTTTGTCGAAGATTAGTTGACCATAGAGTTGAGGGTCGATTTCTGGGCTCTCTATTCTGTTCCACTGATCTATGTGTCTGTTTTTGTGCCAGTACCATGCTGTCTTGATGATGACAGCTTTGTAATAGAGCTTGAAGTCCGGAATTGTAATGCCACCAACTTTGGCTTTGTTCTTCAATATTCCTTTGGCTATTCGAGGTCTTTTCTGGTTCCATATAAATTTTAGGATTATTTGTTCCATTTCTTTGAAAAAAATGGATGGTATTTTGATAGGGATTGCATTAAATGTGTAGATTGCTTTAGGTAGCATAGACATTTTCACAATATTTATTCTTCCAATCCAGGAGCATGGAACATTTTTCCATTTTTTTGTGTCTTCCTCAATTTCTTTCATGAGTACTTTATAATTTTCTGTGTATAGATTCTTAGTCTCTTTGGTTAGGTTTATTCCTAGGTATCTTATAGTTTTGGGTACAATTGTAAATGGGATTGACTCCATAATTTCTCTTTCTTCAGTCTTGTTGTTGGTGTACAGAAATGCAACTGATTTCTGTGCATTGATTTTATATCCTGACACTTTACTGAATTCCTGAACAAGTTCTAGCAGTTTTGGAGTGGAGTCTTTTGGGTTTTCCACATATAGTATCATATCATCTGCGAAGAGTGATAGTTTGACTTCTTCTTTACCAATTTGGATGCCTTTAATTTCTTTTTGTTGTCTGATTGCTGAGGCTAGGACTTCTAGTACTATGTTGAATAGCAGTGGTGATAATGGACATCCCTGCCGTGTTCCTGACCTTAACGGAAAAGCTTTCAGTTTTTCTCCATTGAGAATGATATTTGCGGTGGGTTTTTCATAGATGGCTTTGATAATATTGAGGTATGTGCCCTCTATCCCTACACTTTGAAGAGTTTTGATCAGGAAGGGATGCTGTACTTTGTCAAATGCTTTTTCAGCATCTATGGAGAGTATCATATGGTTCTTGTTCTTTCTTTTATTAATGTGTTCTATCACATTGATTGATTTGCGGATGTTGAACCAACCCTGCAGCCCTGGAATAAATCCCACTTGATCATGGTGAATAATCCTTTTAATGTACTGTTGAATCCTATTGGCTAGTATTTTGGCGAGAATTTTTGCGTCTGTGTTCATCAAGGATATTGGTCTGTAGTTCTCTTTTTTGGTGGGATCCTTGTCTGGTTTTGGGATCAAGGTGATGCTGGCCTCATAAAATGAGTTTGGAAGTTTTCCTTCCACTTCTATTTTTTGGAACAGTTTCAGGAGAATAGGAATGAGTTCTTCTTTAAATGTTTGGTAGAATTCCCCTGGGAAGCCGTCTGGCCCTGGGCTTTTGTTTGTTTGGAGATTTTTGATGACTGTTTCAATCTCCTTACTGGTTATGGGCCTGTTCAGGTTTTCTATTTCTTCCTGGTTCAGTTGTGGTAGTTTATATGTCTCTAGGAATGCATCCATTTCTTCCAGATTGTCCAATTTGTTGGCGTAAAGTTGCTCATAGTATGTTCTTATAATTGTCTGTATTTCTTTGGTGTTAGTTGTGATCTCTCCTCTTTCATTCATGATTTTATTGATTTGGGTCCTTTCTCTTTTCTTTTTGATGAGTCTGGCCAGGGGTTTATCAATCTTATTGATTCTTTCAAAGAACCAGCTCCTAGTTTCATTGATTTTTTCTATTGTTTTTTTGGTTTCTATTTCATTGATTTCTGCTCTGATCTTTATGATTTCTCTTCTCCTGCTGGGTTTAGGGTTTCTTTCTTGTTCTTTCTCCAGCTCCTTTACGTGTAGGGTTAGGTTGTGTACTTGAGACCTTTCTTGTTTCTTGAGAAAGGCTTGTACCGCTATATATTTTCCTCTCAGGACTGCCTTTGCTGTGTCCCACAGATTTTGAACTGTTGTGTTTTCATTATCATTTGTTTCCATGAATTTTTTCAATTCTTCTTTAATTTCCTGGTTAACCCATTCATTCTTTAGAAGGATGCTGTTTAGTCTCCATGTATTTGGGTTCTTTCCAGCTTTCCTCTTGTGATTGAGTTCTAGCTTCAGAGCATTGTGGTCTGAAAATATGCAGGGAATGATCCTAATCTTTTGATACCGGTTGAGACCTGATTTGTGACCCAGGATGTGATCTATTCTGGAGAAGGTTCCATGTGCACTAGAGAAGAATGTGTATTCTGTTGCTTTGGGATGAAATGTTCTGAATATATCTGTGATGTCCATCTGGTCCAGTGTGTCATTTAAGGCCTTTATTTCCTTGTTGATCTTTTGCTTGGATGATCTGTCCATTTCAGTGAGGGGAGTGTTCAAGTCCCCTACTATTATTGTATTATTATTGATGTGTTTCTTTGATTTTGTTATTAATTGGTTGATATAGTTGGCTGCTCCCACGTTAGGGGCATAGATATTTAAAATTGTTAGATCTTCTTGTTGGACAGACCCTTTGAGTAGGATATAGTGTCCTTCCTCATCTCTTATTATAGTCTTTGGCTTAAAATCTAATTGATCTGATATAAGGATTGCCACTCCAGCTTTCTTCTGATGCCCATTAGCATGGTAAATTGTTTTCCACCCCCTCACTTTAAATCTGGAGGTGTCTTCGCGTCTAAAATGAGTTTCTTGTAGGCAACATACTGATGGGTTTTGTTTTTTTATCCATTCTGATACCCTGTGTCTTTTGATTGGGGCATTTAGCCCATTAACATTCAGGGTAACTATTGAGAGATATGAATTTAGTGCCATTATTAGCCTGTAAGGTGACTGTTACTGTATATTGTCTCTGTACCTTTCTGATCTACTACTTTTAGGCTCTCTCTTTGCTTAGAGGACCCCTTTCAATATTTCCTGTAGAGCTGGTTTGGTGTTTGCAAATTCTTTCAGTTTTTGTTTGTCCTGGAAGCTTTTGATCTCTCCTTCTATTTTCAATGATAGCCTAGCTGGATAGAGTATTCTTGGCTGCATGTTTTTCTCGTTGAGTGCTCTGAATATATCATGCCAGCTCTTTCTGGCCTGCCAGGTCTCTGTGGATAAGTCTGCCGCCAATCTAATATTTTTACCATTGTATGTTACAGACTTCTTTTCTCGGGCTGCTTTCAGGATTTTCTCTTTGTCACTAAGACTTGTAAATTTTACTATTAGGTGACGGGGTGTGGACCTATTCTTGTTGACTTTGAGGGGGGTTCTCTGCATCTCCTGGATTTTGATGCTTGTTCCCTTTGCCATATTAGGGAAATTCTCTCCAATGATTCTCTCCAATAGACCTTCTGCTCCCCTCTCTGTTTCTTCTTCTTCTGGAATCCCAATTATTCTAATGTTGTTTCGTCTTATGGTGTCACTTATCTCTCGAATTCTCCCCTCATGGTCCAGTAGCTGTTTGTCCCTCTTTTGCTCGGCTTCCTTATTCTCTGTCATTTGGTCTTCTATATCACTAATTCTTTCTTCTGCCTCATTGATCCTAGCAGTGAGAGCCTCCATTTTTGATTGCACCTCATTAATAGCTTTTTTGATTTCAACTTGGTTAGATTTTAGTTCTTTAATTTCTCCAGAAAGGGCTTTAATATCTCCAGAGAGGGTTTCTCTAATATCTTCCATGCCTTTTTCGAGCCCGGCTAGAATGTTCAGAATCGTCATTCTGAACTCTTGATCTGACATATTACCCATGTCTGTGTTGATTAGGTCCCTAGCCTTCGGTACTGTCTCTTGTTCTTTTGTTTGTGGTGATTTTTTCCGCCTTGTCATTTTGTCCAGATAAGAGGATATGAAGGAGCAAATAAACTACTAAAAGGGTGGCAAAGACCCCGGAAAAATGCGCTGTAACCAAATGAGAAGAGACCCCAAATTGTGGGGGGGAGAAAGGGGATAAAACAGCTTCTGAAAAAAAAAGAAAAGAAAAAAGAAAAAAAAAAAAAAAGAAAGAAAAAAATTTAAAAAATAAAAAAAATAAAAAAATACAAAAAAGAAAGAAAAATATATATATTTAGATGAACTAGTCAAAAAATGTTAAAAAAGAAAAGGGTAAAAGTTTTAAAAAATTTAGCAGAAGAAGAAAAAAGAAAAAAGAAAAAAAAATTGAAAAAAGAAAAAAAAATTGAAAAAAGAAAAAAAAATTGAAGTAGCCGCAAGACTAACGAATCATGGGGAGAAAGCCATGAGTTCCGTGCTTTGCTTTCTCCTCCTCTGGAATTGCTCTGCTGTCTTAGGAATTGAATCTGCTTTCTCCTTGATAGATGAAATTCGTTCTGGCTGGATATTTTGTTGATCTTCTGGGGGAGGGGCCTGTTGTAGTGACTCTCAAGTGTCTTTGCCCGAGGCGGGATTGCACCGCCCTTACCGGCGGCCGGACTAAGTAATCGGCTCGAGTTCGCTTTTGGGAGCTTCTGTTCCCTGAACGCTTTCCGTAGAGTTCCGGAGGACGGGAATGAAAATGGCGGCCTCCCAGTCTCCGGCCCGGAGGAGCCGAGAGCCTGGGGCCCCACTCCTCAGTGCGCCCCCAGAGGACAGCACCCAATCACTCCCGTATCCCCAGCCTCTAGCCGCGCTCGGAGCTCACCCAGCCCGCGACCAGTTCAAGGTAACCCCGAGCTGAGAGTTCAGTCCTCGGCTCTGTCTTGGCAGCCGGCTTCTCCGTTCTAATACCTGCGAGCTCTCCGACACTCTGACACCCCCGATCCTTCTGTGACCCTGCGGGGCCTGGGGCCACGCTGGCCCCGCGTGGGCTTCACCCCGGTTTAGCCCCTGGAGCAATGTCCCTCAGTGGAACAGACTTTTAAAAGTCCTGATTTTGTGCTCCGTTCCTCCGCCGCTTGCCGGGAGCCGGCCCCTCCCCCCGCGGTCTATCTTCCCGTCGTTTTAGATTCACTTCTCCGCCAGTCCTACCTTTCAGAAAGTGGTTGATTTTCTGTTTCTAGAGTTGCTGTTCTTCTTCTCTTCGCTCTCCCGTTGGATTTGTAGGTGTTTGCAATGTTTAGATAAGCTATCGAGCTGATCTCCTGCTACCTGATGTAGTCTCAGGCTGCTACTTCTCCGCCATCTTGACTCCTCCCCTGGTGTTTTTTTTTTGATAGATCTATTTAAGAAGCAACTCACAATAAGACAACCTCTCATAAGTATAACAATTTTAATTATTTAAGGAATTTTTTTAAGATAATCTCTACACTGAACGTGGGGTTTGAACTCACAAAGCGGGAACACATGCTCTTCCCACTAAGCAAGCCAGATACCCCTATTTAAGCAAGATTGAATGCAGATCAAAACAGCATTATAACATGTAAAACTTTACTATATTCCAAAGTGATGTATAATTTACTAAAACACACAGCAGAATCAGTGCAACAAATGTGAGCTATTATATATTACATATTTTGTGTCCTTATCCAGATTGTGTGTTTGTGTGTGTGTATCAATAAACATGATCTTCCTCCAAATTGTTCAGTAAATTTGAACTGTGCAATAAAAAGTAAAAATAAATCGAAGTTAGAAAAAATGGAGTCCAAGAAAAAATGGAACTAATTAAGAGGTCAACCAGGTTTGGGTAGGAAATAGAAATGCAGATGTATAGCTCACTAGACAACCATAGAATAGAAGAGCGTATCCCAAATAAAAGGAGGAACAGGAGGGTGAGTAAATAAAAGCATTAAATTATTTAAAGTTATAAAGGCAACCACTGAAAAGATATGAAGCAGTGATATCTTTAATAAGAACTAGGGGAGTGGGTGGGGGAATTGAGGGCTGGTGTGGGTTCTACATTTTTCATATGTTATAATGGAGAATAAATAGGTGTTAGATGATACTCAGTATTTTTTGTTATGGCTTTGTTTCATTTTTCCTAGAATAAATAATTGCCTTTTTTATTTGCTAGGTTGGTTTCATTATTTGTTTGTTTATATAAACACCTATGGCCACAAATTATTATATCAAACACCACATCCTGCAGACTGTGCCAAAGCATCTGGATGCAGTACATGAAACACAAGGGTGCTGCAAGATATTTACACTCTTGAGGAAACTAGCAATAATCAACATCTTCCAGGCAATGAGCAAAATCTTAGCTCAAGTTAGATCACAGTGTCGATATGAAACGGAGCCATATTTTTTCTGATGATGTCCTATCTACATTCCTTCATTGACACATTTTTGTAAACCCATGTTTTGCAAGGTTGCTGTGATAAAAAATCAAGAATTGTGGGAAACTCAATGTGCCCTAGGAAATGAGGGTATCAGTGTTCAATCCAGGTTTTGAGATTTGTTAGTGCCCAACTACCCATACTCTATTGGTAAATAATTATGTTTATTTATATAAAACACATAAACAACAACATAAAATATCAATGATATTTTAACAATGATATAAAATATATTTCTTTCCATTTACATACATTTTTTATTTCTTAGTTTTCTAAAGATTTTGTTTATTTATTTGACAGAGAGATCACAAGTAGGCAGAGAGGCAGGCAGAGAGAGTGAGAGGGAAGCAGGCTCCCTTCAGAGCAGAGAGCCAGACGTGGGACTCAATCCCAGGACCCTGAGATCATGACCTGAGCCGAAGGCAGCGGCTTAAACCACTGAGCCACCCAGGCGCCCCTATTCCATCCCCTTTTTTTCTTCATATAAATGTTTTGAGGTTACAGATACATCTTTATTTCAGTAAAATATAATCATATTCCTATTCTCATGGCCCATCTTCTCTTGAAGTGACTTTTAAGGAGGGAAGATGGTGAAAACATCTTTCTCCAAGAGATATTTAACTTTTATGGATTGTTTAATCTGTTTTTTAAAAATTGTGTGCATATACTACCTTTAAATTAAAAAATCAATTTTTTTTCAAAAACAAAAGTTAAAATTATTGGCAACTAAGATTTAAAATTCAGAAGCATTTGAACACTAGAATGATAATTTTGGATGATAAAAGTATAGTAAAAACTCATTACTATATCATATACCTCATACCTTATCTTTAGAAGGTCTCCCTCCAACCAACACCAAGTTTCCTTTTCTTATACTGTTTCTGTTTATCTCTATCTCTTGGTCTTTCTCTCTCTTGTTCTCTCTCACACACACACACATATGGACACACACACACACACAAAGATGCATACACTCACATACATGCCTTAAACATGACTTCATTCAGGGAGAAGCGGCTGAGCAGCTTTTTCATGGGTTATATTGCTGGTAGGAATGCAAAATAGTGTAGCCAGTTTGGAAATACTCCATCAATTTCTCAAGAAATTCAACACAGAGTTAACATATGACCCAGAAATTTCACTCCTAGGTATGTACCCCCCAAAATTGGTAATACATGCCCACACAAAAACTTTAATATGAATATTTGTAGCAGCATTATGTATATCACCCAAATGCTGATGCCCACCCAATAATGAACGGAATAACACAATGTGGTGTATATAGATATCACATACATATTTATATGTATCATGCAATGGAATATGATTTAACAAGAAGAATAAAGTATTGACACATGTTATACTAAGGATAAATTTCATAAATATTTTGCTATGTGAAATAAGATAGACACAAAAAGTTACATTGTGTAATTCCACATATATGAAATGTCCAGGATAGGGAAGTCCATAGAAACAGAAATTACACTTGTGGTTATCAGGGGTCTGGGGAGAGAGGAATGGAGGGTGATCATTATGGTATATGAGATTTTGGGGGTGTGTGTGTGAAAATCATCTGGAATTAGATAGTGGCAGTTACACCACATAGTGAATGTACTAAAAATCACTGAATTGTGTACTTTTAAGTGTATGAATTTTACAGTGTATGATTTGTATTCCAATAAATAAATTGTATGAGAAAAAGGAATATTTAATCAGTTCTCTGTGCTTTAAAGATTTTACCCCTTGAAATAGTTTGATATCTAGCATGCCTTCTTGAATGCAACTGGAATTTGTTTCCCTTGACTTGAATATGTAAAAGGCCTTTCCTTCTGCATACAAGTTTACAGATTCTTCAGAGAATCCCCAGGAAACTTTCAGGCATGAGAATGGATTCCTTCTCTTTGATTCATAAGCTAAAGCCTCCCTTATAATGTTCTAGCCCAAGAGGAGCTATTCTAGTTACTTTAAAATAAAAAGAAGAGTAAAGAAAAAAAGAAAGCAGGAGAACATTCATTCTGGAAAAGAATAAATATTATCTTTCCCAAGGAAAGATATTTTGACCGCATATTTTTATTTCAGCCAGAGAGTGTGTTAATCTATCTAATTTCCTTGGTATTATTTTCCACCATATGTTATTTTTTTTCTGATTTTAGGCAAAAACAAAAAGAATAAATTTATCTTTTTCTTAGTATAGTCAAGTATTAGAATCTGCTATTTCAGACAAGACAGAAATATGGGTGTGAAACTTACTGCATTCTTAACAACTAGATCAGGGAATGGAAACTTTTTATGTAAAGGGACAGATAACAAATATTTGAAGATTGGTCCATATATACAATGGAGTATTACTCAGCCATCAGAAAGGATGAATACCCAACTTTTGCATCAACATGGATGGGACTGGAGGAGATTATGCTGAGTGAAATAAATCAAGCAGAGAAAGTCAATTATCATACGGTTTCACTTACTTGAGCAACATAAGGAATAGCATGGAGGACATTGGAAGAAGGAAGGGGAAAGTAAAGGGGAGGAAATCAGAGGGGGAGATGAACCATTGGAGAATGTGGACTCCAAGAAACAAACTGTGGGTTTTAGAGGGGAGGGGGGTGGAGGGATGGGTGAGTCTGGAGGTGGGTATTAAGGAAGCATGTATTGCATGGAGCACAGGGGGTTATACATAAACAATGAATCTTGGAACACTACATCAAAAACTAATGATGTATTGTATGGTGACTAACATAACATAATAATTTTTTAATTTAATAATTAAATAAATATTTGAAAAATGAAAAGAATGTCAAAGCATACAAAAAATAAAAAATAAATATTTGAAACTTTGCAAGCATCTGGTCTTGCAACTACTCAACTCTGATGTTGTAGCATGAAAACAACCACTGATGATGTATACAAGAATTCACATTTTAGAATTTTATTTACATTCTAGTAAAACTTTTCTTACAAGAGTAACTGGTAGGTCATATATGGCCCATAGTCCATAGTTTGCTGACCCCTGAGAGGAGAGGGAGTTGAGGGAAACTGGAAGGGGAGATGAACCATGAGAGACTATGGACTCTGAAAAACAACCAGAGGGTTTTGGTGGGGGGGGTGGGAGGTTGAGGAACCAGGTGGTGGGTAATAGGGAGGGAACGTACTGTATGGAGCACTGGGTGTGATGTCAAAACAATGAACACTGTTATGCTGTAAATAAACAAATAAAAAAAAATTAAATTAAAAAAATACTTGAAAAAATTAAACAATTTGAGAAATTGATGAGGGAAATGTTCACATTTATAGGAAAAAATGGTTATTAGTTTATATTCAAATAATTATTTGTATTATTTAATATAATTTATTTTATACATTTTTAGTTCAAAAATCTGAAATTCTCTCTAAACTTGTAACCAGCAAAAGTTATTAATTTGTTAGATCATCCCTCTTTTAGCACCAATTAAAAAAATCACATTTTAATAAAATGTTTACAAGCTTTTATTGTAATGATTTTTATTGATCTCATTATAAGAACTATTCTTGTGAGAAGTATGTCAGGAGTCACTGTGGCTTCCATTTGATCCGATCATGTTTTAATGACCCTGTATGTAATCTTAGAACAATAGGAAACAGTGTGTAATGCCCACTTCAATCACTAACACTTCATTAGACAGAAAATATTTGCACATGTTCCAATGACACAGTCAGAACAAGTGGAGAAGAGAAAACCTCACTGCTTCCATTTCTTATTTCTTCCCATTAAAATTCTTTGAGCTGATGATCAGAAACTAAAATTATGATGACAAGGTGGTTTAGGAAATTGGCAGCCATCAGATGTTTTTGCCAGTGTTTTTAAATTTTGAGACATCATATGGTCTACCAAAGTCATGATAAATAAGAGTCCTCTATAACAGGAGTGTATCTATAGTTGAACGATCTTTCTGCACTTGCCCCATTATGTCCTCACACAATTTGAAAAATGAATTCTAGTTGTAAACACATTCTGCAGAATCAAAGAAATGTAAATGAACCATTGGAAATGGAATCCAATTTCACCCCAGACTTTTCCAGTGATTTATTAGCCTTTGTTTTCTTAAAGGCTTTAGCTAAACAAGAGAATTTCTGACCTCATACCAAGGAACATGGCTTTAAAAAGTAAGACGATCAATACTCCATTTAAACTTTAAGGGAAGATTTTGTTCTTCTGGACAGTTAATATTTCTTAGAAATGATATAACTAAGAATGGGAAAAAAGCACAATATTTCATAAGCTAAATGGATCTCTAAAATTGATATAAAATGGCTCAAAAACTTTGAAATCTGCAGGAGATTACTTCGTCTCCTCTTTCCCTTTATTCTTGACCCTGACATTGGTTGAAAAACATTGTTAATTTGGGGAAAATAACATTTAATATGGAATCTAACATTCTGCTTAATATTAAGATTTGATCATAGGGAAATTAGGATATAAATGCATAAAAATGCAGCATTTCAATATGTACACTTTAGCGGACCCAAATTAAATCAAATATTTCAAGTTGAGCTGTACTTATGTCTCAGTAGACTCAACATTTGTAAAAACACATCTTTCCATTCTCACTGTTAAGTAGTTGCAGTTTTATACTATGCCTAGAGGTCAAGTAATAATCTAGAAAGTTATACTATGATTCTGGTTTTTTTTTTGTTGTTTTTTTTTTTTTTAGAAATCCTGACTTCATTTTTTAAAAATTTGTTTCTACTATAAATAACACATAAATGAACACATTGTTTCTTCAGTTTTTCCTTTTTAAAATTTCTTCCTTTAGAAAAATCTCAGTAATTTAATATTGTGTGAAAAATACAAAATTTTGGGGCGCCTGGGTGGCTCAGTGGGTTAAAGCCTCTGCCTTTGGCTCAGGTCATTATCCGAGCATCCTGGGATCAAAGCCCGCATCGGGCTTTCTGCTCGGTGGGGGGCCTGCTTCCTCCTCTAGCTCTGCCTGCCTCTCTGTCTGCTTGTGATCGCTTTCTGTCAAATAAATAAATAAAATCTTCTTTAAAAAAAAAAAGAAAAATATAAAATTTTTGTAACTTTTGAAAATATTTTGCTAAATTGCATTTTAAAACTATAATAACTTACACTGGCACTACTTTGGATTTTTTTTTTTACATTTTTTAGCATTGTGTTTTATATTTTTTCCTTTTTTTGCATATTCAGTGTAAAATCGTTCATTATTTTAGTTAACAATGTTTTCTCAGGACTACTTTGTGACTGGCTCTAAATTCAGAGAAGTCAGATATCAAGAGACACAAAAACTTACCGCTTTCATTCTTACTTACATTCTTTTTTTTTTTAAGTTTTTATTTATTTATTTATTTATTTATTATGACAGAGAGAGAGATCACAAGTAGGCAGAGAGGCAGGCAGAGAGACAGGAGGAAGTAGGCTCCCTGCTGAGCAGAGAGCCCCATGCGGGGCTCCATCCCACCAGGACCCTGGGATCATGACCTGAGCCGAAGGCAGAGGCTTAACCCACTGAGCCACCCAGGCGCTCCTTACTTACATTCTTAAAAGAACTTATATTCTTGATTCTGAATTCTACACCAATGTAACTTTTATTTTGATTTGCTTTTGAGAAAACACATGACATATGTTTAGACCAAAAACTATCAGTACTTTATTTACATTAAATAATTTAAAAATTTAATTATATTTAAAAAATTTACATTAAATAATCTTCAGAATACCTTTGTGAGATTGGATAGATACATAGGTAGATTCCCATTTTTCAGAGAAATTAGAGAGCAAAGAAGTTAATTTTTCTAAGAGTATGCAGCCAGAGAATAGTGTAGGGAAGACTGAGACCCGAAGTCTGATTTCAGAGAATTTGTGCCTACTGTTTATGTTCTACGTCTACTCCATGATTATAAGCAGAGACAGATATTTCTCAACATACTGTCTGTAATTGTTTTAAGATATCTTCTCATGTTCACTCATTCAGATGTCTAATAATTTACAACTGTCTAATAACAGTCAATATAATATTTAAAGGAAATGGTTAACAGTATTAGCTTTGAACTCATACAGACCTGAGTTTGAATTCAACCAGCGCACTTCTACCTTTGTTGTCTTGGGCAAAGTACTCAGTCTCTCTAACACTCCCTTTCCCCATCTACAGAGAGAAAGCCAGGCCCACTTGCAGGGTTGCTGTGAGGATGAAATAGGATAAGAAGTGTAAGCTTTTAGGTTATTGCCTAGTACCTAAAGACTATACACTACATTGGCTTGATACTATAAATACCAAATGGCCTCAAATATTTGATAATAAGAATTTTACTATAAGAGGAATGAGGCATGGAAAATTTTGGCAGAGCACAGATAATAGGGCATTAGCAAGAGTGGGGCTTTGGCCCATCAGAGCCTAGCACTGGAGTTAGGCAGGGGAGGAGGAAAGAAGAAAGTCAAGAAGGCAAGTTTTGTAAATTTCAAAATTGCATTGATGGAGGAAACCATTATACCACTAGAATCCAAGATAGGCTTTCTGGACCACTGCTGTCTGGCTTCTGGCTTCGGACATGGCTGTGATCAACAAGTCATGAATTGATAGCCCTGGTGCATGTGTCTCAAGGTGTGCTGGCTACTCTTCCTTTAACAAGGACCTCTGCCGTATACACGTGGCTTTACAGAGCACTGGCACTGCTTTGTTGACCAGTGACAGTATTCAGCCTGATAATATTTACAGTGTTCCTATATTATATCAATGTATATGCATCTTTATAAGTGACTTTGACAGCAATTTATGATAACCTGAATTTCCTTGAAGAGATAAAAATATGCTGACACTCTCCCTGGGACTCTATGGCATCTCAGTGATCTCAGTGGTTTATTTAAAGGTCATTGTTTGGGGTGCCTGGGTGGCTCAGTGGGTTAAGCCTCTGTCTTTGGCTCAGGTCATGATCTCAGGGTCCTGGGATTGAGCCCTGTATTGGACTCTCTGCTCAGCGGGGAGCCTGCTCCCTCCCACCCTCATCGCCTGCCTGCTTCTCTGCCTTCTTGTGATCTCTGTCTGTCAAATAAATTAATAAAATCTTAAGGAAAAAGAAAAAGATCATTGTTTGCTTAATCAATGTTTCTAGGTATTAGAGTTTTCTCAGGTTTACCAGATTTTCTTCTCCAGCATCCTTCCATATGTACCCACATTGTCCTTCCAGACAGAAATCTGGATAAAACTTTTTAGATTCTCTCCATATGGGTAGACTACCTATCTTTTCAGGTATATTAAAGACATTCTCATTCTTCCTCTCAGTCCATTTTTTTTTCCCCATCCACAAAAAAAAAAAAAAAAAAAAAATGTGACTAAAAGGAAGTTAGAAGGGCATGGTAAACTCACGTTCCATTCATATTGTGGGTGGGTTCAATTAAGTAAAACAGGAAAGGAAGTTTGGGAGGGAGAGAGCAATCCTGTTTCATTGTCTTCTAATGAGCCTGGTCCCCACCGTCATCTGGGTCTACTTGGTAAGATGATGTACCAGTTTATGATTTCCTGACTGTTGAACCTCTAAGGACAGCTTTCTCTACTTTCCCTTCCACAGAATAAATATCCACACAGAATGAAGTGAAGAGAGTGTCTACAATTGGGTTGTACAGAAACCATATTATTTGTCAAGGAGTGGAAGACAGTGATGGGGAGATGATAGATGTACCCACTAACATGACACACGTCTCCATGATTTTGAAGTTTCCTAACTCACTACTTTCATTTGAAACTTGAGAGCACCAATTAAATGGATGCCCACATTTTAAATTGCTCTCTCCTTGTTAACTATTAATGTTATGCAAATCTTTAGTTTTGTGATAACTATACTGATTACATGCTGTGACCAGATGAAAATTTTATTTAGTGCCATTATTATTATTTGAGTTTGAGAAAATTTTGTCATGTAGGGAAACCAAATCACTTTCCTAAGCCCACAGATTCAATTAATGGCAAGGGTTAGCTCCACAAACCTTGATCTTTCCATCTGCTGCCTCTCTCATGTTGCCTGTCCCTTTTCCCCACATATCTCTGAAATTAATTAACATCAAGAAAGCACTTTATGCAGTTCTGTGCTGATGTTCAGTAGGTAACTTCAATGATATGACTTCCCAAATCCTCTTCCAAAGTGGGAATAATACAACTGAAATCAAAATGAATGAACACCATTGCAAAAGCATGGGCATTTTAAGAATTATCTCACACAAATGCAGACCTAGGAAGCTGTAATGGGCTAAGAGGATGACAACGTGACAACTGTCTTTCAAAACGGTTCAACAGGGAATCTCAGAAATTAAGGGAACTGTGCTGTAACAACAGACACTAAAATGGATTCTAAATGTCCTCAAAGAGCCAAAGGTCAGTGTGGTGTGGTCATGCTAAACAAACACTGATACTTGGAGGCTCTATATACTGGGGATGTCTGAATCTATCTCTGATGTACAGAAAACAAGTGCCAGTCTTTAGGTCATTATCCTCATTTCCTAACAGTACAGATGACATTACAGAAGATGCAATGTGCCGTGCAGGGACATGTGGGAGAAAAGAGAATAGATTTTTCCATTTGGGAGGGATGGAAGAAGAGGATAGATAGCAAAACCCATGAAGTGTATTTTCATTCATTTTCTCAATTTACTTTTTTTTCATCAGGCAATTATCTATTTGAATTTTAAAATCATAGACCTTATTCCATACTGGCTAAGTTACTAGCTATATCATTGTGAAGATGTAAGTTATCTGAACCGAATCTTCTCATCTCATAATAGATATGACACTATGTGGCTGACAGTACAGATTTTTTAAAATTATGTATATACATGGAGAATAACTAGAAAAGTGAAAGGCAATATTAATATTTTCTTTTTATAATCAGCAAATATTAATGAAGGCTGAACTTACCGGAAAATGGTATGTGTGTCAATTCACACATAACTAAAGAAAATAAGGAATGCTGGTTAAATTACATTAATGAATCATGTAACGAGTCTCAAAAATAGACCAATGGACTTTAGGGAATAATCCAGAACTGGCAGAAGGACGAATTAGATAATTTAATATGTATTTTCCATGTCTGATTCACATGGTTATGTAAGCGATAAACTTATTTCTTTTATCATTAGGCCAAGAATATGCCAGATAAAAATATGGTTCTTTGAAACAGAGAGAGAATTTAATCCGAGAAAGTTATAAGAGACACGTTGTATTGTGTCTTGCAAAATAAACTCGCTTAAAAAAAAAAAACAACCTTTCCTAATCTAATACTAGCAATGGTTAATTTTACAAAACAAGGCAACTAATCTCCTAAAACTGGTAATGTGGGTAGAAAGGACTAAGTGTAAAAGAAGAATTCGCAATTGGCCCTTGAAGGTAATCCCCTCCATCTCTTTTCAAGGTCAAGTGAGCACAAGAAATTGCAGCGTCTCCAAATCGGCAAAAACATGCAGCTAAAAAGCCACACCTAACAACACCTGGTAAATATTTAACCCCAGAAACTGAAAGGTGATCTGGGGTAAGCCCGCAAAGGTGGATGATTGTTGTGAAACTAACAGGGAGTGATTTTATTTCATAATCATTTTCCTCTGATTTGTGGATACAGAAAAGATTTTAATATGCAAGACTTCCTAACACTACACTGCACAGAAGAAGGGAAGAGGCAAGAGAAGGCAGGTAGAAAAGAAGTAACACAGCGTAATGTAGAGGCAATACCTTTCTCTTGTTCGCATTCCCAGAGGAAATGTTTTCAAAATTGAGACTTACAGGAGACTATTTCTTGAAATTGTATTTATTTATAGGGGGGGGGGGCTGCTGGAGAGCTGTTCGAAATTTGTAAACAAATGCATTTCATCAGATTCCCTCAGGCCTGAGTCCCTTATTAGCATTCAGAGCCATCAATTCAGGTAACACCTCCCACACTCCTCCCTTACTGAGACTGCTTCTATGCCTCGCCTGCCTGGTGGCTCAGTGGGTTAAAGCCTCTGCCTTCTGCTCAGGTCATGATCCCGGGGTCCTGGGATCCGCATCGGGCTCCTCTGCTCGGCAGGGAGCCTGCTTCCTCCTCTCTCTCTCTCTGCCTGCCTGTCTGCCTACTTGTGATCTCTGCCTGTCAAATAAATAAATCAACTCTAAAAAAAAAAAAAAAAAAAAAAGCACTTCCTCAGGAAGAATCCTCTGCCAGCAATCCCCAGCAAGAAAGGCGAATTTTCTTCCCTGATGACTGGCTCCCGCCTGTAGCCCCGGGCCTTGCCTCTGCCTGTGGGCTCCTGCCCTGCCCTTCTGCTGGGGCAATCCTACAGGACAAGGATTTTACAAGCCAGCAGCTCAAGGAAGGAGAGAGTAGTAAAATCATTGAGTCCTTTAATGTGAAATGGAAAGGTCTACATCTGGCCAAAAAGTAATTCGAAACATGGAACTATAATCTTTGTTCAGTCTCCTATAGAGTCGGCTGCCTGGTGATCTCTGATTAAAGAGGCAAATGTTTATTCCTACTCTTTTGAGATTTTTTTTTTTTTTTTGGCCTTACAAAATGTACGTTTGAGCATGAAAGAGAAGTTGAGCTACATATATTATTAAAATTTAATGGCATTTTAATTTTCTTTTCTTTTCACCATCCCTCTTCAGAGAACTTGAGGATTTTAATTCCACTTTAACACGTGCCTATTTTATTTTATACAATAGTATGATAAACTTGCCTATAATATTGTACCGTATCTACTCTTGAAACTAAGAAAAGACTTTTCAAACTTGAAAGGAAATTTCTTAAAGAGAGGGTGATTGACAAGGATGCATTTTGAATTTTCAAAATATATAAAAGTAGAAGTTGGGGGCGCCTGGGTGGCTCAGTGGTTTAAGCCTCTGCCTTCGGCTCAGGTCATGATCTCAGGGTCCTGGGATCGAGCCCTGCATCGGGCTTTCTGCTTGGTGGGGAGCCTGTTTCTCCCTCTCTCTCTGCCTGCCTCTCTGCCTACTTGTGACCTCTCTCTCTGTCAAATAAATGAATAAAATATTTAAAAAAAAAAAAAGTAGAAGTTGAAGTTTACCCTGGAAAAACTATTTGCCTCTGTATGACAAGCAAAAGTTAATCAAAATTTTAAAATAAAGAGCTTTTAAAATTAAATAAAAGCACAAACATACCACTAGAAAAATGACAAAGATATAAACTGGTTATTTTTTAACTTATTATGTTCATTTTTTAAATTTTTTAAAAATTTCTTTTTAGTGTTCCAGAATTCATTGTTTATGCATCACACCCAGTGCTCCATGCAATATGTGCCCTCCATAATACCCACCACCAGGTTCACCTGACCTCCCACCATCCCTCCCCTCCAAACACTCAATTTATTTCTCAGAGTCCACAGTCTCTCATGGTTCATTTCCCCTTCCAATTTCCCTCAACTCCCTTCTCCTCTCCAGCTCACCATGTCCTCCGTGTTATTCCTTATGCTCCACAAATAAGCAAAACCATATGGTAATTGACTCTCTCTGCTTGACTTATTTTGCTCAGCATAATCTCTTCCAGTCCTGTCCATGTTGCTACAAAAGTTGGGTATTCATCCTTTCTGATGGAAGCATAATACTCCATTGTGTATATGGACCACATCTTCCTTATCCATTCATCTGTTGAAGGGCATCTTGGTTCTTTCCACAGTTTGGCGACTGTGGCCATTGCTGCTATGAACATTGGGGTACAGATGGCTCTTCTGTTCACTACATCTGTATCTTTGGGGTAAATACCCAGTAGTGCAATTGCAGGGTCATAGGGAAGCTCTATTTTTAATTTCTTAAGGAATCTCTACAGTGTTTTCTAAAGTGACTGCACCAACTTGCATTCCCACCAACAGTGTAAGAGGGTTCCCCGTTCTCCACATCCTCTCCAACACTTGCTGCTTACTGTCTTGTTGATTTTGGCCATTCTAACTGGTGTAAGGTGGAATCTCAATGCAGTTTGGATTTGAATCTCCCTGATGGGTAATGCTGGTGAACATTTATTCATGTGTCTATTAGCTATTTGTATGTCTTCATTGGAGAAGTGTCTGTTCATGTCTTCTGCCTATTTTTTGATGTGATT